>NC_091063.1:24603676-25236676 GCF_000393655.2 Nicotiana sylvestris | reverse complement strand
TGGTGACGTACCAAGGAAAACAGGTGGAAGAAGTCAGTTGTGAAGCGCAAGGGCTGACTCGATCAGGTCGATGTTTTGCTCCGGTGGAGTTAAGAAAAACCAACCCAGTGGCAACCAAGAAGCCAGTGTCAGAAGAAGAGGCTGAAGACTTCCTGAGGAAGATGAAAGTGCAAGACTATTCTGTGGTTGAGCAGCTGAGAAAAACACCTGCCCAGATCTCACTATTGTCATTACTCCTCCATTCCGAGGAACATCGCCGGGCCCTGTTAAAGATATTGAACGAGGCCCATGTACCCAGTGAGATTTCTGTAAACCACCTGGAAACCATTGCCAGCAAGATTTTCGAGGTGAACAGGGTAACATTCTCAGATGATGACCTGCCGGTGGAAGGTACGGAGCATAACAAAGCTCTATACCTAGCTGTCAAATGTGAAGACTCGGTGGTAACTCGAGTATTGGTGGATAACGGCTCAAGCGCCAATATTTGTCCATTATCCACCCTGGACCAGTTAAAGATTGACCGTGGAAGAATCCGGGAGAATAGCATCTGTGTCCGAGGGTTTGACGGAAACGGAACAGCCACTGTGGGGGATGTTGTACTTGAACTAACCATTGGCCCGGTCCTGTTTACCATGGAATTCCAGGTGTTGGACGCCACGGTATCTTACAACTTGCTGTTAGGACGACCTTGGATTCATGCAGCTAAAGCGGTGCCTTCCACCCTACATCAGACAGTGAAGTTCGAGTGGGAAAGACAAGAGGTCGTGTTGCACGGCGAGGATACAACATGCACCATGGGCGGAACCATTGTGCCTTTCATAGAGACCACTGATGACAAGGGTCCCTGGGTCTACCAGATTCTCGATACAGGGTCGGCCAACAAAATTTCTGAAGGAGAAATCATCCCGCACCCTAGGGTGGCTGCCGCAACAGTCATGATGGTATCAGAAATGCTGGGTAATGGGTTTGTGCCGGGAAAAGGCCTGGGAGTTGAACTTCAAGGGATAGTCCAACCTGTCTCCCTTCCTAAGAATCTGGAAACTTTCGGGTTGGGGTTCAAACCAACCGCAGCAGACAGGAAGCAAGCGCGAAAAATGAAGAAGAGAGTCTGGTCTCTGCCTAAACCAGTGCCACGCCTCTCAAGGTCTTTTGTTAAAGCTAGGGCCAAGGGATCAGCGATCCCAAAGGATTCGAGGACCTTTGATCGGCATAAGTGAAGACCTGGATCAGAGTTTTGAGAGACTATTCGCGGATGTCAGTATGGTGGAAGCTGGAGAGGGTTCCAGCAGAGCAGAGATACAATTTGTGGGGCCTGAGGCCAAGACCAACAATTGGACGGTTACTCCTCTTCCTGTCCGAGGGGAGTCTTGGTAGTAGGCTTTGATTAATGTTTTGTTTGTTTGTTTGATCGGATTATTCAAGGGTGTAATCCAAATTTTACTTTCGTTTTGTAAAAGTGTGAACCCTTTTTATCCCGCAAATTTAATAAAGTTCTTTTCTTTTGTCTCATTTTAATTTTTGTCTTGTTCTTTTTCTTTCTGAACAGTTCTCTTTTTACTGGTTCTAATGACATGGCATGCACAGCGGATCTTCGACCTAGTCTAATAAATCAATCTGAAACCGACTCAATGATGCAAAAGGTCGTTTGTGACGATGAATCTGAATGTGACGAAGGTGAAGCCTTCGAAGAAATAAACAGAGAACTGTGCCAATTTGAAGAGAAACCCAAGCCTAACTTAAATGACACCGAGGCTGTGAATCTAGGAGACACTGATAACGTCCAAGAGACCAAAATTAGCATCCACATTGAGCCAAATGTCAGAGCAGAATTGATCAAAACTCTCAGGGAATTCAAAGATGTTTTTGCATGGTCATATGATGATATGCCTGGATTAAGCACCAATTTAGTGGTTCACAAACTACCCACTGACCCGGCATACCCTCCGGTCAAGCAAAAACTAAGGAAATTTAAAACAGAAATGAGTGTAAAGATCAAAGAAGAAGTGATTAAGCAGTTGCAATCGAAGGTCATTCGGGTCACTCGATATCCCGAGTGGTTGGCCAATGTGGTACCAGTCCCTAAGAAGGATGGAAAAATCAGGGTATGTGTCGACTACCGCAACCTCAACAAAGCAAGTCCCAAGGACAATTTTCCGCTACCCAACATTCATATCCTGATCGATAATTGCGCTGGGCGCGAGATCGGATCCTTTGTGGATTGCTATGCGGGTTATCATCAGATCCTAATGGACGAAGAGGATGCTGAGAAGACAGCATTTATTACGCCATGGGGAACCTACTGCTATCGGGTAATGCCGTTCGGGTTAAAGAACGCTGGGGCAACGTACATGCGAGCAATGACTGCTGTGTTTCATGACATGATACACAAAGAAATAGAGGTGTACGTCGATGATGTGATCATCAAATCTTGGCGTCAGGAGGACCATGTTGCAGACCTAAGGAGATTTTTCCAAAGACTCCGGAGGTATGATATCAAGCTTAACCCGGCCAAATGCGCATTCGGGGTTCCATCAGGAAAGTTGCTAGGATTCATCGTCAGTCGACGGGGGATTGAGTTAGACCCATCCAAAATTGAATCCATCCGAGATTTGCCACCGCCAAGGAACAAAACAGAGGTAATGAGTTTGCTGGGTAGACTCAATTATATCAGCAGGTTCATCGCTCAACTCACAGCAACTTGTGAGCCCATATTTCGGCTGCTGAGAAAGGACGCTGCAGTAGGTTGGACAGCAGAGTGTCAGGAGGCCTTCGACCAAATCAAAGGGTATCTGTCTAATCCACCCGTATTGGTCCCGCCTAAGCCCGGGAAACCCCTAATCCTTTACCTGACGGTCTTGGAAAATTCATTTGGTTGTGTACTGGGGCAACATGATGACACAGGAAGGAAGGAGCAGGCCATCTACTATCTTAGCAAGAAATTCACAGTACATGAGGTCAAGTACACTCAACTCGAGAAAACGTGCTGCGCCCTAACTTGGGTAGCTCAGAAGTTGAAACACTACCTGTCTTCATATACTACTTATCTCATATCCCGCTTGGACCCATTGAAGTATATCTTTCAGAAACCTATGCCCACGGGAAGGTTGGCAAAATGGCAAATTCTGCTCACAGAGTTTGATATCATCTATGTGACGAGGACGGCCATGAAAGCCCAGGCACTGGCAGACCATTTGGCCGAGAATCCCGTTGATGAAAAATACGAGCCCTTAAGAACGTATTTTCCTGACGAAGAGGTGATGCATACGAATGAGTTGGAATTACCCGAGGAACCGGGTTGGAAGCTTTTCTTCGATGGAGCTGCGAACGCAAAAGGGGTTGGAATAGGAGCAGTACTCATTTCTGAAACAGGACGGCATTATCCTGTTACGGCTCAACTGCGCTTCTATTGCACCAACAATATGGCCGAATATGAGGCTTGCATTCTGGGTCTGCGCCTGGCTGCCGACATGGATGTCCAAGACGTCTTGGTCTTGGGAGACTCGGACCTCTTGATACATCAAATTCAGGGAGAATGGGAAACACGAGATCTAAAACTCGTACCATACCGACAATGCTTGCATGATCTGAGCAAGCAATTTCGATCGGTAAAGTTCAAACACATCCCGAGAGTTCACAATGAGGTTGCGGATGCCTTAGCCACCTTAGCATCAATGTTGCACCACCCTGACAAAATGTATGTTGATCCTCTGCACATCCAAGTCCGTGATCAGCACGCCTACTGCAATGCCATAGAAGAAGAAGCAGATGGCGAACCCTGGTTTCATGATATCAAGGAATACATCAGGATGGGGATATATCCAGAACATGCTTTTGGGGACCAAAAAAGAGCCCTTCGGCGTTTGTCGAATGGTTTCTTCCTCAGTGGAGGAGTATTGTACAAAAGAACCCCGGATTTGGGATTGTTGAGATGCATAGATGCCGGGCAGGCAACGACGGTTATGGCGGAAGTACATGCCGGAGTTTGTGGGCCGCACATGAGCGGATATGTATTGGCAAGAAAGATCCTTCGAACAGGGTGTTATTGGCTAACCATGGAACACGACTGTATCACTTTCGTAAGGAAATGCCATCAGTGCCAGATACATGGAGATTTGATTCATTCTCCGCCAACAGAGTTACATACGATGTCAGCACCCTGGCCGTTTGTAGCATGGGGCATGGATGTCATTGGGCCCATCGAGCCAGCAGCGTCCAACGGTCATAGGTTCATTCTAGTGACCATTGATTACTTCACCAAATGGGTTGAGGCTAAAACCTTCAAATCAGTAACCAAGAAGGCAGTGGTGGACTTTGTTCACTCCCATATCATCTGCAGATTTGGGATCCCAAAAGTGATCATCACGGATAACGGTGCGAATCTTAATAGCAGCTTGATGAGAGAGGTATGCCAACAATTCAAGATTACACACCGCAATTCCACCCCATATCGTCCTAAGGCAAATGGAGCAGTCGAAGCAGCCAATAAGAATATCAAGAAGATACTGCGAAAAATGGTGGAAGGGTCCAGACAATGGCACGAGAAATTACCCTTTGCTTTGTTGGGTTACCGCACTACCGTCCGGACTTCCATAGGCACAACTCCTTATTTGTTGGTGTATGGAACTGAGGCCGTGATACCAGCGGAGGTCGAAATTCCGTCCCTCCGAATTGTCGCTGAAGCCGGAATTGATGATGATGAATGGATCAAAGCTCGCTTGGAACAGTTGAGCCTGATAGATGAGAAAAGATTGGCAGCAGTGTGCCATGGTCAGCTGTACCAGAAGAGAATGGCAAGAGCGTATAATAAAAAGGTGCGCCCCAGGAAGTTTGAAGTAGGGCAGCAGGTATTGAAGAAGATCCTCCCACATCAGGTCGAGGCGAAAGGCAAATTCGCCCCAAATTGGCAAGGGCCTTATATCGTGACCAGAGTATTGTCCAACGGTGCTTTGTGTTTGACAGATGTCGAGGGTAGATGTGTCGACATGGCTATCAATTCAGATGCAGTCAAGAGATATTATGCGTAATTTCTTTAATTACGGCAATTTTTGGTTTATTTGTTTGTATTTGGCATTTGTTGAATAATGAGATGACGGAGGCAATTCTTTCTTCTATCCAAACACTTTTAACCCTCGCTTCCCCCTTTGAGCCTTGAGCAAATTCTTTCAATACCCCTCTTTTGGAATCACTAATGGGAAAGATACGAAAAAAAAGAAAAGAAAAGAAAGGAAAAGAAAAGAAAAAGAAAAAGAAAAGGAAAAGAAAATGAAAAGAAAGAAAAGAAAAATCAAGGAATATAAAACCGTGGGAACTACGTTTGACCTGATTCCTCAAAGAGGATACGTAGGCGCCTCACGGCTCGGTCATAGTATGCATCATAGTGGATATACGATGCATAATGTACATAGTGTGCGTAATAGGCACAGCGTGCGTAACGCACATAGCGCAACATAAGTATAAATAATAAATTCCCCAAGCAAGAAAACTGGGGCAGAGGTTATGTTTTTAAGTTCCAACAAAGGTTTGGTTCCAAAAGTTGTAGCACATCACCCATCAAATTATCTTCAATTTTATAGCCTTTCTTTAACCCCACACCAAAACCAACATCAACGTCCAAAAGACCTCCCGATCGATGTTCAAGAGATGTCGAGTCAGGCGAATAAGACCGAGAATAATACACCAATCCCCAGAAAAGAAGAGGATCGTAAGACTGGGAATGAATTGATAGTCAAAGGAATCTCCAGAAGAGAGGGTCGTATCTACAACGCCCCGATTCCTCGAAAGAAATAAAATGAGAGAGTCTCATCGGTGAAAACCTTCGCAGGCACCGAGAGGCGATGTAAGATGAGGGATATGAAATGAGAGAGTCTTATTGGTGAAAACCTTCACAGGCACCATAAGGCGCCGGGAGATGAGAGAAAAGAGAGAGTCTCATTAGTGAAAACCCCTCGAAGGGCACTATGAGGCGACAAGATAGAGCAGCAAAAGCTACCACATTCGCAACAAGATGAACATCCATTTATCATCCCCAGCAAGTCAGACCATCGGACAAATCGATTGATACAAATAGACTGGGTCGGGAATCTATGGTGCACGTCATGATCACGGGGACCAGTCATGTCCTCCAGATAAGTTCTTTTGAGTTTCTTCTCCCCACCAAATATGGGTTCAGAAAGATTTTTTCCCTCTAGCTTTTATTTTCTCTTCCTAAAATTTGTCTTGAAAAGAATTTTTCAAAGCTTACTACCAGAAACCGGAGGGGAATTCACCCAATGCAGGGATCGTGCCCGGCAATTTTGGAGGAAGTGAGCTCCTAAAGGGGAGTGGTTTTGGGAGTTAAGAGCAGACTCCCACAGAATATGCTTAAAGAGAAAGCAGAAAAGGGGATTAATTGAGAGCCAATCCACAGCAGGCTAGAGGCCCCCAACAGGCAACTTTGCCTACTAATCAATTGGGACATGGAGCAAGAAAAGAGAAGAAAGGAAAAATCATCCGCCAGAAAGGCACCCTCTACCACCACGATTAAAACTGACTAAATCCTTTTGTCTGTTGCAGGAGAGCAAAGAATTGATGACGGCAACAAGATGCAACGCCATGGAAGTCACCAAAAACCGGGGCAGAAAATTTTCTGCCGATTGTCGAAAATTTTCTCGGAAGAACGGGGAAACAATTTCAATACATTTCAGTTCTAGGTCGCCCACCAGTATAATGCGGGAATACATTTACGTTCTAGGTCGCCCACCAATATAATGCGGGAATACTTTTAAGTTCTAGGTCGCCCACCAGTATAATGCGGGAATACATTTAAGTTCTAGGTCACCCACCAGTATAATGCGGGAATACTTTCAAGTTCTAGGTCGCCCACCAGTATAATGCGGGAATACATTTCAGTTCTAGGTCGCCCACCAGTATAATGCGGGAATACTTTCAAGTTCTAGGTCGCCCACCAGTATAATGCGGGAATACTTTCAAGTTCTAGGTCGCCCACCAGTATAATGCGGGAATACATTTCAGTTCTAGGTCGCCCACCAGTATAATGCGGGAATACTTTTAAGTTCTAGGTCGCCCACCAGTATAATGCGGGAATACGCTTAAGTTCTAGGTCGCCCACCAGTATAATGCGGGAATACATTTCAGTTCTAGGTCGCCCACCAGTATAATGCGGGAATACATTTCAGTTCTAGGTCGCCCACCAGTATAATGCGGGAATACATTTAAGTTCTAGGTCGCCCACCAGTATAATGCGGGAATACATTTCAGTTCTAGGTCGCCCACCAGTATAATGCGGGAATACATTTAAGTTCTAGGTCGCCCACCAGTATAATGCGGGAATACATTTTAAGTTCTAGGTCGCCCACCAGTATAATGCGGGAATAAATTTAAGTTCTAGGTCGCCCACCAGTATAATGCGGGAATACATTTCAGTTCTAGGTCGCCCACCAGTATAATGCGGGAATACTTTCAAGTTCTAGGTCGCCCACCAGTATAATGCGGGAATACTTTCAAGTTCTAGGTCGCCCACCAGTATAATGCGGGAATACATTTCAGTTCTAGGTCGCCCACCAGTATAATGCGAGAATACTTTTAAGTTCTAGGTCGCCCACCAGTATAATGCGGGAATACGCTTAAGTTCTAGGTCGTCCACCAGTATAATGCGGGAATACATTTCAGTTCTAGGTCACCCACCAGTATAATGCGGGAATACATTTCAGTTCTAGGTTGCCCACCAGTATAATGCGGGAATACATTTAAGTACTAGGTTGCCCACCAGTATAATGCGGGAATACATTTCAGTTCTAGGTCGCCCACCAGTATAATGCGGGAATACATTTCAGTTCTAGGTCGCCCACCAGTATAATGTAGGAATACATTTAAGTACTAGGTCGCCCACCAGTATAATTCGGGAATACATTTCAGTTCTAGGTCGCCCACCAGTATAATGCGGGAATACTTTCAAGTTCTAGGTCGCCCACCAGTATAATGCGGGAATACATTTCAGTTCTAGGTCGCCCACCAGTATAATGCGGGAATACTTTCAAGTTCTAGGTCGCCCACCAGTATAATGCGGGAATACTTTCAAGTTCTAGGTCGCCCACCAGTATAATGCGGGAATACATTTCAGTTCTAGGTCGCCCACCAGTATAATGCGGGAATACTTTTAAGTTCTAGGTCGCCCACCAGTATAATGCGGGAATACTTTTAAGTTCTAGGTCGCCCACCAGTATAATGCGGGAATACATTTAAGTTCTAGGTCGCCCACCAGTATAATGCGGGAGTACATTTAAGTTCTAGGTCGCCCACCAGTATAATGCGGGAATACATTTAAGTTCTAGGTCGCCCACCAGTATAATGCGGGAATACATTCAGCTCTAGATTTTGGAATCAGTCACCCCACCTGAAGACAGAAGGTTACAACAGAGATCCCCAAACGGGAAACAATAAAATCCCCAGCACCAAGAAGCAGACAACTGCAAAAGCAAGCGCACATTCAAAGGGAAGAAGGAACGCGTCTCAAAAGAAGCAGTTTGAGAACGCTATGGCATGCCCAACATAACAATTCTGATGAAAAGCCATACCACTGAGGAAACCATTGAAAGATTTAAAGAAGAAAGCCGTATCCCACCGGGTCAAGCAAAGTGATGAAAACTGGCATTCAAACGTCAGCAAAGGACCAACATCATCTCCCAAAGTCACAAGATAAAGCCATCGGAGGAAAGCGATAGCCGACAAAAAAGCAAGGCAACAAGAACAAGTCGAAGATGGATGAGATTTCAGGATCCTCAGTTTAGCTTAGCTTCTTGTTTTTCCTTTTAGAGCAATGTAACAGGGAGATCGGTTGAGCAGTAGCATCCTACAGCAGCATACAACAGCGCACAACAACAGCAAGCAATACAGTCACATGGTAGTCCCAGCTACCAAAATTTCCCGAACTACATTGACCTGATTCCTGTTCAGCCCAGGATATGTAGGAAACCTCTGAAGCAAAGGTTCGGTCAAATCTTTTTCAAAAAATGCTTCACACGGAGTATTCAGACGGGCAAAAATCGCTCGCTTTATCTTTGCGCGAAAACCCTTCGTGTCTTCGTGCAAAGAGGGGCAGCTGTAAGCACGTGATTTTTGCTTCACGGACAATCGCTCCAAAAGAAAATAAAAATAGTGGCAAAAGGCTTCGCTGTACAATTTTTCGATCTTTCCGTGACATGTGTTGTTAGTCGTTTGTGAGTCTGTCCATTTTGCATCTAGTCATTATCAAACAAAAATACAAAAAATATATGTGGCGTTAAAAGAAAATTCAAAAAATATAAATATATGTGCATCGTCCGTTTTAGGTTGTGATTTAACTTACTTGGTATGATAATTATGTTGAAATGCCATATTGTTATTTGTTTTAATTTCATTTGTTTTATTAGTTATTTTTATTTTTATTTTTCTTTAAATTGGAAAACAAAAGAAAGTTGAAATCAATTTGGGCCCAAAAAATAAGACAAAAACAGGCCCAAACCAACGATCTGACCCGGTCCAGACCAGGCCTGCCCAGGCACCTCCTGAAACGACGTCGTTTCAGGCAAATCAATCTGAGCCGTCCGTCCCAGCCGATCCAACGGTTCAGGACCTCTTTCAGCGACCCATGTTCAAACCCGACCCAAATAACCAGCCTGACCCAACCCCTCACTTAAACCAAACGACCCCGTTTAACTACCAAACGACCCCGTCTCATTTCTCAGCATCAGATCCAAGCCGTTGAGATCATCTGATCTAACGGCTCAGAATCCAATCCCATAGACCATATATAAACCTTCTCTTACACCCACGCCCCCTATACCAACACCCCACCCCTTCGTCCCCAAGCTCAAAGCCGGACCTCCCATTAGAAACCCTAGCCGCCCCCGTCTCCCTCGCCATTAAAGCCGGCGGCATGGACGCCGGTGGCCACCTCCTGAACACCCTAAGCCCCCCTCACTCTCCTGAACATGGATCTGTTACTCCCTAGACTCGAATCACTTTCCTTCGACTCGAATCTTCATTTGAAGATTTGAGTCGAACCTGGACCTATGCCAAACCACCCCATCTTCATACCAGACACTCCCCTGACCTTCCTCGTGACCAAACCAAGCTTGGTTTGGTCCGAATCTACCCACAACTCCCTAAAAATCAGATCTGGAAATCCAGACTTTAGAACACATGCACCTGGGGAATCCGGCCGGTTTGGACATGGGTTTGAGGTCTAATAGACCTTAATCAAGGTGTTCTCATGTGAGAACACCCTGATTAAAGTTTGTTCGGCCTCAAAAGTTCGAAGTTGAATCAGATTTGGGTCTGTTTGATTTAAACATTTTCGGTAAGTTTTCCTTTCTTTTGTGTTAGTTTTGATTAAGTGGTCAGCATGTTTCGTTGTGTTTGTTTGTTATTTATTTTGTTATTTTTTTGGATTTCTTTCATCTCTGTAAAGACCTTTTATTTGGTCAATTGTTTTCTGTGTATGATTTGAATGTATTCTGTGATGAACATGTTCGATTAGATTAGTCGTCAAATGAATAAACTTATATAGGTTCCCAGTAATTGAACACAAAATTGTCTGATGCCCTTTAGGTCCCTGAACATATTGTTTATGTGAGCGACTGATTATTACCTGCTATAATTAGTATAGTCGACTCGATAAATGTCGTTGATTAGTTTCTATAACTAATGAATCAAACGAGCTAATAATGTCGCATGACTAATTGAACTTTGCCACTGATTGAAGGCCCCAGCATTGTTTGAAATAGTTTGTTTGCATTGAAAAATGACTGAAAGGTTCAGTCTAGGCAGTCTTGAATTTGAACTTTCATCAGTTCAAAAATGCCCTGATGCTGCAAAGGGTCAAGACAGTGATAACCAGGGTTTGACAGGGGTAGTCTGGGGTTTGAAAAGAACAAAAATGATTAGTTTAAATGAGCTGACAAGTAGGGTACTAATTTAGGATTAAACTAATACCAATGGGGAGCAAGACATAAGAGTATGGGGCTTAAAATGAATAAATAAAACGAGCCCATAACTCTTGATTAAACAAAGACCAGGCGTGGGGAACAAAGGGGCTGGCACCAAAGATGCTTAGGCATGGGCTTAAAGGGTATGGGCATTCTGCCAATTGGCAGGGCAGGCAGCTCAGCTGTACTGGTTCATTTGGCCTATAAATAGGCCATTTGATAACTTAAACAGGGCTGGACATTTCTTAGTCTTCAGAAAAGAAAAATAAGAAACATAAAGTCTCAGAATATTGTAACCAAACACTGTCTGAAAATTACATAAGAGTTTATGTTGGTCTAGTTGTCTTGGCCAATTACTGTTAGTTGCTTGTTTGAGCTGCTTGTGGTTGTTGAATTGCTGGGGTGTTTACATTGAATACTCTGCTGTCTCCGCTGGTTCATACTCTGTTTCTGGGATTGTTGTTTGTTGCTCAACTACTCGGGAGCTTCATCTTTGTGGGTTGATTTTGTTGCTGTGTATCTGCTGTTGCTGTGTTTACTGCATACTGCCTAGCTGATCATTCCTTCCTTCTTTGTCCTCCATACCAGGTACACAATTAATACCACAAATGTAACTGGAAGTTTGAGCATGAATGCAAAAGAGAAGACCTGCAGATTGTTTTTATATATATACATGAACTGTTACTCTAAATGTCATGAAATAGTTACATTTTTGTTTGGACAGTAGAAGCAGCCTACATACTAAGTATATCAATGTAGGTTAACGAATGCTAGCCTTGTATGTATGCTGCTAGGTGAAAAAATATGCCCAGTGTAATAAGTTGTATTTCAGGCTTAGTCTGATGGTGTAGTATATTCTCTAATGTAGGCTAAATAGGAAAGCTATCCGTTTTAGTTAAAGTTCTTTCTCCTTTTGCCATGTTGTCACATAAATTGATAAACTCATTTCACAGAACAAAGAATCAGTTCAGGGCCTCAACCTCATGAAGGTCGAGCCCAAATCGAAGCAAACCCAGTAGGCCCGCGTCGAACAGGCAGAGGCCCAGGTCTGGCCTATCACGCATGGGCTGGATTTGGGCCTATAATTGTTTGTTCGGCTGACTGTACATGCAGCCTCATTTCTGAAATTTTTTTAGCTTTTCTGAATGTCATTACAAACAACTTGCAAGCATTTAATTAATTAGGACTATCTACTGTTTTCAATTGATAAAGACAAACACGACGAGAAACGTAGTTGTTATAGGATATCCTTTTAAAATAATAATAATAAAATAATAAGAATGAGATGAGCCTCGCCAAATAAAATACAAATTGCGGGGCCCTCAGTAAATATTTGCTTTAAAAAATTATTTGGACTTCGGGATGGACCGTTTAGTAAAATTCCACGGTCTTACCCAAAATAAATACGCTAGTCGCTTTAGGCGCGCCTTTAATAATTTAATTTCCTTAAACTCGGGTGCACATTGATGTGACCCAAATCCAAATCTCAACGGAGTCAAAGTGTGTCGACGACCACGGGTACATTGATTGTAACGCGGTTCGAGATACATTTTCACAACGTTGCAATTCTTGATAAAAACAGTAAATGATAAAAGCGGTTAAAAGTTAAATTTTGCACATAAGTTCACACTTGTATAAAATCAGATAATCAAGCCGAATATAACAGTTGAGCGACCGTGCTAGAACCACGGAACTCGGGAATGCCTAACACCTTCTCCCGGGTTAACAGAATTCCTTATCTAGATTTCTGGTACGCAGACTGTAATATAGAGTCATTATTTTCCTCGATTCGGGATTAAAATTGGTGACTTGGGACACCCTAAACCTCCCATGTGGCGACTCTGAAATAAATAAACCAATCCCGTTTCGATTGTCCTTAAATTGGAAAAAACTCCCTTGTACCTCCTCGGGTACGGAAAAAAGAGGTGTGACAGGTACATGACAGCTAAGTGAAACAATAATGAAATCAAATGCATCCTCTTAAGGACAGATTCACTCAGCCCTCCCATTCACTCAGCATTCCGCAGTCAGTACTCAGCACTCGCACTCAGTAGGTATCTGCGCTCACTGCGGGTGTGTACAGACTCTAGAGGGGCTCCTTTAACCCAAGCACTATATCTAGCCAATCATGGCATAAATCAATGAAATATGTTGCAGCGTGCAGACCGATCCCATAAATATATATATAGCCATAAGGCTCGTTGTGGCATGCAACCCGTTCCACATATATACATATATCACTCACAGTTCGGCACTCAAGCCCCAACTCATCCACGAACCTCTCAATTCTCTCGGGCTCTAAGAAATCATGGAAATCAACCCAAATAGAAATGACATAATGTATTAACAAGGAACAAAAAAGACAGAGCTATGATATGCAAGTGAAACGGAGACTAAGTACAACAACAATTTAGTAGAATATTTAACATGTAACATAGACTCTGTGGGTCTCTACAGTACCAGCACAAAGTCTAAATATGATTTCTAACATGGTTTGCAAGTCATTTATTATTACACATGGAGAATATACGGATAACAACAGAATTTCAACTATACGGTTACATGGAAGTTGACCCGGTCATAATTCCTATTGTGCACGCCCGTCACCTGGCATGCGCGTCTCCTTCAAACCAGACGCAATACACATAATACATGGTTTCATAACCTCAAAAAAAGTTTTAGGATTGTCATTTACCTCAATCCAAGAAAATCGCTACCCCAACACACCTTTGCCTCACAAATAAGCCTCCAAATGACCCGAATTTAGCCACAAACAGTACGATATAATTAACATGGGCTAAAGTATACAATTCCATATGAAAATACTAAGTTATAAATCAAAAGTCAAAAATCGACTTAACGCCTGTCCGTGGGCCTACGTCTTGAAACCCACAAAAGTTACAACACCCGAAAGCCCATTCAACCACGAGTCGAACCATACAAATTTTCCCAAAATCCGATATCAAAACGGCATGCAAATACCCAAATTAAACTCTCCAAATCCCTAGCCTCAAACACCCACATTTCACCTCAAAACTACATAATCTAGGTGGAATAATCAATGGGGAAACAAGATTATTGAATAAAAATGAGCACAAGTGACTTACCTCGAGAATCTCCTCAAAAACCCTCTCAAAGTAGCCTTAGACCGAGCTTGAAATGTCCAAAATGAAAAAAAATTGCAAACTCTTGAATTTATATGTTCTGCCCAATCTTTACGCTGCTGCGGATACTTAGCCACTTCGGCGGCACCGCTTTTGCGGTCCAACATCCTTATCTGTGGAAACCACTAAGCCGACCATCACTTTTCAGTCTAAACCCCATTTCTGGGGGAGCATCTGCACACACGAAGCCGCTTCTGCGGACCAACTCACCAATCCTACTTCTGCTTCTATGCATCCCCAAGAGCAGGTGCGAGTCTGCACCCGCAGAAGTCTTTCATCATCTGCACTCCACAGTCCACCCATCTAAACTCCGCTTCCATGCATCCCGGACTCGCACCCGTGACCAATGGTCCGTAGGTGTAATTGCACCAGAAAGCTTCAGCAACAATAGTCCCTCAACTTCAACTTTTCATCCATTAACCATCCGGAATCAACCCGAGGCCCCCGGGACCTCAACCAAACATACCAACAAGTATTAAAACATGATACGAACTTAGTTGAGACCTCAAATCACCTCAAACAACATCAAAAACACAAATCGCACCCCAATTCAAGCCTGTTGAAACTAAGAAATTTCAAACTTCTACAAACGACGCCGAAACCTATCACATCAAGTCCGATTGACCTCAAATTTTGTACACATGTCACAAATAACACCACAGACATACTCCAACTTTCAGAATCAGAATCCAACCCTGATATCAATAAGTCCATTCCCGGTCACGCTTTTCAAAAATCCAACTTTTGCAATTTCAAGCCTAATTCCCCTAAGGACCTCCAAATCATAATCCGAACACGCTCTAAGTCTAAAATCACCCAACGGAGCTAACAGAACCATCAAGACTCCATTACTGAGTCCTTTACCTGTAAGTCAATATCTGGTCAACCTTTTTAACTTAAGCTTCCAACCTTGAGACTAAGTATCTCAATTCATTCCGAAATTTCTCCGGACCTAAACCGACTACCCCAAAAAGTCACATAATAGTTATAAAGCATAAAATGAGAAGTAAATGGAGGGAACCCGGCTACAACTCTTAAAGCGACCGGCCGGGTTGTTACATCCTCCCCCTTCTAAACAAACATTCATCTTTGAATGGGTCTAGAAACATACCTGGAGTCTCAAATAGGTGTGGATATCTGCTATGCATCTCCCACTCAGTCTCCAAAGTAGCCTCCTCAAATGGATGACCTCTCCAATGCACCTTCATTGAAGCTATATCCCTCGACTTTAACTTTCGAACCTGCTGATAAAAAATGGCCACCGACTCCACACCATAAGTCAAATCACAATCTAATTGAACCATGCTGAAATCTAAAATATGAGACGGATCACCGGCATACTTTTGGAGCATAGAAATCTGAAATAGTGGATGCACACTCGACAAACTAGGTGGCAAGGAAAACTGGTAAGCCACCTCTCCAATCCTCTGAAATACCTCAAACGGCCCAATATACTGAGGGCTCAACTTGCCCTTTTTCCAAACCTTATAACACCCTTCATATGTGAAACCTTGAGCAGAACCTTCTCCTAAACCATATAAGCTACATTATGAACCTTCCGATTGGCTAACTCATCTACCTAGATGGCGCCGTGCGAAAACGATCCTGAATAAATTAAACCTTGTCCAAAGCGTCCTAAACCAAGTTAGTATCTTGGAGCCTAGCTTCACGCGGCTCAAACCAACCCACCAAAGATCTACAGTCTCCCATACAAAGCCTTATATGGAGCCATCTGAATGCTCGAGTGGTAGCTATTGTTGTAGGCAAACTCTATGAGCGGTAGAAACTGATCCCAATAAACCCTAAAATCAATGACACGAGCACGTAGCATGTCCTCCAATATCTTAATAGTGTGCTCGGACTATCTGTTCATCTGAGGGTTAAATGTTGTGCTCAACTCAACCTGGGTGCCCAACTCTCGCTGTATGGATCTCCAAAACTGCAGTGTAAACTTCATGCCCTGATTTGAAATGGACACTGGAATACCGTAAAGGAAAACAATCTCGCAGATGTAAATCTCAGCCATCCGCTCCAAAAAATAAGTAGTCCTGAGTGGAATGAAGTGTGCAGACTTGGTTAGACAATCCATAATCACCCAAATAGCATCAAACTTCCTCAAAGTTCGTGGGAGTCCAACTACAAAATCCATAGTGATCCTTTCCCATTTACACTCTAGAATCTTTATCCTCTAAAGAAGTCCACCCGGTCTCTGATGTTCATACTTCACCTGCTGAAAGGTAAGGCACCGAGCTACAAACCCACTATATCCTTCTCAATCTATCACGCCTAGATCATGGGGGAGAGACCGACACCTAGTGCCTCATCAATCCTTCCGTACCACTTGCGACTAAGAGACTCTGAACATGTGGTGTCATACTTTGTCCATGGGCCAATTGCAAGACAACTGCAAATGCTGACTAAATATCAGTATAATGCTGGGCCGACAAGGCCGTCATAATTATTGCAACTGACAAACCAACCAAATATACATACAAGGTCTGCAAGCCTAACATATTGCACTAACTAACGATACGTTTACAAGACTCTACTGGTGGATACACAGTGATTGAAAAAAGCTCCCCGACCTATTAATACCATATATACATATATACACAAGATGCACATAAAGCTCAAGACCCGACAACTCCGAAAGGCATGGATATTACCAATCAAGCTAAACTCGGGCAACACTTAATAAGGAGGTCTACCCGCCTGTTTGTCTGAACCTGCACGCATGAAATGCAGCACCCCCAGAAAAGGGACGTCAGTACGAAATAATGTACTGAGTATGTAATGCAATATACTGAAAGCTGAAACTGAACTCATAATATAATAACTGCAAGTAACTAGAAGTCAAAGATAATCTGAAGGTATGCTTACCTGCTGACAATTACTTAACTCTCTCAATATAGCAAGTAAAATAGCTGTCCGGCCCTATAAGGCTCGATATATATATATAACTGATCTGCCATAGTAGGCTCGCTCATAGGCGCTCGGCCATACTAGGATACGTATCTCGACCAACTAGGCTCGCTCATATGCGCTCGGCCACAGTAGGATCGTCATATAACTTGCCATCAGATCAGAGGTTGCCTAATAGGGGCATGCCCATCGATTATAGCTCGATGGTAATGAAAATACTTTTAATACTGTATTTATATAAATTCTCTGCTCTCTTGACTGGAAGAAGAAAATACTTAATTGAATATGAAGTCCCAATAAGGAGAATATCGTAACTTACAAACTTAGGAAAATATGCGTAACTTGCGAGACTAGTAAAATATACGTAAGTTCCAGGATATGAATTTTTCTTTATGACTCATTATCAAACTTTTGTAATTACGAGATCATGCAAAATGAAGGAAATGCTTAGCCTTAACATACTTGTTCCTTGAATTATTTGAATGAAGTGAAGCTTTCTGCTTCTATGAAGTATGAACGAAACCTATGCTTGAATATTTGGACTGAAATTCTGCTTGAAATTCTTGAAAATTTCAGAAACGAAATTGGTTGCTTTTGGAAATATCGAGTGAATTTTTTTTGGCTAAAGATAAGAGTTTGGACGAACAATGATTCTGCTTCAACCCAAAGTATCGATAATGTAGTCAAAGGTATTAAATAAGGCTAAAGACAAACAAATGAATCTTGAATACAGATTTGGATAAGTTTTGTATAAGTCTTTCTAAGACTTGAGTTATTATTAAGTAGCCACCTAGAATTGTGACTACTTAGTCACTTTCTAGGCTTTGTGGGTTCTTGACACGTGTGGGGGGAGAGGGTTAATTTATTAATTATTTATCCACTTATTAGTTAACTGGTTAATGTTCTATTACCCGGTAATTAATCAATTACCCGCATAATTTAAAAATTATCACAAATTACTTTAAATTTTATTTATTTATAATATATTTTATACATCGTACTACTGTGTTCATATGGTACCTTGCATGGTACTAGTTCATAATTATTGGGTATTATCGCTCGACTCGTATTTTATCCCAAATGTCAAACTTGGACGAAAATTAATTTCCTTTGACTTGCTTCCCATTTCACCTTCATGAATTTACTTTTTACTTGTTTAAAATAGCATAATGCTTATAATCTAAAAATAATCCCATTCCCAAACTTACGTCGATTAACTTACGATGAAACTTTAACGTACGGAAGATGCGGAATGTAGTATCTCATTTTCCGAGCTTCCGTCAATTTACTGATGGCATACCTTCGCGTACGAAAATATGAGGTGTAACATTATCCCTCCTTTGGAACATTCGTCCTCGAATGTTGACTGATGCACTTATCATTTTCATAACTTATGGCTCTTGCGAATACTTTAGTACTCTCCTTGCCATCTAGGCAACTATTCTGTGTATAAACCCAAGGTCTAGGGTATTCTCCCCTTTAGTCTTCTTTCTCATACCATGACTTGTTGTTGAAATCTTTCCATTCTCTTAACTGTTGCTACTTCCTGTCATGCAGCCTTTATGACTCTGACTTTAGAAGTGCGCCTATGGGACTCTTCTCTCCTTTTCCCTCCAGCTTTTAACAATCTCTAGGCTTTACTTTGTAAACATATACAAAGTTTGACAAGATGTCTCTCTGGGCATCTATAGGTATACTTGAAGTTCTTCGCTCGGTACCTTTTTTTCCTACGAATATTGCTATATCATATTTCATAAATCCTCTTATCATCTAGGTAGGTCTATTATACCATAACTCTTACTTTGATTTATCATTACTGAGGTCTGGTACCAAACTCCAGGTTACTTTCGTCACTTATCCCATATGTAAAAATCTAAGTCCTTTAATGCTTCCTCATTACTTGTTCATCTTAAAAATGATGGCCTAATCTCACCTCATACTTTGTGACCTGTGTCCATCCATTGTCGATTCACCTTAATATTGATTTAAAATATACCATTGATAACTTGGAACCTCTTACGTAATCATTAGGGTTCATGTTTCATCACAGAATATTTGAAGTGATTTTTCCGCTCCCCCCGGGGGTGATACGATATTATATTGCCATAACCGTATTTCATAGCATCCCAATATGATTCCCTTATGTGGGTATTTTAGACCCATACAATTTTTGAAATCCCTTTATTTATTACAATTACACCCTCATTCTATTATTAGGGCATCATTTCATCTCCTCTAAGTGCTAGTAGTCCTAGACTCTTTTGAGTTCGCTCAAGCTATATTGAGCTTTTGTATAACTTAGAGGAACCATCAGCTCCTTTGTTTTCATGGGCTTAATCCCGAAGGCACATCCATTTTCGTCATCTTCTCCCTTGCCTTTTTCTTATCCTTACTCTTGTCTTTTTACAACCTTGTCTTTCTATCATACTTTAGCTTGCGATCAATTCCTTTATGCTTTTTTGGAACATCAAGAGAGACATCGCATCGTCTCTAACTGCTCTTTTACTCTCTAATTAGACCTTTTGGTACTTAGAAACCATAGGTTGGAAAGTATGCTACTGATGACACTGCTACTATCCCTAGATACTGAATCTCGACATTTCTAGTCTTTTACCTGAAGTATGGACCACTCTCATTTTTCTATACTTGTTGTTCACCTTTACCTTACTTACTTTAAAATATCACCTTACATTCTTCTATCTTTCTTTCATAACCTACCTTCCACATAGGTATAAATCACATCCACCACTTGAAGCTCTATTATAATACTTGCACCTTTGGTGCCTATACAATCCGGTGGGAGCTCCATACTGACTTCTTATGAGGCTGGTACTTCTTCTAACTATCTTTATCGTTGAGCCGTTATAGAATATAGTTGGTGTTCTATCTCTCTTGCACCTCTAATATTATGAGTGGCTCTACTATGTTCTCAATCATGATTCTTATAACTTATGGGTCCAATAATCGGATTCTTGATTTACTTTGTTGATGTATCCTTTAGTTTCCTCCTTTTTCATATCGACATTTATGTCGGCTTAAGTTATCTCCTGATCTGTGGTTCATGGTATTAGTTATTCTGTTTAGCCTTTTCATGGGCGATAAGGAATATACATGATACAATCCTTTCACAATTCAATCTTTTGTCTACGACCTGGGTTCAATTCTTTCTTTTAACATATACCAAAATCTTCTACGGCTGTATATGCAGTATGTATAAAACTCCGAACCCTTAAGTGCGTTCATAACATAACCCACTCTAGATCATTGATCGAATAATTTCTTTCGTTCCATATTATCTTTCTTTCAGCATAAGCTATTACTTTTACTGGTCATTCTGCCCCCTTGTTGCATCCATACTTATCTTATCTAAGTGCCCACACATGCCAGAGTTTTCATACAACTCACATGATCTCTAATATTACTTTTAATTTTACTTTCTGTTCATTAGCCATAGTAGGTGCCACTTTCCTTTGGAGTTCTTACTATGTTGTTGCGAGAGTGTGGTTAGATGACGATTTCCTCTTTAGGTCGTTGTGCTTAGGTTGAAGGCTTCTTCCTTATTTCCTCAGCTAGTCTTTTGTTGTAGTACTTAGGAGAACCCTTGTCTCTCGTAAATATAGGATCTTATTATGGACCTTTTTGATGTCCTCCCTTGCCTATAATCATCTGTAGTTGCTTACCTCCGTAGCCTTTTGCTTGTAGGGCTGCTTCTGAACTGATATTTTTACTGCCTTCCCAGTGACACTTTCTTTTATCCCCATAACACTTATACGGTACCTTTAACTACCCCGACTCCTATTTGAATATATCTCAAGTATTATAATGACATTAATGCAAGGCTGAATTTTCCATGTTGGGGTTTACTACATTTATCTTGCATGAGTTGCTGATTTGTCTGTAACTTCTTATCTAGCCATAGCTAGGATTTTCCTGAATCAACTACTAACTACTTGTTGGACCCGTTCCCATATCAATATTCCGCGTAATCTTTCTTGGGTTATTTTCATTGTCTTAACTTACGTCTCGCACTAGCTCCTTATTAATCAATAATATCTCAGGCAGGAACCCTTACTTCCTTTCTTTTATATCATGTTTGCATAATGCTCTGGTATCATAGCATATATGTAGGTTTTGAGTATGTGCAATCTCATCCCTTTTTTGTTATATTGCATTCTTCCATTATCATTTCATATTCCCCCCTTTAGGAGAGTATTAAGACTTAGAGCTATGACGACCTACCTATAGATTTTTTTTCCTCTTCATCTTTGACGTCCTTTCACATTATCGATGAACCTTACTTGCCATGCGGTAATCCTTCTGTACTAAGGATAACAAAATTCCTTATTTGCAAGAGTGGCACTTAGTGTAACTACCACACATAGTCCCTTAAGCTTAACTTTGCTCATATTGCTTCCTAGGAAGCGCCTTTCCAAATGACCATTCTCTAAATTTCTCATGAATCTTTTCTTTTGTCCATTCTATTATTACCGGAACAAAATTCGAAACTCTGATGCCGAGTATTATCCAATCATTTGGTCCTTAATTCATGTTTACTTTATTTTGTTCACTAGCCCATACTGATTTCTATTATTCCAGGGTCTAACTTTTCCTTTCGGTAGTTGCGTTGTAATCACTGACTTATTTCTCGAAGTGAGGATATGACTTTATGACCTATATTCTTTTGTTGTTTCAAAGTCTGTCACCTCTCATCTTTTCCTTTACTTGACTATAGATTCTGTAATATCGTTATCTCTTATACCTACCGTTGTCATCCATGTATCACATCTTACTCTTAATGCTTCATTAGCTCACTTTGTATATCCTGCTAATATTTCTGTCTATCACTTTATTCTGAAAACTTCAACAATATATCTTTTGCTTTTAGCTCCCCTTTTCTCCATCCACTATCACCTCGGGTTGCTTAGCACTATTTCTCTACTAGGCATGGGAGTTATACTATGATAACATTTATCCTTTCCAGGCTTCTAGTGCCTATCTTGTAGCAGTGCACAATCTAGGTGTCTCACAAGGAGATCCATTACAACGCTTACACTATCCTTCGGGAATGTCAATCTAATTTTACCAATCCACCCCCTATTTTGGGTTATTCTAACCCCAGCTGGATTTTGATAACACATCATTCTCTTAAACCACATCCCTTAGCTCCCATAGGGCATGACTAAGATAGGTATGGCTGATTGTACATGCCTATGTTACTGTTGAATATAACTCAAAAAGCATATATTTTCTCTGCTTGAATTATAAACACTATTAACCTTCATTAGCTAGGCGTCTCGTACTCTTTTTCATCTTGCTTATTTTGCTTGTTGAAACTTGTATTTATCTTCTGAATCTCTCATTTCCTTTCACCATTAAAGTGGATATGTATTCTTGCTTCAAGACTCCTTATCAAGAGGCTTACACATTTCAGTACGCACATGATCTGCTGAAGACCTCACATTTACTTATCATAAGCAAGTTGCAAAATTGAGTTCCTCTGACTCAACTCTTCCATAGCCATGTCTTTTACCAACCATCTTTCTGGACGTAGGTATCGTCGTATTACGAATCAAATAGAAGTTAGGAATTTTAATTCTTACAACTGAGTTCTACCACATTATCTAGAGTAACAAGAAAGAGTGACACTTCTAAATGCCATGTAACCTCCTGCTTATAAGTGTGGTGCACGACACACCCATAAACAAGACTCTACTAGACACAGCTTGTAGACTCCCTAGAACAGAACTGCTCTGATACCACTTTTGTTACGCCTAGAGCCTAGGGTAGAGACCGGCACCTAGTTCCTCATCTATCCTTCTGTACCACTTGCGACTAAGAGACTCTGAACATGTAGTGTCATACATTGGCAATGGGCCAATTGCATGACAACTGTGAATGCTGACTAAATATCAATATAAAGCTGGGCCGACAAGACCGTCGTAATTATTGCAGCAGACAAACCAAACAAATATACATATAGGGTCTGCAAGCCCAACATATTGCACTAACTAAAGATACGTCCGCAAGCCTCTACTGGTGGATACATTGTGATCGAAAATAGCTCCCCGATCTATTCATATCATATATACATATATATACAAGATGTACAAAAAGCTCTAGACCAAGTAATTCCGAAAGGCATGGAGCTTACCGATCAAGCTGAACTCGGGCAACACTTAATTAGGAGGTCTACCCGCTTGTATGTCTGAACCAGTACGCATGAAATGCAGTGCCCCCAGAAAAGGGACGTTAGTATGAAATAATGTACTGAGTATGTAAGGCAATATACTGAAAGCTGATACTAAAAGCTGAAACTGAACTAATAATATAATAACTGCAAGTAACTGGAAGTCAAAAATAATCATAAGATACACTTACCTACTGATACTTACTTAATTCTCTCAATATTGTAAGTAAAATAGTTGTCCGGCCCTATAAGGCTCGGTACATATATATATATATATATATATATATATATATATATATAACTTCTCTACCGTAGTAGGCTCTCTCATAGGCGCTCGGCCATACTAGGCTCGCTCATATGCGCTCGGCCACAGTAGGATCTTCATATAACTTATCATCTGGTCTAAGGTTGCCCAATAGGGGCCTGTCCATTGATTATAGCTCGATGGTAATGAAAATATTTTTAATACTGTATATATGTAAATTCTCTGCTCACTTGACTGGAAGAAGAAAATACCCAATTGAATATGAAGTCCTAATAAGGAGAACATCGTAACTTACAAAACTAGGAAAATATACGTAACTTGCGAGACTAGCAAAATATACGTAAATTCTAGGATATGAATTTTTTTTATGACTTATTATCAAACTTTTGTAATTACAAGATCATGCAAAATGAAGTAAGAGCTTAGCCTTAACATACCTATTCCTTGAATTATTTGAACAAAGTGAAGCTTTCTGCTTGTGCGAAGTATGAACGAAATCTATGCTTGAATCTTTGGACTGAAATTCTGCTTGAAAGTCTTGAAAATTGCAGAAACGAAATTGGTTGCTTTTGGATATTTTGATTGAATTTTTTTTGGCTAAGATAAGATTTTGGACGAAAAATGATTCTACTTCAATCCAAAGTAACGATAATGTAGTCAAAAGGCATTAAATTAGGCTAAAGACAATCAAATGAATCTTGAATACAGACTTGGATAAGTTTTGTTTAAGTCTTTCTAAGACTTGATTTATTATTAAGTAGCCACCTAGAATTGTGACTACTTAGTCACTTTCTAGGATTTATGGCTTCTTGACACGTGGGGGGGGGGTAATTTATTAACTATTTATCCACTTATTATTTAACCGGGTAACGTTCTGTTACCCGATAATTAATCAATTACCAACATAATTTAAAAATTATCACAAATTACTTAAAATTCTATTTATTTTTAATATATTTTATACATCGTAATACTATGGTCATATGGTACCTTGCATGGTACTAATTCATAATTATCGTGTATTATCGCTCGACCCGTATTTTATTCCAAATGGCAAACTTGGACGAAAATTTATTTTCTTTGACTTGCTTCCCCTTTCACCTTCACGGATTTACTTTTCTCTTGTTTAAAATAGCATAATGCTTATAATCTCAAAATAATCTCATTCCCGAACTTACATCAATTAACTTACGACGAAACTTTAATGTACGGAAAATGCAGAATGTAATATCTCATTTTTCGAGATTCCGTCAATTTACTGATGGCGTACCTTCACGTACGAAAATATGGGGTGTAACACTATCCTCCTCCAACAATAGTGTTTTCTCAAGTCCTGGTACATTTTTGCGGCACCTGGGTGAATGGAATACCGCAAACTGTGGGCCTCCTTAAGAATTAACTCATGTAGCGCATCCACATTAGGCACACAAACCCGACCCTGTATCCTCAATACCCCATCATCCCCAAAAGTCACATCTCTAGCATCACCGTGCTGAACTGTGTCCTTAAGTACAAGCAAATGGGGATCATCACATTGATGTGATCATATAAGGAAGTTCGAGAAACCACACAAGCTAGAACCCGACTGGGCTTCGAAACATCAAATCTCTTAAACTGATTGGCCAAAGCTTGAACATCAACTGCAGGAGGTCTTCACCAACGGGAATGAATGCAAGACTACCCATACTCACTGCCTTTCTACTCAAGGCATCGACCACCACATTGGCCTTCCCGGGATGATGTAGAATGTTGATATCATAGTCCTTTAGCAGTTCCAACCATCTCCGCTGCCTCAAATGTAGATCCTTCTATTTGAACAAGTGTTGGAGGCTTCGATGATAATTAAACACCTCACAAGTAACATCGTAGAGATAATGCCTCCAAATCTTCAATGCATGAACGATGGCAGCTAAATCCAAATCGTGGATAGGGTAGTTCTTATCATGGGGCTTCAACTGGAAACGAAGCATATGTAATCACTCTATCCCCTACATAGAGACACATCCAATATCAATCCGAGAAGCATCACAATATACTGTATAAAAGCCTGAAGCTGATGGAAAAACTAGAACTTGAGTTGTGGGCAAGGCAGTCTTGAGCTTCTGAAAGCTCTCCTCAAACTCATCCGACCATCTAAAAGAAGCACCCTTTTGGGCAATTTGATCAAGGGTGATGCAATAGATGAGAAACCTTACATAAAGAGACGATAATAACCGGCCAAACAAAGAAAGCTTCAAATTTCCATAGCTGAGGATGGTTTGGGCCAAATTTGAACCACCTCTACCTTCTTTGGATCCACCTGAATCCCTTTTCACTAAACACCTTATGCCCCAAGAACGCCACTGAACTAAGCCAAAACTCACAGTTGGAGAACTTGGAATAAAGTTTCTCCTCCCTTAACCGCTGCAACAGAATCCTCAAATGATGGGCATGCTCATTCTAGCTACGATAGTACACCAGGATATCATCAAAGAATACAATGAGAAACGAGTCAAAATAAGGTTGGAATACATTGTTCATCAGATGCATATATGTTGTTGGGGCTTTGCTCAGCCCAAAAGACATCACAAGGAACTCATAATGATCATAATGGGTCCTGAAGGCCGTCTTTAAAATATCAAAGTCCCGAATCTTCAACTAGTGAAACACAGACCTCAAATCAATCTTAGAGAACACCCTCCCTCCCTGAAACTTGTCAAATAGATCATCAATACTCCGCGAAGGATACTTGTTCTTCATTGTGACTTTGTTCAACTACTTATAATCAATGGACATCTGCATGGTACCATCTTTCTTCTTTACAAACAGAACTGATGCACCCCAAGGCGACATACTAGGCCTAATAAACTCCTTATCAAGAAGTTCCTGAAATTATTCCTTTAATTCCATCATCTCAGCCGGTGCCATACGATAATGTGGAATAGAAATGGGCTGAGTGCCCGACACCAATTCAATACCAATGTTAATATCCCTCTCGGGCGGCATGCCCGGAAGGTCTGCAGGAAGTACATCCGGGAAATCTCACACCTCTAGAACAGAATCAATAGTAGGGGGATTAGCACCAACTCTACTGGGAACATAGTCTAGAGAGCCTCTCCACTCAATACTTGGCAACCCCAGCATTACCAACGTCACAGTCTTAGCGTGATAATACAAAATGGCATGACATGGAGGCAACCAATCCATACCCAAAATCACGTCAAAATCGACCATACTGAGTAGCAAGAGATCAACTCTAGTCTTTAATCCCCCAAAAGTCACTATACACGACCGGTATATACGGTCCACAACAATAGTATCGCCCAACGGTGTAGATACATCAACAGATAAAACTAAGGACTCACGGTGCACATACATGGAATGAGCAAAATACTATGGTACATATGAATAAGTGGATCCAGTGTCAAATAATATAGAGGCATACTGAGACAACACCTATTATTGCTGTGTCTAAAGCAATGACATCTGATCTGGCAAAAAGAGTATAGAATTGGGCCTGGCCTCCACCTGACCAGCCTCCCACTTTTGGGCAACCCCTAGCTGATTGAGCCCCACCCTGAGCTGGTTGGGCGGGTGGTGAAGTAACTGGTGATGGAGTCGTAGTCTGACTCCTCTACTAAGCTGGACCTCCCAATAAATAGGGACACTACCTCCTGATATGACCAAGCTCGCCACAGTCGTAGCAACCCCGATCTGAAAATGGTGGTGGGGACTGAAAGAATCCCCGAGCACGAGGATAACGTCATGAAGGATCTGGAAATATGAACCCTAAATCAATAGAGCACGTGGATAACTCTGAGCTAGAAGGGGACAGAGAGATGACTGACCCCGATGAGAACTGTATGAACCGTGGCCGGATGAAGCACCACGGTGAACTGGATGAGCCAACTAGGTGTGCCAATAATGACGTCCCTTAATATGGTAGAACTGACCCTAAAGGGAACACCGCTGAAAACACCCGATACAAGAGGCCTTTTGGCCTCCCTCTCACCCCGCTCCTGACTGCGGACCATCTCTATCTACTGAGAAAGTCAACCACCTAGTCAAAAGTAGCACTAGATAGCCTCTCCCTAGTCATAAGCAATCCTAGCTGATATGTGAAGCCATCAATGAACCTCATAATCCTCTCCCTGTCAGTGGGAACTAACCAAACGCTGTGACGAGCCAACTCAGAAAACATTATATGGTACTACGTAATGGACATGCTCTCCTAACATAGCTGCTCAAACTGTCAGCGCAACTCCTCTCTAAAAGACTGTGGCATGAACTTCTCCAAAAAAAGAATGGAGAGCTCTTGCCATATAAGTGATGATGCACCGACCGGCCTACGCCTCTCATAAGCCTCCCACCATTTGAAGGCATCCCCAGTAAACTAAAAGATAGTGAACGAGACCCTACTAGCCTCCAGAATACCTATTGTTCAAAGAATCCATTGGCACTTGTCCAAGAAACACTGGGCACGCTCTGACTCGGCCCTACTAAATGATGGAGGCTGAATCCTCCAAAATCTCTTGAGACTCCTCTGCTCATCATCGGTCATAACAAGAACCACCTGGGCTTGAGCCGCTGCAATCGGCTAGGCTGGTATTTCCCTGGTATCTGCAATCTTTGCATCATCTGCTCTGGTGTACGGACTGCGGGAGTTTGGAAACTTGTTACATATCATATTTACGTACGTTGAAGTTTTGTCTTTAGTTATTTTACGTAGACTCGGGGATGAGATTATAAGTGTTTATTCTATTTATACCAAGCGATAATTAAGTGCCGTAAAAAATAAAGGGTGAACGAATCAACAAAAATGAATTTCGTTGAAGGTTGTCGATTTGGGATAAAATATGGTCCAAGACATCCTTGCAAGCACGTAGAAAGAGGGTTTGTATTAGTCATTCCTACACATTGTCTTGAATGGATATCAAAATTCATTTTGGAGGAGATTTGTAATTTCATATGAGACTTTATATTATAACAGCAAGAACTATATTACAACAGCAGCGAGAGTTCTTGAATTAGTAAAAGAATTCATATGAAATTGCACTACATAATAACAATGGGATTTTGCAATTCTAAGGGAGTATAGTGCAATCCTTCTCAAGAATATCATACGGATTTTTCCTACTCCAGGTATGTTAAGGCTAAGCCCTTCTTCATTTTAGCATGATCTCGTTATTACATGTGTTTGTTACCGAGGCATAAAGAAACGTTCATACTCTCGAACTTATGTACATTATCCTAGTCTCATAAATAATAGTATTGTCCCTTATCAGGATTTTATATCCAATTGAGCATTGTCTTCTTTCAGTCAAGAGAGAAGAGGTCCTATATATATATATATATATATATATATATATATATAGTATTTTCACCACCATCGAGATACAATCGGTTGGCAGGCCCCTATTGGGCAACCTCTGATCAGATGGTAGTTATATACCGAGCCTACTGTGACCGAGAGCTTATGATCAAGCCTATTTTACCGATATACAGAGCCTAGTGTGGCCAAGCTCCTATGAGTGAGCCTACTACGGCAGAACATATATATATATATATATGTATACCGAGCCTTATATTGCTGGATAGTTACTTTACTTACTATATTGAGAGAGTTGAGTCAATATCAGCAGGTAAGCATATCTTTAGATTATCTTTGACTCCCAGTTACTTTCAACTATTATAGAATCAGTTCAATTTCAGCTTTCAATTATTCTATTGCCTCACATACTCGGTACATTATTTCATATTGACTTCCCTTATTCTGGGAATGTTGTATTTCTTGTGTGCAGGTTCAAACAGCTAGACGGGTAAACCTCGTCTATAGGTGTTGTCCGAGTTCAACTTTATCGGTAAGCTTCACCTCCTTTGGAGTTGCCCGATCTAGAGTTTTATGTCCATCTTGTATATATATGTATATAGGTTATGGGTAGGTCGGGGCCCTGTTCCGATCAGAATACATCCAGCAGTAGATGTTTGTAGACATATCCTGTCAGTTAGTGCAGTATGTTGGGCTTGTAGGCCTTGTATGTATATTTTGTTGGTTTGATAGCTGTAGTAGTTATGATGGCCTTGTCGGCCCAACTTTATGTTGATGTTTAGTCAGCGGTAGTTTCTGTTCAGATTTATAATTTGCTTCACAAACTATATTGCAATGTGGCCCCATAGCCAAAGTATGGTATTAGTTTTCAAAGTCTCTTAGTCGGAAGTTGGTACAAAAGGATAGGTGAGGCACCAGATGCCAGTCTCTCCCCTAGGTTCGGGGTATGGCAAAGTTGGTATCAGAGCAGTTCTGTCCTCGGGAGTCTATAAGTCGTGTCTATTTGGGTCTTGTTTATAGATGTATTTTGCACCACATTATATTGTCGTACCTCCTTTTTCCGCCCCGGCGAGGGTGCGTGGGAGTTTTTCCAATTAAAGAACAGTCGAAACGGGATTTATTTCCTTATTTCAGAGTCGCCACCTGGGAGATTTAGGGTGTCCCAAGTCACCTATTTTAATCCCGAATCGAGGAAAAGAATGACTCGGTATTACAGTCTGCGCACCAGAAATCCGGATAAGGAATTCTGTTAACCCGGGAGAAGGTGTTAGGCATTCCCGAGTTCCGTGGTTCTAGCACGGTCGCTCAACTGTTATATTCGGCTTGATTATTTTGATTTGCTAAATACATTTTTATTGCATGATTTTATTGTTACCGCTTCTATTTAGATTTAAAGTCCCTTCTTTGAATCGAATCACGCGTACGTGTATTCGTTTTATATATTATATATTTTTTTTAACGTGAAAAATCGTGTCACGCGTACGTGTACACAATGATATTGATAATATATTTATTATAAAATAATTTTTTTTTCGAAATTGTATTTTTAAATAAAATCAAGAACATTTGCACTTTTTATATGATTAAGTAGTGAACCGTACATCTCGGGTTTTATGAAATTAATTTAAGATCCTCCGACGAATCTTTTTTTTAATAAAAATTTGCTCGAAGTTGCGCGAACGCATAATCCGAATTGCCTTTAGAAGTATAATCAAGTCACGCGAACGCATCCTTAATTATGCAAATATTCTTGACGGTAATATAAATTCTCTACAAATGTTTATTGCATCCATCTATTTTTAAATGTAAGAGTCATGGAGAATCACCGATTGGGATGCCACCAAATTTCTTGACAAAGAATTCAAAATTTATTAGGCGTTGCTACAAGTCTTATTTTACGCGTATGAATTATATACCTCAAAACTATTCAAATTTTAAAGAATTAATGATATGAAAAAGAAACAAACAACATGTAACTAAAAATACTACCATTTTTATCGTGGATACAACATTAATATATCCCAAAAATCGAATCGCATATAAAACTGGAAAAAGAATTAATTTGATAGACAAATTAATAGTTTCTGAAGAATTTTCATTGTTATATTTAATGCGAACTCTATTTCTACATATCCTTGACATAAAATGTTGCGATTCGTGCTTATAAATCTCATATCCTTCTCATATACTTGTTTTTAGTCCAAAGTTATAATTATTTGGTTAATTTTGCTTACGAAGATTGGGTTTGAGATAAATAAACCAATTCTTATATTCTGCCTATGCGAATATTTGCAAACACTAACTCTATATTTTGTAAAAAATCATTGACATTATTTCATATATTAAAAGAAATGAGTTGATCGCGTTCCTAAAATAACTAAGCCATTTGTTATTAAGAAAGAGAACTAATCTACCAATTGATTTAATACTATATTAACCAACTAAAACAAAACTGAAACTTAAACTAATAAAATTTAAATGAGTAGAAGACATCCTTATAATTCCAAACTTCATTTACTTGCCATGTTGAAGCTCTTCACAACATGAGTTTTAAAGATATGTACCTGATATTTGGAAGCAAAAGAAAATGAAGATGAAAATCAGCAACAGTAATAACAGTGTAACAGCAACAACTGCCCAGCAACAGTAACAACCCAGTAACAGACCGGTGGAGTAGTAATCCCAAAAACAAAAGCTTTAAGCTTTAAATGAAACAACAACCATTAATATTAATTTCAATCAAAGAAAGAAAGCAGTAGATTTTTTAGCTTTTATTTTTATTTTGAAAGCTTAAATATTTTTCGAAATTTTTCTCTCTTCTATTCTCTGTCCGTTTTTTCTCTCTATCTGTGTGTGTATTTTTTCTCTCGTATCTCTTTCTATTCTCTCTCTCTGTATTCTTGTGTTCAAGACTTCACATATATAACCCATCCCATAAAACCTTCCAATTAATTAAAATCCATACTTTTTCTCTACCCAACCCATTATCTTTCCACTCATCCCCATTACATTAAATAAACATATCACACCACCCCATTATATTTTGTCCCCCATGCTTCATTTAAAATAATGCAAGATTCCCCCTTTAAATTAAATCTTGTCCCCCCTTTATATTAAATAATCATATCACAACCCACCCCATTTCATTTTGTCCCCCATGCTTCAAATAAACAATTACAAAATGTACAATTCCTAAACTACCCCTCACGACCTTACTGAAATTACCAAACTACCCCTGAACGTACTACAAATTACCAAACTACCCATCAGCTATAACACATCAATTAATCAAACTTAACCAAAATATAGACAATATGATCAATTTCTAACAATGTTCAAACAACAATATGAACACGGATGAACATCATAACAACAATATCACATGAACATGATTTTAACAACATTTCAACAACAAATCACATGAACACAAATTGAACAACAAAGAACAACTAAAATTTGATTGAACAATATTTTAGCAACAAACAATCCTATTTTCGGATTCAACAACAACAAACAAAGTATGAAGATTTCTAAATTCAATCATATTGAACTTAAAATCAATTCTAACAACATTACAACCAACAATTCCTATATTAAACTTTATGAGACAAATTCAAGAAATAATCACAAATGGTAAACAAGAAATCAAGCTATACAAATTTCGGATTCAAGAACAATCAAACAAAGTATGAACATGAATTAAATCTATTTTAAACAACAAACATGATGGATTTAAACGATTAAACCAACATATTTCTCTAACACAACTAAATTCTTTAAACAAATAACAAGATCGACGAAGAAACAATTATGAACTTAAACTTGAACTTAACAATATTAACAATTTCTAACAATACATAAACACATGAAACAAATTGAAGAAATAGTTAATTAAATTTCAATTTGAATCTAACAAACATCAAACTAACAAATACTTACTTAAACAATAATACAAACATGAAATAAACATGAAAACAACTAATTAAACTTCTATTTTGAAATCTGAAAATTAATTTAACAAACAACATGAACACACTAGAAAATTATTTCAAAGATGAACAACGAACAAAACAAGGATTAAATCATTTAACGATTTTGGATCCGGAAAATATCAAACAAAATATGGACAAAATAAAACTCAAAAACAACTAACCGGAGATGAATCAACGACGAACTTTGATTGTAAACAAATCTGTCCAAGCCTCGACTCAATGAAAAACCCTCGACATTTGACAAACAAAGAAGACGAAGCAACATCAAAACACTAGAAGCAAAGAAGAACGATGAAGTGAAGCAGCAGATGCCGGCAGCAGCAGCTCGGAGGAAGCTGCATCACGATGGAGATCCTATGGCTGGACGCAGCTGCTGCTACAGTGATGATGGAGAAGCAGGCAATAGGGAACTACTGCGATGAGTAGCAACAACAGTTTGTCGAGGGAGGGATAAGAAACAACGTAAAGCATAGGGGAGCAACAACAGCTGGTCGTCGAACAATGGCAAACCAAATTAGCTGTTCGACGTTGATGGAATGCAATGGCAGCCATGGCTGCGTGAGTTGACGAGGCAGAAGCTGTGACGGGCAGTCGCGGGGAGCTTGGTGTTGAAGATGATGGGCGTGAGGCAGCAGCTCGGAGACAGAAGCATTCGACGTAGCGTTGGCAACCATGGATGTCAAGTAAGTTTTGAGCTTGACGAAGGAGATGAAGACGCAGCTGGGTCATCCATGGTCGGAGCAGGTAAAGCTTGAACAACTGGTCTATTAGGACGTGCTAATGGAGGGTAAAGGGCAGCCATGGGAGGGGTCTTTCTTGAGGAAGAAGAAGAAGAAAGATAGAAAGGGGGGCGGGTTGGTTAGCTCTTTAGGGTTTTCCCTTCTTTCTTTTTTTTTTGTTTTGTTTTTGTTTTGTAAAATGTAAGACAAAAGGGGTTTGGGTCTTTTGGGTTATGAACTGGGTCGACCCAGTTCGAAATGGACTGGGTCGTAGGGAATATTGGGCCATTTTTGGGCCTGTGGCTTGAAATCGAAGAAGAGGCCCAATTCCGACTTTCTTTATATTTTCGCTCTTTTTTCTTCTTTTATTTTTCTAAAACTAAATTATAAAAATACTTAAACTATTATTAAGAACTAAATTAAGTTATAAAAGCGCAAATTAACTCCCAATAACAATTAACGCACAATTAAGTAATAATTAAGCATAAAATTGTATATTTGGACATTAAATGCTAAAAATGCAAACGATGCCTATTTTTGTAATTTTTAATTTTTGTAAAACAAATTTAATTACTAACAATTGTAGAATTAAATCCTACATGCAAAATGCGACATATTTTTGTATTTTTTATTAATTTAGCAAATAAACATGCACAGACAAATACAAATAATTATTCAAAATATCACAAAATATCACAAAATTGCACACCAAAGAAAAATCATTTTATTTTTGAATTTTTTGGGAGTAATTCTCATATTGGGCAAAAATCACGTGCTTACAGCTGCCCCTCTTTGCCCGGAGACACTAAGGGTTTTCGTGCAAAGATAAAGCGAGCGATTTTTGCCCATCCGAGTACTCCGTTGAAGCATTTTTTTTGAAAAAGATTTGACCGAACCTTTGCTTCAAAGGTTTCCTACATATCCTGGGCCAAACAGGAATCAGGTCAATGTAGTTCGGGAAATTTTTGGTAGCTGGGACTACCGTGGGACTGCATTGTTACTGTTGTTGCATGCTATTACTACTGCTTACCGATCTCCTTGTTACACCATGCTTAAAAGAAGACAACAACTTTGAAAATAATCGCCATTCCTCTCTTCAGGCGGGCTCCTGACTTCAAACAATACATCGCCATTCCTTTCTTTAGGTTGGCAAGATTTCAACAACTTTTAAAAATGCCTTTCCTCTCTTCAGGCGGGCTCCTGACAACAACTTTGAAAATAATCGCCATTCCTCTCTTCAGGCGGGCTCCTGACTTCAAACAATACATCGCCATTCCTTTCTTTAGGTTGGCAAGATTTCAACAACTTTTAAAAATGCCTTTCCTCTCTTCAGGCGGGCTCCTGACAACAACTTTGAAAATAATCGCCATTCCTCTCTTCAGGCGGGCTCCTGACTTCAAACCATACATCGCCATTCCTTTCTTTAGGTTGGCAAGATTTCAACAACTTTTAAAAATGCCTTTCCTCTCTTCAGGCGGGCTCCTGACAACAACTTTGAAAATAATCGCCATTCCTCTCTTCAGGCGGGCTCCTGACTTCAAACCATACATCGCCATTCCTTTCTTTAGGTTGGCAAGATTTCAACAACTTTTAAAAATGCCTTTCCTCTCTTCAGGCGGGCTCCTGACAACAACTTTGAAAATAATCGCCATTCCTCTCTTCAGGCGGGCTCCTGACTTCAAACAATACATCGCCATTCCTTTCTTTAGGTTGGCAAGATTTCAACAACTTTTTTTAAAACGATTCTTTTCAAATTATCCTAGGAGAAAATTCATCAGACTATGATTTGATATCCTATCTTAGGAGAAAGATTCATCGGACTACGACTAAGATTTTATCTTGGGAGAAAAATTTCATCAGACCAAGATTTTGACTCTAGGAGATAAATCGTCAGACTAGGTCCATTTGTTGTGATCTTAGGAGAAAGATTCATCCGACTAAGATTTTATCTTGGGAGAAAAATTTCATCAGACCAAGATTTTGACTCTAGGAGATAAATCGTCAGACTAGGTCCATTTGTTGTGATCTTAGGAGAAAGATTCATCCGACTAAGATTTTATCTTGGGAGAACAATTTCATCAGACCAAGATTTTGACTCTAGGAGATAAATCGTCAGACTAGGTCCATTTGTTGTGATCTTAGGAGAAAGATTCATCCGACTAAGATTTTATCTTGGGAGAACAATTTCATCAGACCAAGATTTTGACTCTAGGAGATAAATCGTCAGACTAGGTCCATTTTGTTGTGATCTTAGGAGAAAGATTCATCCGACTAAGATTTTATCTTGGGAGAACAATTTCATCAGACCAAGATTTTGACTCTAGGAGATAAATCGTCAGACTAGGTCCATTTGTTGTGATCTTAGGAGAAAGATTCATCCGACTAAGATTTTATCTTGGGAGAACAATTTCATCAGACCAAGATTTTGACTCTAGGAGATAAATCGTCAGACTAGGTCCATTTTGTTGTGATCTTAGGAGAAAGATTCATCCGACTAAGATTTTATCTTGGGAGAAAAATTTCATCAGACCAAGATTGTATCGGGAGGGAAATTCATCAGACTAGGACTTTTTATCCTAGGAAAAAAAAATGTAAAGATCAATGATTTGAGAAACTTACCTTCGTAATTCCTTCTTTTCTTTTCTCCTTCCTTCGCGCTGCTTTGTTCTTGCTTGCTGGGGATAATACCACTGCGGTAGTTTTCTTTCTTCCCCTCCTTCAAATTCAATTTTTTTTTTTTTCAGAATTTATTTTCTCTCAACACTGCTGGGGATAAAAGTGTTATCTTCTTGGGATAACGTCGTTGAGGATAACGTTGCTGGGGAATTTTATCCCTTCAAATCGATGCTTCATTCTTCTGGAAGCTCCTGGGGATGATAATGGCTTATGTTTTTCTGAGCACAAATGTCATCCCTTTGTTCTGTCTACTGGGTATCAATTTCCTCCATTGAAATCTTATTATAATGGGGCAACACTGGTTCAAAGACCACTTCTCTTGAGACTGGTGTTATTTTTTATTCTTCCTCAAATGGGTACCTGACTTCCAGAAAATTTTCCAAATGAAAGGAAAATTTTCTGCCCCAGTTTTACAGTCTCCCTTATGGCATGCATTTCTGTCATCAATGCCATTTCTTTTACCTGTTTCAAAACAAAATTTGTTAGCTTAAAGCGTGGTAGTTGGTTGTGATACTCCACTGGGACGGCTTTTCCCTTTTTCCTTCCTTGCTCTGCATTCCACAAGGGATGATATTATTTGCTGGGGATAATCCTTTTCTGCTGGGGATATCCCTCTTCTTTCGTGGCATGGCTCGGAGACTTGCATTTTCCCGACCTTTTAGTCTCGCATGAATTTTCCAAGTCATGCTTATTGCTCTCCTTGTTTTGTCCACGGGCCTTGGCCTTGAGGTTTTAATAACCTCTGATTTTGGCAAGGATATCCCACTTGACACTCGTTGATCCTTTTGTCAATTCCCTTTTGCTGGGGATATCTTTCTTGACATTGGCCTCGCGCTTGTTCCTTCCTGACTATATCACTTGGATGTATTAGTCAGATCTTATCTTGGAAAGCTGATGGCCTATTTTGAAGTCATTTCCCACTGGTTCTGACCAAACAGACTCTACTGGGGAAATTTCTATGAAAGGAAAAGATAAAAGGGAACAGAATAAAAGACAACGGAAAAAGATGACTCTTTAACAAAAGAAACTATAAATAAAAACCTATCAAACGCAGACACCGACTCTAATGGTCATGACATGCATATGTGGCCTATCCTCCGTCGTCAATCGTCTTTCAAGATCTTCCCTTGACTATCCTCCATCTGATTCCCAATCTTATTCGACTTGTAGTGCCCAAAAGGTTTTCACCATCAAGTCTCTCTCATTTTGGTTTTTCTCTCATCTTTCATCGCCTTATGGTGTCCGTGACGATTTTCACCGATAAGACTCTCTCATTTGTATCACTTTCTAGCTGGGGATTTGGAGTGTTGCCGGTATGACTCTCTCTGCTGGAGATTAGAGTCCTTTCTGCTGTGGAACAGAATGTTATGTTCGCCGGTAAGACTCTCATTTGTCTGACTTGACATCTTTTGAAGACTGATCAGAAGGTCTTTCTTTGGACCGTAATGCGGGTTTTGGATAGGCTAGAAAGAAAGGGTATTAAAAGGCTCAAAAACAAAATAAATTTGGGGTTTTAAAATTACAACCTTCGGAACCAATTTTGCTTACAACGAGTACAACTCTTGCCCCAGTTTCTTGCTTGGGGATTGTTTATTTATTATTTATATTTTTAAATTTTTTTTTGTTACACTATGCACACCATGCACACTATGCACACTATGCACCCTATGACCGAGCCGTGAGACGCCTACGTATCCTCTTTGAGGAATCAGGTCAAACATAGTTCCCAATTCCTCTTTTTTCTTCTTACTTTCTTTTGTTTTTTTTTTGTTATCAATTTTCTTTTTTTTTCTTTTTCGTTTTTTTTTTTGTTTTTTTTTAACCTTCTAGGCTCGTATTTCCTAGTTGTTGCTATTGATTCCGAACGAGGGGTATGAAAGAAAATAAAATAAGGCTCAAAAGGGGTAACGAAGGATAAAATGTTTAGATAGCAGAACAAAATGCCTTCGTCATTCCAGTCTTCAAAACATGCCAAATGCAAACAACACAATTGATCATAGATTTATAGTCTCTTCCGATGGTGCTGGATTTGACAATTATGTTAAACACTTGCTTTTTCATTTGTCATTTCTAAAGCACCGTTGGGCGACACTCTCATTCTCATGAACGACCCTCATGCCAATTTGGCGAATCTTGCATTTAACGGTTTTCTTTAAGTTTTACTTGCCCCAGTTCCACATGACTCGGGCTTCAAATAATCTCAAACTGTTCTTATTTCCCTTAAATGCTTTGATCACCTCTCCAGGGTTTTATGATTAACTTTAAAGACCAGGCCCAAACTGTGTGCACATGTCATGTCACTAGAATCGGCGCTTGAATAAAAATGATAAAAGGACTAGTCAAAAGAAAACTGGAAATAATAAAAGACCGGCTTTTGTATTAGACTACTGGCGAAATGGTTTGAATAATAAAACAAACAAAACAAGCAGAATAAAATCCTAACACAGCCTTGACAAAACTTAAACAAACTGATATGACAAAATGGAAAAATAAGAAGGTTTGACTCAAGACAATATTTGGATTACAACCCTAAGAATAATCCGGAAAACAGAAATGACAACAAAATAAGCCACCACAAGCTTCTCTCTTGCTAACCAAGGAACAGAGCGTCCTCCCATTTTATCAAAGTTGGCATCTTTAGCCACTGAGCTTTGCAGTATTGTCCAGACCATTTCCAACTTCGATATCATTATCATCGGTTAGCGGCTTTCCGGGATGACTCTAAAATCCCATGTTACCAGGCATCCTCCCCATAAAGTGTGCATCATGATGTGCAGGTAAAGGATTCTGCGCGATATTCTGGGTGTCATTACCTTGGATTACAATCAGATTTTCCTGGATCATCCTTTCTATTTCTTTTTTCAAATCCCGACAACTTTCAACATTGTGCCCCTGGGCATTGGAATGGTATTCACACCTTTTAGAAGGGTCAAAGCTTCTTGCACGTGTGTCCAGATGATTTGGAGGAATAGATGCAATCATGTCGTGATGCTTTAACCTCTCAAATAAGCTTTCATAGGACTCTCCTATTGGTGTAAAATTATCTTTCAACCTTCGTTCCCCTTTATACTTCTGGCTTGGATGTGGGTTATAGGGCACCTGAAAGTTATGTGGAGGCTTCTGGAGATTTTGTGATGCTCGTGCTCGCCTTCTGGGGCGTTTTGGTGGCCGGGCAACATACTGAGGTGGAACAATAGAGTGTTGTGGGTTCTGAGGGGGATAATATTGCTCAGGGGATTCATAGATAACTTTAGGAGGCTGCTCATACCTTCGAGATGTTCTCCTAGGACCTCTTCTTGACCCTGATGTCATCATGATTTCTTCAATCTTCTCATTTGTGTCGCAAAAATTATCAGACTCAACCCGGACAGCGTGAGTTGCAGCTTTAAAAACTGCTTGACTTATAATTTTTCCTGTCTTAAGACCATTCTCTATTATTTCTCCCATTTTGATTGCTTCTGAAAAGGATTTGCCAACTGCGGACATCATGTTCTGAAAGTAATCTGGCTCTTGCGCTTGAAGGAAGACAGTTATTAGCTCGTGGTCATCCATGGGTGGCTTAACTCGAGCTGCTTGCTCTCTCCATTTAATGGCATATTCCCTGAAACTTTCACTTGGTTTCTTCTTCAGGTTTGAAAGGGAAATGCGGTCTGGGGCAATGTCGATGCTGTATTGGAACTGTTTGACAAATGCTTGTGCCATGTCGTCCCAGACATACCAGCGAGACGTGTCTTGATCCATAAACCATTCGGAAGCTACTCCCGTAAGGCTTTCCACAAAATAAGCCATCAACAATTCTTCATTTCTTCCCGCACCTCTCAGTTGATTGCAATACCTTTTCAGGTGGGCAATGGGATCTCCATGTCCATCGTACTTTTCAAATTTGGGAGTCTTGAAACCAGGCGGCAAGTGGACATCGGGGAACATACATAGATCTTTGAAGGCAACACTCTTTTGGCCAGACAACCCTTGCATGTTTTTCAACCATTGTTCTAAGTTTTTCACCCTTTGGGTCATTTCTTCTTGTACCATCTTTCGGGCAGGCTCTTCAATCTTTGAAGGAAGATCTAACGAGTACGGGTGGTACTTAGGAGAGTGGTACTGCTCTTGTTGTGTCGCAAATTGTGACTCATGACGAGGCTGTCCTTGCCCACTGGCCCATGCTTGACACACTCCGGTCATTTGCTGTTTCAGTATTCTATTTTTTTCCGGCACAGTAGACTCTTGTTGAACCCTCTGAACAAACCGACCAACTCAACTTTCTTCACAATTCAAAATAAAACATGTTAGAATGGACTCAGTCGGTTCTTATTACTAGCAACATTTTTTTTTCTTTTTTTTTCCAATTTTTTTCATTCATTTTTTCATTATTTGTTGTGGTCGAATCTTATGGAGATTGCCTACGTATCATGACCCCGCATGAATCAGACCTTGCGTAGTTCGGACCAATAAAAGATAAGCAATACTAATCTTCTTTTTTTTTCAATTTTCATATTAAAATAAACTGAAAAATCAAACAACCCACATATTCTAATTAAAGATTTGTAACCTTAAAACAAAAAGGCCAGCTTCCTTTCCCCGTTTGACAAATGCAACCAAACGGCTATTTTTGCCAATGTGGCCTCTTCCAAATCTTGCATGAATTTTGAGGCCGGGGAGGATTATTTTGACACTTTAAAAACTTGTCTGTTCTTTTACGAAAATAACCTTTCGACAACTGAAAGATACTCTAAGGCTATTTCGGCAAGAACGGTTTAAGACACTGTCAAAGCTAGCTCGGCTTATTTTTGACTAAAAAAAAATTCACCTGACCGTTGACTCTTTGTTTTTTTTTCAAATTACAATAAAAACCAGGTGTTGCAACACGGCCCTTCAGCGCCTTGGGGACGAAGATTTTTTAAGGGTGTGTGGGTCAACTGGACCAAATTTTAAAAAATAACCCAAAGGTGGCTGTTTATGCAAAGTCAGCCTTCCGGCGTCCCTTTCGGGAACATTCGGCTATGTCTTGATAAAATAGCGTCACCCGACTTCTTTATGACAAAATTAAAATTTACATATTTTTTTTCGGCTATTTTTAGCAACAGGGGAGGTTAGACACCACCCGACTTATTTATGACAAAATTAAAATTTTGACACGTTTTTATTTATTTATTGGTTTTTGGCTTTTTTAGCAAAAAGATGGGGTTGGACCCGATGAGGGTTGCCTACGTATCTCACATCCGGTGAGAATCAAACCCGCGTAGTTCGGGCCTCGTGAATAAGTAAATGAACTAATATTTTTTTTATTGGAACTGTGAAAGAACTGCTCAAAGGAAGTATATATATTTTTTTTGATTGATTTCTTTTTGAAAGAAAAACTCGTAAAAATTCCTTTTCTTTTGATTTGAACTTTGAGAATTTCAAAAGTAAAAGGAAGTTTTTTTTTTCGAATTTCCATTTGTCTTTTTTTTATTCTAAAGAAAAAAAATATTTTTGGAATTTTACTTTTGATAAAAGAAATGCTTCTAAAAAATATTTTTTGAATTTTGAATTTTCTTTTCAATTTTGAAAGAGGAATCAAAATATTTTCGGATTTTTTTTCTTAAAAGAAAACATTTTTATTATTTTTGTTTTATCAACAATGGAAAATAAAGATATTTATATTATTTTTTGCAAGACATATTTTTTTGGAATTTTATTTTGAATTTTCTTGGCAAGACAAATACTCTTTGCAACAAATAAAGATATATATATCTTTTGGAAATAAAAAAAACTTTTCGGATTTATATATATATATATATTTATATATATATATATGCGACAAATAATGAAAGACCTTTTTTTTGTTTTTATTTATTTTTTGCATTTTCATAAGCAAATAAAATAAAAAAAACCATTTTAAAAATAAGACTCTTTTTTTATTTTCATTTTCTATTTTTCCTTTGCTTTTAATAAAACAAACTAATAAAACATTTTTTTTTCATTTTCTCAAAATTTCGGCAGAGTTTTGACAGTTATTTGGGCATTGGTTTTTTTTTCAAAAATAAACAGTCAATTCCCTAACCGCTATTTCTTTTTTTCAATTTTAAAATATTATTCATGATATTCAAAAGTCAGTCAACACACAAATCCGGATCAAATAAATGCGCAAGTAGCAGCAAGTAAGATGCATCAGGATGGTCATTTTTTTGGTACACCTGTCCTAGACAGACCCAACCCCTGTGTTGAGTCTCCAAAGTCAAATGCACGTGATGCAAACAATCGCTCCTACTAGGGATCCGGCATGAAGCTGAGTTATTCTAAGTGAAAAAACCTGAGGCATATTGATCTAGCCCTGGCTTACCCAAACGGACAGTTTGAGCCGAAGCGGGGGCAACGTACCGGGAGCACGAAAGTCTACCCGGCCTAGTTACTTGTCCCAACTTCGTCTTATTTGGTATGACTTTAACAGAAAGGTGGGCCACGCGCACGTGTGCACCATAAATTTAGAAGACTCAGAAAGAAGGGGGTTTCGTAGCAGTTGTATATATTCATAATTCAAATAATATTAAAGCGGTAAAAGTGTCATTTAGCACATTGGGCATATATCATGTAAAAAAAATCAGATAATAAATAAAGCCAACTATAACAATTATTTTAAGCTCGAATTCTTGAACCCTGAATCAGTGGTTCTGGGTTTTATCCCCAGTGGAGTCGCCAGAGCTGTCGCACCTTCTTTTTCCGCCCCCGCGAGGGTGCGTGGGAGTTTTTCCAATTAAAGGACAGTCGAAACGGGATTTGTTTGTTTGTTTCAGAGTCGCCACCTGGGAATTTTAAGGCGTCCCAAGTCACCGGTTTTAATCCCTGAATCGAGGAGAATATGACTCTGTCTATTTAACAGTCTGCGCACCAGAAATCCGGATAAGGAATTCTGTTAACCCGGGAGAAGGTGTTAGGCATTCCCGAGTTCCGTGGTTCTAGCACGGTCGCTCAACTGTTATATTCGGCTTGATTATTTTGATTTGCTAAATACATTTTTATTGCATGATTTTATTGTTACCGCTTCTATTTAGATTTAAAGTCCCTTCTTTGAATCGAATCACGCGTACGTGTATTCGTTTTATATATTATATATTTTTTTTAACGTGAAAAATCGTGTCACGCGTACGTGTACACAATGATATTGATAATATATTTATTATAAAATAATTTTTTTTTCGAAATTGTATTTTTAAATAAAATCAAGAACATTCGCACTTTTTATATGATTAAGTAGTGAACCGTACATCTCGGGTTTTATGAAATTAATTTAAGATCCTCCGACGAATCTTTTTTTAATAAAAATTTGCTCGAAGTTGCGCGAACGCATAATCCGAATTGCCTTTAGAAGTATAATCAAGTCACGCAAACGCATCCTTAATTATGCAAATATTCTTGACGGTAATATAAATTCTCTACAAATGTTTATTGCATCCATCTATTTTTAAATGTAAGAGTCATGGAGAATCACCGATTGGGATGCCACCAAATTTCTTGACAAAGAATTCAAAATTTATTAGGCGTTGCTACAAGTCTTATTTTACGCGTATGAATTATATACCTCAAAACTATTCAAATTTTAAAGAATTAATGATATGAAAAAGAAACAAACAACATGTAACTAAAAATACTACCATTTTTATCGTGGATACAACATTAATATATCCCAAAAATCGAATCGCATATAAAACTGGAAAAAGAATTAATTTGATAGACAAATTAATAGTTTCTGAAGAATTTTCATTGTTATATTTAATGCGAACTCTATTTCTACATATCCTTGACATAAAATGTTGCGATTCGTGCTTATAAATCTCATATCCGTCTCATACCACTTGTTTTTAGTCCGAGGTTATAATTGTTTGGTTAATTTTGCTTACGAAGATTGGGTTTGAGATAAATAAACCAATTCTTATATTCTGCCTATGCGAATATTTGCAAACACTAACTCTATATTTTGTAAAAAATCATTGACATTATTTCATATATTAAAAGAAATGAGTTGATCGCGTTCCTAAAATAACTAAGCCATTTGTTATTAAGAAAGAGAACTAATCTACCAATTGATTTAATACTATATTAACCAACTAAAACAAAACTGAAACTTAAACTAATAAAATTTAAATGAGTAGAAGACATCCTTATAATTCCAAACTTCATTTACTTGCCATGTTGAAGCTCTTCACAACATGAGTTTTAAAGATATGTACCTGATATTTGAAAGCAAAAGAAAATGAAGATGAAAATCAGCAACAGTAATAACAGTGTAACAGCAATAACTGCCCAGCAACAGTAACAACCCAGTAACAGACCGGTGGAGTAGTAATCCCAAAAACAAAAGCTTTAAGCTTTAAATGAAACAACAACCATTAATACTAATTTCAATCAAAGAAAGAAGGCAGTAGATTTTTTTAGCTTTTATTTTTATTTTGAAAGCTTAAATATTTTTCGAAATTTTTCTCTCTTCTATTCTCTGTCCGTTTTTTCTCTCTATCTGTGTGTGTATTTTTTCTCTCGTATCTCTTTCTATTCTCTCTCTCTGTGTATTCTTGTGTTCAAGACTTCACATATATAACCCATCCCATAAAACCTTTCAATTAATTAAAATCCATACTTTTTCTCTACCCAACCCATTATCTTTCCACTCATCCCCATTACATTAAATAAACATATCACACCACCCCATTATATTTTGTCCCCCATGCTTCATTTAAAATAATGCAAGATTCCCCCTTTAAATTAAATCTTGTCCCCCCTTTATATTAAATAATCATATCACAACCCACCCCATTTCATTTTGTCCCCCATGCTTCAAATAAACAATTACAAAATGTACAATTCCTAAACTACCCCTTCCGACCTTACTGAAATTACCAAACTACCCCTGAACGTATTACAAATTTACCAAACTACCCATCAGCTATAACACATCAATTAATCAAACTTAACCAAAATATAGACAATATGATCAATTTCTAACAATGTTCAAACAACAATATGAACACGGATGAACATCATAACAACAATATCACATGAACATGATTTTAACAACATTTCAACAACAAATCACATGAACACAAATTGAACAACAAAGAACAACTAAAATTTGATTGAACAATATTTTAGCAACAAACAATCCTATTTTCGGATTCAACAACAACAAACAAAGTATGAAGATTTCTAAATTCAATCATATTGAACTTAAAATCAATTCTAACAACATTACAACCAACAATTCCTATATTAAACTTTATGAGACAAATTCAAGAAATAATCACAAATGGTAAACAAGAAATCAAGCTATACAAATTTCGGATTCAAGAACAATCAAACAAAGTATGAACATGAATTAAATCTATTTTAAACAACAAACATGATGGATTTAAACGATTAAACCAACATATTTCTCTAACACAACTAAATTCTTTAAACAAATAACAAGATCGACGAAGAAACAATTATGAACTTAAACTTGAACTTAACAATATTAACAATTTCTAACAATACATAAACACATGAAACAAATTGAAGAAATAGTTAATTAAATTTCAATTTGAATCTAACAAACATCAAACTAACAAATACTTACTTAAACAATAATACAAACATGAAATAAACATGAAAACAACTAATTAAACTTCTATTTTGAAATCTGAAAATTAATTTAACAAACAACATGAACACACTAGAAAATTATTTCAAAGATGAACAACGAACAAAACAAGGATTAAATCATTTAACGATTTTGGATCCGGAAAATATCAAACAAAATATGGACAAAATAAAACTCAAAAACAACTAACCGGAGATGAATCAACGACGAACTTTGATTGTAAACAAATCTGTCCAAGCCTCGACTCAATGAAAAACCCTCGACATTTGACAAACAAAGAAGACGAAGCAACAACAAAACACTAGAAGCAAAGAAGAACGATGAAGTGAAGCAGTAGATGCCGGCAGCAGCAGCTCGGAGGAAGCTGCATCGCGACGGAGATCCTATGGCTGGACGCAGCTGCTGCTACAGTGATGATGGAGAAGCAGGCAATAGGGAACTACTGCGATGAGTAGCAACAACAGTTTGTCGAGGGAGGGATAAGAAACAACGTAAAGCATAGGGGAGCAACAACAGCTGGTCGTCGAACAATGGCAAACCAAATTAGCTGTTCGACGTTGATGGAATGCAATGGCAGCCATGGCTGCCTGAGTTGACGAGGCAGAAGCTGTGACGGGCAGTCGCGGGGAGCTTGGTGTTGAAGATGATGGGCGTGAGGCAGCAGCTCGGAGACAGAAGCATTCGACGTAGCGTTGGCAACCATGGATGTCAAGTAAGTTTTGAGCTTGACGAAGGAGATGAAGACGCAGCTGGGTCATCCATGGTCGGAGCAGGTAAAGCTTGAACAACTGGTCTATTAGGACGTGCTAATGGAGGGTAAAGGGCAGCCATGGGAGGGGTCTTTCTTGAGGAAGAAGAAGAAGAAAGATAGAAAGGGGGGGCGGGTTGGTTAGCTCTTTAGGGTTTTCCCTTCTTTCTTTTTTTTTTGTTTTGTTTTTGTTTTGTAAAATGTAAGACAAAAGGGGTTTGGGTCTTTTGGGTTATGGACTGGGTCGACCCAGTTCGAAATGGACTGGGTCGTAGGGAAGATTGAGCCATTTTTTGGGCCTGTGGCTTGAAATCGAAGAAGAGGCCCAATTCCGACTTTCTTTATATTTTCGCTCTTTTTTCTTCTTTTATTTTTCTAAAACTAAATTATAAAAATACTTAAACTATTATTAAGAACTAAATTAAGTTATAAAAGTGCAAATTAACTCCAAATAACAATTAACGCACAATTAAGTAATAATTAAGCATAAAATTGTATATTTGGACATTAAATGCTAAAAATGCAAAAGATGCCTATTTTTGTAATTTTCATTTTTTGTAAACAAATTTAATTAGTAACAATTATAGAATTAAATCCTACATGCAAAATGCGACATATTTTTGTATTTTTTATTAATTTAGCAAATAAACACGCACAGATAAATACAAATAATTATTCAAAATATCACAAAATTGCACACCAAAGAAAAATCATTTTATTTTTGAATTTTTTGGGATTAATTCTCATATTGGGCAAAAATCACGTGCTTACATATATAAGGGGCTACAAGGCACAGAGGAGTTGGTTACTCTTCTTTCAAATCTAAATCGGTCTGTAGAATTAAGTTTTAGGAAATTTGAGTTAAACTTATGTGTTGGCGTATCCATGCACAGATAACAGTGACTAGGAAGACTATGACTAGTCATAGGAGAGATACATCAGTAGGTAAGGGGACCAGTAAGGTACCCCCAGTAGATGGGTCCCAATCAATGACCTAGGGAGAGACCCTTACTCAACCATTACCGGCTCCACCACCACCTGAGGAGATCCCTAGAATGATCGCACATCCAGTTCCCCCTCCACTTCAATCAGATCAGAACTTGAGGAGTGCGGTGCATTTGTTAACACTGTTGGTTGCTACCCAACAATATGCTAGGGCATCCACTAGTGCAAAATCTTCTGAGTGGTCTGGGAGTTAAAGGGTCCGAGAGTTTTTTTCTTTGAATCCCCCAGGGTTTATAGGGACAGATCAGAGGGATGACCTACAAGATGTCATAGATCAGCTTAACTGGATCTTTCAAATTATAAATTCCACGGAGAAAGAGGATGTTGAGTTAGCAGCTTTTCGAATCCGAGATATAGCCATCATTTGTTACGAGGGATTAGAGAGGTACACGGGACGTGATGCACTTCCAACTATTTGAGAGAATTTTTCAGATGCCTTCCTTCACCAGTACCTACCGCGGGATATCTGACAAGCTCGAGTCGATCAGTTTCTAGCCGTCAAGAAAGGCAATATGAGTATTTGAGAGTATAGTCTCTGTTTTGACTCATTGGCCGATATGCACCATCCGTAGTTGCTACTATGCAGGACAGGATCCACAGGTTTATAGTAGGGTTGGCCCCTAAGTTGATTGAGGCATGTGCCACTGTTGCACTGCAGGATAGTATGGATATCTCCCGGATTCAGGCATTCACCCAGAATATAGAAAGGGGTAAGCATCGACAGTAGGGTGCGGAGAGGACTGGGTTAGGGCAGCATAAGAGGATGAGATTTTCCAGGTCTAATGAGCTGTCTCAGGGTAGTTATACGACCAAAACATTGGACGAACACCTAGGACTCCACCACCTAAGTTAGAGGGTTACAGATATGACTGATATACTCAATTTGGACCAGGTGAGAGCTCACGGGTGTCGGGTTTGCAGCGACAACAAGGTTCAGGGCAGACATGTTCATTTTTGCCATGGTGAGACATCTGTGGTAGAGGACACTTGGGCCAATGTCGAGCTGATTTTGATGCTTGTTATATATGTGGACGTCCAACGCATATGATGAGGGATTACTCAAATAGAGATTCTGGGGCATGGCACAACTAGCAAATTCAGCAACAGGATCATCTATGTCCGTGCTTCCTTCGGGGTGCGAGTCTTAGTCTTTGATAGGTAGAGGTCGAGGAATATCTAGAGGTTCCAATTTAGGTCATAACTAAAATCATAGCTATGCTTTAGCGGGTCGATAGAATCAGGAGTCTTCACCAGACGCTGTGATAGGTATGTTGACCATTTGTTCTCACGATGCTTATGCCTTGATAGACATAGGATATACTTTATCGTGTATTACCCACTTTGTGGTGGGGAAGTTTGGTACAGTTCGTGAAATACTAAGTGATCCTTTTGTGGTATCTACCCTGGTCAGAGAATCGATTATTGCTATGCAGGTTTACTAAGGTTATACGGTGATAGTTTCTTATCGTCAAACCTCAACCTACCTAATTGAGCTAGAGATGTTGGATTTTGGTGCTATCATGCGCATGAACTGGTTTGCAGCCTGCTATGCCACAGTTGACTATCGAGCAAAGATAACCAGATTTCATTTTTCGGGTGAACCAGTCCTTTAATGGTTAGGTAATACAGCGATACCTAAAGGTAGGTTTATTTCCTATCTGGAGGTGAGGAAAATGATCACAAATGGTGCATTTATCTTATTATGCGAGTTAGAGATGCAGATGCTGAGATACTTACACTTCAGTCTATTCCAGTAGTCAAAGAGTACACTGATGTATTTCAAAATGAACTTTCATGTATTCCTCCAGAGCGAGAGATTGATTTTTATATCGATTTGCTTCTGAGAACTCAACCAATATCCATCCCTCTGTATAGAATGGCACTTGCCCAATTGAAGGAGTTGAATGAGTAGTTAAAAGATTTTCTGGAGAATGGTTTTATCAGGCCCAGTACTTCACCTTGTGGTGTGCCAGTACTATTTGTACGGAAGAAAGACGGCTCGTTTAGGATGTGTATCGATTATAGGCAGCTGAACAAGGTAGCTATTAAGAATAAGTATCCACTACAACGATATATGACTTGTTTGATCAGTTGTAGGGAACTAGATGCTTTTCAAAGATAGATTTGAGGTCGGGGTACCACCAGGTCAGAGTTCGGGAAAAATATATTCCCGAGATAGCCTTCAGGATTCGATATGGCCACTTTGAGTTCCTTGTCATGTCTTTCAAGTTGACAAATGCACCTGCCATATTTATGGACTTGATGAATAGCTTATTCTAGCCATTTTTAGATCTGTTCATGATAGTCTTTATTGATGATATTCTGGTTTATTCACGTTCAGAGGATGAGCATGCGGACCACCTTCGAACGGTACTCCAAACCTTCCGTGATAGTAAATTATGTGATATGTTTTTTAAATGTGAGATCTAGTTGAAGTCTGTATCATTTTTGGGGCATATTGTATCTGATAGCGGTATAAAGGTAGACACTCAGAAGATTGAGGCTGTGAAATCCTGGTCTAGAACTACCACTTCAATAGAGATTCGTAGCTTTCTAGGCTTAACAAGATACTACTGGAGGGTCATAGAGGGTTTTTCTTCCCTTTCAACACCATTAATGAAGTTGACACAGAAAGAAACTAAGTTTTAGTGCACTGAGGCTTGCGAGCAAAGTTTCCAAGTGCTTAAGAACAGGTTGACCTCAGCGCCAGTTCTATCACTTCCAGATAGTCTAGATGGTTATTCCATATATTGTGATATCTCAGGTATAGGGTTAGGATGTGCCCTGATGCAACATGGGAAGGTAATTGCGTATTTTTCAAGGTAGTTAAGGAAGCAAAAGCAAAATTATCCAACCTACGACCTCGAGTTAGCTGCGGTTGTCCATGCACTTAAGATATGGCAACATTATTTACAAGTTGTTCATGTTGATGTGTTACATCTCGCATTTTTCGTACGTTAATGTTTTGTCTTCAGTTAATTGACATATACTCGGGGATGAGATTATCTTGAAGTTAGCATATTTATGCTACTTATACCAAGCAATAAGTAAGTTCCATGAAGGAATGAGTACACGAATAAAAGAAAATGGGTTTCGGTGAAGCTTATCGAATTTGGATAAAATACGGTCCGAGCTATAATACCCAATATTTATGGACTAGAACCATGCAATGTACCATATGACCATGTTAGTATGATGTATAAAATGTATCAAAAATAAGTAAAATTTTAAGTAATTTTAGACAATTCTTAATTATGCGGGTAATTGGTTAATTACAGGGTAACAGGACATTATCTAATTACCAAATAAGTGCATAAAGATTACATTTCCTCCCATCCCCACGTGGAAGTAAGCCACCCCTTAATGAAATGACTAAGAGTCATTTCTTATTAGGTGACATATAGTTACATTCACTACATTCCCAAGACTTTCCATATCAAAGACATTTCAATTGAAAAGTGGGGGGAAAACGTTAACATTCTTATAACTCTTCAAAATTCATTCTCAAAGACACTTCAATCAGATGCAAACTCATTCATAATATTCTTAATACCAAGGTATTACAATTAGAAGAGAGAAATGTTAGCAATTCTTTTTGCAACCAAACAATTCCAACAAGATTTAGCAACGTAAACTTTTGCGGTTCTAAAGAAGTACATTGTAACTTTTTTCAAGAAAATCATACGGATTTTACCTACTCCGGGTATGTTAAGGATAAGCCTTTCCTTCATTTTTGCATGATCTCTTCATTACACAAGTTTGATAACGTGGCATAAAGAAAAATTCATTTTTCGGAATTTACGTATATTTTTGCTAGTCTCACAAGTTACAATATTTTCTTTATCGGGACTTCATATTCATTTGAGTATTTACTTCTTCTAGTCAAGATAGTAGAAAGTTTATATATATATATATATATATATATATATACACATACAGTATCACAGTATTTTCATTACCATAGAGCTATAATCAATGGGCTGGCCCCTATTGGGCCATCTCTGATCAGATCGTAAGTTATATACCGAGCCTACTATGGTCGAGCGCCTATGAGCAAGCCCAGATGGTTGAGAGACAGAGTGTAGTATCGTCGAGATCCTATGAGCAAGCCAACTACGACAGAGCAGTTATATACATCTATATATTGAGCCTTATAGGGTCAGATAACTATTTTACTTACTATATTGAGAGAGTTGAGTCAGTATCAGCAGGTATGCATATCTTCAGATTTTCTTTGACTCCTAGTCGCTTTCAGTTATTATATTATCAGTTCAGTTTTAACTTTCAGTATATTTCCTTACATACTCAGCACATTATTTCATACTGACGTCCTTTTTAGGGGGCGCTGCATTTCGTGCGTGTAGGTTCAGACAAGAAAACGGGTTGACCTCCTCAGTAGGTGTTGCCCGAATTCAGCTTCATCGGTAAGCTCCCCGTCCTTCGGAGTTGTTGGGTCTAGAAGTTTGGTGTGCATCTTGTGTATATATGTAGATAGGTTATGGGTAGGTTGGGGCCCTATTCCAATCACAGTACATCTATCAGTAGAGGCTTGTAGACATATCCCGTAAGTTAGTGCAATATGTTGGGCTTGTAGGCCTTGTACATATATTTTGTTGGCTTGTCAGCTATAGTGTTATGACGGCATTGCCAGCCCAATTTTATGTTGATATTTAGTCAGCGTTAGCCTTTATTCAGTTTTATATTTTGCTTCACACATTATCTTGTAATGTGGCCCATGGCCAGAGTATATCATTACATGTTTAGAGTGTCTTAGTCGCAAGTGGTATGCAAGGATAGGTAAAACACCAGGTGCCGGTCTCTCACCCAGGCTCAGGACGTGACAAAAGTGATATCAGAGCAGTTCTATCTAGGGAGTTTACAAGCCATGTCTAGTAGGGTCTTGTTTATAAATGTGTAGTGCACCACATTATATAGGTAGGGGACTACAAGACATTTAGGAGTTGGTTACCCTTCTTTCAAATCTAAATCGTGTTGTAACACTGAGTTAAAGGAAATTTGAGTTAAACTTACATGTTGGCATTTGCATGCACAAATGATGGTAATAAGGAAAACTACGGCTAGCCAAAGGAGACAAACAACAATAGGTGAGGGGACTAGCAGGGTACCCCCAGTAGATGGGGCCCAATCGAAGGATCAGGGAGAGACCCCTACCTAGGGAGACCACATATCCAGTTCCCCCTCCGCTTCCATCGGATTAGGATTGAGGAGTGTGGTGCATTTGTTGGTATAGTTGGTAGCTACCCAGCAACAGGCTAGGGCATCCGCTAGTGCAGGACCTTCTGTGGGATCTAGGAGTCCAATGGTCCGAGAGTTTATTGCTTTGAGTCCCCTAGGGTTCACGGGGATAAATAAGAGGGAGGACCCATAGGATTTCAGAGATCAGCTTCACAGGATCTTTCTGTTATGCATGCCACGGAGAAAGAGGCAGTTGATCTAGTAGCTTTTCGACTCCGAGATATAGCCATCCTTTGGTACGAGGGATGGCAAAGGTCAGGGGACGTGATGCACCTCCTGCTATTTGGGAGAATTTTTCAGATGCCTTCATTGACTAGTACTTATCACGAGAGATTTTACAGGCCCGAGTAGATCAGTTTCTAGCCCTCAAGCAGGGCAATATGAGTGTTCGAGAGTATAGTCTCCATTTTGACTCAATGGGCAGATATGCACCATCCATAGTTGCTACTATGCGGGACAGGATCCACAGGTTTATAGCAGGGTTGGCTCCAGAGTTGACCGAGACATGTGCCACTATAGCATTGTAGAATAATATGGATATCTCCCATATTTAGTCATTTTCCCAGAATATAGAAAGGGGTAGGCGTCGACAATAGGGTACGGTGAGGAGTGAGTTAGCGTAGCATAAGAGGATGAGATTTGCCAGGTCTCAAGAGCAGTCTCAAGGTAGTTAAAGGACCCTAGTACTTCTAACAACCACCTAGGCCTCCGGCACCTCAGTTACAATGTTACATGCATGACCGTTACACTCAGTCAGGACCAGCTGAGAGTTCCCAGGCATTGGGTTTTGTTATATCTTGCATTTTCATACGTTAAAAGTTTTGTCTTCAGTTAATTGACGTAGACTCGGGGATGAGCTCATTTTGACGTTAACGTATTTATGTTATTTATAACAAGCGATAAATAAGTGTTATGAAGGATAAAGGGGTACAAGGATTAAAGAAAACGAGTTTCGTTGAAAGTTACCAAGTTGGAATAAAATACAGGTCGAGAAATAATAACCGATAATTATGAACTAGTACCATGCAAGGTACCATATGACTACGGTAGTATAATATATAAAGTATATATGAAGTATTTTAAAAATAAATAGAATTTTAAGTAATTTGGGGTAATTTTTAAATTATGCGGGTAATTGATTAATTACCGGGTAACAGAACATTACCCAGTTAACTAATAAGTCGATAAAAAATTAATATCCCACCCCCACCTCACGCGGCATGAAGCCACAACATTGGAAGTGAGTAAGGTAATCACTGTTGCCAAATGGCTAAATGGGAAAATGACTAAGGTATGACTTGCATCTAAGTCTTAGCAAATAAGACTTAGTAAGCAATTCATTTAAGGAACCCCATTCTGTTTTTGGTTTCAAAACAAAGACAATATCATTTCATCCAACATTCAAAAATTCATAGCAAAGTTCGTTCCTATTTCAGAAGCAGTAACGTCACATTTTAAAACCAAAAGCATAGAAGCAATTTCGTCCAAAACATCAACAAATCAAAGCAGATTTCATTCCTCAATTACAAAGCGCAGAAGCTTAATCCAATTTTTAGGTTCTAAGTTCAATCCACGAAGGTTTCCAACGGAATATTATACGGAGTTTTTCCTATTCCAGGTATGTTAAGGCCCTCCCTTCTTTCTTTTGGCATAGTCCAACTTATACTGAAGAAACGAGAAGATACACAGTTTCCATAAATTAATCTATTCATAGAAATAGCAGGGTGTATATATTCTTGATTCCCCATAAAAAATATTATTATCTTCTGTTCATGGGTCTTAGAATAATACACATTTGAATGTTTTTATCAAGAAGGAATATTGAGATTATTACGTATTTTTCCTGCATTTCACTCATTTATACATGTGCATTGACCCATGGCCAGATGGTATTATATACGTGTATATATGTATATTATATTTATATGGGGTACATGAAAAAGGTTACAACATTATATACGCACCACCACCTGATCAGCTGGTATATGATGATGATGTTGCCCACAGTGGCTAAAATATGACTCAGACGACGTTATATACGCGCATATCTATATATATATATATATATATTTATATATATATATGTAGGTATATGTATATGGGATATGAGGAGAGGTTATGGCGTTATATACGCACCAGCACCTGATCAGCTGGTATATGTTGATGGTGTGCCCACAATGGCCGAGACGATATGATGGGATACCCTCAGTGACTTGATGATATTATGTATACCCATACCTATGCATGTCACGACATTTATACGCATGTGCATGATGTTATAAACATTTTAGAATTTACAAAGTTATTCAAATTTAAAGATGTGTTTCTATATTCCATGTTTCATCTATGTCTTTTACGTACTAATTTTCATGTCTTACATACTCAGTACATTTTTTGTACTGACGTCCTAATTCACAGGTCTTGCATTCATGCCTGTAGGTGCAGGAAGGCAAGCTGACAGTCCTCCGTCTTAGGATCCCTGATCAGTGAGAGTTGGCGTGCTCCACTTGATTTGGAGCTGGTTTTGATTTTGGTACGATATGTTTGTATATACATATGCATATGGGTATGATGTGACTCAGTCCAGTCTTTGTACAGTTATGTTTCTATTAGAGGTCTGTAGACAGTATGTCTAGTTGGATAGTATCTGTCCTTGCCAGCTTTGAGTTTTGAGATGTATAGTTGTCTATAGTAGCCTTGTCGGCTCGCCCTACACATGTTGTACGTATATGTATGTATGCTCTTTTGGGCAGATTTACTTCATGTACATTATTCTCATAACTCAACAGATGTTATACAGGTTAATATTTTATACTCATGCTTAGGGGTATTTTACAGGTAGGACTCAGGCACTCGTCGCGGCCCATTGGTTTGGGTCGTGAAAAAAGTGGTATCAGAGTAGTTCTGTCATAGGGTTGTCTATAGACAGTGTCTAGTAGAGTCTTGTTTATGGGTTTGTTATACACCACACTTATAGACAGGAGGCTACGGGACAAATAGGATGTTATCCTCTCTTTTTATCTTAAATCGTGTGATATAAGGATTCTTGTTCCTGATGATGTGTTACGATTTTAGTGATGCCTCCGAAGACTACAGCCGTTATCACAGGTCAGAAGGCCACGAAGGTGTTGGAAAGAGATATAAGTTATACTATGGATTCGGACCTATCGGAGATCATGGGTTCTATTGGGGAAGATCTATCCGAGGATTATATGAGTCATCTGTTCGAGCTGTTTCGACCACTCTGGTAGTAGATAGGGTGAGAAGAGTTTCGACATCACTAAGGCCCTTAGTTTCAGAACCCGTTGACCAGGGTATGAGTGGATTAGTGCATGGATTGGCACAGCTGGGATTCCCTTAGGATCAAAACTATGTCAAGGTATTTGCGAACACTAACTCTTCTGAGGTTCCGGATAGTCCACAGGCTTGGGAGTCTGTCAATCAAGGTTCATCGGTGTATGTTATGGGGCACGCAGAGGAAGAAAATAGTAGTCGGGCCAAAAGAGAAGGAAAGTAACTTATAAGGACATGTAGATTCTACTTCGAAGAGAGTCCGATTGAGTTTCTTATATAGGACGAGGCAAGGACCCTCTGCTGTAGACTTCCTCCAAGTGTCAGTTTTTGGTTGGTGAGTTCCACCTCTTCTTGGAGTATTACCAAGTCAGGGTTCGAAGCGTGTTTGGTTGTTTTATGAGGATGTAAGGAGCCCCATCCCGACTTGTATATATTATGGTTATGCCTACTTAGAGGCTTTGAGGAGAGTATCTTGTATATAGTTTTGGCTATGATATGTCTACGGCCTGGTCAACCCCTATGTACATAAACCCTTTTTCTAAATTAGTATGCAAGTTATGTTTTTAATATTTTTACCTATATATAAGGATGTGGCCCGAAATGGTCCGTGATAGATTTGATAATAAACAAGGATAAGATACGCGGTGTTTGATTGGATAGAATTTGATATCATAATAGTTATGGATTGGTTGGACTTTTGTTATGCTAACATCAAGTGTAGATCAAAGACGGGTTGATTTCAATGGGAAGGTAATACGGCATCGACAAGAGGTAAATTTATCTCCTAATCTCAAGTCAAGAAAACTGATCAGAAAGGACCATAATTATCACTGAGTCGGGTTTAGGATATGGAAGTAGAGTTACCAACCATTTAGTCCATCCCTGTGGTTAATGAGTTTCCCTATGCTTTTCCCGATGAACTTTAGGGTCTTCCGCTAGAGCGAGGAATTGAGTTGCTATTGACCTACTATAAGATACACATCCAATATCTATTCCTCTCTATAGAATGGCACCCAAAGAACTAAAAGAGTTGAAGGGACAACTAAAGGATTTGCTTGAAAAAGGCCTTATCAGTCCTAGTACTACACCATAGGGAGCACCTATATTATATTTGAGGAAGAAAGATGGTTACTTATGGATATTTATTGATTATAGACAGTTGAATAAGGTGACGGTCAAGAATAAGTAACCCCTTCCGAGGATTGATGATTTATTTTATCAGTTGCAAGGTGCCAAGTGTTTTTAAAAGATAGACTTGAGGTCGTGATACCATCAGCTAAGGGTTAAGGAGGAAGATATTCCGAAGACCACATACATGACCAGATATGGGCACTTCAAGTTTCATGTTATGACGTTCAGTTGAACCAATGCCCAGCAGTATTCATGAATTTGATAAACTGTATGTTTAGGCCCTTTTTAGACCTGTTTGTAATCATATTTATTGACAATATATATTGGTATATTCTCGTTTAGAGGCTGAGCATACAGATCACTTGCATACTGTGCTCAGAGTCCTACAAAAAGGGAAGTTGTATGCAAAAATTGTCTAAATATTAATTCTAGTTGAACTCTTTAGCTTTCCTTAGGCATATCATTTTGGGTGAAGGCATCCGAGTGGATACACAAGAGACTGAGGAAGTGAAGACCTTTCCTTAGACCCACAACACCGATGAAGGTTCGTAGCTTCTCCTTTTGGCAAGTTATTACAAGAAACTTGTAACGAAAATATCTTCTCTTCTAAGCACCTTCAACCAAAGTTGTATGTGGTGTCTTGCTTGATGTTCCATATTAACATACGGAAATCTATGATGCAAGTAAGTTAAAGAAAGATTGCAAATAAGTATAAATAGATATATGTAGGTTATAAGCTAAAGTATGGTAGAGCGACAAGGTTCTAGAAAGACAGGAGGAAGGATAAGAAAAGATGAGGGAAAAGGTGGTGAGAATAGATATGTCTTTGGGGTTAATCTCATGAGAAAGCTGATAGTTTCTCTAAGTTATTGAAGGCTTAGTATGGCCTGAATGAACTCAAAGGAGTCTAAGACTAGTAACATTATGAATACATGAAATGTTGCCCTGGTATTGGAATAATGGCGTATTTGTGATAGATAAAAGATAAAGTTTGGTCCTTCGAAAAAAGAGAATTTTATGAATTGTGAAAGATTAGAATACCCATGTAAGTTAACTCATAAGGGAGCTAAGTTTCAATGAACTGATGCTTGCGAACGAAGTTCCCAAAAGGGACCGATGGTTAGGTTATCTACTATGATGCCTTAGGCGTTGGATTGGGTTATGTGTTGATGCAACATGGTAAGGTTGTAGCTAATAGACAACTAAGAAAGCATGAGAAGAACTGCTCGACCCACGAGCTAGAGTTAGCCGCAGTAATTCATGCACTAAAGATGTGGAGGCACTACTTGTAGGGTATTCATGTTGATATCTATATGGATAATAAGAGCCTCCAGAACTTCTTCAAGCAAAAGGAATTGAATCTACATCAAAGGAGATTGTTGGAGCTACTTAAAGTCTATGACGTTGATATTTTATACCATCTAGGGAGGAGAACATAGTAGCTGATGCCCTCAGCCGTAGATCTATGGATATCCTGTCGTATTTACAGCTAGAAAAGAGTGGAATAGCCCATGAGGTTCATCAGCTAGCTAGTCTTGTAGTTCGGGTACTGGACTCAGGTGACATTGGAATTATTCTTCAGAATACGGCAACATCCTTTTTAGTAACTGAAGTAAAGGAATGCCAGTACGAGGATCCTGTGTTAGTCCATTATAGGGATACCACCCTTCAGAAAGAGAAGAAGCCGTTTGAAATTACAGAAAATGGGGTCCTCAGATATCGAGAACGATTATGTGTGCCAAATTTTGTAGGGCTACGTCGGTAGGTTATGGGAGAAACTCACTATTCTTGTTATTCTATCCATCCAGGAGCAACAAAGATGTATCATGATATTAGGAAAGTCTATTGGTGGGACAGAATGAAAAAGGATATAACAGCATTTGTTGCTTAGTGTCCTAACTATCAGCAGGTTAAGATTGAGCATCAAAAACCCGATGGATTATTGCAGGCTATGGAGATTCTGACTTGGAAATGGGAAGTAATCAATATGGACTTTATCGTAGGCTTACCTCATACCCAACGTAAGTTCAATTTGATATGGGTGATTGTTTATAGGCTTACAAAGTCAGCCCATTTTCTGCTGTTAGGACTACATATTCCTCAGAGGATTATGCAAAAGTTTATATTAAGGAAATAGTATGATTGCGTGGTGTCCCTGTATCAATTATCTCGAATAGAGGAGCTCAATTTACAACTTACTTCTGGAAGTCATTTCAAAAAGAATTGGGGACTCAAGTAAGTCTTAGTACAACATTTCATCCCCAGATAGGCTGAGCGTACTATTTAAACATTGGAGGATATGTTATAATCTTATGTAATAGACTTTAAGGGTAGCTGGGATGATCATCTACCGCTTATTGAGTTCTCATATAATAATAGTTATCATTCCAGTATTCAGATGGCTACATACGAAGCTCTTTATGGACGGAAGTGTAGGTCGCCTATAGGGTGGTTCAATGTTGAGGTAAACTACGTTAGTAGGAAGAGAATTGGTATAGCATGCAATCGAGAGAATTAAGCTTATACATGAAAGGCTATTGGCATCTCAAAGCCGTCAGAAGGCTTATGCGGATAATCGACGATGAGACTCGAAATTTCATGTGTACGACTGGGTATTCCAAAAAGGTATCACCGATGAAAGCTGTCATGAGGTTCAGAAAGAAAGGAAAACTTAGCACTCGGTACATGGGGCCATAGAGGATCATACTCAAAGTAAGCCAGGTAGCATATAAGTTAGACTTGTCTTCAGACTTGGAATCTGTACATCTAGTCTTTCATGTGTCTATGCTCCGTAAATGTGTCTGAGATCCTTCTAGAATTGTGTTAGTTGACGACATTCAGGTCACAAAGCTACCATTATATGAAGAAACTCCCATTGCTATATTAGACGGACAGATTCGGAGAACGAGAGCTAAAGACATAGCTTCGGTGAAAGAACTTTGAAGAAACAATAATGTGGAAAATATGACTTAATAGGCCGAGGAAAACATGAAGTCTAGATATTCCTACTTATTTCCTCCTCAAGAGAAGAATTCGACTGAGACGTCAAAACCTTAAGGTCCGTGTATGGATTCTAGTGTTAGTTATTGTCATTGGTCATGTGAGGCCTTTGTCGTTATTGATGGTCGTGGGCTAAGATGGCGCTGAATTATTAAGTTTCTACAGGAAGAGTTGGTTGCAGTGTTGTTACCAAGGGCGACTCTGTCGAGGTTATATAGATTCCGATAGGTTAAACATTCAAAGACAAATGTTTCTTGGGGGGGGGGAGGATGTTACATCTCGCGTTTTCGTATGTTAAAAAGTTTTATCTTCGGTTAATTGACGTAGAGTCGGGGATGAGCTCATTTTGACGTTAATGTATTTACGTTATTTAAAACAAGAGATAAATAAGTGTTATGAATGATAAAGGGGTACACAGATTAAAGAAAACGAGTTTTGTTGAAAGTGGTCAAGTTGGAATAAAATACGGAGCGAGCAAGAATATCCGATAATTGTGAACTAGTACCATGCAAGGTACCATATGACCACGTTAATATAATATATAAAGTATATATGAGTATTTTAAAAATAAATAGAATTTTAAGTAATTTGGGATAATTTTTAAATTATGCGAGTAATTGATTAATTACCGGGTAACAAGACATTACCCAGTTAACTAATAAATGGATAAAAAATTAATATCCCACCCCCACCCCATGTGGCAAGAATCTACAACAATGGAAGCGACTAAGGTAATCACTGTTTCCAAATGGCTAATTGGGGAAATGACTAAGGTATGACTTGTATCTAAGTCTTAGCAAATAAAACTTAGTAAGCAATTCAGTTAAGGAACCCCATTCTGCCTTTGGTTTCAAACCAAAACAAAATATCATTTCATCCAATATTCAAAATTTCATAGAAACGTTTGTTCCTATTTCAGAAGTAGAAACGTCCCATTTTAAAACCAAAAGCTTAGAAGCAATTTTGTCCAAAACTTCAACAAATCAAAGCAGATTTCGTTCCTCAATTACAAAGCGCAAAAGCTTAATCCGATTTTTAGGTTCTACGTTCAATCCACGAAGGTTTCCAATGGAATATTATACGGATTTTTTCATACTCCAGGTATGTTAAGGCCCTCCCTTTTTTCTTTTGGCATGGTACAAATTATACTGAAGAAACGAGGAAATATACAGTTTTCATAAATTACTCTATTCATAGAAATAGCAGGGTGTCTATATTCTTGATTCCCCATGAAAAATATTATTATCTTCTGTTACGATACGTTTGTATATAGACATGCATATAGGTATGACGTGGCTTAGTCCCGTCTTTGTACAGTTATATTTCTATTAGAGGATTGTAGAGAGTATGTCTATTTGGATAGTATGTGGCCTTGCCGGCTTCCAGTTTTGAGATGTATAGTTGTCTATAGCAGCCTTGTCGGCTCGCCCTACGTATGTTGTACGTATATTTATGTATGCCCTTTTGGGAAGATTTCATTCATGTAAATTATTCTTTTAACTCAACAGATGTTATATAGGTTCATATTTTAGATATATGCTTAGGGGTGTTTTACAGGTACGACTCAGGCACTCGTCGCAGCCCATCGGTTTGGGTCGTGACAGGTTTGCAACGACAATCATGTTTGGGGTAGACATGGCCATTTCCGCACCGGTATGCCATCTGCGGTAAAGAACACTTGGGCCAATCTTGATCCGGTTTCGATGCTTGTTATACATGTTGACATCCGCGGCATATGATGCGAGATAGCCCAAATAGACATTTTGGGTGTGTGGCACAACCTGCGAATTCAGCAATAGGATCATCTATGTTTGTGCATCCTTCAAGGCGCGAGTCTCAGTCTTTGGCTGGTAGAGGTTGAGGCAGAGGTAGAGGTTCCAGTTCAAGTGGTAACCAACATCATAACTATGCGTTAGCAAGTCCACAAGACCCGGAGTCTTCCCCAGACGTTGTGATAGGTATGTTCACCATTTGCTCTCACGATGCTTACGCCTTGATAGACCCAGGATCTACTTTATCGTGTATTACCCCATTTGTCGCGGGGATATTTAGTATAGTGCCTGAAATAATAAGTGATCCTTTTGCGGTATCTACACTGGTCGGACAATTGATTATTGCTATATGGGTTTACCGAGGTTGTACGATAAAGTTTGCTGTTGTCAAACCTCAGTCGACCTAGTTGAGCTAGAGATGTTGGATTTTTATGCTATCAAGGGCATGTAATGGTTGGCAGCTTGCTATGCCACACTTGATTGTCAAGCAAATATAGCTAGGTTTCATTTTCCGAGTAAGCCAGTCGTTGAATACAACGACACCCAGAAGTGGGGTTATTTCCTATTTGAAGGCGAGGAAAATGATCGCAAAAAGGTGCATTTATGTGCGAGTTAGATATGCAGATGCTGAGATACCTATACTTCAGTCTATTCCAGTAGTAGAAGAGTACGCAGATGTATTCCCAGATGAACTTCCAGGTATTCCTCCAGAGCAAGAGATTGATGTTGGCATCGATTTATGTCACGACCTCAGTTCGCCCTCTGTGAACTGTCGTGATGGCACCTAATCTCCGCGATTAGGTAAGCTTAACAAATGTGGAACATAAACAAAACTTGCGGAAGAAATAATCAAAAGCCAAACTAAACAATAGTTAAAATGTCGCTCGGCATATACAACACAACATTCTCAGGATCAAGTACACTATCCCAAAACCCGAAAACTCACGCAACCACAACCTTTGGACATATTCAATATCTAACTCCAGAATATCTAATAAGGAAAAGAAATACAGAAGGGCAAATGTTTAAAAGCTAGAATGGAAAGGGACTCCTCGGTCTGCGGACGTGGCATATGTACCTCAAAGTCTCTAGAGCAGTAGCCTCTCCTTACGGGTAATAGGGATGAGTCGCAGTACCTAGATATGCACATGAAAACATGCACAGAAGGGGCATGAGTACACCACAACGGTACTCAGTAAGTGCCAAGCCTAACATCGGTCGGGTAGTGACGAAGAAGGTTAAATAGAATATAAAGATCAACAGTATAGAACAGAAAAATATAAATGAGTACAGGAGTAAAATAATACAGTATGTATAGGATAGCAACAACTATACAGAAACAAGGTAAACACGAGAAAACAATTAAAGCTCAGCACCAATAATAACATTCGGGGATCTCCCAAGATACCGTCCTGTAGTCCCATATGTACATCCCATAGTCCAACTCATAGTGCGCGGGGATCTACCGGTATCCCGTTCCGTAGTCCCAAATATAAATACCCAGTGCTGCGGGAATCTACCATGTGCATTCCCATAGTTCCATATAACTGTGCAGGGGGATCTACCTGAATCCCACATCCGTAATCTTAAGATAAATAGACAAGGGGGAGCTACCGAAATCCCACATCCGTATTTCCAATCTAAATACATAGCAGCAACAGGGAAAATATTCAGAAATGGCAATTTTTTATTAAGACGAACAAGTAATTCTAGCCTAGCATGCTGCACAGAATTTAGGTAAGGCAGTTTGAGCAAGTAAACCAATTAAGTCACTTAGACATGCTTTCCTAAGCTAACAACAGGCTTAATATTACAAGTAATAAAAACAGGAAAGGAATCATACTAGCAATTACTTAAAGAAAATCGGATTTCCAACAATTAGCACAAGTACGCACTCTTCACCTCACGTACAAGGCATTTCATTTACCAAATATACCAATCCTTCGGGGAAGGTCCCCCACACAAGGTTAGACAAGCCACTTAACTCGAACCGACTCAAAATCAACCTAAAACCAAGCTCTTGCCACCAATAGTCAACTACAAATGGCCCAAATCTATTCAATTCAATTGCATAATGTAAATAACACTTCAAGTAACTGATTCTACAAAGAAATTCTAAGCTTATACGTGAAATTATATAAAATGACCAAAATGCCCCTCAGGCCCACATCTCAAAATCGGGTAAAATTTACATTTTCAGAATCCTCATACTCTTACGAGTCTAACTATACCAAAATTATCCCAATCCAATGTCAAATACCAATCAAAACTAAAATGCTTGGTCTAAGAACTTTTCCCCAATTTTCATACAAATCCCGAAATTAAAGGATGAATTCATGTTTAGATTAATGGGTTACAAGCAAAAAGGAGTTAAGAATCGTTACCCAATCAATATCTCTGAAAATCCCTCAAAACCTCGCTCATATCCGAGTTCCCAAGCTTTAGTTTTCACAAAAATGGCTAAACCCTCGACTTTGAAAGTTTATATCTGCCCAAGTAAATCCTTCTTCGTGAACGTGATCAAAACCTCGCGTTCGCGAAGCACGGATTGATGTTGAGCACTTTTCCTTCTTCGAGAATGCGTCCCCTTATTAGCGAATGCGAAGGCTCAGCTACCCAGCCCATCGCGAACGCGGCCCCCTTATCGCGAATGTGTAGTTCAAAGACCCGGCCCTTCGCCGAAGGCGGGACCTTCCTCGCGAACGCGAAGGCCAAAACTTCAGCTCCATATCCTAACCTTCGCGAACGCAAGGGTCCACTCGTGAACGCGAAGAGCAACCAATCCTACGGAGACAGTCCGATTGATCACCCGAAACACACCCGAGGCCCGCGAGATCTCAACCAAACCTGCCAACCAATCCTAAAACATCATTCAAACTTGTTCCAACCTTCGGAATGCTCAAAACAACATCAAAACACCTATTTTTCATAAGATTCAAGCCTAAGAATTCCAAAAACTCTAAAAATATGATTTTGATCAAAAGGTCTATCAAACCTTGCCCGAATGACTTGAAATTTTGCACACACATCACATTCAACACTACGGAGCTACTCCAACTTCCGGAATTCCATTCCGACCCTCGGATCAAAATCTTACTATCGAACTGGAAACTTCAAAAATTCAACTTTCGGCATTTCAAGCCTAAATTAGCTACGGACCTCCAAAATACAATCCGAACACGCCCCTAAGCCCAAAATCACCCAACAGAGCTAACGGAACCATCAGATTTCCATTTCGAGGCCGTCTTTACACTGTTACGACTATGGTCAACTTTCCAACACTTAAGGTCCCATTTAGGGACTAAGTCTCTCGAAACTCTCCGAAACTCAAAACCGAACATCTAGGCAAATCAAAATAGCAGTAACAAACTTGGGGAAAACAGTTAATAGGGGATCGGGGTGAAAATTCTTAAAATGACCGGCCGGGTCGTCACATCCTCCTACACTTAAACATTCGTTCATCCTCGAACGAGCATAGAGACATACCTGAAATAGTGAAAAGATAAGGGTAACAGTTACACATATCTTTCTCGGTCTCCCAGGTCGCCTTCTCGACCAGCTGGCCCCGCGACTGAACCTTTGCTGATGCAATGTTCTTAACCTCAACTTTCTAACCTGCCTATCCAATATTGCCACTGGCTCCTCAACATAGGATAGATCCTTGTCCATTTGGACTGAACTAAAATCCAACACGTGCGACGAATCACCGTGATACCTTCGGAGTATGGAAACATGAAATACCGGATGAACTCCTGCCAAGCTGGGAGGTAAGACAAGCTTATAAGCTACTTTCCCAACATGCCTCAATATCTCAAAAGGGCCAATAAATCTTGGATTCAACTTTCCTTTCTTCCCAAAATCTCATAACGCCCCTCATAAGCAAAACCTGAAGCAGAACCCGCTCTCCAACCATATAGGAAACATCACGAACCTTCCGGTCCGCGTAACTCTTCTGTCTGGACTGGGCTGTGCGGAGTCTATCCTAAATCACCTTAGCCTTCTCCAAGGCATCCTGAACTAAGTCTGTGCCCAATAATCTGGCCTTACCAGGCTCAAACCAACCGACCAGGGATCTACACTGTCTCCCATATAAAGCCTCAAACGGTGCCATCTGAATGCTGGACTGATAGCTGTTGTTGTAAGCAAACTACGCCAATGGCAAGAACTGATCCCAAAACTATTCAAACTTAATCATATACACATAGAGCATTTCCTCAAGAATCTTAATAGTGCGTTCAGATTGTCCGTCCGTCTGAGGGTAAAATGTTGTACTCAACTCCACCCGAGTACCCAACTTATGTTGAACGACTCTACAGAACCGTGATGTGAACTGATTACCACTATCTGAAATGATGGAAACCGGAATACCATGTAGGCGAACAATCTCCCGGATATAGATCTCCGCCAACCGCTCCGAGGAATAAGTAGTACACTCAAGAATAAAGTGAGCGGACTTGGTCAGTCGATCCACAATCACCCAAATAGCATTAAACTTTCTCAAAGTCCGTGGGAGCCCAACTACAAAGTCCATGGTGATCCACTCCCACTTCCACTCCGAATTCTCTATTTGTTGAAGCAACCCACCCGGTCTCTAGTGTTCATACTTCACCTACTGACAATTAAGGCATCGAACTACAAATCTAACTATATCTTTCTCCATCCGTCACCACCAGTAGTGGTTCCTCAAATCCCGATACATTTTCGCGGCACCCGGATGAATGGAATACCGCGAGCTATGGGCCTCCTCTAGAATCAAATCTTGAAGACTATCAACATTGGGTACACAAATCCGACCCTGCATTCTCAATACCCCATCATTACCAATAGTCACATCCCTGGCATCACCGTGCTGAACCTTGTCCTTGAGGACAAGCAAATGAGGGTCATCATACTGCCGTTCCCTGATACGATCAAATAAGGAAGACCGAGAAATCACGCAAGCTAGAACCCGATTGGGCTCTGAAAGATCTAATCTCACAAACTGGCAGGCTAAGGCCTGCACATCCATCGCCATAGGCCTCTCCGATGCTGGTAAATAAGCTAAACTCTTTGCTCGGCGAATCAAAGCATCGGTCACCACATTGGCCTTGCCCCGGTGATACAAAATAGTGATGTCATACTCCTTTAGCAACTCTAACCACCTCCTTTTGGTGCAAATTTAGATCCTTTTGCTTGAACAAGTGTCGTAAGCTCCGATGGTTAGTATAAATCTCGCAAGGCACACTATATAAGTAATGGCGCCAGATCTTTAATGCGTGAACAATGGCAGCTAACTTAGGATCGTGAACATGGTAGTTCTTCTCATGTATCTTAATTGTCTAGACACATAGTCAATCACCCTACCATCTTGCATCAACACCGCTCTGAGGACAATCTTTGAGGCATCACAATAGACCGTATAAGACCCCGAACCTGTAGGCAATATCAAAACTGGGGCTGTAGTTAAAGCTACCTTGAGCTTCTGAAAGCTCGCCTCACACTCCTCCGGCCACTAAAACGGAGCAACCTTGTGGGTCAACCTGGTCATATGGGCTGCAATTGATAAAAACCCCTCCATAAAACAACGGTAGTAACCCGCCAAGCTAAGGAAATTGCGGATCTCTGTAGCTGAGGATGGTCTGGGCCAACTCTACACGACCTCTACTTTCTTCGGATCCACCTGAATACCCTCACTCGATACCACGTGGCCTAAGAATGCCATAGAATCCAACCAAAACTCACATTTCGAGAACTTAGCATATAACTTCTTTTCTCTCAAGGTCTAAAGCATTATCCTCAGGTGCTGCTCATGATCTCCTCGACTCTGGGAATACACCAAAATATCATCAATAAAGACATTGACGAACGAGTCCAGATACGGCCGAAACACACTATGCATCAAGTGCATAAAAGCTACTGGGGCATTAGTCAGCCCAAATGACATGACAAGGAACTCGTAATGACCATACCGAGTCTTGAAAGAAGTCTTCCGGATATCTGGTTCCCATATCTTCAACTAATGGTAACCTGAGCACAAATCAATCTTAGAAAACACCCTTGTGCCCTAAAGCGGGTCAAATAGATCATCAATATGAAGCAAAGGATAACGGTTCTTTGTTGTAACCTTTTTCAACTAGCGATAATAAATACATATACATATAGAACCGTCCTTTTTACTCACAAACAAGATAGGAGCACCCCAAGGTGATACATTAGGCCGAATAAAACCCTTATCAAGCAACTCCTGTAACTGATCCTTCAACTCCTTCAACTCAGGAGGAGCCATACGATACGGAGGAATAGAAATCGATAGAGTGCCTAGCAACATATCAATGCCAAAATCAATATCTCTATCAGGCGGCATGCCTGGAAGATCAGCTGGAAACACATCGGGAAAATCCCGTACTACTAGGATTGAATCAATTAAAGGGGTATCAATACTGACATCTGCCACATAAGCTAAATACGTGTCACACCCTTCTGAACCATACGCTGAGCTTTAAAAAAAGAAATAACTTTACTAGGAGTGTGATCTAAAGTACCCCTCCAATCAACATGCGGTACCTGGCATAGCCAGCGTCATGGCTTTGGCGTGACAATCAAGAGTAGCAAAATGGGGCGACAACCAGTCCATGCCCAACATAATATCAAAATCTACCATGTTGAGGAACAATAAATCGGTTGTGGTCTCAAAACCACTAAGATCAACCAAACACGACCGATAAAGGCGGTCCACAATAAGAGAAGCTCCCACAAGAGTAGAAACATATATAGGGGAACTCAAAGAATCCCGAGGTACACCCAAATGCCGAGCAAAATAAGAAGGCACATAAGGAAAAGTGAAGCCTGGATCGAATAGAACCGATATATTTCTGTGATAAACTAGTACAATACTTGTGATGACAGAATCGGAGGCAACAACTTCGGTATGGGCAGGAAGGGCATAATATCTAGCCTGGCCTCCCCCTCTAGCTGGCTGAGCAAGAGGGGTAGCAACTAGTGTTGTAACCATAGCCTGAGAACTCTGTAGGGCACGCTGTGACTGAGAAGTCTGTGGTGGTGCACTTCTCCCAAGTCTAAGGTAATAATCACCACATGGTGTATTTCATCACACTAAAAGTAACCTCATGACTGATGTGACAGTGGAAACTGTGCGGTACGGGTACTTTGAGACCCTTGAACCCCTAAAACACTTAGTGAAATCTAAGTCGCAAACTGAGCTGGCTGACCCACAAAACCTCTACCATGTTGTACTCTTCCCCCAAAATAAGGACCAGTGGATCTCTCCCGTTTACAAGGTCTCCTCACTTCACTATACTCTCTCTTCTAACCTTGTCTGTCCTCTCTCTCATGGACCTACCTGTCCTCCACTCGGTAAGAGGTCCTCAACACCCGCTGAACTGGGACCACCAGCTATGTCGCTATGACATCTAGAACTTGGCTAATGAGAACTCACTGCTCTGGAGGGGGTTGCAGAAGTCTGGGTCCCTTCCCCGTTCTGTGAAGTAGTTGGCATAACCTGAATCAACCCCGCCTGAACTAACGTACCAAACATGCTCAGGAACTATGCTAATGTCTCCTGAAGTGCTGAAGTAGTAGTAGTAGTAAGCGCATTCGGTGCCTGGGCTCTGGCTGGAACTGCTGGTGGCTCCTCGGTGGCAGCTCGTGCGGGTGCTTTGGCTGCACCACGTACGCGTCCTGAGCCTCTACCCCGGCACCGGCCTATAACGGCTGCAGTAGGGGCGCGAGTGTCTGATCGTCTCTGGTGGTACGTGTCCTCACCATCTGTGAGAGAATGGAAGACAGAGGTTTAGGATTTGTTATGTCAAAAATCTCGCACGACAGGGAAATCAAATGAAGTGGAATTTTCCTAACAGTTACATAGCCTCTCATAGATAAGTACAGACGTCACCGTACTGATCAGCGAGATTCTAATAAACCAGCTTGTGATCCATGACTCCTATGAACCTAGAGCTCTGATACCAACTTGTCACGACCCTACTTCGCCCTTTGTGAATTGTCGTGACGGCACCTAGTCTCTACGACTAGGTAAGCCTAACAAATGCAGAACATAAACAAAACTTGCAAATGAAATAATCAAAAGCCAAAATAACCAAATGAAACAATAGTTAAAATGCCACTTGGCATATACAACACAACATTCTCAGAATCAAGTACACTATCCCAAAACCCGGAAACTCACGGAACCATAGCCTTTGGATATCTACAATGTCTAACTCCAGAATATCTAATAAGGTAAAGAAATACAGAAGGGCAATTGCTTAAAAGCTAGAATGGAAAGGGACTCCTCGGTCTGCGGACGTGGCAGATGTACCTCGAAGTCTCTAGAGCGGTAGCCTCACCTCACGGGTAATAGGGCTGAGTCGCAGGACCTGGATCTGCACATGAAAAACATGCGCAAAAAAGGCATGAGTACACCACAGCGGTACTTAGTAAGTGCCAAGCCTAACCTCGGTCGGGTAGTGACGAGGAAGGTCAGGGCCCTACTGAGGTTAAATGGAATATAAAGATCAATAGTATATAACAGAATAGTATAAATGAGTACAGCAGTAAAATAATACAGGATGCATAGGACAGCAACAACTATATAGAAATAAGGTAAACACGGGAAAAGAATTACAGCTCAGCACCAATAATAGCAATCGGGGATCTCCCAGGATGCTGTCATGTAGTCCCATATGAACATATCCAATGGATCTCTTAGAATACCGTCCCGTAGTCCAACTCATAGTGCGCGGGGATCTACCGAAATCCCGTTCCGTAGTCCCAAATATAAATACCCAATACTAGGGGAATCTACCGAGTGCATTCCCATAGTTCTATATAACTGCACAGGGGGGTCTACTAGAATCCCACATCCGTATTCCCAAATTAAACAGAAAAGGGGGAGCTACCGAAATCCCACATCTGTAGTCCCAATGTAAATACACAACAGCAACAGGGAAAATATTCAGAAATGGCAATTTCATATTAAGGCGAACAAGTAATTATATCATAGCATGCTGCACAGAATTCAGGTAAGGGAGTTTGAGCAAGTAAAACAATTAAGTCACTTAGACATGCTTTCCTAAGCTAACAACAGGCTTAATAGTGCATGTAATAAAAACAGGAAAGGAATCATACTAGTAACTACTTAAAGAAACCCGGATTTCCAACAGTTATAACAAGTACACACTCGTCACCTCACGTACAAGGCATTCAATTACCAAATATACCAATCCTAAGGGGAAGGTCTCCCACACAAGGTTAGACAAGCCACTTACCTCAAACATGCTCAAAATCAACCCGAAACCACGCTCTTTCCACGAGTACTTGACTCCAAATGGCCCAAATCTATTCAATTCAATTGCATAATGTAAATAACACTTCAAGTAACTGATTCTACACAGAAATTCCAAGCTTATACGCGAAATTTTGTAAAATGACCAAAATGCCCCTCGGTCCCACGTCTCCGAATCGGGTAAAATTTACATTTTCAGAATCCTCATACTCTCACGAGTCTAATTATACCAAAATTATCCTAATCCAATGTCAAATCCCCAATCAAAACTCAAATGCTTGGTCTAAGAACTTTTCCCCAATTTTCATACAAATTCCAAAATTAAAGGATGAATTCATGTTTAGATTAATGGGTTACAAGCAAAAATGAGTTAAGAATCGCTACCCAATCGATATCTCTGAAAATCCCTCAAAGGTTTGCTCAAATCCGAGCTCCCAAGCTTTAGTTTTCACAAAAATGGCTAAACCCTCGACTTTGAAATTTTATATCTGCCTAGGTAAATCCTTCTTCGCGAACGCGGTCAAAGCCTCGCGTTCGCGAAGCAGAAATTGACGTTGACAACTTTTCCTTCTTCGAGAACGTGTCCCCTTATTGACAAACGCGAAGGCTCTACTGCCCAGCCTATCGCGAACGCGGCCCCCTTTCTCGCGAACGCGTAGTTCAAAGACCTAACCCTTCGATGAACTAGGGACCTTCCAAGCGAACGTGAGGGCCAAAACTTCAGCTCCACATCCTAACCCTTCGTGAACACGAGGGTCCACTCACAAACTCAAAGAGCAACTAGTTTGCAACACACTCAGCAGTTTTTTCACAACTTGAAATGGTCCGATTAATCACCCGAAACACACCCGAGGCCCCGGGACCTCAACCAAACTTGCCAACCAATCCTAAAGAATCATTCAAACTTGTTCCAACCTTCATAACACTCAAAACAACATCAAAACACCTATTTTTCATCGGATTCAAGCCTAAGAATTCCAAAAACTCTAAAACACGCTTTTGATCAAAAAGTCTATCAAACCTCGTCCGAATAACCTGAAATTTTGCATACATGTCACATTAGACACTACAAATCTATTCCAACTTTCGGAATTCCATTCTGACCCTCAGATCAAAATCTTACTATCAAACCAGAAACTTTAAAAATTCAACTTTCGGCATTTCAAGCCTAAATTAGCTACGGACCTCGAAAATACAATCCGAATACACCCCTAAGCCTGAAATCACCCAACGGAGCTAAAGGAACCATCATATTTCCATTCCAATGTCGTCTTCTCACTGTTCTGACTACAGTCAACTTTCCAACTCTTAAGCTCTCATTTAGGGACTAAGAGTCTCAAAACTCTCCGAAACTCAAAACCGAAGATCCCAGCAAATCAAAATAGTAGAAATAAACTTGGGGAAAGCAGTTAATAGGGGATCGGGGCAAAAATTCTTAAAATAACTGGCCGGGTCATCACAATTTACTTCTGAGAACTCAACCAATATCCATCCCTCTGTAAAGAATGGCACTTACCTAATTGAAGGAGTTGAAGGAGCAGTTAAAAGATTTACCAGAGAAAAGTTTCATTAGATCAGTACCTCTCCTTTGAGTACACTGATATTACTTATATGGAAGAAAGACGGCTAGATGAGGATGCGTATCGATTATAGGCAACTGAACAAGGTAACTATTAAGAATAAGTATCCACTTCCACAGATAGACAATTTGTTTGATCAGTTGTAGGGAGCTGGATGCTTTTCAATAAAAGATTTGAGGTCGAGGTACCACCGGGTCAGAGTTCGGGATAAAGATATTCCCAAGACAGCTTTTAGGACCCGATATGGCCACTTCGAGTTTCTTGTCATGTCCTTCGGCTTGACGAATATGCCTACCATATTTATGAACTTGATGAATAGCCTATTCCGACCATATTTAGATTTGTTCGTGATAGACTTTATTGATGATATTCTGGTTTATTCATATTCAGAGGATGAGCATGTGGACCACATGCGAGCGGTACTGCAAACCCTCCATGATAATAAATTGTATGCTAAGTTTTCTAAGTGTAAGTTCTGGTTAAAGTCTGTAGCATTTTTGGAGTACATTGTATCCGATGGAGGTATAAAGGTAGACAATCAGAAGATTGAGGCTGTGAAATCTTGGCCTAGACCTACCACTCCGACATAGATTCATAGCTTTCTAGGCTTAGCAGGATACTACCAGAGATTCGTAGAGTGTTTTTCTTCTCTTTCAGCACCGTTAATAATGTTGACGCAGAAAGCGACCAAGTTTCAATGGACAGAGGCATGTGACCAGAGTTTCCAAGAGCTTAAGAACATGTTGACCTCAGCGCCAGTTCTAGCACTTCTAGAGGGTCCAGATGGTTATGCTATGTATTGTGATGCCTCAGGTGTTGGGTTAGGATGTGTCTTGATGCAACATGGAAAGTAATTGCGTATGCTTCAAGTCAGTCAAGGAGGCATGAGCAGAATTATCCGACCCACGACCTCGAATTAACTGCAGTTGTCCATGCACTTAAGATATAAGGGCATTATTTATATGGTGTTCATGTTGATATATTAACAGATCATAAAAGCTTGCAATATATCTTTAAGCAAAAAGAGTGGAATTTGCAACAGAGACAATGGCTTGAGTTATTAAAAGATTACAATGTTAACATTCTCTACCATCCAGGGAAAGCTAATGTTGTATAGATGCCTTAAGTCGTCCATCTATGGGTAGCTTAGCACATGTAGAAGTCAAAAAAGACAATTAACCAGATATATTAATCAATTCTCTTGTTTGGGGGTTCGGTTAGTAGACTTTGGCAATGGTGGAGTTGTACTCCAAAATACTGCAAAATCATCTCTCATATCTAAAGTAAAGGAAAGGCAGTACGAGGACCCCGAGTTGGTCGAGTTGAGAGAGAGAGAGTTATGCAACAAAATAAGCCATTGTTAGAACTCAAAGGAGATGGGGTTCATATATACATGGGTATTTTCTATGTTCTAGATGTAGCAGGGCTACGAGACAGGATTATGTCAGAGGCACATTATTCGTGGTACTCCATTCACCCTGGGTCGATGAAGATGTATTATGATATTAGGGAGGTGTATTGGTGTAACAATATGAACAAGAACATTGTTGAGTATGTAGCTCAGTGTCCTAGTTTCCATAATGTGAAGATAGAGCACCAGAAGCTCAGAGGGCTAATGTAGACTATTGATATCCCAACATGGAAATAGGAGGCGATAAACATGGAATTTATCATGGGTTTACCTCGTTCTCATCGTAAGTTTGATTCCATATGGGTGATAGTCGACAGGCTGACGAAATCAGCTCATTTCATACCGGTTAGATCTACATTTATAGTAGAAGATTATGCAAAAATATATATTAAGAAGATAGTGCAACTATACGGAGTGCCAATATATATTATATCTGACCATGGGGCCCAATTTACAACACATTTTTGGAGCTCATTTCAGAAAGGTCTATGGACTCAGGTGAGTCTCAACACAGCTTTTCATCCACAAACTGATGGACAAGCCAAGTGCATAATTCAGACGCTCGAGGATATGTTACGAGCATGTGTGTGAGATTTTAAAAGAAGTTGGGATGAACATCTGCCTCTTATCAAATTTACATATAATAACAGTTCTCACTCCAGAATCCAGATGGCTTTGTACGAGGCTTTGTATGGGCACAGGTACGGATATCATATAGGGTGTTTTGATGTTGGAGAATTTGGGTTACATGGGCCTTACCTGGTTCAGCAGGCCATAGAAAAAGTAAAGCTTATCCAGGAGCGACTGTTGATAGCTTAGAGTCATCAGAAGTCATATTGTGATGTACGACGACGAGATTTAGAGTTTAAGGTTGATTACTCGGTATTCATAAAGGTGTCACCTATGACAGGTGTGATGAGGTTTGGCAAGAAAGGCAAAATTAGCCCACGGTATATTGGAACTTATAAGATCATTCAAAGAGTGGGCCAAGTAGCTTATGAGTTAGAATTACCCTTGGAATTAGAGTTTGTCCATCTGATTTTTCACGTATATATATTATGAAAGTGCAATGGTGATCCTACCCAAGTGGTGCCCATAGATGATGTACAGATTACAGATGACTTGTCATACAAGGAAATTCCGGTTTCCATCCTAGACCAAAAAATACGCAAGTTATGGAATAAGGAGGTAGCCTCCGTGAAAATCTTATGGAAAATTAAGAATGTGGAAGATGATGTGGTAAAAGGAGGAATAAATGAAGTCTAAATACCCTCACCTATTTCAATCTAATGTTATGGCTCGAGGTGGGATACCTCAGCATAACTCTATTCAGGCCACTAGGTCATCGGATAAGCTCTCTATTTACTGTGAAAATGGTAACAACAATTAAATTTGTAAATGGGATTCTAAAAATACATGATCTATTTTGTGTTAGTTGTTAGAGCAGATGATGCTAAGAGTATGAAGTTTAATGTGGAGATACAAGCTAAAACGGGGCAGTAATAAAACTGAGATGCTTGTAGCTCGAGCCTCAGACTGGTCGATGAAGGACCTCGAGGTCGATATCTAGCTTGAGCTCGAACTATCGGGGGTAGTCAGGAAGGGGATAACAGTTAAGGTATGATCAAACAAAGCTCTCTATAGCCTACATCAAGTAATAAATGAAGAACAAGTATGAAACTAATAACGCTAAGAGCAACCTCGAGCTAGTAGGGATGAGTAAGTTAGAGAGAAGAAAGAGATATATATATATATATATATATATATTATTGATCTTGTGGAGAATAGCTGGAGCAGCATCAGCCCTTACAAAGTGGCATGGATTCCCTTTATATGGGCTAGGGAATAAGATATATTACAGAGTGCATTAAATGTAAAGATACGAGGATGGGACGGCTAAGCACGATGCTAGACCCTGCTAATGCTAGTCGCTTGCATCAGGAATTCCCCATCCTCGGAACCTTTGTTGGGTCGCGGATGAACCACAGGGGAGGGAGCTCGATCGTAGTCGTGCAGCCTCGAGATACTGATATGACCCTAAAATGCATCTTAATGGTGGGAAATAGACTCCTTTGATTTCACTGTATATAGATAGTCTCCGCTTTTCCAATATTGAAGTAATAGGAAATGATTTTGAACCGTCATCTCGAGGTCATCATTACTGTGATGTCAACTGTTTAAGAGCATTAAATGCCATGTTCCAGAGAACTGAGCAAGGCTGCCGTCGGATGTGGTAATCAAGAAACCCATAAACTGCCATTGCCTCGTCCCTTTTGTTTACCCAACAGTTCCTATAAATGCATCGTCTGCTTGTCACTTTCCACTTTCACCCCACTTCCAAGCTCACGAGTCAGAATTTTTGTGTTTGACACCCCTTTATCTTTTCATAGAAGTATTTTTACCATTGACATGGCTAGGACCTCTAGGACGGTTCCCATATGGAACGATGCTACATCACCATCCCGATTGCCAAAGGAAGAGACCAGAGCGGTTCCCTCCTTGGAACAATATACACCACCTGATCTCGATGTGTCAGAGGATTTTAATGTTAATGCCACTTCATCAACACTTGGCCGATGCGAGCATGTATCCCGATATATTAGCATCGTGACCGATATTAGCAAAGTGAAGAAGGACTACCGATGGAATGAGGTAGTGGAGGTGGAGATTCCCTGTCCCGACGATAATATAACTGACTTTAAAGTTGGCTTCCTTCACGTGTACACCTACCCATTCACCCTGGGACCTGATAAATCTGTCGAGTCCCCTCCCCTGGAGATAGACCCGGTTATCATTGATTTCTATGATAGATACCAAGTGACGCTTGGTCAGATCTACCCTTCTTTTTGGAGGATACTGTTGATGCTTCGTTATTTCACCGAAGGGGTTGAGGGTGAGATCTTTACCCTCAATCATCTGGTCAGTATGTACAGCCCTTGATTGTATCAAGGTTTAATCAGGCTTCACCATCAGTCCAAAAGATCTTTTTTCACGAGCGTCAACGAGGGAAAGGATTGATGATGTATGAGCAAGTTTATCCGAGTAAGGACCTCGGATATCATCCCGGCCCAGAGGATGCCCTTTCCAGAGAGGTGGAATACCCGACATTAGCAATTTTCCCTTAGTCACTGTTCAACTATTCTTCCTTTTGAAATAATAATCTCTTTGTGTTCCCTGCAGCAGTCGCTTAGCATCCGCAGGTGGTCCCAGATTTGTCGAGATGGATTGGGCGGTTGAACGAGAAGTTCCCATATCACGTTCGGTCTTGGACCAGCCTAGCTAAGAAGCGTTGGGTGGCCAAGAATCATGGTGAGGCTCCTTTACCACATATACTTCGTGTTTTGAGTTTCTTTCTAAGCCCTTAGCGAAAGCATATTTTTGTTACTACGCTGGTGCAGGTCTTGGCGAGAATATGCTGATAAGGCCACCCCCTAGTGGTGAAGCAGGCGCCTTGGAGCCCGACATGAGCAAGAAGAGGAAAAGCAAAGCAGTTGTTGTCCATCCTGTGGCTAAGAGAACCAGGCCACTCGAGCATCGAGCCGCTACATGGACTGTTTCTTCAACCTTAAAGTCAAATCCAAATACCGAAGGTGTGGAGGATGATGGAAGCCCGCTAAGGAGGAGAACGAGGTCGAGTGCAAGAGACTCACAGGCGCCTCGGACGGAGGCTGCTGAGTTCGGAATGGCTGGCTCTGGTCGGGCTCGTGGGCCGGGGGTCCTTGAAGAGGATGTTGATGTAGCTTCAAATCGCGTAGCCAGATTTGATGCAGCTTCTGCCAGAGGTGTCGATGCCCCCTTTTTCCCTCCTAAAAGAAGGCAAAATCGGGTTTACGACATTATGGGCAAAATAACTCTTATTCCGTTTTGAGGGATCGGGTTATGGAATTTGAAGAGTCGCCACCTAATGATTATAGTGCATTAGGACACTTTTAGAGAGAAGAAGAATATTTTTCGGAAGAAAAACAGAGTTCGGGTAAGGGCTTAAGATTATCTCGAGGGGAAGGTGTTAGGCAGCCCCCAAGATCCACTAGTGTGGTTCCCGAACGTACTTAGTTGTGACTTTAAGAAGAATAGAAGTAACAGACAATGTTTGCATATAAGGAATACAAATAAGTTGAAAGTTTTGAAAGAAAAGAGAGAAAAAAGACATAAGTGGTTTTGGAAAGAAAAGATTGATTGAAGAAAACATTACTTCTAAGAACACATCACATCGTATAAATAAAGAAAAAGATCCTGCGTTTAAATACAATATGGATCACCTTGGTGCAATACCCAGCAATCATTCTCACACGAGATATTAGCGCACCGGTCATCATATCCATATTCTACCCTTCCCACCCCGTTAAGGTGTTAAAACACGTATAGTCTCGTTTACTTATTGCATGATAATACCCGTCCCGACCTATCAGTCCTGGGGTATTAGGACTTCTAATCCTAAGAGGGAAGGAAGGGATGGGGCCTTAATGGAGTTTAAAGGATAAAATTCTACTCTCGACATTCAAAACAAATATCAAATAAAGGGATGAGTAAACAAGAAAATAGGGCTCAAATAAACCCCTTAAATCAGACAACACTTAGTTTAGCATGTCTTAGCATATACTGATTTAGTCTTAAGTTAAAAATTAAGTAGCGAGAAGACTGGTTCAACACATACATTTAGACAGAAAGTCTGCATTAGTCAACTCGGATACAATTGTAAGAGATTAAGGCATTCTAAACGAGTTATTCGAAAAGTACTAATTTCAGAAAAGAATGGCCTAATGCAGAAGAGTTAAAGAAGAAAAAGACTGCAGCAAGTCCAGAAACGAATTTGAAATTAGCGGACCATTTTGAGTAAAACACAGGAGAGTTGTGAAAGAGTTTCAAAGAGAGAATACTTTAAAAAGAAGAACGAGTTGCAGGACTGTTTTTGAAAGATAGTTTTAGGGACTGAGTAAAAACATTTAGGAAGAAGATTTAAAAAAATTATTTTAAAAGAAAGGTGCAGATTTGAAAAAAAAATAAAAGCGTACAGATTTATAAGAGTTCATTGAAAATATGACATTAAAACGTTGAAGACCAGTTGTCATATCATCGCTACTAAAAACAAATCAGGCGAGTTTTAAGAAGAACCGCTATAGGCATGATATCTATATTTGATTTTTTAGACCTGTTATTGAACTGATAAAGACTGTTTGTTTGATTACCATATGGTTTGCCTAACGCAAATGCACTTCCTATAGGCATGGTTTCTATATGCGACTGATTACATAATATTAAGTCCTATAGGCAGGATTTCTAGGGATTTGCAAGATGATTAAGCGTTAAGCCTATAGACATGGTATCCAGGTGGCTGAATTGAACGTTAAACTTATAGGCATGGTATCTAGTGAGAAAAATTAAAGTCCTAAGGCATGATTTTTTTTACCCTTTTTTGATGCAAGAAAGTAAAACCCCTCCCACACCCTTTTATTATGCTCCCCGAGTTTAATACAAATTATTACAAACCAGAAACAAAAAAGATAAAAATACATCAAAGACCAATAGCTAGATCCGAGCAGCCTAATTCAATCATAATGTCTAATAATATGTGATTAGCCAATTCCAAATCAAGATTTCCAAAGTCTTCTCTTTATCCAAGGTATTTCAAAGTTCAAAGGAATCTCAAGGATTCCCGGCATTGCTTACACCCAGGATACCATTAGAAGAATAGTGCAGTGTGGAAGAGCCAGCCCTCAGGCATCCAAGTTCAGAGGGAGCTCAAGGGTCCCAAGGCAAGGCTTGCAAGAGAGTGGCAGAACTTAATTGCTAAGAATAAGTGTAAGTGTGAAAAGGGGTTGGGGAAGTCATGATAGATTGGTGGTCATACCCAGCCATAAAGCAAGCTAGCACACCCCTGACCAACCTATTTGGTCAAACAAATAAGAGCAGACCTATTGAAGGTCAGACTATGGTCCGGACAGTAATTAGGACGCTGCCAGACCAAGGTCTTGGGCTCAAAGCACACATAAGGGAAAAGGGAATGGGATTTGACCGAGGTTAGGACTCAAAGTGTCCGGTTCATATGCATGAACAACAACATGAAATGCTGTCATGCTTTCTGAACCATAGCTCACATATAAAGGGGTTGGAGGAGAGGGAGTTCAGGCAAAAGCAAGTTTGTCGAGAAAGTAGTACAGTAAACATTCAAAGAACTAAAGCATGATCATAAATAGACTGAAAGGGTAAACACATAAGGAAGGGGTAGTATAAACTAAAGAGACATACCAGTTGCAAAAGGTAAACAAAGAGGAGCAGAATACTTGTAGCCACAAACAAAGAAATATCAACTCAGGACTTCAGCAGAACAAACTCGAATTGCTTTTGAGAGAACTTAGCAGTATTTGAGAAAGAGGAAGAGAAGTAGTGAGGGTATGTGTGTTTGTTCGAACTTTTTTTTTTGAAAGAGGAGAGGGGAAGGTATTTATAGTTAAAAATAAGTAGAGAGTAGGGGGAAATCATAGTAATTATGGAACTATATATCAATTACAATCAATCAGCATAGATACTTCCTTTAATAAGGAGTTTAAACCCAAACGGTAATGGACAGCAATCAGTTAAGGAAAGATAATCAAGTAAACATCTTGTATAAAGTAGGAAATCAGGGGTAAATACATGGGGGTTTAACTAAGAAACAATCTTTAAAACACACTGTCAGCGCAAATAAGGCAAGAACACGATAAACAATTAGTACATAGTAAATCAAGGAATCAGGGATTCAAAACTACCAACGAACCAAGTCAGTAATAGGGGAATCGAAAGGCTAAAGAAAGTTTTCACATCAAACAAGGAAAGAATCAATCGGACTTACACAAGGAGGTCTGAAATCAGTCCAAAATTGACAGTCATTTTTAGAGGGACAACCAGCGTATATAAAGAGTGCACATCATTAGGCATGTGAGGTTAAATCATGGCAAAGAGAAACAGTAGTGATAATGAAACATGATAGTCGTATAGGGAGGAAAGAGAATCAAAAGCATGCTAAAAGAGTGAAGCAAACGACCCTTTGGAGGAGTATAGTTTATTCCAAAGATTGAAAGAAAACCAAAATCTCATACGGAACAGTAGTTAAAACAAGACAGACTTTGAATCTAGTCGAGCAACTTCAAATAGACGAAGCAGTTTTCAGAAGCTCGAACAGGTCCAAAGAATTAGGGCTTTGAAATCAAACACATTTGGAGATGATAACCAAGCAGATCACATAGCAAATAACCTCAGGACTCGACTGAACCCCAAATATTAGGGCTTTTGCCATCAATCGAGTGTAGAGTTGAAAGACAAGTAATCAAGCAAACATTATCATGAAAGCATTCAGAAACCTCAAAAGAAACTAAGATTCGTGACATGCCAATTCTAAATAGACATAGAGAGACACAACATAAGGGGAAACACACAAAACACGGTAAAAGTACAACATAATAAACACGGTAGGGAAACCACATAAAAAACATGATAGAACACGTTACGAAATAAGGAAAGCTTTGAAATAACTTAACGAAACCCTAAATCGAAAACGATAAAGGCTTTGAAAATAGGGTTTTGAAGAAAATCTCGAAAAAAGTGCTTATAAGCTTAAAGAGAACATAGATCTACAACGGATCTAAAAATATCAGAAGAACCTCGAAGGTTTAGGGTTTCAGAAGAAACCCAAAATAGCGAGAAAGGCTTGGAAAATCACGATCTAAATAGGAGATCTCAAATCCAAGATTTAACAGCCATGGCTGGCCGGAGCAAGGTCGGAGACAAGCCAAGCACTCGAATCAAACAGGGTTTGGGCCAAGCTTCTTCAAGGTATAGTCCGGAAACAAAGATAGTTGTGCACATAAGAGCCTTATGAGGTAGGTACAGGCCGTTAATGGCTTTGGAGGCCATAGATTCAGGCGACTTTAGGTGGTAATCAGAGGGAGGCGGCTAGGGTTTTGAGAGAGCTCGAGAGACGAGAGCGTTTGAAGGTGGCGGATTGTGAAAATGAGAGAGGGTTAGGGGGTCGTTGGAATTAATTAAGGTAAGGGGGAATCTGGGCTGTTGATCAAAATGATCAATAGCTCAGATTAAAAGGAACACGGGTCGGTTTGGTTGATTGGGCGTTGGGTCGGGTTAATTGGGTAATTGGGTTGGGATGATTGGGCTTGATTTTGGGGTCAAATTGGGGTGCAAAACTGGCTATAATCGAAATAAAATTGGGCTCACATTAAATAGCCAATTTTCCCTATTTGATTTATAAAAATAGTAGTAACAATTTTAAAAGCAAATTAAAAGTACTGAGTAAAGAACTATTATATAAATATTAATTTAAAAATACTGGTGTTAGTTTTATAGGTATAAAATGTTATAAATTACAAGATAGGCTATAATTGAAACTTTATACAATTTGATTTTAAAAATGACATATGAATTTGTAAAAATGTGTAAAAATTACCTTAATTATATTTTGGTGTAAATATGAGAGTGAAATAAGTTATTCATCAAAAATGATAATTTTGGGAATGATTTTGGATTTTTTTGGTATTAAAATAGACAGTAAATTAGTTTAAAAATCACAAAAATACCAAAATTCTTGGGTGTGCTTATATATGCACATATATGCTCTTTTGAAAATATTTTGGATATAAAATACATAGGGAAAAATTGGGTATCAACAACTGCCCCTCTTTACCCGAGGAGGATGAAAGAGTTGTCAGGTAAAGACAAGATGGCCAATTTTGACCGGAAATGGGGATTGAAAAAGAACTTTGACCGCGCTTTAGTTTCTGAGCTGCCTACATATCCCTGGTTTTAAAGGAATCAGGCCACATGTAGTTCAGGAACCATTGACAGAGTGTGTCGATGGTGACTCGAAAAGACGGATGAAATGATTGGGATTGAAAAAGGTGTTTGGAGTCGAATAGGCTGCGGAGGGCTGGAGCGGGATCGCTCCTGTTGAGATGGTCGTGAGCCAGCCGGTGTACCTATAGATGAGCAGATGCACATATTGTGCGTAATCTAAACATGATGCAAATTCCCGTTGGACCATGAATGTTGTCTCTGGACGGTTAGGATGACGTCCTCGGACTATGATGTCCTGGGCCATGAAGAGCATAAAATAAAGATTCGCAGGCCATGAAATGGTGTTCTCGGGCCATGCAGATGGTTCCTATGAACTATGACGCCTTCGAATAAGTTGGTGATTATTCAGCCTATGAGAAGGTGGTAATCTTTCAGCCGAATGAATGCAAAGAGTGGCAATTTTTCATCCAAGGCGTGAATTTGAATGCAGGTGGCGATATTTCAGCCGAAGCAAGAATTTAAATAAAGTGCCGATATTTCAGCCATGCAGGATGGAGACAGAGCTTAGTCTCGAAAGGCAGATAGATAGCCTTATGCAATATGGAGGTAGAGCTTAACCTCGAAAGGCAGAGAATAGCCTTATGCAAAATATAGATGGAGACAGAGCTTAGTCTCGGAAGGCAGATAAATAGCCTTAAGGAGGTGGAGCTTAACCTCAGAAGGCAGATAGTAGCATTATGCAATATGGATAGAGACAGAGCTTAGTCTCGGAAGGCAGATAGGTAGCCTTATGCAATATGGTGGTAGAGCTTAACCTCGAAAGGCGGGAAAGTAGCCTTATGCAAGTGATGATAGAGGTAGAGCTTAACCTCGGAAGGCAGATTGATAGCCTAACGCAATATGGAGGTAGAGCTTAACCTCTAAAGGCAGGGAGTAGACTTATGCAAAATGCAGATGGAGACAGAGCTTAGTCTCGAAAGGCAGATAAATAGCCTTATGCAATATGGAGGTAGAGCTTAACCTCGGAAGGCAGAAAAATAGCCTTATGCAGGTGATGATGGAGTTAGAGCTTAACCTCGGAAGGCAGAAAAGTAGCCTTATGCAGTGCAAGAGTGTAAAAGAGCAAATAGTAGTAATTCTCTTAGCTGATAGGCGGTTGCGATATCATGACTGCTGGGAATGTTGGGTATAGATAGTAGACCTTTGTGAGTTGAGTGATTGTTTCGAGGGTTTCGACTTTGAAGAGTGAATGCGTTTTGCATTGCGATCTGAGTTCCTGCATCCAAAGAAAAATCGTGAGTTCTGTAGAGGGAAAGGTTAGTTCGTATCCCTTGGCTCCTGACGTTACGTATCATTGGGGTAGCATTGCTAAACGATGGTGATGCAAATGATGTTTATGCATGATTCAGTAAACGTAATGTAAGTATATATAAAAATGATTTTATTTTGGATGAACCAACAACTGCAACGTGGTTCAAGACACGGCAACCTTGCTTGCTCCGAAATTTTGAGGGTCCTCCTCAAAATCCTGCCCCAGTTCACTGGGCTGGCGCTGTTGACGGCTGTGCTGAATAACTGAAAGCGGATCGATTCCAGAATTTTGAGGGTCCTCCTCAAAATTCTGCCCTAGTTTACTGGGTTGATGTTGATGCAAAAACCGATAAACTGACTTCGGAATTTTGAGGATCCTCCTCAAAATTCTGCCCCAGTTCTAATAGCGGGGAAAATAGAATTAAAATGTGATCGAACCCATAGGGCTGCCTACGTATCCCCTCTTAAACGGGAATCAGGTCAGCCGTAGTTCAAATTACATCATAAAAAAAAGCATACGATCAAATGTAGTATCTCTTTACTGCGTCTGAGTTGATCGGCTTAAGCAGACGTCTCCGTCCATTTATGCAAGAATAAGGGCTCCTCCGGTTAGAACTCGGTGAACCATGTATGGACCCCACCAATTGGGAGAGGATTTCCCTTTGGCTTCGTATTGATGTGGAAATATCTTCTTCAACACCAGCTGTCCTGGTGTAAACTTCCTTGGTTTAACTCTATAGTTGAAGGCTCTAGACATTCTGTTCTGGTATAGCTGACCATGACAGACTGCATTCATCTTCTTTCCATCTATGAGGGCTAACTGCTCGTAGCGACCTTTTACCCATTCTGCGTCATCTAAATCGGCTTCTTGTATGATCCTTAATGATGGAATTTCTACCTCAGCGGGAATGACCGCCTCTGTACCATAAACCAACATGTAGGGAGTTGCCCCGGTTGATGTGAGGACTATGGTATGATAACCCAATAAGGCGAATGGCAACTTCTCATGCCATTGTTTGTGCCTCTCGATCATCTTCCTTAGTATCTTCTTGATGTTTTTGTTGGACGCTTTTACGACTCCATTCATCTGCGGTGTATAAGCCGTAGAGTTTTTGTGTCTGATCTTGAAAGTCTCACACATTGTTTTCATCAGGTCGCTGTTAAGATTGGAACTGTTGTCGGTGATGATTGACTCTGGAATTCCGAACCCGACAAACAATACGGTCGCGGACGAAATCTGCTACCACCTTCTTGGTAACTGCTTTGTGTGATGCTGCTTCAACCCATTTAGTAAAATAATCAATTGCTACCAAGATGAACTTGTGCCCGTTTGATGCGGCAGGCTCGACTGGACCAATAACATCCATTCCCCAAGCGGCGAACAACCATGGTGAGCTTGTTGCATTAAGCTCGTTTGGAGGCACTTTTATCATATCTGCATGTATCTGACAGTGATGGTACTTTCGGACATACTGGATGCAGTCTGTTTCCATAGTCATCCAGAAATATCCTACTCAGAGTATCTTCTTTGCTAAAACAAAACCATTCATGTGCGGTCCGCAGGTCCCTGAATGTACTTCCTCCAATAACGTGGTTGCTTCCCTTGCATCGACACACCTTAGTAAACCCAAATCAGGATTCCTCATATACTGGATTCCTCCGCTGTGAAAGAAATTATTGGATAGTCTCCGAAGCGTGCATTTCTGGGTAGCATTGGCAAGCTCTGGATATTTTTCTGTGGTCAAATACTCTTTGATGTCGTGGAACCACGGTTTCCCCTCGGCTTCTTCCTCAACATGAGCACAATAAGCTGGTTGGTCATGAATATTGACCTGGATGGGGTCAATAAAATTTGTATCTGGATTCTGAATCATAGATGACAAAGTGGCAAGTGCATCGGTGAACTCATTCTGTACCCTGGGAACATGTTGGAATTCCGTCTTTCTGAACCTCTTTATCAATTCCTGTATGTGATGCAGATAGGGGAGTATCTTGGGATTCTTGGTTGCCCATTCTTCTCGAACCTGATGTATGAGTAGGTTCGAGTCTCCGATTACTAGTAACTCCTGAATGTTAATATCAATGGCCAGTTTAATCCCTAGAATGCAGGCTTCATATTCGGCCATGTTGTTGGTGCATGGGAACCTGATCTTGGCAGATACCGGGTAATGCTGGCCGCTTTCTGATACCAGGACTGCTCCTATGCCAACTCCTTTGAAATTTGCAGCTCCGTCGAAAAACAACCTCCAACCATCATAGAATTCTGCAATATCTTCTCCTATGAAAGATACCTCTTCATCGGGAAAATACGTTTTTAGGGGCTCGTATTCTCCGTCTATGGGATTCTCGGTGAGATGGTCCGCCAAGGCTTTCCCTTTGATTGCTTTCTGGTTACGTAAATAATTTCGAATTCACTTAGCAGGATCTGCCACTTGGCGAGCTTGCCAGTGGGCATGGGCTTCTGGAAGATATACTTCAGAGGGTCCATTATGGATATGAGATAAGTAATGTAAGCACAAAAGTAATGCCTCAACTTCTGCGCGACCCAAGTCAGAGCACAGCAAGCGCATTCTAAAAGAGAATACTGGGCCTCGTACGGTGTGAACTTCTTACTGAGATAGTATATGGCTTGCTCCTTTCTCCCTGTTCCATCATGTTGCCCCAAAACACAACCAAATGCTCCATCTAACACTGCGAGATAGAGCAAGATGGGTCTCCCTGGTTCAGGCGGAACCAAGACTGGCGGCGTAGACAAGTATTCCTTGATTCTGTCAAAAGCCTTTTGACATTCATCGGTCCATTTGGTGGCGGCATTCTTCTTCAGCATTTTGAAGATGGGTTCACAAATGACAGTGGACTGAGCTATGAATCGACTGATATAGTTGAGTCTTCCATGGAAACTCATCACGTCCTTCTTGTTCTTTCGCGGTGGCAATTTTTGGATAGCTTTGCCCTTTGATGGATCCAATTCTATTCCTCGACGACTCACGATGAAACCCAATAATTTACTAGCAGGAACTCCGAATGCACACTTGGTGGGATTTAGTTTCAGATTGTACCTCCTCAGTCTGTTGAAGAACTTTCTTAGGTCTTCCATATGATCTGCAGCTTTCCTGGATTTGATGATGACGTCATCCACATACACCTCGATCTCTTTGTGTATCATGTCGTGAAATATGGTAGTCATGGCTCTCATATAGGTAGCACCAGCATTTTTCAATCCAAACAGCATCATTCTATAACAATACATCCCTCATGGCGTGATAAATGCCATTTTCTATGCATCTTCCTCATCCATCCATATCTGATGGTACCCAGCGAAACAATCAACGAATGACTGCAGCTCATGCTTGGTGCAGTTGTCGATCAAGATGTGTATATTCGACAAAGGAAAGTTGTCTTTGGGACTGGCCCGGTTGAGATCCCGGTAGTCGACACAGACTCTAACCTTCCCATCCTTCTTTGGTAGCGGCACGATGTTGGATAACCATGTCGGATATTCTACCACCTTGAGAACTCTGGCTTTGACTTGCTTAGTAACCTCTTCTTTAATCTTCAAACTCATGTCTGGCTTGAACTTCCTGGCTTCTGCTTTACCAGCGGACATGTAGGATATGTTGGCTACCTGTGAGCCACAATGGATGTGCTGAGGACAGTCATATCATCATAAGACCATGCAAAGATATCCTCATACTCTTTTAGGAACTCTGTGTACTCTTTCTTTTCTGATGGCGACAAATGTGCACTAATACGTGTTTCCTTGACATTCTCGGTATCACCCAAATTAACGACTTCGGTCTCATCTAGATTAGACTTGGGCCTATTCTCAAAGTTTTCGACCTCTCTGACAACCTCTTCTAGTATATCATCCTCTTTTGAATCTATATCCGTTTGTTGCATTGCCTCGTTGCAAGTCACAGTTATTGGTTCATCATCAAGATATGTAAGACCAACGCTATGTAAAACGAAGTAAATAATAGAGAAAAGTAATAAGAGTGCAATATATAATGAATTTGAAATTCTTTGATTGAAATTCATAATCGTTCGAGACATCAGAGCTCTTTTGGAAAGTAAAGACAATGCATAAAGGAAAGGCGACTAAGAAAATAAAGATGCGATGCATGAATCTCGTTCAACCTTGCTACCCCAAAGATGTTCGGGCACTAGTGGTCCTGACCGACCAATTAGTGAGACGTTCCCCTCGGTTCACGGCTTGAATGGAAGGGCCTTCCTTCCCTTCCTCCTCGAATATAACACAACAATCCATATCTTCTTCCAGAAATAGGTTCTTTATTGCTGCTAGTGCCTTGTCTTCCTCTGATCCGTACAAAGTGTCGGCTGGCTGAAAAGTCTGCTCCAACTGAGGTATAGGGTGCTCCAGCGGATAGTATAGTCCGCACCATGGAGGTGACCAATGGTTGAACTCCTCCCAAGTGTACTCATACCCTAGGCCAAAAGTGGTACCGTGCTTCTTCAGCTTGATAGGTTTGGTGATACCTTGCAGGTTCTTGCCAAGTCCTTTTCCGGGTTCATACCCGCTCCAATTCAGGATGCTTTCGATCTTGTTATCCCACCACTTGTCTTTGTCTACAGCATTGACCCGCTCGATGTGGTGGTACGTTTCTCCTCCTATCCTTCTTCTACCTCCGATCATCGGAATGGTTTGGCGACTGTATATAGGGTTGCTACCGTCACCATGAATGATTACCTCCTGATGATTCCATTCAAATTTTATATCTTGATGTAGAGTTGATGCTACAGCCCCAGCGGCGTGGATCCAGGGTCGTCCCAACAACAAATTGTAGGATACTGGTACGTCAATAACTTCGAACTCGACATCAAACTAGGTGGGTCCCATCTGTAGGCATAGGCTAATTTCTCCGATGGTGGACCTCTGAGATCCATCAAAAGCTTTGACACTGATAGCCCCATCTTTGACCTCATGTAATCCCTTACCCAATGTCCTGAGAGTTATCAATGGACAAATGTTGAGGTTGGATCCCCCGTCGACCAAGATTATGGTGATGAAATGATCTTCGCATTGCACAGTGATATGCAATGCCTTGTTGTGACTAAGCCCTTCTGGTGGTAACTCATCCTCGTGGAAGGTGATCTTGTGGCTTTCCAACACCTGTCCCACCATATTCGCCGTTTGGCCTCCTGTTATGTTGCTGGGAACATAAGCTTCACTTAGTATCTTCATTAAGTGATTTTTATGTGTCTCAGAGCTTTGCAGAAGGGACAAGATAGAAATTTGTGCCGGTGTTTTGTTCAGTTGTTCAACAACTGAGTACTCCTTGGCCTGTATCTTTCTCCAAAGGTCATCGGGTCCAGTTTCGACAGGACGTCCAGAGGCTTGCTTGTTGGACTCGGCTAAATGTTCTGGGGTGTATACCCTGCTTGTTCTAGTCATGCCCTGTGCGGCGACCGCTTCTCCGGTATGTGTCTTCCCTTTCCTTCTAGCCTCAGTTGTGTAATCCCAAGGTATGGCTTTCGACTTGAATGGGGTCATGTCTGTCATGGAAACCGGAATGGACACCCTTGGAGGTAACACAACAACTTCAAACGGTGCGGGTGCCTTTGGAATCCCAAACTCAACCTCGATCAGTTTTGGCACCTTTGCAGGCAGTGCTTCAAACTCGAGTGGCACAAACACATTTACCACATCCTCCTTAGGAGGCTGAATCTGAACAACAATGGGATTGAGGGTAACCGCCGGCTTCTGAGGTTCATCGCCTTCAGCTATCAACCCGATTGACCCTTTGGGGTCCCACTCATCTTCAATCTCAATCATATGGATGCTCCTGCCCTTGTGGTCAGGCAGGGGGTTGTTGCAGACATTAGGAGCAGGCTCCTTTGCTATAATGATCTTGTTGTCAATCAGGTTCTGAATCTTGTCTTTCAACGAGCGACACTCATCAATGGTATGGACCTTCATCCAGGAATGGTATGCACAAGTCTTGTTTGGGTTGATCCATTGGGAAGGATTTTCTGGAGTTACGGCTGGAATAGGGGTAGCGTAACCGACTACTTTGAGTTTTTCATATAATTGGTCAATTGGCTTGGCTATGGCGGTATATTGTCTGGGAGGTTTACGGTCGAAGTTTAGTCTAGGTCGGGGAAAGTTTTGGCGGGTAGGAGGTGATGGGTAGTGAGAATGTTGGGAGTTGTATGCTTGGTATACGGGTGCGGGTTGAGAAAATCTGGGTGAAGTGGGTTGATACGTAGGTGGTGGAGATGATTGGTAAGCAGGTGGTGGAATTTTGTAAGTAGGTGATGATGCTTGGTAGTTTAGGGTAGGTTGATATGTGAGTGGAGCTGAGGGATAGGTTTGGTACTTCATAGGGGAATTGTTTGTTTGCGCAACCATCACGGAAATCACGTCCTTTTTCTTTGACGTGCCACCAGATTGTAAAGCCTTGTTGGTGGCCTGCAATGCTTCGAGATTAGTTACCATAAGGTTTTTGATGCCTTCTTCCATCCTATCTCCCAACTTGATGATGTTGGAGAACTTTTGGCCCTCTATTAGCATCAGCCTCTCGTAATATTGCGGATCCTGAGCACGGACGAAAAACCTATTCATTTGTTCTTCCTCCAAGGCCGGTTTGACCTTAGCAGCTTCTGACCTCCAACGAGTAGCATATTCGCGAAAGGTCTCTTTGGGCTTCTTCTTGAGATTCTGGATATAGAACACATCTGGTGCGTTCTTAGTGTTGAACATAAACCGGTCCATAAAGTCAGACACCATGTTCACCTAACTAGTCCATTTCTTTGCATCCTGGCTAATATACCATGATAAAGCATCACCCTTCAAACTCCTCATGAACAACTTCATGCGGATTTTCTCGTCCCTTCCGACTCCTACCAGCTTATCATAATACATTCTGAGATGGACCCTGGAATCACCTTTACCGTCGAACATTTGGAACTTGGGAGGTTTGTACCCCTCCAGGAGTTCGACATCTGGCTGAACACAAAGATCTTCATAGTTCAAACCTTCCACACCTTTGCTATCTTCGACACCCTGGACCCGGCTGGTTAACCTCTTGAGCTCAGCAGCTAAATTCTGAATGAGGGAGTCTTTGCTGTCTGATTCAGGTGTATCTGAGATAGGCTGGGCATAGTGGGGCACAGTGTCTACAAAAATGGGAGCGTTCTGGTTGTTTGTGGTGTTTTGGGGTTCAGGAATGAGCAGTGGAGTGTTGTTGCAGGTGTTACAGGCTTGGGTATGAGCAGGTTGTGCTGGTGGTGGTGTAGTATGGTTTTGGTTGTTGGCATCAGCAGCGGCAAGAATGATTGACAGATTTGCCAGGTTTCTAACCTGTCCCAATTCTTGTCGAAATCTCAGCAAAGTTTGCTCAAGATGAGCAGCATTTTCCTTAGTGGTTGAAGCGTTCTGAGAGGTTTTCTCGATTTCCTTTCTAGTACTGGTATCTCCCATTTTGCCTTTGTTCCTGTTTCCGGTAGGACGCGGAGGAGGAGGAGGTGGAGGGCCCTTGGATATTGTTGAGTATGCTGATGGTGCCAGAATGCACGAACTAACCTTTGGGGAGAGGATAAAAATAAAGAAAAACAAAAAGGGTAACAAGTTAGTGCGGGTGTTGAGAAGAAAATGTTGCAATATTTAAACACATTGTACAAGAATATAAACCACGTCCTAATTTGGGTGCCTCGTTGTGCCTGAGGTAGGCCTAGCGACAAATTAACTTGGAGAACTTATAATGCTAAATACCTCATTTTATTAATAAAAAATAAGACGAATCCCAAAACAACACTAAAATAGCGGGAAGTAAAAATGTCGCTAATGGCTATTGGCCTTATTACATTAAAAGCGAAAAGAAAGACTCCTAACTACTTGGTCCCAGAAGGACCTTCTTCAGGTTGAATGTTCTCGCTGATAAAGTCCTCCAGCTCGCGTAGATTTTCCAGTTAAAATGCTATCGCAAGACGTTCTCATTTGCCTTCCTCAACATTTTGACAGTCGATGACTCTTTTCCTCACTTTCCCTTCCAATTCCAACAAGTTGTACTCCAGGTATTCTATCTTCTCACTAGCCTTGGTGACTCTCTCCTTCCACTCGTTGATTTGGTTGCTCGATGGGAGGTTTCTCCATCAAGTCTGCAAGAGTGAAGGCATGTTTACCATACTGAAGTCAGGAACTTTGTCATTCATTTTCTACAAAACAAAAGGGTTAAGACCTCACCCCCACTGGACTCGACTATTTAATACCAATAATCAACATAAAAAGCATTTAGTTCTCCTAATAAATTCATAGAACATGTAGGTATCCGTTTGGGTTTCAGGGAAACCCAATAGACTTTGGACAAGCCTATCTTAATGAGTCATTATGCGGACAACATAACTGACTCGACTAGGTTTGACCATGATGCATGAACAGTTTCAAGGGAATATGGTTTCTACTTTTGAAGTGCTAGACAGGGTACCCTTGAACGGACAACTCAAGAGGGAAAGGCGCGGAGCCGTCGACTACACTGTTGATCGACTGGTTTTACCGCAAATATGCCTTTGCCACATTTAGGGGGTTTATAATATCGTAAGGGCACAACCACTCATTATAAGCATTGATATAAGATTTGTTTTGGCACAAGTGGAATATGATGTTGAGGAATGCAGTTATAACAATGAGACAAATTGCATGTATTTTCACGTTCATAAACTAAAGATTACAATAAATGCTCAGTAATTACAACAGAATTGAAATAATAAGGTAGTAAAAGAAGAAATTAAAAGGAAAGAAAACATGAAGAGCCAAGTTAGTATTTTGATGAAATAATTAAAGACAGAAGGTAAATGCAATTAAGGAAGCAATAAAGTCACAAAGCACGTAATGGTAAAAACCTTAAACGTATCCCCAGCAGAGTCGCCATGCTATCGACGCCCCCTTTTTCCCTCCTAAAAGAAGGCGAAATCGGGTTTACGACATTATGGGCAAAACATCTTTTATTCCCTTTTGAGGAATCGGTTTATGGAATTTGAAGAGTCGCCACCTAATGATTATAGTGCATTAGGACACTTTTAGAGAGAAGAAGAATATTTTTTGGAAGAAAACCAGAGTTCGGGTAAGGGCTTGAGATTATCTCGAGGGGAAGGTGTTAGACACCCCCCAAGATCCACTAGTGTGGTTCCCGGACGTACTTAGTTATGACTTTAAGAAGAATAGAAGTAACAGACAATGTTTGCATATAAGGAATACAAATAAGTTGAAAGTTTTGAAAGAAAAGAGAGAAAAAAGACATAAGTGGTTTTGGAAAGAAAAGATTGATTGAAGAAAACATTACTTCAAAGAATACATCACATCGTATAAATAAATAAAAAGATCCTAGGTTTAAATACAATATGGATCACCTTGGTGCAATACCCAACAATCATTCTCGCACGAGATATTAGCGCACCGGTCATCATATCCATATTCTACCCTTCCCACCCCGTTAACGTGTTAAAGCACGTTTAGTCTCGTTTACTTATTGCATGCTAATACCCGTCCCGACCTATCAGTCCTGGGGTATTAGGACTTCTAATCCTAAGAGGGAAGGAAGGGATGGGGCCTTTATGGAGTTTAAAGGATAAAATTCTAGTCTCGACATTCAAAAAAAATATCAAATAAAGGGATGAGTAAACAAGCAAATAGGGCTCAAATAAACCCCTTAAATCAGACAACACTTAGTTTAGCATGTCTTAGCATATATTGATTTGGTCTTAAGTTAAAATTTAAGCAGCGAGTAGACTGGTTCAACACATACATTTAGACAGAAGGTCTGCATTAGTCAACTCAGATACAATTGTAAGAGATTAAGGCATTCTAAACGAGTTATTCAGAAAGTACTAATTTCAGAAAAGAATGGCCTAATGCAGAAGAGTTAAAGAAGAAAAAGTCTGCAGCAGGTTCAGAAACGAATTTGAAATTAGTGGACCATTTTGAGTAAAACACAGGAGAGTTGTGAAAGAGTTTCAAAGATAGAATACTTTAAAAAGAACGAGTTGCAGGACTATTTTTGAAAGATAGTTTCAGGGACTGAGTAAAACATTTAGGCAGAAGATTTAAAAGAACTGTTTTAGAAGAAAGGTGAATATTTGAAAAAGTTTAAAAACATACAGATTTATAAGAGTTCTTGAAAATATGACATTAAAACGTTGAAGACCAGTTGTCATATCATCGCTACTAAAAACAAATCAGGCGAGTTTTAAGAAGAACCCCTATAGGCATGATATCTATATTTGATTTTTTTAGACCTGTTATTGAACTGATAAAGAGTGATTGTTTGATTACCCTATGGTTTGCCTAACGCAAATGCACTTCCTTTAGGCATGGTTTCTATATGCGACTGATTACATAACATTAAGTCCTATAGGCAGGGTTTCTAGGGATTTGCAAGATGATTAAGCGTTAAGCCTATAGACATGGTATCTAGGTAGCTGGATTGAACGTTAAACCTATAGGCATGGTATCTAGTGAGAAAAATTAAAGTCCTAAGGCATGATTTTTTTTACCCTTTTTGATGCAAGAAAGTAAAACCCCTCCCACACCCTTTTATTATGCTCCCCGAGTTTAATACAAATTATTACAAACCAGAAACAAAAAAGATAAAAATACATCAAATACCAACAGCTAGATTCGAGCAGCCTAATTCAATCTTAATGTCTAATAATATGTGATTAGCCAATTCCAAATCCAGATTTCCAAAGCCTTCTCTTTATCCAAGGTATTTCAAAGTTCCAAGGAATCTCAAGGATTCCCGGTATTGCTTACACCCAGGATACCATTAGAAGAATGGTGCAGTGTGGAAGTGCCCTCAGGCATCCAAGTTCAGAGGGAGCTCAAGGGTCCCAAGGCAAGGCTTGCAAGAGTGGGGCAGAACTTAATTGTTAAGAATGAGTGTAAGTGTGAAAAGGGGTTGGGGAAGTCATGATAGATTGGTGGTCATACCCAGCCATAAAGCAGGCTAGCACACCCCTGACCAACCTATTTGGTCAAACAAATAAGAGCAGACCTATTGAAGGTCAGACTATGGTCCGGACAGTAATTAGGACGCTGCCAGACCAAGGTCTTGGGCTCAAAGCACACATAAGGGAAAAGGGGAATGGGATTTGACAGAGGTTAGGACTCAAAGTGTCCGGTTCATATGCATGAACAACAACATGAAATGTTGTCATGCTTTCTGAACCATAGCTCACATATAAAGGGGTTGGAGGAGAGGGAGTTCAGGCAAAAGCAAGTTTGTAGAGAAAGCAGTACAGTAAACATTCAAAGAACTGAAGCATGATCATAAAAAGACTGAAAGGGTAAACACATAAGGAAGGGGGCAGTATAAACTAAAGAGACATACCAGTTGTAAAAGGTAAACAAAGAGGAGCAGAATACTTGTAGCCACAAACAAAGAAAGATTAACTCAGGACGTCAGCAGAACAAACTCGAATTTCTTTTGAGAGAACTTAGCAGTATTTGAGAAAGAGGAAGAGAAGTAGTGAGGATATGTGTGTTCGTTCGAACTTTTTTTTTGAAAGAGGAGAGGGGAAGGTATTTATAGTTAAAAATAAGTAGAGAGTAGGGGAAACCATAGTAATTATGGAACTATATATCAATTACAATCAATAAGCATAGATACTTCCTTTAATAAGGAGTTTAAACCCAAACGGTAATGGACAGCAATCAATTAAGGAAAGATAATCAAGTAAACATCTTGTATAAAGTAGGAAATCAGGGGTAAATACATGGGGGTTTAACTAAGAAAACAATCTTTAAAACACACGGTCAGCCCAAATAAGGCATAAAAATGGTAAATCAATTAGTACATAGTAAATCAAGGAATCAGGGATTCAAAACTACCAATGAACCAAGTCGGTAATAGGGGAATCGAAAGGCTAAAGAAAGTTTTCACATCAAACAAGGAAAGAATCAATCGGACTTACACAAGGAGGTCTGAAATCAGTCCAAAATTGACAGTCATTTCTAGAGGGACAACCAACATATATAAAGAGTGCACATCATTAGGCATGTGAGGTTAAATCATGGCAAAGAGAAATAGTAGTGATAATGAAACATAATAGTCGTATAGGGAGAAAAGAGAATCAAAAGCATGCTAAAAGAGTGATGCAAACGACCCTTCTGGGGAGTATAGCTTATTCCAAAGATTGAAAGAAAACCAAAATCTCATAGGGAACAGTAGTTAAAACAAGACGGACTTTGAATCTAGTCGAGCAACATCAAATAGACGAAGCAGTTTTCAGAAGCTTGAACAGGTCCAAAGGATTAAGGCTTTGAAATCAAACACATTTGGAGATGATAACCAAGCAGATCACATAGCAAATAACCTCAGGACTCAACTGAACCCCAAATATTAGGGATTTTGCCATCAATCGAGTGTAGAGGTGAAAGACAAGTAATCAAGCAAACATTATCATGAAAGAATTCAGAAACCTCAAAAGAAACTAAGATTCTTGACATGCCAATTCTAAAAAGACATAGAGACACAACAAAAGGGGAAACACACAAAACACAGTAAAAGTACAACATAATAAACACGGTAGGGAAACCACATAAAAAAACATGATAGAACACATTACGAAATCAGGAAAGCTTTGAAATAACTTAACGAAACCCTAAATCAAAAACGATAAAGGCTTTGAAAATAGGGTTTTGAAGAAAATCTCGAAAAAGTGCTCATAAGCTTAAAGAGAACATAGATCTACAACGGATCTAAAAATATCAGAAGAACCTCGAAGGATTAGGGTTTCAGAAGAAACCCAGAATAGCGAGAAAGGATTGGAAAATCACGATCTAAGCAGGAGATGTCAAATCCAAGATTGAACAGCCTTGGCTGGCCGGAGCAAGGTCGGAGACAAGCCAAGAACTCGAATCAAACAGGGTTTGGGCCAAGCTTCTTCAAGGTCTGGTCCGGAAACAAAGATAGTTGAGCACCTAAGAGCCTTAGGAGGTAGGTACAGGCCGTTAATAGCTTGGGAAGCCATAGATTCAGGCTACTTTAGGTGGTAATCGGAGGGAGGCTGCTAGGGTTTTGAGAGAGCTCGAGAGACGAGAGCATTTGAAGGCGGCAGATTGGGAAAATGAGAGAGGGTTAGGGGGTCATTGGAATTAATTAAGGTAAGGGGGAATCTGGGCCGTTGATCAAAATGATCAACAACTCAGATTAAAAGGAACATTGGCCGGTTTGGTTGATTGGGCGTTGGGTCGGGTTAATTGGGTAATTGGGTTGGGATGATTGGGCTTGATTTTGGGGTCAAATTGGGGTGCAAAACTGGCTATAATCGTAATAAAATTGGGCTCACATTAAATAGCCAATTTTCCCTATTTGATTTATAAAAATAGTAGTAACAATTTTAAAAGCAAATTAAAAGTACTGAGTAAATAACTATTATATAAATATTAATTTAAAAGTACTGGTGTTAGTTTTATAGGTATAAAACATTATAAATTACAAGATAGGATATAATTGAAACTTTATACAATTTGATTTTAAAAATGCCATATGAATTTGTAAAAATTACCTTAACTATATTTTGGTGTAAATATGAGAATGAAATAAGTTATTCATCAAAAATGATAATTTTTGGAATGATTTTGGATTTTTGTGGTATTAAAATAGGCAGTAAATTGGTTTAAAATCACAAAAATACCAAAACTCTTGGGTGTGCTTATATATGCACATATATGCTATTTTGAAAATATTTTGGGTATAAAATACATAGGAAAAAATTGGGTATCAACAAGGGGGACCACTGGTGTTGATCCCGAGGGGTCGGGGCTCGAAGCCTTCCAGGAATGCGGGTTGCCACTTGGAGAAATTGGAAACCTGAATGACTTTATTTCGAGCTTTCTGGTCTCGTCAGGGGAACTACGAGATGCCCACGGGATGATTGGCACCAGAATGGGGATTCCTTTCAAAAAGGGCGACTTTATTGCCAAGATATTTGATGGTGTTATTGATGGAGCTGATCTCGATATTCCTAGTGCCGTCAAAGCAGCAGAGAAGTTCATGCAGCAGGTGATATCCATTTCTTGTGCATTTCTTTCATCCTCAAGCATCATTTTTCGTCCTTCTAACTTTTCTGATATGCCGCAGTGTAAGGAGATGTATGATCATGCCATCTTACGGCTCCACGGGGAGCTTTCTTATCAGGAAAAGGAGTGTAAGAAAGTTACTTCGAAGTTGCATGATTCGGAGGCTTGCTCTGCCGGGGATATAAAGAGATGGGGAAACTTCGGACCGCTTTGGAAATGGCGCTCTAAGAGAAGGCCAATCTTGCTGCTCAGGGACTTTGCCTTGCTCATGCCCGACTTTTATCCCGTATTCACATATGTTATGTATTCATATATTCAGTCTTACCCCATTTTCATGTAGGTCGAGCAGAGTAGCTCACAGATTAATCAATTTAATGCGGAGATCTCCTGATTGAGAGAGCGAAATGAAATGGTGGCTAGGGAGTTGACGACATCCCAGGGTCTTCTCAAGGATGCTCGCTGGGAGATTGCTGCTTTGGACATGGCTAAGTCCGAGGTCGAACAAAATGTGATTACTTATCTGGATGACGCGACCACAACACATAGAGTAGCTCGTGACATATCCCTAGCAGCTGAGCAGAAACTAACCCGGGCTATTGAGCAAGCTAAGCCAGAGGCGAGAAGAGAGACCCTAGAGGAACTCAAGGCAAGAGGTATCGACTTGTCAACTGATCTTATGGAGGCCCGTGCAGCAGATAAAGAACTGGCACTTTTGATTGCCCCCGATAGGGGCGAAGATAATAGTGACGAGTAGTAGTCTCCGAGTAATAGTGAGGTATCACTTCCCGGAGTGAGGTTGATTGCAAAAAAAGTCTCGTAGGCTCATTGAATCCTTCTTGGGAAGTGCATGGGTGTTGCATCATTAAAAAACCCTTTCAGTAAAAACCCATTTGGGGATAAAATAACCGATCAAAGGAAAAGAGTGCAATGGATGCTTTGAATCCGTAGGGTCATCGAACTGGAGCGGCGTCCCAATTGCCTTGGTTGCTGGCCTGTGCAAGAGTTATTGTGAAGTAGAAGATAGAAAGAGGGAGGTATGATTATACCTTGGTGACGATGGTACTTTTGAGTTCTGGCGCTTGTTTGGCTGTTATAAGGTGGTCTTCTATTTGAATGTGTCTGGGGAGACCATCAAAAAATCGTGTGGACGACATGTTGGGGCTCGTCTGTTTGTTCCCTATGGCTATTTCTCTTTCTCGGGATTGGTTTTTAGCCCGGTTCCTCTCGGAGCTATCTGCAATCCTCGGTTCGGTGCCCGTGCGAGTTGTGAAACTCGCAGATCAAATTATAGTTCTTTTGGGAAGGATCAGAGTGTACTGTTCTGGGACATCTGGCGTCCCTGATTTTGCTAATGGCGAACACGATGTCTGACATATCGATGTTGAAGGTGTACTCCGATAGGCGGGGCACCCTTTTTGGCCCCGCGTACCCATCGAAGCCACCTCTGTTGAGGGGTCCCTGAGGGTTTTTTCCTAGGTATACCAATCAGTCATAACGGGGCGGATTGCGCTTTGGAGCATTTCTCCTATTATCGGGGTATGGCTGGTACCTCTCTTTATTTGATCTTGGGTCCTTCGCCAAGAGCCTGCTCGGGTATACTGCCCTAATCTTTTACTGCTATCGATTGTGGACGTCCGACCAGGTCACGGCCGGATACTCGATTAGGTTCTATTTCAGCTGTTTTGTAGCCACCGAGCATCATTCTTTCTAGCCTTTGGGGAAGGTTTGTACTGCCCCGTCGTCGGATACTGGCGGTAGCTCCATTTGTTCCGTCTGAAAGCGAGACACGAATTCTCGCAACATTTTGTTCTCCCTCTGATTATTCTTGAATACGTCGGACTGCTTGTTGCTACCTTGATGGCACCGGCATGCGCCCTTACGAAGGAGTCCGCTAGCATGGCGAATAAATATATGGAGTTGGGAGCTAGGTTGTGGTACCACATCATGGCCACATTTGAGAGCGTTTCTCTGAATTTCTTTAGTAGGACTAACTCAATATCATCGTTCTTTATGCCGTTGCCTTTCATCGCGCACGTATAGGCAGTGATGTGTTCGTTGGGATCCGAGAACCCGTTGTATTTTGGGAGTTCCAACATTCTGAACTTCTTTGGAATGGGTTTTAAATCCGCTTCCTCTGGGAATGGCTGTTGTACGAACTTCCTCGAATCTACACCTTTCAGGATCGGGGGTGCACCCAGGATTTGGTCAACTCTAAAGTTATAAGTTTCGACCTTCTTATCGTTGGCTGCTATCATTTTCTCACCTGACTCGATCCTTTTAGTGAGATCCTCCAGCATTTTCACGATGGCAGGATCGGTTACCGATCCATCGTTGCTTGACCTCTCCGGTACCCATTCGGCTAGGGGTTAGTTTCCGGTGCTACTATGATGGGAGTCTTAAAATGGCTTTATAACTGAGCGATAGCCAACTGCTGTGCCTGCAACATTTCAAAAATATCGTGAAGACTAACTTCTTGTGCTTCCTGAGTCAGAGTTTTTCGGGCTTCCAGTTGGTCGCCATGTTGTATGCTTCCACCGGTGTGTGAGGTTTCGTTGACTTATTGTGTGTCCTGTGAATCCGCATCCGCCAGAATCAAACCAGGCGCGTTATCAGGATTCTATGGTTGTGTTCCGGCAGGCGGAACAACCATGCCATTTTCCCCGTGGTTTTCAAGTTTGTCGTTCTCAACTCTGTTTACCGAGCCAAACATTTTGACCTGAAATCAAGAGATCTTGGACAAGAAAGAGTGTGAAATATAACTTGCATTTGTGCAATGAAACCAGCAAGAAAATAATCACTATTATTTTTAGCCCTACGGTGGGCGCCAAATTGTTTACCGTGAAAATGGTAACAATAATTAAATTTGTAAATGGGATTTTAAAACTACGTGATCTATTTTTATGCTAGTTGTTATAGAAGATGATGCTAATAGTATGAATTTTAATGAGTAGATACAAGCTAAAACGAGGCAGTAATAGAACCGAGATGCTTGCAGCCCAAGCCTCGGACAAGTCGATGAAGGACCTCGAGGTCGATATCTGGCTTGAGCTCGAGCTATCAGGGGTAGTCGGGAAGGGGATAATAGTTAAGGCATGATAAAACAGAGCTCTCTATAGCCTATATCAAGTAATAAATGAAGAACAAGTATGACACTAGTAACGCTAAGAGAAACCTCGAGCTAGTAGGGATGAGCAAGTCAGAGAGAAGAAAGAGAGAGATATATATTATTGATCTTATGGAGAATAGTTTGAGCAATAGCAACCCTTTACAAAGTGGCATGGATTCCCTTTATATAGGATAGGGAATACAATATAGTATAGAGTGCATTAAATATAAAGATACGGGGATGGGACGGCTAGGCACGATTCTAGACCCTGCTGATGCTGGCTGCTTGCATCAAGAATTCCCCACCCTCGGAACCTTTGTTGGGTTGCGGGCGAACATCGGGGGAGGGAGCTCGATAATAGTCCTACAGCCTCGAGATACTAATATGACCCCCCGAATGCATCTTAGTGGCGGGAAATAGACTCCTCCAATTTCACCATATACACTCTCATTTTGACTCTCAACAATTATAATGGACAATTGTGTGAAGTCATGTGTTGCTATTTATAGACTGTGGCCATGTGTGGCATTTATAGTATGTTTTCTGGCTGCATACATGTTGGTTTTAGTCTAGTGTAGAGAAGAAACTCCGGCGAAAAGAAATTCCCAAAGTATGTAAAAGTAGACATTCAGGGACGAATGTTTCTAAGGGGGAAGGATGTTACATCATGCATTTTTCGTACGTTAAAGTTTTGTCTTCAGTTAATTGAATAAACTCGGGGATAAGATTATCTTGAGGATAGCATATTTATGCTATTTATACCAAGCAATAAGTAAGCTCCATAAAGGAAAGGGTACATGAATTAAAGAAAATGAGTTTCGTTGAAGGTTGTCGAATTTGGATAAAATACGGTCCGAACTATAATACCAAATATTTATGGACTAGTACCATGCAAGGTATCATATGACCATGTTAGTATAATGTATAGATTGTATAAAAAATGAGTATAATTTTAAGTAATATTAGACAATTCTTAATTAAGCGAGTAATTGGTTAATTACCGGGTAATGTGACATTACCTAATTACCTGATAAGTGGATAAAGATTACATTCCGCCCCCCCCTCCCCCTACCCGCCCATCCCCATGTGGTAGTTAGCCACACCCTTATTAGGTGGCAAATAGTTACACATTCACTACATTTCCAAGACTTTCCATATCAAAGACATTTCAATTAAAAAGTGGGGGGAAAACGTTAGCATTTTGATAACTCTTCAAAATTCATTCTCAAAGACACTTCAATCAGATGCAAACTCATTCCTAATATTCTTAATACCAAGGCATTATAATTAGAAGAGAGAAATGTTAGCAGTTCTTCTTGTAACCAAACGATTCCAACAAGATTTAGCAACGTAAAATTTTGCGGTTATAAAGAAGTATGTTGCAACCTTTTCCAAGAACATCATAAGAATTTTCCCTACTCCGGGTATGTTAAGGCTAAGCCTTTCCTTCATTTTGTCATTATCTCGTCCTTAAACAAGTTTATAATGAGGCATAAAGAATGTATACAACTAAAATCGGAAAGTCCGATTTTATGATCGTTATGACATTCCACGGCTCGTCTTCAGAAGACCCGAGGCACAGCTCGAGGTTCGACCTCGAGGGTTCAAATGCCCAACCTCGGGGCAACGTGAATTGATGACTATCTTGGATAAGCGGGGAGATCCCAAGGCGCGTGCTCAAAGCTGACAACGCCTGCAAACATAGTATAAGTCTGTAACGTGACATTAAATAGTTTTACCGGTTGCCTATCTCTATAATAAATACGTGTGTACTATGTTGGGATTCCCCTTCTTATATAAAGGGGACCCTTATCATTTTTTGCACATATGCTATTCAATACAAGAACAAGAACATTCTTTGCTCTCTAACTAAAACACTTTCTATTGTCATTCCTTTGATTTATTACTTACATTTTTTGCGTTTCATTGATTGTTCTTCATTTATTAGTCATCATTGATCATAAAGAGCGATCATAAAGTCTCTTAGAACTGTTAGTCCTTCATCAGATATCCACAGCCTAACGTTTTAGCTCGACCTCGAGGCCCAATATAGGCTAGCTCGAGACCGTGATTCTCGGCTACTCGGTTTGCATAAGCTTTCTATCTTCAAGCACTTGCCTTACTTTCTAGTATCACGCCTAGCATCTATTTCCTAACAATTGGTACTAAAATAGATCATGTATTTTTAGAACCACAAAATCAAATCTAATTTTAATTACCATTTTCAAGGTAAACAGTTTGGCGCCCACCGTGGGACTAAAAATAATAGTGATTGTTTTAGTGTTGGTTTACTGAAAAATGCAAGTTATACTTCACACTTTTTCTTGTCCAAGAATCTTTGATTTCAAGTCAAAATGTCTAACTCAGTGAATTCACATGAAAGCAATTGTCCTGAGGACCATGGAAAGAATGGTGTAGCTATTTCAAGCACCGGTGTACCACTACGAAACATTGAAGATGCACTAGAGCCAATCCCTACGGGTATGGGCGCACACAATCCCCAACACGTCGATATAAGCTCCCACACTAGCGGGAGTGTATGTCAAGAAGACCAACAAGAAGCTTAGAGAACCCCAGCTCAGGCAGAGCGAGAGGTTAGCCTTCACGTCATTTTTGACATGTTGTAGGCATAACAACTAGCGATCACTCAACTGCAACGACACCAACAAACTCCAAACAAAGCAACACCGGAAACGACTCCTTGAGCAGAACAGGTACATCATAGATCGAGAAACAATGGATCAGCAGTCTACCGCGCTATTATGAAGCTGCTCGAGGACCTCACAAAGAGGATTGAGTAGGGCGAAAGGAAGATAGAAGCTAATGACAAAAATGTGGAGATCTACAATTCAAGGGTCGATCAGATCCCAGGCGCACCTCCGATTTTGTAGGGGGTAGATTCAAAGAAATTCGTGCAAAAGCCATTCCCATCAAGTTCTGCTCCAAAAGACCATCCCAAAAAAATTCAAAATGCCCGATCACCCGAAGTACAACGGAACCTCGGACCCCAACGAGCACATCACTGCTTATAATTGTGCTGTGAAGGGAAATGACTTGAAGGACGACGAGATTGAATCCGACCTGTTGAAAAAATTTAGAGAAACACTTTCAAAAGAGGCCATGATATGGTATCACAACATATCCCCGAATTCAATAGAATCATTTGCCATGTTAGCAGATTCTTTCATAAAGGCACCTGCCGGTGCCATCAAGGTTGCTACAAGGAAATCCGACAGCTTAAAAATCAAATAGAGAGAAAACGAGATGCTATAGGAGTTTGTATCTCGCTTTCAAATGGAGCGAATGGAATTACCACCAGTCTCCGATGATTGGGCAGTGCATACCTCTACCAAAGATTTGAACGAACGAAGTTCGATAGCTTCGAAGCCGCTGAAGCAGAACTTGGTTGAATTCCCGCCGTGATTTTGGTGGATGACCACAACCAGTATCAATCAAAGATTAGGGTCGAGGATGACCAACTAGGAGCCCCCTCAGGCTTAGTATATCCTAACAGGCTACTGGCAAAGGAGCCAAAACCGAATAAGGAAAGGTACCACCCATACCATGAAGATCAACGAAATGCCCCAAGGCATAGTATACCTCGAAAGGGCCGAAGGATGGACCGAGGTTAGAATCCTCAGGGACTCATGGCAGAGCCAGTTTCGACATGAATACAGGACCGGTGGAAGCGCCCCGATTGTTCGAGTATAACTTCAACGTTGATGTGTCGGACATCGTATTGGCCATAGGTAAAATCAAAGACACCAGGTGGCTAAGACCCATACTTTCAGATCCGTCGCAAAAGAACCCTAACCTGGTGTGCGAATTTCATGGCACACATGATCATAGGACCAAATACTACAGATAGCTCCAAGAAGAAGTAGCCTGACTAATCAACAAATGGCAACTCCGAGAGTTCCTCAGCGACCGAGCCAAAAATCAATTTCGGGAAAGAGAGACGAATAGAAAAAATGAAATAGAAGAGACACAACATGTCATCCACATGATCGTTGGAGGAATCGACATTCCACAGGAACCCATTGTCCAACGAACAAAAACATCCATCATTAGGGAAAAGCGGACTCAAGGTTACATACCAGAGGACGCTCTCACATTCAACGATGAGGACATTGAGACCATGTCTCATCCTCATAACGACGCATTGTAATTTCTTTTCTTGTGAATACATTTCAAATTAAATTGTACTTGTGGATCCAGGTAGCTTGGACAACATTCTCAAGTCGAGGGTGGTGGAGCAGCTTGGACTGCTCGACTGGATCGTACCCGCCTCTCAAGTCCTCAATGGATTCAACATGGCAAGAGAGACAACGAAAGGAGAAATCACTCTCCAAATCAACGTGGTGGGCACAACCCAAAACGCCAAGTTTTATGTCATCAAAGGAGACATGAGGCAAAATGCCTTACTCAGAAGGCCATGGATACACTGCATAAGAGCAGTACCATGAACCCTTTATCAAATGATGAAGTTTCCAACAAAGGACGGAATAAAAATGGTATACGGAGAGCAACATGCAACAAGAGAGATGTTCACGGTGCATGACGTAGCACTAGCATCGATCCCTTCAACATCAAAGGATCCAAAAGATATACAAACAACGAAGTAGCAATAACAAACTATACTCTTGGTTGTTCCCGAGTGAATGAGCAAAGGACCGTACTACGTCCCCAGAGCAAGCAGTTGAAGAATATCAAGGCTCGAAGCACCATAACTGCTAAGGTACAACCATCTCCATTTTCATTTATGCCTTAAACTAACCTATATTCAGGTGCCCGGTTGGAAAAATTGAAGAATATTCCAGCTTGAAGGCCTTGGGTATTAAAGCAAGCGTTGCACTCTTTTCCTTCGATCGTATTTTATCCCAAAAAGGGTTTTACTAGTAAGGTTTTTAATGAGGCAACATCTACATGCTACTTAAGGAGAACATAACGAATATTCAAGGCTCCTCTTCAATCAACCTCGAATACTAGGGGGCATCCCTCTGGGAGTTCACCTTCCCAGAGAAATCAAGATAATCAAAAGAGTGCCTCGATAGAAAAAATGATGTATCGGGCAAAACGGTCAAATGAACTGTGTCTGCGTAGAATAATCGAACCTTCGATGATGAAAACATGCATACTTGTACAAAGAGATCAAAGGAATATCTTTTTCGCGCTTCAAAGAAGTTTTCCATTTCTACAAGCAACGTCCCCACGGCCAGAAATTTCCCAAAAACTTGGGAACAAATATCAAAAAACCTGGATCCGTAAGACCTCCGAGCCGGAAACTTCGAGCTTACGAGCTTACAAAGAATCTGTAAGCAACGACTCCAGCTTACTTCGAGCTCGTAAGCCTTCAACAAGACTACATCAAGCTTACAAAGAATGGCTCCAAAGCCAAAAACTCTCGATGTCTCAGGGATTGTCATAGCAGTTATCAAAAACTCGAGGCCATATGATCCCAAGTGGGCAACCTCGAGCTCAAAAGCCCTCCATGTGGCGATGACAAAAAATGTAAGACCTCCATGAGGTATTATCAACAATGTAAGACCTCCATGAAGCATTATCAACAACGTAAGCCCTTCATGAGGCATCTTCAATGCTATAAGACCTCCGGGCATGCCCAATTCTGTAAGACCTCAAGCCAGACATGATTTATACTTGTACCAAGTAACCTATCTGTAAGACCTCAAGTAAAGCATGTTCAAAATTGTAAGACCTTGCAAAAGGCATAATCCCGATCTTAAAGTTAAGGCTATATATTCGAACTTGTAAGACCCCTAAAAAGGCTTACCCTCGATATAGACGCTGAGGCTACCTCACTCGGGGACTAAAAGGCTATGGCCAAACACAATGACTCTGGTCATAAGGCTCCGGACAAACTAATGCGACTCGGGGACGCCCAACCGTGGCCATAAAATCATAGGCCTTCAATTACTTCGAAATACTTCAAAAAGAACCGGTTAACCAGGCTACCCTTGGAATAAGCAAAAGAGCTTCGATAATATCATCTCCAAATAATGAAAAGGCTTCCAAACAATTCAGCAATCGAGCAAAACCTCCTGAGGTGCTCATCTATCGTCACATAATGGCTCATATTTGAGGTTCTTAAATTGAAAGGTCGTACCAACCCTACACGTAAGAGCCACTGTTGCCAGCTTACATTAAATGGTCGTACCAACCCAATGCATAAGATCCACTGTTGCCAGCTTAAATTAAAAGGTTGTACCGACTCACTACATAAGAGCCACTATCACCAGCTTAAATTAAAAGGTCATACCGACCCAATGCGTAAGAGCCACTTTCGCCAGCTTAAATCAAAAGGTCATACCGACCCAATGCGTAAGAGACATTGTCGCCTGCTTAGATTAGAGGTCGTACCGACCAAATTCACAAAAGCCTACGGGCCAGCCTAACAAGCCTCAGGGCCGATTTTTAAACCTAAGGGTTTTTACTCGAAGGCCATCTGGCCAATCATTGTCAAACGTCAAAACTCAAGACAAAGAAAGACATACACAAGTAAATGTAAATTCATGGAAGGATAAAAACGAAAGGTTTCTTTATATATATATATATATATATATATATGAAATAATGCAAGAGTAGATTTGCAATGCTCTTTGAGAGCCCTATACACAGAATCAGAAAAGAATACCCTATTCTACTTTCCCCTCTAATACTGCGGCCCCGTCGGTCTCTCCCTCATTATTTTGGCATCAAATACGAGAAACTTGGCATCCTATTCATCTGCCTTGGCCTTCTCAATATCTTTCAAGAGATCGAATCTCCTAGCATGGATTTCCTCGAGGGTTTCCCTCCGAGATTTGCTCCGGGCATACTCATTCCTTCTTCTCTCCCAATCGGAAGCCCCTCTCAACTTTTCTCGAGCACCAGCAACATCTTTAAAATAGATGGCCACTTTCTTATCAGCCATAGCTCGAATCTCTTTGGCTTCAGCCTAGGCATCCACAACCTCGACCTTTATCTTTAAAAGGGCAGGCTCGAGCCTTGCAATCCTGCTTGTCTGGAACAAGCTATTTTTATGAGCATTCCGGAGTTGCACCTTAAGGGCAGAATCCTTGGCCAAAGCATTCTTCTTGGCCACAATATGGGCATCTATTTGAGCTTTTAGCTCATTACACTCATACTTGGCCTAGCCAATCTCACCCCAAAGGTGTTCTAAGTCATCCGTCTTGCTCTTCAACTTAAGTATCAAAATATTAATCTCTGGGGACAGAAGAAGAAGCATCCATTCCCTCGGAGGAAAGGTTACCTGTTTCTCGAGGCGGCTTTCATAGTTCAGGCTTCGATTCGACTCGTACCGAAGGTGCCTCAACTCCTTTCCCCTTTTATCACAAAGAATCCTAAGGGATTTCTCCCCGTCCAAGGCTTTCCTCAACCTGGCTTCACTGCGGAGCAGCTCAGACTTGAACTTGTCAAAGGCTTATGAAAAAGAAGCTCAGTGAGAAAATGAAAATGTAAAACCAACAAAATCAATCAAAACTCACCATAGAACAGAGCCGTTGAGCCTCCTCAAAGGTTGATCATGAATCTACTGGCCTATTCTCATCGGCCCCACTCGAACTTCACTCGGTGGGGATATGATCGCTCAAGACCCCATTTGATTTATGCGGTGGTAGAAAATCTTTATCCCTCGAAGTAATTTCGAAAGGAGAAGAAGATAGAGGTAGAAAATCTTTATCCCTCGAAGTACCTTGGATGGGAGAAGACGATGGCAGCAGAAAATCTTTATCCCTCGAAATACCTTCGATGGGACAAAAAGAAGGAGACAAAGGAGGAACCATTGTTCTGATGCTTGCAGCCTCGTGTGTCGCAGGCTCAGCTGATACATCTTCTTTGAACCTCCGAGCGAGGCTTGCCTCGCTATGAGCGCCCACGTCTTTCGAGGATTCCTTCTGTTTGTTATCTTTTTTTTGGCTCCAAAGCCGACGATCCTTCCTCCTTTCTGATGGGGCACAGTCTCATCTCAGGAAATTCTCCGATGCCTGTTGTGACAGAGTTAATACACATAAAAGAAAATACTTTTCAAAGGAAATAAACCACACAGCATGTACCATGGTGTTTTGCCTCCCATATGCCTTTGTATATATCTCGACACTTACGCTCATCATATGTCGAGTACGCTGCCAGTTTCTGAGTCCAATCCGCCAGGTTGAGAACCTCGTATGGCAGCCACGGGATTGCTATAGATAAAGGGAGGAAAACATCTATACGGAGTCTGCCGCCACCATGAACAAAAATGATAAAAGTACAAGTGTACCACTTACGTGTGAAATTCTATTTCTCGGGAAATGGCAAGAACTCTGCAGGGATAATATCGACATTCCGCACTCGGACAAATCGATTCATCCACCCTCTATCCCTGTTTTCTTCATTGATGGCAATAAAGGGCCGAGTGGATCAACGTCGTTGGGTAATCAGGCATCGATAATGTAATGGACGGTACAATCTAATAAGATGGCTGAGGGTGAACTCGAGCTCGGCTTTATCCGCAAAGTACCTTAATCAACACTGTCCTCCAAAACGACGGGTAAATCTGTGCCAGGGTAACCCAATATCTTTTGCAAAACTCGAGCACAACTCTATCAGGAGGGCACAGTGTAAAGGGGTATGTGTATACATTCAAAAACCCCTCTATATGAGCCATGTTGCTCTCTTCTATGGAAGGTACCTGCAGTACCACCTTTTCTCCCCATCAGTAGTCTCTCCTAGCCTCAAGGTGTTCCTCTCCTATTGATGAGATAAACCTTGATGCATGCTCCCGGTAGACCTAAATGTTGGACGGTCTCTCTAATGTAAAGTCCCTCCTTGAGACAAAGCATCTAGAGGTTAGTTCACCGGATGCCGGCGGTGTACCACCGACTAAGCGGGAAGCAGAGGCGGAACTCTCCTCTTCTTGGTGAACGGATTTTGGTGTAGCAGCCATAACTATGGTGAAACGAGGAAAGGTAAATGAAAACTTAGGCGAAAGAATCGAATTAAAATAGTGAAAGAACTGATGCAAGGAATGTTTACCGTGAAAATGGTAATAACAATTAAATTTGATTTTGTGGTTCTAAAAATACGTGATCTATTTTTATGCTAGTTGTTAAGGAATAGATGCTAAATAAAAGATTAGAAGGCAAGATTATAGCTTAAAAATGATGTACTAGTCAAACCAAATGGCTGGAGATCGGGGCCTCGAACTGTCGTATACAAGGCTCGAGGTCGAGTTGGGTGACCGGCTTGGAGCAATCGAGGGAAGATTAAAAATTATGAGAGCTACGATGGTGGCTATTTATGATCAATGATAAGCAATAAATGAAGAATAATAAATAGAACAAAATGAATATAAGCAATAAATGGAAGTAATTAGATCAAGAGAATATGCTAGAGTGCAGAGAAAATGTTCTTGTATATTCAATATTGAGCATCCGATCCCTACAAAATATCAAGGATCCCCTTTTTATATGAGGGGGAATCCCAACATAGTACAAATACATTTATTACAAAGATATGGGGCTGGTACAGCCATTTAATGCCATGGTACATGTTTGGACTAACCTAATAGACTTTGTAAGCTCTAGTCACATGCCTTGGCAACCTCACAACGATCCACTGATGCCACTAATTTACCTTGCCTCGAGGTCGACCATTGCCTACGCTATCTCGAAGTATATTACTGAGAACCCTCGAGTCCAGAGCCTTGAGCTAAGCTTCAAGCCTTCGGGAGGCAGTTTCTTCGAGGCGCCTTGGTGACCATAAAATTGAACTGCCAATTTTTACCGTATATAGATAGTCCCCGTATTTCCTAGAATAAAATGATAGGAAACGGTTTTGAACTCTTACTCCTTAGGCACTATCATCATTATGTCAGCCTATCAGAGCATTAAATGCCATAACCCAAAAGATGTGCAAGGGTCGCTGTCAGCACGACTATCAAGAAGCCCACGAACCATTTTTTGGTTTGGTTTCTCCGCTACCCATACGACTTCTATAAATACCCAATTGCTTAATGACTCATATTTTGGTGATTCCTTCAAGTTTTCAGAGCCAAATCAATCTTCCTCTATGTCCCTCTTTATTTTGCTCTTGGTTTCCTGCCTTCTTTCTCGAGAAAAGAAAACTTTTTGTCGCCATGGCAAAAACCTCCAAGACAGTGCCTCTGAAAGATGAGGTTGCCTCTTCATCTCGAACATCCAGGAATAAATCCAAGGTTAAGCCCAAAGTGGCTCCTACCTCCGAACAGTGTACACCCACCAGGTTCAATAGCATGAAGGATTTTTCCATCGAGAGACCTTCATCTACGCCCGGTCAATGCGAACACGTGTCCCGATTTATCAGCGTTATGAAAGTTATAGACAAAGTGCGGGTGGACTGCCAATGGGATAAAAAGGTGATGGTCGAGATACCTAGCCCTAAAGAGAGCATAACGTAACATAAGGTCGGCTTTCTTTTTGTGTACACGTACCCGTTCACCTTGGGCCCTGTCAACTCCTCGGACCCTTCTTCTCTGGCTATAGACTTGGTCATTCTCGACTTTTATTGTAAGTATCGGCTAACACTTGGCCAGATTTACCCCTCTTTCTGGAGGATAGTTTACATGCTTCGCTACTTTTCCAGCAAAGCTAAGAGTACGACTTTTACCCTTGATCATCTAATCAGGTTGTACAACCCCCATCTTTTTTCGAGGCTTGATTAAGCTTTACCATCGATCTTTGAAACCCTTTTTATCGAGTATCGATGAGCACAAGGATCGGGGTGGATGAGCTGGTTTGTCCGAGTAAGGACCTCGGTTATTATTCCGGCTAGGTGGATGCCTTTCCCGGAAGAGTGGAACATGAAGCGTAAGTGCCTCTTCTTTGATTATGCTTTATTGTCTTCTAACTTTCTTCTCAAAAAGCTAACTTTCGCTTTGCTCATGAAGCCTCCCTTTGGTATCATAAATCTATTTCAGACCTGTTGGGGTGGATTAGGGGATTAAATACCTCGTTCCCCTATACCGAGTGTTCTTGTCCTGAGTTGGCTAAAACGCGGTGGGTGGCCAAGAATCATGGTAAACTCCTTCTCACCGCCTCTATCTTGTTTTATATTTATTCCCTATATCCTCCGTGCTAATAAACTTTGATTACTATGTTTACACAAGCCTTAGCAATGCAGTACAGATGAGATCGCCTCATGTTGGTGAGGGAGGGTCCTCTAAGCAAGATAAGGGTAAAAAGAGGAAAAAGGAGACGACTACTAATTCCCCCGTATCAAAGAAACTCATGTCTCGCAGGCTTCAAGCTGAGGCCGAGGTCACGTCTTCAACTTCCAGAGCGGGTTCCGATGACAAGGATGAGGATGATGATGATGATGACGATATCCCTTTAGTACAAAAGAGGAGGTCGGGCACGGATGCCCCCCAAGTGTCTGTGTTGATGGTTGTCGAGTCGGGAATGACTAATTCGGCTCGAGCCCATGCTTCAGAGGATCTTGAAGATGGCGCACGGTCCCTAAGACCCTGGCCGGATGTGATGCAGCCCCTTCCGAGGAGACCATTACTGCTGGTTCCAAGGGGCCCGGGCTTGGAGCTTTCGAGGATGGAATTTTCCCTTTTGCGATATTGACGCCCTCGGCGGCCTTAATATGGTTCCTCGATTCTCGCCTGGGGAATTAGGGATTCTTAGGACCTAAAGGCTACTAATGTGGAGGGTCCTCTTGAGGAGGGAGATGGGCTTGACAATTTCCATGATGGCATTGATGATGTTAGTGAAGACATTGATCTCGACGCTCCCAATGCTATCGGGAAGCGGAGAAGTTCCAGCAGAAGGTGATAGCTTTTTATGTGTACTTTTCTAGTCTCAAGTACCTTTCCTCATTTTTCTGACTTTTCTATTTCACTGTAGGCTAAGAAGATGTATGATCATACCTTTTCTAGGCTCTAAGACGAGCTTTCACGCCGTGGAAAGGAGCTCGAGAAGCTTACCTCAGGACTGCAGGAGTCGAAGGCCTCCTCTACCTGAAAGGAGGAGGAGTTAAGCGAGCTTCGGGCAAATTTGGAGGGATCGCTCCGAGAAAAGGCTGGCCTTGCTGAGCAGGTAACTAGTTATTCATAAATTCATTCGCCATTCTCAAAATTTGATGTTTACTGACTTATCTTTTCCTTTGAAAATCGGGCAGAAGGATGTGGAGATCCTGGAGCTGAGGAGGCAAAACGATGTTGTGACCTCGGAGTTGGCATCGACCCATGGTCTTCTCCAAAATGCTCGAGAAGAGGTTGTTGCGCTATTTGCGGCCAAGTCTGAGGTCGAAGAAATGCCGCTACATATCTGAGGGACGCCGTCACTGTGGATCAACTAGCCCAAGAGATATCAGAGGAGGCCAAGCAAAAGATGACTCGAACTGTCACTTACGCTCGTGCAAAGGCAATAAGGCAAGCCTTAGAGGAAGCCAGTACTAAAGGTATTGATCTCTCAATTGAGATCGAGGAGGCCCGAGATTCGGAGGAAGAATTGGCACTCTTGGTTACTTTGGATGAAGATCCCATAGATGGTTCAGAGGGCAGTGGCGATGAAGAGTAGGCCTGTGTCGCCTTTCATTATCTCTTTTGTTTAATTTTTGTGTATGTATTCCCGGGGAAACAAGTCTTGTAAAGGTGCCCCTTACAAACATATTTTGGTAATGTAAAAAAGGATTTTTTTGTTTCTAGCCTTGCATTCTTTATTTTTCATTGATCATACGGAATTTGGTCTTCAAATTTTGATGTCGGCTCTTAGGAGTCCATATCTGGGGGCAATCGGGACCCTTGAGTTCGGGCACCATCTCAAGATTAGGTCGATAGCTCCTTTGGGGCTGATGCTTATAATAGCAGAAATCCTCGGGATCTCAATATTTCCCGAGCACCGCGTGACAGCATTATTCATGCGACATGGTAGTGGAGCCCCCGAGGTGGTACCACTAGTACATTTCCCAAAAACTGGTGCTGTCATGGTCAGACCTAATTGATCTTCTAGATAGGCGAACATTCGTCGCTTGCCTCTATATATGCATTCGCTCATTTCTTAACTGGAGATTTTGCTATTCTGGGTAACTATCCCTCTCATAGAACTTTTGCTCTTTGTGCTAGTTATCTCGTCATTTCAACTCAAAGCCTTCACCCAAATCTTCATCCTCCTCTTCCCATTTTACCATAGCCATGGTTGCTACATCAAAATCCGTTCATCAAGGGGAGGAGAGTTCTGCCTTTGTTTCGTGTTCGGTCAGTAGTACACCGTAGGTATCTGGTGGGCTGACCTCGAGGTGTTTTGCCTTGAGGAGAGACTTTACGTTGGAGAGACCTCCCAACATTCAAGGCATCAGGAGCATGCATCGAGGTTCATCTCCTCAATAGGGGAGGAACATCTCGAGATTATTCGGAAAGACAGGGGATGCGGAAAAGAAGTGGTACTGAAGGTACTTTCCCCGGAGAAGAGCATCATGACACATGTAGAGGGGGTCTTGAACGTGTATACCTATCCCTTTACATTGGGTTCCCCTGATAGGGTCGTGCTTGAGTTCTGTAAGAGGTATCAAGTTACCCTAGCACAAGCTCATCCATTCCTTTGGAAAATGGTGCTGATGATAAGGTATTTTGCGGATAGGGCCGGGCTCGAATTCACCCTTAGCCATCTCGTTAGGTTATATCAGCCTCTGCATTACTGGGGCTTGATTACTCTATGTCGTCGATCCACCCGGTCCCCTACCCTTAACGATGAAGAGGACGAGGACTGAGGGTGGATTAGCCAGTTTATTCAAGCACGGACAGTCAATATTTTCCCTGGAGAGTTTTTGCCATTTCCTGAGGAATGGAATTTCACACATAAGTGGTATACTTGTATTTTTCTCACTTTGTCCATAGTGGAGGCAGGCTCCGTAAAGATTTGTTTTCATGTCATTTTCTTTAGTGATTCCTTATTTGCCAAACGAGGCTCCTCACCTGACTGAAATGTCTCGTAAGCTGGCAGCTTTCTCGACCTATGATAAGCGCAAATGGCAAGACCTATCCAAGGGGAGATAGGAGGCAAAGCGTCATGGTAGGTGTTTAGTGGTTTGTTTCCTCAGAAAGGCACTTTATTTTTAGCACACTAACTCTACCGCCGCAGGTGTTAGGGGGTTTTCCAAGATGAGGCCGTGTCCCCTGGGGAGGAGGAGAGAATGCCGATCTCGGGATCAAGGATCGATAATAAACAAACAGAATCTTCGAGGTGTGAGGATGCTCCCAGCGGGGCGAGTCCTTCTCTGAGGTTCAAAAGGGACGAGCCGGTCGATCTTCCGACTTTGGAGGCCTCTATTTTGGAAAAAACATTTCCCTCTCCCGTTAAAGGTACTTCTAGGGACAAGGGTCATCTGGTGCCTCCCTCTTCTCCTAACGAAGGCACTTTGGGGGAAACTAAGCCATCGGATGTATGCTCGACCTTTGGTGAGGCTCAGCGTTTTAGCCTCACGGTAAGTTTTGGTAGCTGGTATAGGCTTCTTTCAGTTTTGCGTCTTTCTTATCAAGCTTTCTTTTGCATGCCTTTAACAAACTTAAGTCCGAGCTACTTCGCCGTGAGGTCAAGCTATGAAAATCTTTGGATGGGGAGAAGTCCCTTAGGCTTCTTTGCACGTAAAAGTAAGATGAGCTGGTATACCTGCGGTATGAGGCGGATCGACGTCGGAACTATGAAAGCCATATCAAAAGACAGGTAACCCACACTTCATGTCAATTTATGCTCCCCCTTCCACTTTCGGAGATTAGTATTCCGATATTTCAATTTAAGAACAAATCGGAGGAGCTGGAATGACTTTGGGAAGAAGTTGGCCGGGTTAAATGTGAGTGTAACTAGTTGAAGGCTCAGGTAGATGCCCAAGTTGCGACCAAGGAGGATGCTTTGGCTAAGGCTTCCGTCCTCGAGGTGCAACTCCGAAAGCTCGTGCAAACAGTTCTGTCCGAGTGAATATGATTACAAGGCTCGAGTCTGAGCTTTTGAAAGTAAAGGTCGAAGTTGTGGATGCCCGGGTCGAAGCCGTAATGAGCCCCACAAAGGCGAACAAGAAAGTGGCAGTCTATTTGAAGGGCGATGCCAATGCTCGAGTTGAGCTGAGAAGGTCTCTTGATATTGAAAGCAGAAGCAAGGAATATGCTCGGTATAAATCTCGAAGGAAAACCCTCGAGGAGATCCATGCTAGAGGGTTTGACCTCGGAAGAGGTGAAGTAGGCAAAGGCAGATGAACATGATGCGAGGTACCTTTTGTATGATGCCTAGGATAGCGAGAAAGAGGCCGATGGGCCATAGTCTTCGAGGGGGGCGTAGATTAGGCTTTCTTATTCTGCGTATAGTGCTTTCAAAGAACATTTGTAAACGGAGCTTGTATTTTTTCTCATACATGTATAAAAGGAAGCCTTGCAGTTTTATTTTTCATGTATTTCTCTTTGCTTTGACTTTAGCCATATTAACTGGTCTTCGAGTTAAAAGGAACCCTCAAATTCACGATATGGCCCTAAGACTCATTGGGCTGGACCGTAGCCTCTTACGCGCTTGGTCGGTACAACCTTTTAGTATAAGTCGGCGTTTGAACTCTTATACTTTTGCTCTTAGTCATATTTAATCAACTATTTTGGGTTCAGTCTCCGAGTCAGGTATCAACTCGAGCTCATTCGACCCTCAAGTTTTTGAATTTCAAGCTAGCCCTTAGGCTCTTACACGTTGGGTCGGTACGACCTCTTGTATGGGCTGGCGGCAGTGGCACTTATGCATTGGGTCAGTACGACCTCTTGTATGGGCTGGCGATAGTGGCTCTTACACATTGGGTCGGTACGACCTTTTATATGGGCTTTATTTTTCCCTTGTTAAGGTCCTTTTGAAATTGTGTTTGCCTGACTCTTTGACAGTTCGATTAAAACATCGATTGTAAGTTGTTACATGGCAATGATCGATCACCTCGGGAGGTTTGGCTCGGTGGCTGAGTATCTCGAAGCCTATAGTTTGGAGCAGACATGGTCGAAGCTATTATGCCTATGTTGAGGGTAACCTATTTAACCAGTTCTTTTCGAAGTATTTTTGAAGTAATTGAAGGCTTATGATTTTATAGCGACGGTTGGGTGTCCCTGAGTCGCGTTAGTGTGGCTAGTACAGCCTTGTGACCATATTCATATGTGTTTGGCCGGAGCCTTTCAGTCCCCAGTGAAGTAGTTTCGGCGTCTATATCGAGGGTATGCCTTTTTAGGGATCTTACAAGTTCGATATATAGCCTTAACTTTAAGATCGGGATTATGCCTTTAGTAAGGTCTTACTAGTTTTACATGTCTTTGAGGTCTTACAATTTTGGCTACTTGGTACAAGTATGGTTCATGCCTTACTTGAGGTCTTACAGATATTGTCACTTGGTACAAGTGTGGTTCATGCCTTGTTTGTGGTCTTATAGATATTGTTATTGCCTTATATAGGTCTTATGAGATCGAGGCTTCCTGTATGTGGTCTTGTGGCCTCGGGTTTTGATAAGTCGATGGGGGTGGCGATTTGTAGTAGTCCCCAAGTCATCGAGGGTTTCTTGGCTCGGGAGCCATTACTTGTAACTTGGTATTGCCTCATTGAGAACTTACGATTTTGGGGTTTCCGACCCGGAGGCCATGTGTCCTTGAGTTTTCAATGCCAGTCCTCGAGTGTTCGGGATATTTTTGGCTCTGGAGCTATTTCATGATCTTGATGTTTCCTCATTGAGGGCTAGCGAGCTTGAAGATCTAACCCGGGGATCGCATTGATTCAAGTTGTTGATGCCAGTCCCCGGGTGTTAGGGACATTTTTGACAGAGGAGTCATTTTTGCAAAAATACTGAGCATCTTTAAAACGCAAAATGCTTTTGGAAAGTATTCTTTGATTACTTGGTACAAGTATACATGTCTTTGTTGTTAAGGGCTCAGTTATTCTATATGGACACGGTTTGTTTGACCATTTGGCCTGGTACATTATTTTCCTATCGAGACCCCATTTAGCGCATCTTGGCTTCTCCGAGTAAGTGACCTTCCGTGGGGATGCCCCCCAGTATTCGAGGTTGATTGCAAAAGAATGATTGAATACTTGTTGAGTTTTCCTTAGGTAGCATATAGATGTTGCCTCATTAAAAACCTTGCCAGTAAAACCCTTTTCGGTATAAAAACCCGATCGAAGGAAAAGAGTGAAACGTATTCTTTGAAACCTTAAGGTCTTCGAGCTGCATAGTGCTTTGTTGTTTTGCTCGCTGTGTTGAACCCGTTTAGGACTCGAGAGGCGGGCATAATTTGGTCAAGCAGTCCGAGCTGCTCTGTCATCCTTGACCTGATAATATTGACCGAGCTACATGGATACACAAGTACATGTTTAATTTGAAATGTATTCACTAGAAAAGAAGTTCCCAGTGCATCGTTATGGGGCCGAGATAGAGCCTCGAGTTCGCTTTTCCCTGATGAGGGATAATTTTGTTCTCCTGACCGTGGGTTCCTGCAGGGCACCAACAACTCAAAAGATCATATGGATGACATATTGCGGCTCATCTGCTTCGTTCTTTTTGGTCACCTCTCTTTCCCAGAACTGATTTTTGGCTCGGTCGCTGAGGAATTCCTGGAGGTAACCTTTGCTGAGTAGCTGGGCTACTCTTCCCGGAGTTGCGGCAATCTTCAGTCCTGTTATCGTGTGTTTTGTGAAATTCACGCACTAAGTTATGGTTCTTTATTGAAGGATCTGATTGTCCATGCCTTGGCCATCTTGTTTCTCTGATTTTATTGATGGCGAACATGATATCGGAAATATCGACGTTAAAGTTGTATTCCAACAAACGGGGTGCCTCCATCGACCTTGCATGCCTATCGAACCCGGCTCTGCTTATGAGTCCCCAAGGGTTCTACCATCGGTCCGTTCTTTGATCATTCTGGGGTATGTTACACCTTCGGGCATTTCTCCTGTCTTCGGTGTATGGCTGGTACCTTTCTTTGTTTGGCTTTAGATCCTTCGCTAGAAGCCTGCCTGGGTATACCGAGCCCGATGAGGCTTGTAATTGTTCGTCCTCGACCCTGATTTTTGATTGATATCGGTTGTGAACATCCTACCAACTCACGACGGGGTATTCAACCAAATTCTGCTTCAGTTGTTTCGAAGTCACCGACCTTTGCTCGTTCAAACCTTGAGTGAAGGCCTCCACTATCTAGTCCTCGAAAACTAGTGGTAGTTCCATTGGTTCCATTTGAAAGCGAGATACGATCTCTCAAGGCATCTCACTCTCCCTCTATTTGATCTTGAATATGTCGTATTTCCTTGTTGCTACTTTGATGGCACTAGCATGTGCCTTTATGAAATAATCTACTAGCGTGGCAAATGAATCTACCGAGTTTGGGGTAAGGTTGTGATAATACATCATTGCCCCTTTTGAAAGCGATTCTTCGAACTTTTCAATAGGACGAATTCGATCTCGTTGTCCTTTAGGTCGTTTCCCTTCACTGCACAAGTGTAAGCAGTGACGTGATCGTTGGGTTCCGAGGTTCCATTGTACTTTGGAGGGTCTGGCATCCTGAATTTATTTGGAATGGGTTTTGGGGCCGCTTCCTGTGGGAATGACTTCTGTACGAACTTCTTTGAATCCACACCCTTCAAGATTGGGGGTGCGCCCGAAATTTGATCGACCCTGGAATTGTAGGTCTCGACCTTTTTATCGCTAACTTCTATCTTTTTCTCGCCCGACTCGATTCCTTTTGTGAGGTCCTCGAGCATCTTCACGATTTGTGAGACCACATCCATGGGCATCGCGTGAGACCACATCCATGGGGATTGGTTCTAGTGCATTCTCAGGGTTTCGTGGTGGTACACCAACACCTGGAACATCCAAACCATTATATCTATGGTCATCAAGATTGTTGTTTACTAAGTTAGACATTTTGACCTGAAATTAATGATATTGGACAATAAAAATTGTGAAAGGTAACTTGCGTTATCTAGTTAAACCAGCAAGAAAATAATCATTATTTTTAGCCCCACGGTGGGCGCCAAACTGTTTACCGTGAAAATGGTAATAATAATTAAATTTGATTTTGTGGTTCTAAAAATACGTGATCTATTTTTATGCTAGTTTTTAAGCAATGGATTCTAAATAAAAGATTAGAAGGCAAGATTATAGCTTAAAAACGATATAATAGTCAAACCAAACGACTGGAGATCGGGTCCTCGAGCAGTCGTATATGAGGCCTCGAGGTTGAGCTAGGTGACCTGCTTGGAGAAGTCGAGGGAGGATTAACAATTATGAGAGCTATGGCGGTGGCTCTTTATGATCAATGATAAGCAATAAACGAAGAACAATAAAGAGAACACAATGAATATAAGCAATAAATGTAGGCAATGAGATCAAGAGAATATGTTAGAGAACAAAGAGAATATTCTTGTATATTCAATATTGAGCATCTGATCACTACAAAAGGTCAAGGATCCCCTTTTTATATGAGGGAGAATCCCAACATAGTACAAATGCATTTATTGCAAAGATATGGGGCTGGTATAGCCATTTAATGTCATGGTACGGATTTGGACTAGCCTAATAGACTTTGTCAGCTTTAGTCACGTGCCTTGGGAACCTCACAACGATCCAACGACGCCATTGATTTACCATGCCTCAAGGTCGAGCGTTGCCTACGCTACCTCGAGGTAGATTACTAAGAAACCTCAAGGTCGGAGCCCCGAGCTAAGCTTCGAGAATTTCGGGTGGTAGTTTCTTCGAGGCACCTTGGTGACCGTAAAATCAAACAGCCGACTTTCCATATACAAGGAAGAAAAGCTCCACAAGAAGGATAGTTGATCAAAATAGCATAGTCCTCAAATGAGAGGAAAGCAAGCTCATATATAGAGCAAGCGGCAACTGTTTGCCCACTCTAAAGACCATTTAATTTTGACTAGGCTATTATCACTTTTAGGGAAGTGTACCGATAGGACCACCTCGGTCACCTCATGACTATGCCATATGAATGATGCCATCACACAGCATTCGAGGGGCCAAGATTCTTGTATCGATCTAGCCTCGAGATGGTGCCCGATCTCAAAGATCTCTATTACTATAACTATAGGCTCTAAGGAGCCATCGATATCACTCTGACCTCGAGATGGTGCCCTATCTCGACGATCTCAGTCATTGCAAATGGGCTCTAAAAAAGATCTTGCAATCTAGCCTTGAGATGGTACCCGATATCGAGGATCTCGGTTACTCCAAGTATAGGCCCTAAAGAGCCGACATCGAAATTCAAAGATTAAATTTGCATGAGCACTGGAAAATAAAATTTGAAGACATGAGGCAAAGAAATCTTTTTGCATTTCCAAAAATATATTTACAGAATGTATCCTCACAAAACTCCCCCGAGGAACCCATACACAAAAGGAAGAGAAGAAGAAGCAGGGAGGACGACGCGAGACTATTCCTATACCCTCACTACCATCTGAGTCACTTCCAGAACCTCATATGAAGTAGCTGAAAGTGTTGATTCTTCCTCCAAGGTTCTAGCTTTCTCGATCTTAGCAGAGAGATCGATGCCTTCAGCACTTGCTTCCTCGAAGTCCTACCTCCTTGCTTGTAGACGAGCGTAAGCATTGGCCCGAGCCAGCTTCTGCTCGACCTTCTCGGATATCTCCCTAGTTCGATCATTTGTAGTGGTGGCATCTCTCTTATATGAGGACGCATCTTCATCAGCCTCAGCCTTGGCCACATTTAATGTAGTGACCTCCTCCTGGCACTTTGAAGAAGACCCTAGGTCGAGGCCAGCTCTCCCCGTAAAAGATCTCTCTCCGAGGTCATGACTTCATTCTGCCTCTTTAGCTCGAGGGTCTCCGCATCTTTGGTTGCAACCTCTTCTTGAAAATGCCCCACCAGGGCATCCTTTTGCCCAATCTACAAAGGCGAAACAACATAGTGAGCATCAAGTGGCAAGAATAAAGAGATGAACATGAGAATGCCGTGCTACCTGCTCAGCAAAGCTGGTCCGTTCCTGGTGGACTCCCTCCAGACTTGCCCGAAGCTCATTCAACTTCTCTTCTTTTCGTGCAGAGGAAGCCTTCAACTCATTCAGCTTCGAGCTGAGATTCTTGAGCTCCTCCGCAAGCCATGAGAGCTCATATTGAAACTTTTAAAAGGTGTGGTCATACATTTTCTTGGACTACAAAAAAGAAGTTAGAAAGGCAGTGTTTGGGAAGTAGAAGAGTCGAGTCGATGGCGGTTCGTGGGCTTCTCGATAATTGTGTTGACGGCGACCTCTACGCAGCCTTTGAGTTATGGCGTTTAATCCTCTGATGGGCTGATGTCATAATGGGAGTATCGAGGAGGCAAAGATTCAATACCTTTTCTTATCATTTCACTCTAAGAAACGCAAGGACTATCTGTATACAAATAAAATTGGAGAGTCCAATTTTATAATCGTTATTACATTCCGCGACTCGTCTTTAGAAGGACCGAGGCACAACTCGAGGTTTGAACCCGAGGGTTCCCAATTCCCAACCTCGGGGAAACGTGAATCGATGACTATCTTGGATAAGCGGGGAGTTCCCAAGGTGCGTGCTCAAAGATGACAACGCCTGCAAACATAGTATAAGTCCGTACCGTGACATTAAATAGATGTACTGGCTACGTATCTTTGTAATAAATGTGTTTTTACTATGTTGGGATTCCCCCTCCTATATAAAGGGGACCCTTATCATTTTTTGCACACATGATATTCAATACAAGAACATTCTTCGCTCTCTAACTAAAACACTTTTTGTTGTCTTTCCTTTGATTTATTACTGACATTTATTGCATTTCATTGATTGTTCTTCATTTACTACTCAGCATTGATCATAAAGAGCCATCATCAAGGCTCTTAGAATTGTTAGTCCTTTATCGGCTATCCACAGCGTAATGCTTTAGCTCGACCAAGAGGCCTAGTATAGGCTAGCTCGAGACCCTGATTCTTGGCCACTCGGTTTGCATAAGTGTTCTATCTTCAAGCTCTTACCTTATTTTCTAGTATCACGCCTAGCATCTATTGCCTAACAACTAGTAATAAAATAGATAATGTACTTTTTAGAATTACAAAATCAATCTAATTGTAATTACCATTTTCAGGGTAAAAAAAGAAAAAAATCATATCCCAGAATTTACGTATATTTTGCTAGTCTTGCAAGTTACAATATTTTCTTTATCCGGACATCATATTCATTTGAGTATTTCCTTATTTCAGTCAAGAGAGGAAAGAGTCTATATATATAGAGAGAGAGTATGACAGTATTTTCATTGCCATTGAGCAATAATCGATGGGCAGGACCCTATTGGGCAACATCTCATGAGATGGTAAGTTATATACCGAGCCTACTGTGGCCGAGCGCCTATTAGCGAGCACAGTTTGTCAAGATACAGAGCCTATTATGGCCGAGCACCTATGAGCGAGCATACTACAGCAGAGCAGTTATATATATATATATATATATATATATATATATATATATATATATATATATATATACACCGAGCCTTGTAGGGCTGAAAAGCTATTTTACTTACTATATTAAGAGAATTGAGTTAGTATCAACAGGTAAGTATATCTTCAGATTTTCTTTGACTCCTAGTCGCTTTCAGTTTTTTTATTATCAGTTCAGTTTCAGCTTTCTGTAGATTGCCTTACATACTCGATATATTATTTTGTACTGGCGTCCCTTTCTCGGGGCTTTGCATTCCATGCGTGCAGGTTCAGACAGACAAACGGGTAGATCTCCTCAATAGGTGTTTCCCGAGTTCAGCTTTATCGGTAAGCTCCCTGTCTTTCAGAGTTATCGGGTCTAAAAGTTTGGTGTACATCTTATGTATATACATAGATAGGTTATGGGTAGGTCGAGGACCTGTTCCGATCATAGTACATCTATCAGTAGAGGCTTGTAGACATATCCTGTCAGTTAGTGAAATATGTTGGGTTTGTAGACCTTGTACGTATATTTTGTTAGTTTTTCAGCTATAGTAGTTATGACGGCCTTGCCGGCCCAGCTTTATGTTGACATTTAGTCAGCGTCAGCCTCTATTCAGTTTTATATTTTGCTTTGCACATTATCTAGTAATGTGTCCCATGGCCAAAGTATAACATTACATGTTCAGAGTCTCTTAGTCGCAAGTGGTACACAAGGATAGGTAAGGCACTGGGTGTCGGTCTCGCCCCCAGGTTTAGGGCATGACATGATGTATTCATAGATCATAAAAGCCTACAATATATCTTCAAGCAAAAAGAGTTGAACTTACGACAAAGGCGATGGCTTGAGTTATTTAAAGATTACAATGTTAACATTCTATACCATCCAGGGAAAGCTAATGTTGTAGCAGATGACTTAAGTCATTGATCGATGGGTAGCTTAGCATATTTAGAGGCCGAGAAAAGACAATTAACTAGAGAGGTTCATCAATTGGCTTTTTTGGGGGTTCGGTTAGTATGATCTGGAAATAGTGGATTTGTACTCCAAAGTACTACAAAATCATCTCTCATAACTGAAGTAAAGGAGAGGCAGTACGACGACCCAGAGTTGGTTAAGTTTAGAAAGTGAGTTCTGTAGTAGAAGAAGTTGTTGTTAAAGCTCAAGGGAGATGGGGTTCTCAGTTACAAGGGTCGTTTGTGTGTTCCAGATGTAGCAGTGCTACGAGACAAGATTATGTTAGAGGCACATTATTTGTGGTACTCCATTCACCCTGGGTCAACGAAGATGTATCATGACATTAAAGATGTGTACTGATGGAATGATATAAAGAAGAACATTGCTGACTTTTTTGCCTAATGTCCTAGTTGCCCGCAGGTGAAGATAGAGCACCAGAAGCCCGGAGGGCTAATACAGACTATAGAGATACCAACATGGAAATGGGAGGCGATAAACATGGAATTTATCATGGTATACCTCATTCTCATCGTAAGCTCGATTGCATATGGGTGATAGTTAATAGTCTCACGAAATCAGCTCATTTCAGGTCAGATCTATATATACAATAGAAAATTATGCAAAGTTATATATTAAGGATATAGTGCGGCTACATGGAGTACCAGTATCTATTATATTTGACCGTGGGTCCCAATTTATAGCATATTTTTGGAGGTCATTTCAGAGAGGTCTAGGGACTCGGGTGAATCTCAGCACAATTTTTCATCCACAGACTGATGGACAAGACGAGCACACAATTCAGACACTCGGGGATATGTTACAAGCATATGTGTTGGAATTTAAAAGAAGTTGGGATGAACATCTACTTCTTATCGAGTTTGCATATAATAACAGTTACCACTCCAGTATCCAGATGGCTCCGTTCGAGGCTTTGCATGAGAATAAGTGCAAATCTCCTATAAGGTGGTTTAATGTTGGAGAATCTAGGTTACATGAGACAGACCTAGTTCAGCAAACCATAGAAAATTTAAATTTTATCCTGGAACGGTTGTTGACAGCTCAGCATCGTCAAAAATCATATTCTGACGTGCGGTGACGAGACTTAGAGTTCGGTGTTAATGACTGGGTATTCTTAAAGGTGTCACCAATGAAAGGCATAATGAGGTTTAGCAAGAGAGGAAAGCTTAGCCCATGGTATATTGGGCCTCATAGGATCATTTATAGGGTGGACCAAGTAGCTTATGAGTTATAATTGCCCTCAGAATTGGAGTCTGTCCATCCGATATTTCATGTATCTATGCTACGGAAGTGCATTGCCGATCCTACACGAGTGGTGCCCACGGATGATGTACAGATTACGGAGGACTTGTCATACAAGGAAATTCCGGTTGCCATCCTAGACCGACAAATCCGCAAGCTATGGAATAAGGAGGTAGCCTCCGTGAAGGTTTTATGGAGAGGCAAGAATGTGGAAGAGATGACGTGGGAAGAAGAGGAAGAAATGAAGTCTAAACACCCCACCTATTTTAAACTGAAGATATGGCTCGAAGTAGGATACATCAGCACAGCTCTATTCAGTCCAGTAGGTCATCAGGTAAGCTCTTTTCTTTGACTTTCAAAATTTATAATGGACAGCTTTGTGAGGCCAGTGTTGTTATATATAGACATTGGCCATGTGTGGCATGTATAGTATGTTTTCTAGCTGCGTGCAAGTTGGTTTTAGTCTAGTGTACGGAGGAGACTCGGGCAAAATTTTGCCAAAGTCTCTATGAGTAAACATTCAAGGACTAATGTTTCTAAGGAGGAAGGATGTTACATCTCGCGTTTTCGTACATTAAAGTTTATTCATTAGTTAATTGACATAGACTAAGGATGACATTATCTTCAAATTATAAGTATTTATGCGATTTATAACAAGCGATAAGTAAGTGTCGTGAAAGATAAAGGGTGAACGAATCAAAGAAAATGAATTTCGTTGAAGGTTGTCGATTTGGGATAAAATACGGTCCGAGCTATAATACCCGGTATTTATATACTAGTACCATACAAGGTACAATATGACCATGATAGTATGATGTATAAAGTATATTAAAAAGAGTAGTATTTTAAGTAATTTGAGATAATTCTTAATTATGTGGTTAATTGGTTTAATTATTGGTTTAATGGGAGATTAACCATGTAATTAAGGATCTGTGGATAATTGTAGGTAGGGACAAAGCGCCCCCGCTCCCCCCCCCCCATCACAGCAAGTGGAGGAATATTTAATAATTCACTCCTGACATTAGGTAATCAAATTAAGTGGACACATGGATACTACTCTTAGCCATCCTTGCCAAATCGTAGAAAAGGGGTTTGTATTAGTCATCCCTACACATTGTCTTGAATGGATATCAAAATTCATTTTGGAAGAGATTTGAAATTTCATATGAGACTTCATATTATAACAGCAAGAACTATATTACAATAGCAATGGGATTTCTTTGATTAGTAAAGGAATTCATACGAAATTGCACTGCAATAACAACGGGATTTTGCAATTCTAAGGGAGTACGGTGCAATCCTTCTCAAGAATATCATATGGATTTTTCCCTACTCTAGGTATGTTAAGGCTAAGATCTTCCTTCATTTTGGAATGATCTCATAATTACATGTATTTGATAACGAGGCATAAAGAGAAGTTCATACTCCCGAACTTATGTACATTATCCTAGTCTCATAAATTACAGTATTCTCCCTTATCGGGACTTTATATTCAATTGAGTATTGTCTTCTTCTAGTAAAGAGAAAAGATTTTATATATATAATATAGTATTATAGTATTTTCACCACCATCGAGCTATAATTGGTGGACAGGCCCATATTGGGCAACTTCTGATCACATGGTAAGTTATATACCGAGCCTACTATGGTAGATCGCCTATGAGCGAGCAGTTGGTAGAGATACCAAGCCTAGTATGGCCGAGCTCCTATGAGTAAGCCTACTACAGCAAAGTAGATATATACATATATCAAGCCTTATAGGGACGGAAATCTACTTTACTTACTATATCGAGAGAGTTTAGTCAGTATCATCAGGTAAGCATATCTTCAGATTATGTTTGACTCCCAGTTACTTTCAGCTATTATAGAATCAGTTTCGTTTCAGCTTTCAGTTATTTTTTTTCCTTGCATACTCGGTACATTATTTTGTACTGATGCCCCTTTTTTGGGGACACTACATTTCATGCGTGCAGGTTCAGACAGACAGATGGGTAGACCTCTTTAGTAGGTGTTGCTCGAGTTTAGCTTATCGATAAGATCCACATCCTTTGGAGTTGTCGGGTCTAGAGTTTTGTGTACATCCTGTATATATATGTTTATAGGTCGAGGCCTTATTCCGATCACAGTACATCCAGCAGTATAGGCTTGTAGACATATCTTGTTAGTTAGTGCAGTATGTTGGGCTTGTAGGGCTTGTATGTATATTTTATTGGTTTGTCAGCTGTAGTAGTTATAACGGCCTTGTCGACCCAGCTTTATATTGATGTTTAATCAGCTTCAGTTTCCGTTCAATTTTATCCTTTGCTTCGCAAATTGTATTGCAATGTGGCCCTACGGCCAAAGTATAATATTATATGTTCAGAGTCCCTTAGTCTCAAGGTTGTACACAAGGATAGGTAAGGCATTGCGTGCTGATCTTGTCCCCCCCCCGGTACAGGGCGTAACAGTACCTCCCCTGGCCTGATAAGTGGTTGTTGAGGTCGGAATTGAGACCGCCTGAGTAAGGCTAGTGCACATGGTCAGAATCTGAGCCAAATCCTCTCGAAGGCCTAGAATCATGATCGGCACAGTTGGTGCCCTAGCTGGACCCACTAGCTCAATTGTATCTGGTAACTGCTCCTGAGCTGGAGTGACTGGTGGGTATGCGGGTGCTGCTCTAGCTACTATACAAGTTGCAACCCTGCCACTACCACGACCTCAGCCTCTCGCAGCCCTAACTGGTTATACTGGTGGTTGTCCATCCTATCTGGTAGCACGTGTCCTCACCATCTGTGAGAGAATGGAATAACAGATGTTTAGTTACCGGAATCAACAGATTCATACGACAAGAATACAAGAAAGTGAAGTTTCCTAAGGGTTCGACAACCTCTCAAAGATAAGTACAAACTTCTCTGTACCGATCCACAAGACTCTACTAAAACTGCTCATGACTCATGAGACCTATACAACCTAGGCTATGATACCAATTTGTCACGACCCAAAAATCCTAACCTATCATGATGGAGCCTAACGTGGTACTAGGAAAGCCAACATTCAAAATAATTCTAAAACTTTTAGCAGAGAATAAGTTAAAGCAGTTTTCAATAATATAAGTTCTCATAATGGGATAGAAAACCCAAAACACGACATGGAAGTTCCCAGCATCGAGGAGTCACAGAGTACATGAGCATCTAAATTTCACAAGTATGAGATACACTGTCTATGAAAGTTCAAAATTAAATACAATAAGTGAAAAGATAGGGAAGGAAAAACAAGGACTGTTGATGGCGGGTAGCTATCTCGAAATATCAACAAAAAAAAAGGATCAGCTACGCAGATGATAAGTTGGTATTTTACCAACTTATCTTGTCTTTAAGCCTATATTTTTGCTATGTTTGAGTGATAAAATCATGTTTTTAATGCCATTTACTTCTATATTACAGGTTCTATGTGATTTAGAAGTGAGCTTGAAGAAACCAAGTGAAACGAGTCAAAAAGAAGATGAAAAGAAAAAGATCTGGAAAATGCCCTCAGTTGTCACAAATGCGACACATTTCTGGGAAATGCGAACAAAGCAGCCATGGGAATTGCGAGTGTACCATCGCAATTGTGAAGGAAGACCAATCAAGCAGTCTTCGTAAATGTGAACTCAACCCAAGAAGTCAACCTTCGCAAATGCAAAGTATTGATCGCAAATGTAAAGGTCAACAGTATGGTCATAGTTCACAATTGCGAACTTTTGTTCGCAAATGCGAAAATCGTGCTTCAGCTCTGGGCAATTATGTCATTGCACATTTTTTTGGCCCCAAACTCTTTAATACCCAAACCAGCTCATTTGTAAAAGATCTTTTGTCTTATTTTCAGTCTTAGGTCTAGAGAGAACAAGGTTGGAAGCTAGGGTTTATGCACTTACACTTGGGTTTTGAAGATTTGAAGATTGTGGTTAAGAACTTCTTACTCATCTGTACTCATTTCTTCATTTACTTGCTTTGTATTCAATATCTGAATGTGAAGTGTTGTATTCAATACTTGTATCTTGTTTATGGAAATAATCATATTTAAAGTGTGGATTAAATACCTTCTTGTGCTTATGTATTCAATGATTTTTCATCTTTTATGATGTGAGTTATTGTTTCTTTACTTATTCTTATTCTTTAATGTTTCCAAAGAGATTAGCTAACCCTAGGACTTGCCCATTTACTCCGAATTAATTTTGGGAAAGAATATTTAGGGTTGGGAAAGATTAATTAACAAGAACTTGAGGCTTTAACCCTCATTTTATAGATTCTACCTTGGGATAGGATTGAACTACTTTTAGTTATATCCGGGTGTGCATAATCTCTTAATTGTTTTAGGAATAATTCAATTAGGAAGTTTTATTAGTCTTTGGAAGAAGCTAATATAGAATTATTACCCGTGTCTAATTAACATAAACTCGCTCATATTTGTGAATCATGAAATACATTGTATCGTTACTTGAGTGTAATTTCTGATGCATCCATCCTTGTAGTCATTGATAATTTTACTTGCTTTCTAGGTTAGTTTACATTTCTGCATTTAGGTATAAATATTTTCTAAAATCTATTCTTAGTGTTTGAATTGCATAACAAGTGATAATTCTCTTACATCCTTAATCGGCTACATATTATTCTCTATGGGATTTGACCCAGACTCATAGTTGGGTAAGTTATATTGCATATGATCGTGTCCATTTACTTTTTAGTAGTGGATTTGGACATCATCAAAATTGGCGCCGTTGTCGGGGAATAATTTAGCATAATTTAGGTTGTTTGAGAAATAAACGTAAGTGCTTTGGTACAAACTTGTGAATATTTGTGTAATTAATTTTTCATACATTGGTCTATTTTTCTTGTTTGTTTCTTGGTTATTTTCTTTATTCTTGAAAAATGGCATCGCTTAAAGAAAATTGGTCGGATGGTAGTTGTTCATACTTTAATGACCCATGTTCTTATTGAGGAGGACCACACTCGTGGCAAAATTATTTAAATTCTCTCGGGGGTGTATTGTGTGCACAATCTCAAACCCATAAGTGGAGTATTTGTGATAAGTGTGGTCGTCAAAATGGTCATTAGGATGATTGTGATTATTTGTCCTTCCCTTCCCCAAGCCCCACTATGATGATTCTACTTTTTGTGATGAAAATGATAGGGATATGGAAGTGGAAGAAGTTGAGCATGGTCAAAATGTACAATTCAAGATCATGTTAGAATTCCTAATTGAACGAGGAAACAAAGAGCAAAGTGGCTTGGAGGAGCTTTTGGAAAATAGTCTCCAAAATGACTTGGCACTTGAAAATTTGCACTCACAAATGTGAGAAATGTTTGAATCTTTAGAGGTCCAAAAGCCTCGGAAGTTAATGATAGCCAAGAATTTTTTTTAGATGTGGAAGCCAAAAATCCTTCCTTGGCACTTGATCAAAACCAAAAAGAACTCTCAAATGCTCAAAATGAGAAGACGATGCTCATGTTGGAGACCATTCTCGCAAATGAGGAGAAGCACAACTTTGCGCTCGAGGACTTGAAGCAAGTCTTGACTAAAAATGATGAATATCTGCACTTTGGAAAGTCAAACGAAAATATTGGTTGAAGCTCACTATGCCCACCAACTTGAGAGTGTAGAAGGAAGTCAAGAAGAGTTTGATTTCGAGGAATAAAGCGAGCTCTACTTTGAGGAGTGAAGAATTGAACTTCCGCCAACCGACTCCATGAGTGTTAGTGATGTCAATAAAAATATGGAATTAGAGTCAACCAGTGTGCATGAAAATATTGTTGAGATCGACTCTAATTTGGGGGAAAAAGAGGATGTCAAAATCCAGAAAGAACTGCAATTTGGAGGGTTGATGTTGCATTCCAAGCATTTTTCAACATTGGAATTGTGTGGTGATATGGTAATTGAACTACATCAATCAATGAGGGATTGCGAGGAGGAAAGGCAAAAAACCATACATCTTACAATTTGAGGGAATAAGCAGGCAAAATGACATTTCTAACATGAAAGCCAAGAAGTGCAAAATGAAGAAATTGATGCTTGGCTTGAGTATCTACTTACCACCTCCCATCGTTCGTGATCAAAAGCTTGATTCTAAGTTGGGTGCCCAATTCATATCATCCAAGTGGCGAGAAAATTGGCAAAGTTGATTTGCATCGTGCCACGACGTTAAATGCGGCGCTTGGTGGGAGGTGACCCATCATTTTTCAAAATTATTGGTTATTTTTGAAATTTTCCTTTTTAGAATAGCTTATTATATTGTTTCTAACCAATCTGCTAATTAGTTTCATAATTTTTGGAGTTTATTTGAGTAGGTTGGGGCGACGGAGAGCACGAAATCCAAAAGCTGAGAATTGCAGGGGAACCAGTTTTCGCATTTGCGAACCTAGTCCATCGCAAATCCCAAACGTTTTCACAATTGCAACACCTACAGGGTTAACTTAACTTCGCAATTATGAAGGCAGTGTCACAAATGCGACATCAGAGAGTTTTAATGGGGTAATGCTCCCATTTTGAACAAAAAGTCAAGAACACCTCTAGGGCTCTCTCAAACTTCTGTCTCCCTCACTCTCCTTACTGTAAAACTCCACTACTTCTCACTCCTAATTGCAACAATCCAGGTATGAAAGCTTAATCGCTTCTTCTCCTTCTCCTCCTCCTCTTCTTTTGTCAATTTTCTCTGAAAACCTAGGGTTGCAAATGGGTAACATTCCTCTACCCTAAATTGTTTAAAATTTATTCAAATCTTATGTTGATTTCTAGGTGAGGTTGGTTGAGAGTGTGAGTCTTGTTCCTTGCTAAAGAAATTGGAGAAGTCTGAGTACTTAGAGCTTTGTCAAATAGAAGTGAGTTTTTGTGCTTAATATGTGATCGATGAAAGGCCCGAATGAGATTCTTGGTCGAATTATTGAAATTTTTTATTATTCATGGTAATCTATGAAGTTTATTGCATTATTTTGTGTTTAAAAGATGATTGGGTTACTTAGAAATGGCTTGTATTCAAAAAGAATTAGGCTTACGACTGTTCTCTGAGAAAGGAGAGGTTGTGGACGACGATAATGCAATTGCGAAGACCTCTTCGCATTTACGAAGAGATGGTCGCAATTGCGAAAAATCCCAAATCCAGCCAATTTCGCAATTGCGAAGGATTCATCTCAATTACGATCCTTACATTGTTCTGCATCTTTCGCATTTGCGATTATTTTTCTGCAATTGTGGTTGCTGATAACTTCGTAATTGCAAAGATTATGTCGCAATTGCGACATCAGAGAGCAGGTCCATGAAAATCTCAAAATCCTGGAATTTTTTCTAAGACTGGGGTTTGACTGTTCGATCATTCCTTTGGCATATTTGACTCATTTTGCAATATTCTTCATAGCCATACCATGTTTTCACTCCTATCATTTGTTGACAGGTACCATAACTGAAAATGAGCTCTAACTCTGAAGGATCCGTAAATGACAACCCCTTGAAAGTAGAGCTGAACTATGACCAACACCGGTTCTCGTCATTGGAGTGCCAAGAACGGTACTTTGCTGAACTGATCGCGAAAAAGTTGCTCCCGGAGAGCGGTATACTAGTGGACAACGTATCGGAATGCCTTTCCGATTTCTATCAAAGGCTGGTAAACATGGGATGGTACTGTTTTGCCCCTCAACCTTGCCGAGCCAATGAGCATTGGGTGAGGGAGTTCTATGCCAATCTCCTAGCTATCAGATTAAGGAAGCCAAAGATGAGAATTCGCGGCAAAATGGTACACTTTGGAGCTAAAGCTGTAAATCAAGTGTATCACCTGCCAGACCACGACATGACCCCATTCCATGCAAAAGTCTGTGCCTTAGGGGAGTGATTGGTGTATAAATTATGCCCGGGTGCGGATGTTCCATGGGCAGCTGAGAAGAGAGGGATCACATCCAAGGAGTTCACTGCCGAATCAAAGATATGGATGGCCATCATATACAGTCTTATCTCCCCTATGTCGAATATATGGAATGTATCGGCTACAAGAGCTCAAATGATAGCCTGCATCCTTGATGGTATTCAGCTAAATGTTGGTGAAATCTTCATCAATTAACTAAGGGAGTGTCGGATCCAGAATAGTACATCATTGATATTCCTATCACTTATCACTGAGTTGTGCCAACTTGTTGGGGTGGAAGAACCTCCGAGAGACAACTGGATAGAGCCAGGAAAGTCTCTAAATCCATTGAAGAAAAGAGAAGAGGGTGGCGCTGTGAAGAGCAAAAAAAGAAAGATGGGGTCTTCTTCTTAGATTGATCAGAGTAGCTAGCCATCATCTTCTACAAGAGCACCATTTGATGTGCTTACTGAGGAAATGCGGCTAATTCGCGACCTAGTAGCTGGCCTTACATAGGGACCTGGGAAAACATCTGAGGGACCCGCAGCATGCATTTGAAAGAAAGAGTTTCAAAAGTATCTTGATGATCAAAGGAAGCAGGGGGATCACCTTAAGACACTGGAGAAGGCATATAATGATTTTGCCAAGGCGCATGGTAAGTTGAGTAGTTCTCATTACACTCTGGCAAAGGCACACACCAAGATGAAAAAAAGGAGACGAAAAGAGACAAATTCTTTACCTACATGTGGAAGGGTTTGAAGGGGCTGTAAAAAGTCTTACAGCCTCAAGACCCGATGCCATTGACCAGGCCGGTTGTCACAACCCAAAAACCGACCCGGTCATGATAGCACCTAACGTGAAACTAGGTCAGCCGACAAAACTCCCGAATCTACCATTATTCAATAAAAGTTATTTTTATACCATTTATTAATCAATAATCTCATGATGTGAGTACTCGAACTGAGTAAGTAATAAAAGTAAATGAAGACTGAGCAGTAAGAAATTACGTAAATAACGTCATAGCACCATAGTGGTTACAGTATGTTCCCAAAATAGGATACCATTAAAATCATTTCGTTAAATTTCCAACTTAAGTAAAATCCTTTAGAAAATATTTTTCTAACCTTTTCAGTAGAGTTTTAATGAAATATATATAGTGAAAGTGATGAAAATCATAATTGGCCCCTCGAGCAAAACATAGTTTGTACACAGCCCCTCAGCAAATAGAAATTCATAATCATTTCATATCTTAAAAATCTCAGAGGAAGTAACAAAGCCAAATCAGTGACTAAATTTCAAACACCTCGTAAAACCTTCAGTTTAAATGAAGGTTGTTTAAAGCATTCATAGAGGCTCGGCCTAAAGATGAGTGAAAGTAGTAATTTAATCAACATTTCAACAGAAACTCACTTTAAGGAGTGTCGCACGCCCCTTTTTTCCTTCGCAAAATCGGGTTCGTGACATTTTGCGTATGGGACAACTCATTCCTTTTTGGGAAAGGGAGTTTGCATTTTTGAAGAGTCACCACCTAACGATTTTAAGGTGCGTTAGGGCACCCATAAGGTTCATCTACAACTACGTTTGATAACCAGAGATAGGGTAAGGGCTTGAAATTATCCTAAAGGGAAGGTGTTAGGCACCCCTCAGGATCCACTAGTGTGGTTCCCGGCCAGACAGTTTTTTGTGAATTTGTACAATTGGCAAATAAGCAAGTATTGGCTCAAATAATAGGGGATTTAAGTTCGAATACACATATGTAAGAAAACAGCTAATAAAAAGAGGCAAGATTTTGAAAAGGAATTACGATTTAAACATACTTGGGAATGTAAAGGGGAAGGGGGTCCTAGGTTTGTTTATAATATGGATCACATCAATGGAATACCCGGTATGACACTCCTCAAAGAGGGGATACACGTGGTATTAGCGCACTAGTCATCATATCCATATCTACCCTTTCTTACGCCATGAAGGTAATTAGGGCAGAGGTTGGTCTCAACCCCTATTGCATGCTGTTACATGTCCTTTTCTATCAGTCTTGGAGGAATTTAGAACTCCTATCCTATAAGAAGGAGGTTCTAGGCAGACCTTTAGGTTTAAAGGTAAAATACTAAGGTGACATACAAAATAGGTAGGACTGCATTTAAAAGGGCAAAACACAGAAACAAGTAGAAGGCTCGGATATATATCCACAAATAATGCACATAGACAACATGACTTATACACAGTTAAGGTCTGAATTTAAAAATCCTAAAGCGGGGTGTTTAAGTGATAACATCAGAACCAGATTTATTACGTGACTTAGAAAAGAAGTCTGAATCAGGTTTGCCTACAGATTTTAACAGTTGATAATTAAACAAAGGCAATTCCAGTTTTATTTAAGTTATCACATAATGCTTACATAGGCATAAAGTAATATGCAGTAGTTATTCCGAGTTATTACTACAGTTTGGAGATTATTTTTACCTAAAACATGTTGTTATAGTTGCAGAGATTATTACCAAATTTATTCAGAAACTTTACAAGGTGAAAATTATGACTTTACTACCTTTTCATGAAGCAGTAACTAACTAGGCGTTTTAAACAAAATGCAAATAGGATCCTACAACATGATATCTAATTTGCACATGTGAATGGCAGGGTTGTTGAAAAACAGAGTCCCTAAGGCATGATTTCTAAATGTACACAATAGTTGCAGAATTATTGAAAATACGACTTCATGAGTAACAGTTTTTATGCCAATGTTGTTATTTGTCCTAGGAGCAAGATTCTAAGTGATAGACATAAAACATGGATTAATGAATGAGGTGTTGAAGCAAGAGACATCGGTCCTAAGAATATGATTTTTAATGCATGTATGAATCCTAAACATGGTTTCTATTGCACAATTAGGAATATAAACCTAATGACAGGTTTTATACCCTTAACAGATTATAGCATGCATAGTTACCCCATCCCTTTTCACTAGCCACCCCAATACTTTTTTACAAATTATTACAGGCCATGTGAATGAATTACATAAATAGAAGTGAAAAAATAAGAAGCTACACTATAGGAAGCCTGATTAGGACTTCCTCTCTGAGTTATGTAATAAACCACCTCAAATGCCAATATTATTCCATAACCTTTCTTATATTTGGGTGTGTTAGAGTTCCCTAAGGACCTCAAAAGATCCCGGGTAGTGCTCACACCCAGATTGCATAACTAAGAGTAAGTGCAGTGTGGAAGGGCCAGCTCTTATGTGTCCAGGTTCAGAGGGAGCTCAAGGGTCCCAAAGCAAGGCTCACACAAAAGGGGCAGAACCTAGTAGCCTAAGAATATATGTGAGAGTGCTTGACATATTTTGAAAGGAAGTTTGTTTAAAAAAACTGGACTGACAAGTCCATTATTGAAATCAATCAGTAACAGAGATAATTGAAAGCAGTGGTAGTAGTAAACAAAATTCAAACACCTTAAGATGAGATCACACATAGAATCGGTAGTCACACATGGGGGTCAAGGGATTTGGGATACACAGACATTTGACTGTAAACACATAACTTCATCAATGGTCTTAGGACTGGTTTGGACATGCTTAGCAATGGTTGATACTGGCATGATCATAAACCAGCCAGAAAGAACATAAACACATGGAGGGGATAGGGATTTGGGATTCATAAGATGGTAAGTACATAGTAAGTCATTGACAAGGTACATTTTGAAACACACATAGGGGAGTGCATTAATCCAAAGGGGAAGGGGAGACATTATAGCATGCTATTAATGTAACTCAACTACAGGTTCCACAACAGAACCATAAGTAGAAGTAGACCGGAAATAAGAGAAACTGAAACAATAAGAGAAGCATGTTGTTGTTGAAGCTTTGAAATTAAACTAGGACCTACCAGTTAAAGAAGCAAAGTGCAGAAAAGTAAAGCAAGTAGAATTCCACAGTCTAGCCTTGGCTTTCAGCCGGCTAGGCAAAGCAGTAGCATAAGTAGTAGAGAAAGGACAGAGAGTTTGAGTGTGTATGTGTGTGTTCTGAATTATATGTTCTTGTGTTATGCTAAAGAGAGGGTAGAGTATTTATAGTTTTTGAAAACAGGTAGGAAAATAAGGTAATAAGTACTAACTTAGCACAATTATAGAAATAATACAAATCAGAATTAATTAAAGACCCGGACTTCCTTCAACTAGGGAGTCATAGTTTAAACGGGTACAAGTTGTATCAAAATAAGGAAAAGAATTGCTTGTAAGACTGATTTTACCATAATAGGAATAGTAAAAGCATGCAACATGTAATAGGGATTAAGTACAGAATAATTTCAACATAAGGAAGGTACACGTTAATTAACAGCATATTTGTGCACATAAACATGGTAGAGTACAAATTGATTCTGAAAATTAGTTCAAAGAATCACGGATGAGATTGAAAATCACAGGGAATCAGTACTAACTAAAGAAAGTATCACAAAAGTAAAGAAGCAATTTCGAAAATCAGTACAGAATTACAAGGAAAATACACAAAATCAAAGTTGTAGGTTTAAGGAGATTACACATAATCACCATAAATTATGTGAACAATCAGTTAAACAAATGGTCAGACCCATAAATGACACGGGTTTGGACAAAATTAAAGAAACCTTAAGAACAAATCAAAATAGGAAGCATAACAGCATATAGAACACAATAAAGCCCAGAATATTCATGATAGTCATGCAAACACACCGCAAACAAATTCAAACTTCGAATAAAACCCAGAAGTATTAGGGTTCTTGACATAAAATGAATCGAGCCAAAGGAAAGACTCAGGTACTGTTTAAACATGGTAAAAATCACAGTAATCTGAAAGAAATCATTTTTTGCAAAAGGGTTTTGAAACCCTAATTTGGAAAATGAAGAAACTGTTTGAAATCGGAGAAACATTTTTTAAGAAAACAAGTGAAAACCTTAAGAAACTCATAGATCCATCAAAGATCTAAAAAGATCGGAGGATTTTTAGCTAGGTTTTTTTCAGAAAAATAAAAGAGACGAAGAAAAGATCGGTTAAAACCCATGGATACACCTAGATCGAAGACAGATCTAAAGAGAAGTAACAAGTCTCAAGAGCTAGGATTTCAGAGAACCCAAAGAAGATGATAAAACATTAGATCGTTACCGATTTTAGCCGAAAAGTCATGGATCTGACTCAAACGGCCATGGATGGCCGGAAAAAGACCATGGATAGAAGTTGAGCAAGGTCTGGACTATATCTCTTCGAGATCATTCCACAAAATCACAAAAACGGGCCAACAGGAGATGTAGGAGACAAGTACACATCTCTAACAACCATGGGAGTCTATGGATTGAGTGAGGATCGAAGGGGATTGAGGTTAATTTGGGTGGTGGCGGCTAGGGTTTGAGTTAAGGTTTCAGAGGGGAGTGGAGAGGAAAGGGGATTCAAGGGCTGCGGATTGGTAGGAAATGAATTAGGTTAGGGGGTCGTTTGGGATTAATTTTTGAAAGGGGAATGGGGACCGTTGATCTGAATGATCAACGGTCAAGATCGAATGGGTAGGTGGTGTTCCTGGTTTTGGCTTGGGTCTGGTGGGTTTTCAATTGGGTTGGGGTCTGGTTTTTAATTAAAATTGGGCTGGGAATTGGGTCTTGATTTGTATATAATTAAAAGCCAAATCTGGCTATAATTTAAATAGCCATTTTTTCCTATTTAATTTATACAGACTAGTAGATAGTTTCTGAAAACAAATTTAAAGGGCTAAAAATGATTTATAATACATAATTAACAATTTAAAAATACAGAATCCAATTTTATGCATATAAAACATAATTAAGCCTTAAAATGGCTAATATTGCAATTATGTGCAATTTAGCTTTAAAAATACTAAATACAATAGTAAAAATATATAAAAATTACTTTAGCCATATTTTGGCATAAATATAGAAATACTATAGATGAATTATCAAAAAAATAATTTTCGAAATAATTATTGAGAATTTTACTTATAAAAAGGGAGAAAATAAATCAATTTAAACCTTTAAAATTATGGAAAAAATAATAAAACACTTGGACATGCTTATATATGCATATATATGCTATTTTGAAGTTATTTTGCATATTGAAAATATATAGGAAAAAATTGGGTATCAACAAGGAGGAGTGAAAATAGTAAGTTTATAAACATGCCCCTCAAGGAAAGCATCACTCGTATATATGTATATATATATAGCCCCTCGGACAAGCCACTCAGTCACTCATGACTCAACTCTCAGCAATCAGCGTTCACACTCTGTAGTCACGCTCAATAGGTGCCTTAACATAACCACGGCGAAGCAATTGACATAACATTGCATAAACCCGAAAAGACACAACCGATACGCCATCCGTCGAGCAATACCCAATACTCTTCCCGCTCGAATTCCACTAAGAGACCCTAATAATACCGCACCACATGTGCTTAAATCCAACAAATCCCAACGCCTCGCAACACAGAAAGGTAAATCATAGGTCTACCCAGATCTCTAATAAGCTCAATAGCAATCGAATTAACACATCCCTTAATAATAACAGTACGGAGTCAACAATTCCGACCCGGTGCAGAACACACATCCATGATGGGCCTACCAATGAAAAACACATCAACTCTAGTCACCTACAACAGATGAATAACCCTTCGAAGGTTCACAATGACTGCATCATAGCACATACCATCATCCGACTAGCTTACCCACATCTTTATAGTCCACAACCGCGAAATAACCTATTTATGAGAACTCCCAGTCTCCAAATCCATACAGCACAATACCAAACCATCAGAATTAAATTCCTCTAACTCAACCTAGCTATGCAGCCCCTCAAAACCTAAAAGCATTGCCACAAAATACCTGTAGAAACCCAGTGCATCATAAGCACCCAAGAACCGATCATATCCGTTACCCTGCCGATCCAACCTACTACCAAGCTATCCTAATTCTCTGAGTTCCTTCCGAATTACATTCAAATTGATATGTTTCCTTGCTAGTACACCACTATCCTAAACTAAAACTTGCCCCACAGACTTTAGCTAAAATTCACATCGCCCTAAGGCTCATAAATCCTTGCATTCCTATGAAGCACCACAGCCGAGATACCCGCTCTGAGAAGACCTTCTGCGAATCTAAAGTCATTACATTCACCTTCCTAATACTGATGTGTAGAATCCATAAAAATATAGAAATACCCTCCAATGCAAACCTTAGTTTCTAACAAAATATACAACCTGAAATTCTCCAATTATTACATGTAAAAAAAATCTTGAACCCATTAGACCCATTCTCGAGAGTCATCCACTCTACTCAAACCTCAATTAGACTGATCAAACGGACCGGATGACCTGTGCTCCATTAGCACTCCAATACCGCAGAAAGTAACCCCACCTTAATGCATCCAGGTAGATTCCTACTCCATGTACATTACATCCTTCACCAATAACAACTCAGGTTATTATGTGATTCTCATACACCCATAAGCATAGCATAACCTTTATTAAAAATTTCCTTTACTCGAGCCATCCTCGGTCTCAACCTTTGTAAGCCATCACTGATTCACAGTATGTCCCAAACTGGAACCATCATAGCACATAACCGTGCAATCAACTGATTAATCGTAGACTCCCCCATTTGGCTCAAAGCCATAGATCAAAACACATCATAACTTATAATACATATACTCAATTATTGCCATAATACCATAGTAAGATTAAACTCAATCCTTCATAAGCTCGTGAAACACAGACCATTTAGTACTTTAAATCTTCTGCAAATCTCACATTCACTCTCATAACAGTCAAGCGCACTCTCTTAAGCAACCCAAATTCAAATTGTAACACATATCTTTCACTAGTAACAGAGATCTTCCAAAAATGACATAAGGAGCACGCAAACTTCAGGACAATCAGCAAAAGATAATCCACTTGCTTCGCCTCAAAATGGAATCTCTCTATATTCTTCCATAATCATAACTATTACCCGGTCACTTACCCTTCTTGAGTCTGAACTCATATCACGACATGAAATTTACTCCATTTCTTAACTAGACAACATGAAAAAAAAAAGATCCTTCATCATGCCCACCACTCAGGCTATACATCAACTCATGATGAAAATCTGGAAAGTTCTTACTACCCTCAAGCAGACCCTTCTCGCCTAAATTCAAATCATACGAACACATCTTTCAGTCACATCATACTCATCATATAGCTATCCAGTCATCACTCCCACTAATAGGGACACTATCGGACATACAAATCCAAAAGCACGTACTCACACAATCAACGCCTCAGTGCTCAAGCTATAGGCAAAATCTAGCCTCAAGTCCTCCATACTAGCCCAACATCAACACACAAAGGTCATATCTCGCCCCTCGATTAGGGAATCACAAGCCATCAATGCATATATGATGTTGAGCGCTCATGCGTGCATACGAACACGTGGAAGGAATTTCAAGAGCTACATTTCAAGCTGAATGAAGGATGCATGACAAGAATTCAAGAATGTGAAGTTTTTCCTAAAGGTTCTGCAGCCTCTTGAGGATAATTACAGATGTCTCTGTACCGATCCGTGAGACTCTAATAAACCTGCTCATGACTCGTGAGACCTATGTAACCTAGGCTCTGATACCAACTTGTCATGACCCAAAAACCGACCCGGTCGTGACTTTTATTGAATAATGGTAGATTCGAACTTGTGTCGGCTGGCCTAGTTTCACGTTAGGTGCCATCATGACTTGGTTGGTTTTTGGGTCGTGACACCAGTAGATGATGATGGTGCTCCAGTTGATTGGTCTGAGGAAGAAGGAGAGGAGGATGCCTCTAAGTCAGACAGCAAGGAGAGCACCTGATGTAGTATTCAGGGAGCACTTTCCACCGTTTTACTCTATTATATTTAGTTACATTGGGGACATTACAAAATCTTTTGTTGGGGGTGGCTTCTTGTATTACTGTTGTTCTTATATAAATGTGGGTGGATATGGTTGATTGGTACTTTGGTTGTTTTCATTTTGATTTTATTGTATTTTCATGTGATGTGTTATATTAGTATGTTTACTAGCTTCTTGAATTCTTGTTTATATATATAGTATGTTTTAGTTACTTTATGTTTATTAGCTTCTTAATTTTTTTTATATAGTATGTTTTATTTTAGCGGCGATATCCTTGGTTTTCTTTGTACCACGGTTCTTTTTCAGAGGATGCCAATTTTCTTCTTGAACTGGGTAATTGTTAGTAAAATTTTGTTGACTTTTTCCAATGATGGATAGCTAGGCGACTTTCTTAAGGGAATTATTCTTGTAGTTTAGATATAGTTTTTGTTAATTTAGGAAAAATAAGTGGTTTGAATGGGGTATGGTCCCATTGGCCAAGTTATGGCTTGCTTGGTACTAACACAATTTAAACCTCGGTATATGAATTTGTGATCCTTGAAAAATAAAAATGATTGAAGTAAAAAAATCATTGTCATGACTTTTAGACTAAACTTTTGCCTCTTTCATTCACTAAATAGCTTCTTAGGCTACACGAAACTTCCTTGATATTCATTGGTTTGAATTGGATTTTGGATTTGTATTCCACTTGAGTTTTCATGTGTCATGTGTGGTGAGACTTATTGTGAAGTTCTTTTGCATCATTTGTACTCTAGAACTTGACTGGTAGGTTTTTCAATGCTAATGTTAATTGTGTTTGGTGGAGGGATGACCTTAGGCATTCTTTGTAATCTTTAAAAAAAGTCTTTTTAGCCTTTCAAGCCTACCATTGCATAAATATAATCACTAGTTTCCCCCATTTGAGCCTTTAACCTTTTCTTTGGCCACATCATTACAAATCTTCACCCTTTTGTGAAATAATTCCCTATTTTGCACCTGTCCCTCCTTAATAATTGAGAATGAGGCTAAATGCCTAAGTTTGGGAGTGTGGTATCAAGTTGGAAAATCGATAAGGTTGTACTTTGAGTGGAGAAACATATACATCAAAGTGTCCTTATGAAATTACTCAAGCTCCAAAAGAAAATAGCTATATAAAAAAAGAAAAAAAATAAAAAACAATTATGTAGATATATAAATATGGTGTCTTGAGAAAATAAGAGAGTTACTTTAAGGTGGCTCTATGTTGATAACTAGGTGCCAATAAGGGCTATGTGGTTTAAAAAAGAAAAAACACGAAGTACAAAAAGAAAGGCAAATGTGAGTAGTGTTCAAGGAGGGTGTAGTCACTTGTATCCTAAATGCTCCAATACTTCTCTAAACCTACATTACAAGCTCAAAAAGTCCTTTTGGGACCTCCAACCAAATGTTCTTGAATAGGCGGTAAATTAAAATAAGGTCAAGCCTATGGCACTACGTTTGTGCATCTGAATATCTTTGTGAGAGTGAGAGCTTATTCTTTCCACTTGATATCTCATTTATGTTTTGAATTGCAAATTATGAGTGTGGAATTCTCTCTTAACTGTGATGGTACATGAGATTTGATTTGTGAAGTTAATCCCATTTCTAATTGAGAGGAATGAACGAGGGAAGATAATTTTGATAGAAAGGCAAATTTTGAAGCTTTAGTGTCATGAATTGATTTGCTACTTTGATTTGGATAGTATTTTAGAACATGAAATGTAATGAAATTCATGAGAAGTGTTCGATAATTCGTATGCTTTGGATTAATTGTTGGTACCAATCAAGGTCATGTGTTTGTGCTTTTAGTAGACCTTTTTGGCTTGGCATGATGAGGATGTGCTATTGAGTTAAATACATGGAAGGAGATTCTGTCGCATTCATTGCTTGAGGACAAGCAATAGTTTAAGCTTGGGGGTTTGATAAGTTGGTATTTTACCAACTTATCTTGTCTTTACGCCTGCATTTTTGCTATGTTTGAGTGATAAAATCATGTGTTTAATGCCATTTACTTTTATTTTACAGGTTCTATGTGATTTAGAAGTGATCTTGAAGAAACCAAGTGAAACGAGTCAAAAAGAAGATGAAAAGAAGAAAATCTGGAAAATGCCCTTAGTTGTCGCAAATGCGACACATTTCTGGGAAATGCGAACAAAGCAGCCATGGGAATTGCGAGTGTACCATCGCAATTGCGAAGGAAAATCAATCAGAAGCAAATGGAGCGCACCAACACCTTCCACTGAGCTGATAGCCTACTTGGAAGACTCTCGACCTGTCTATCAGGACCTGCAGGCATGAAACGCAACGTCACCAAGCAAAAGGGAAGTCGGTATGAAAAATGTACCGAGTATGTAAGGCACCTAAATAAGTACATAAAAGACATGGAAGAGATATAGAGTAAATGACTCTACCTGTAAGTCTGGATAACTGTGTAAATCATGAAATACTTATAATATCATGCATATGCGTATGAATATCATGTCGTGCATAGGTACATATGTTCCTAATACTATCCAGCCTCTGAGGGCATCCCATCATATCATCTCGGCCACTATGGGTAAAATCGTCAACATATACCAGCTGATCAGGTGATGGTGCGTATATAAAGCCTTAACCTTTTCCCATAACCCATATACATATATATACATATATACGCATATATTACGCCGTCTGAGTCATGGGTCAATGTACATATATAAATGCGTGAAATGCAAAAGAAATACGTTAATAAGATTTTCTCAGAATGCCATAAAACTCAATATGTCTTTCGGATAAACTTTATCAAATACGTATTTTTCTGATACCCGTGAATAGACGATAGAATAATAAGACTTATGGGAGGATAAGAACATACACATCTCTAGCATTTCTACAAACATAGTAATTTATGGAAGTTGTGCATTTGCTCGTTTCTTTCATGTCATATAGATTATGCCAAAAGAAAGAAGGAATAGCCTTAACATACCTTAACTCCATTGAGTCCTTAATACCTTCTATGTTATTCTTTAAACAACTCAACTCAATCTACCATAGCATAAGAAGATTCAAAATCAGTGCTAAGTAAAGGCTAAGTCCGTAACTTAAACTAGTAGCTTGTTTATGTAAATTTGGCTGCATCTCCCCTATAACAAGGCCCTCCTCCAATACCATATACCAACAACAAAAACAACACAACAATAACAATATGTATGCATCATGTCCCAACCTTATTTCCATCACAATATACCACAAAACTACCAACACACCCTAATCACTTCATACATAAAACGAAAACCAAAGTAGTGTCCAACAACCTAAACAATATAACGACGAATGACCAGCCAACCACCCTGCCATTATGTGGTGTTTCTCCACACTCTTTCTTCTCTAAAAATCCATAAAAATAGTAGCAAAATAGACAACCCAACAGCAACATGAAACAATCCACAAAACAGTCCCACAATTCAACAACTCAAAATTGATTTTTTCGATTTATTAAAACATGTTTCGACTAGTCTTTTCTTTCAAATTGAGGAACACAACCAACAGTAAATAATTAAAACTCTTATCCTTTAAACCATCCATCAATTCAACTTAAAAATAAGTTCACAACCAGCCAACAATGATGCAACAAAAACAACATACCACTCATTCGAAACTTGCTAGATCTAGTCTTTGAGGACGAGTTACAACTCGTACAAGCATAGATAATGGAAGGAGAAGCATAAACTAACCTTGGACTAAGTATAACCACAAAACATAGTCCTTCTCCATCAAAAATCATTCCCCCAATGAAGCTACATGAAGGAGAAAGAGAAACTAGCAAGCTGTCCAGGGTTTTCGGCACTAGAGTCACATCGTAACATCCGAAATAACCTAGTGTTTGTGTGGGATTTTGGGGAGGAGGTACAGGGGTTTAATATAATTTTTGGTCTGAGAAATAAGTGAATTAAATGAGTTAATATGTCCTTAAAACACCCCTTTTGGCCGAATTTAGGGCTTTTAATTGTGGCCTCTACATTTGGCAAGTAGGTGATGTACATACTCAAATGTTGTATCAATGAATGGTTTAATCCGTTGAAAACTAGACTCGTAGATATTCAATTTGGTAGGTATATCATCCCATAATTCCAAGTACATTGGGACAAATGCTCAGCTACATTTGACCTAAGTTTCACCACATTTATGAATGTAACTAGTTATGACCTTTTCCAACTTTTGTTTCACAACTTTCTTGAATTCAAAACATGACACACGACTATATACGACTAAAATAACTCATAACATAATCTCCTTATAAGGTTAAGCACCCTAGTTTCACCCCAAAAGTACATGTTATTACATTCCCAACTTGTCAACTTTTGACGAAACTTATTTTCTTCAATTCATTTAGCTTCGAAGCCTTCAAACCCTCTTAGTACTTGGTATTCATGATCTTGAATATTTCTAACCTCCATTATAAAATGATTAACTTAATTTACGTACTTTCAAAGTCGATCTCATTTCTGAGCTTACATCAATTGACTTACGGATACTCTAACGTATGAAAACATGGGGTATAATATGAATAATGATGCGCAGTGTTGAGGGATCCTCAGGCCATGACATAGTGACTTCAGGATATGAGGATGATGCCTTCGGACAATGATGTCTTGGACAAAATGGCTATATATCAGCCCATGAAATGCATAGACATGATACCAAAAGTGACAACAAGACAGAGCTTAGTTTTGTAAGGAGTTTTGGGGCAGAGCTTAGCCCTGAGGAAAGAAGATAATATAAAGTCTAGAATAGAGCAACAATTATGCTGTGGATGTCCATGATTAATCTCATGAGAAGGCAGTGCTTAGCCTTATGCAAATATGGAGGCAGGGCTTAGCTTCATGCGGGCTTTGAGACAAGGCTTAGTCTCATGCAAAGGGAAGACAATGCTTAGCCTCATGCAAATGTGGAGGCAGGGCTTAGCCTCATGCAAGATTTGAGACAGGTCTTAGTCTCATGCAGAAAGGGAGGCAGGGCTTAGTCTCATACAGAAAGGGAGGCAGGGTTTAGCCTCATGCAAGATGAGAGACAAGCTTAGTCTCATGCAAAATTTGACACAGGGCTTAGTCTCATGCAAAGAGAAGGCGGTGCTTAGCCTTAAGAAAATAGGGAGAGAGGGCTTAGCCTCATGCAAGAAAGGTAGACAATGCTTAGTCTTATACAAAGAGAAAGTAGTGCTTAGCCTTACGCAAATATGGAGGTAGGGCTTAGCCTCATGCAAGAAACGGAGACAATGCTTAGTCTTATGCAAAGAGAAGGCAGTACTTAGCCTTATGCAAAATTTGAGACAAGGCTTAGTCTCATGCAAAATTTGAGATAGGGCTTAGTCACATGCAAAGAGAAGGTAGTGCTTAGCCTCATGAAAATAAGGGAGCAAGGCTTTGCCTCATGCAAGATGTGAGACAAAGCTTAGTCTCATGAAAAAAGAAGGTAGGGCTTAGCCTTATATAAATAGTGAGGTAGGGCTTAGCCTCATGCAAGATTTGATACAGCGCTTAGTCTCATACAAAGAGAAGGCAGTGCTTAGCCTTATTCAAATGGGGAGGTAGGGCTTAGCCTTATGCAAGATTTGAGATAGGGCTTAGTCTCATATAAAGAGAAGGTAGTGCTTAGCCTTATGCAAATAGGGAGGTAGGGCCTAGCCTCATGCAAGAAAAGGTGAAAATGCTTAGTCTAATGCAAAGAGAAGGAAGTGCTTAGCCTTATGCAAATAAGGAGGTAGGGCTTAGCCTCATGCAAGAAAAGGAGACAATGCTTATTCTAATGTAAAGAGAAGGAAATGTTTGGCCTTATGCAAAATTTAAGACGGGGCTTAGTCTAATGCAAAAATTTAGACAGGGCTTAGTCTCATGTAAAGCAAAGGCAGTGCTTAACCTTATGCAAATAGGGAAGCAGGGCTTAGCCTCATGCAAGATGTGAGACAATGCTTAGTCTCATGAAAAAAGAAGGCAGTGCTTAGCCTTATGCAACTAGGGAGGCAGGGCTTAGACTCATGCAAGATTTGAGAGAGGGCTAAGTCTCATGGAAAGAGAAGGCAGTGCTTAGCCTTATGCAATTAGGGAGGCGGGGCTTAGCCTCATGCAAGATGTGAGACAATGCTTAGTCTCATTCAAAGAGAAGGTAGTGCTTAGCCTTATACAAATAGGGAGGCAGAGCTTAGCCTCATGCTAGATTTGAGACAGGGCTTAGTCTCATGTAAAGAGAAGGCAGTGCTTAGCCTTATGCAAATAGGGAGGCAAGGCTTAGCCTCATGCAAGAAAAGGAGACAATGCTTAGTCTCATGTAAACAGAAGGCAGTGCTTAGCCTTATGCAAATAAGAAGGCAGGACTTAGCCTCATGCAAAAAAGGTAGACAATGCTTAGTCTAATGCAAACAGAAGGAAGTGCTTAGCCTTATGCAAAATTTGAGACAGGGTTTAGTCTAATGCAAAATTTTAGACAGGGCTTAGTTTCATGTAAAGAGAAGGTAGTGCTTAGCCTTATGCAAATTGGGAGGCAGGGCTTAGCCTCATGCAAGATGTGAGACAATGCTTAGTCTTATGCAAAAAGAAGGCAGTGCTTAGCCTTATGCAAATAGGGAGGCAGGGCTTAGCCTCATGCAAGATTTTAGACAAGGCTTAGTCTCATATAAAGAGAAGGCAGTGCTTAGCCTTATGCAAATATAAAGGCAGCGTTTAGCCTCAAGAAAGATTTGTGATAGGGCTTAGTCTCATGCAAGGAGAAAGCAGTGCTTAGCCTTGTGCAAATAAGGAGGCGGGGCTTTGCCTCATGTAAGATTTGAGACAAAGCTTAGTCTCATGCAAAGAGAAGGCAATCCTTAGCCTTATTCAGTGAACAAGTAACAAATAGGAGTAGAATATTTCTTAGCTGGAGATATATTTGTGCCTGATGGCTTGATATATAGTGACTTTAATATGTGTATGTTTGCGAATACTCCTGCTATGTTCACCATGCCTGCATACAAAGAAAAATTATGAGTTTTGTAAGGGGAGGTTGGTTCGTGCCTTCATGTGTTCGCTTTGCTTTACTCTGTTCTGGAGGCCCTATTCGAGTTACCCTGAGTAGTACCTGGTGGCCCTAGAAATAAAGTCTTCGAAAATACTTACATATTGACGAAATAGAGTTATTTTAGAAAGCATAGTGATATGTAATATCAAGTAAATTAGATGAACTAATGACTGTGACACTTTTAGAGACATTGCGGCTTCCTTGCATTAGAATTTTGAGGGTCCTCCTCAAAATTCTGCCCCAGTTTGGTTCCGAGGGAAAATGAAAATTTTACTAAGATATGACCAAATCCACATGGCTGCCTACGTATCCCCTTTTAAATGAGAATCAGGTCAAGCAAAGTTCAGTTATATCAGATGATGAAATGTAAATAGTCTAAACATAGTATCTCTTGACGGTGTCTGAATTGATAGGTTTCGGCCAAACTTCTCCATCCATTTCTGCAAGTATAAGTGCTCCTCCTATTAGCACCTGGTGAACCATGTAAGGACCTTGCCAGTTGAGAGAGAATTTCTATTTGGCTTCATCTTAATACGGGAAGATCTTCTTCACCACCAACTGTCCCCGTGCCAATTGTCTTGGTTTGACCCTTTTGTTGAAAGCTCTGGACATTCTATTCTGATAATGTTGACAGTGGCATACTGCATTCATTCTTGTTTTGTCTATGAAGGCCAGTTGCTCATAGCGACTCCTTATCCATTCTGCATCACTGAGTTCAGCTTCCTATATGATCCTTAAAGTAAAAATTTCTACCTCAGCTAGAATGACAGCTTTGGTACCATAAACCAATAAATAGGGAGTTGTCCTAGTTGATGTGCGGACCGTAGTACGGTACCCCAACAAGGCAAAAGGTAACTTCTCGTGCCATTGTTTGTGAGGCGTCCTAGGAAGCTCATCACGTCTTTCTTTCTCTTTGGTGGTAGTAACTCTTGAATAGCCTTAACTTTGGATGGGTCCAACTCGATTCCTCGGTGGCTGACAATGAATCCCAGCAACTTTCCCGTGAGAACCTCGCATGCACATTTTGTGGGGTTCAGTTTTGGATTGTACCTCCTTAACATGTTAAAGAACTTTCTCAAGTCTGTTGTGTGATCTGCGGCCCTCTTGGATTTGATGATGACGTCATCAACATATACCTCTATTTTCTTATGTATCATATCATGGAAGATGGTTGTCATGGCTTTCATGTAAGTAGCCCCAACATTATTTAGACCGAAATGGCATCATTTTTTGAGTAGTATACTCCCCACGGTATAATGAAGGCTATTTTCTCTGTGTCTTCTTTATCCATCCAGATCTGGTGATAACCTGTGAAGCAATCTACAAAGGATTGGAGTTCATGCTTGGCGCAATTGTCGATCAGGATGTGTATATTTGTTAGTGGGAAATCATCCTTGGGACTTGCTTTATTTAAATCCCGATAGTCAACACACATCCTGACTTTCCCATCTTTCTTCGGAACTGGTACAATGTTGGCTAGCCAGGTTGGATACTCAACTACCTTGAGGACTTTGGCTTTGATCTACTAAGTGACTCCCTCCTTGATTTTTAGGCTCATGTCTGGTTTGAATTTTCTGAGTTTCTGCTTCACTGGCAGACACATTGGATTGGTAGGCAACTTGTGAGCCACTATGGATGTGCTTAGACCAGTCATGTCATCATATGACCATGCGAAGTTATCCTCATATTGTTTCAGGAAATGAATGTACATTTGATTCTCTAGTGGTGATAAGTGAATGCTTACGCGAGTCTCCTTGACAGTTTCGGCGTCTCCCAAATTTATTGCTTCAGTTTCGTCCAGGTTGGGCTTAGGTTTGTTTTCAAAGCTCTCAACTTCTCTGATAATCTCCTTAGGTATTTCATCTTCTTATTTTGAGTCACTATCCTTATGCTGCACTATCTCATTACATATCACAGCCACTGGTTCATTAGAAAAAGTAATAATAACGTTGTAGAAAGAAAATGTGAAAGATAATAATGAATAATAAATAGAAATGCATTGATTAAATTTTGAAGATATCCAAAACAAGTACGGCTCGATGAATCGAGCAATTATTTCGAAACAAAATGCGTCTTTAAAACAAAATTACTGAAAACATCTGAAATGCCTAGTATGGCTATAAAAATAAATCAGGCTAAATGCTAAGCTACCCAGGGACTCAGCGGGCCCGGGATGGTGTGGCAGTCAATTCATGAGAACAGCTCCCTTCTCTACAGTCTCAATGGTGAGGCCTTCTTCCTCCTCCTCCTCGATTACCGCACTACAATCCATATCCTCGTCTTCTAGGAATAAGTTCCTTAGCCCAACCAAAGCTTCTTCCTCTGCAGATCCCCATATTGTATCGGCCTGATGAAAAGTCTGACCCAGATATGGCACTGGTTGCTCGAGAGGCTAATAAAGACCACGCCATGGTGGCGACCAGTCATTATATTCCTGCTAGTTGTATGGGTACCCTAGCCCGAAAGTTGTGCCGTGCCATTTCAACTGTACCGGCTTGGTAATGCCCTGTAGTTACTTCCCAAGCCCTTTGCCTGGTTCGTACCTAGACCATGCTAGTATGCTTTCTATTTTGTTACTCCACCATTTGTCTTTCTCAATTGCATTGACATGTTCAATGTGGTGATAAGTTTCCCCTCCTAGCCTTCTTCTATTCTCGATAACCGAGATAGTTTGACTAGTGTAAATAGGGTTACTTCCATCCCCGTGAATGATTACTTCCTGATGGTTCCATTTGAACTTCACGGCCAACATCAAACCAAGTTGGCCCCATCTGCAGGAAATGGTTATCCCCGATCGTGTCCCTTTGGGACCCATCAAAGGATTTCACGTTCATACTTCCTGCCCGTATCTCGTGGAAATCTTTGCCCAATCTTTTCAAAGTAGTCAATGGACAAATGTTGAGGCTTGAACCCCCGTCTATTAGGACCCTGGCAATGAATTTATCTTCAAATTGTACTATGATATGCAGTGCCCTATTGTGACTTAACCCTTGAGGCAGCAGTTCATCCTCGTGGAAGGTGATATTATGACTTTCCAGTACTTGCCCTATCATGTTGGCCATTTCTCCACTGGTGATATTGTTGGGCACATAAGCTTCATTTGACACCTTCATCAGAGCATTCCTATGTGAATCTAAATTTGCAATAGTGACAAGATGGATATCTGGGTGGGGGTCTTGTTTAAATGATCGACAATATAGTATTCCCTCGCCTGTACTTTCCTCCAAAGATCATCCAGTCTAGTTTAAATGACAGGTTGTTTAGTAGCAGCTTCCTTTATCGATCCTCCTAAATGTTCGGTGTATAGATCCTTCCCGTTCTGGTCATTCCTTGTGCGGTATCAGACTCTTCCATTTTTGCTTTGTCGTTTCGCCTAGTTTTAGCAACGTAATTTCAAGGTATGGCGTTGCAATTGAAAGGAGGTGTGGTTGTTGCTGTCACTATGAAAGGTGTGGCCACTTCTACCTCAAATGGAACAGGTGTGGCTGCATGTGGAGCTACCTCTACCTCAAATGGAACCGATGTGGTTACCTCGACTTCGATTGATGGCTGTATCTGTACCACAATAGGAGTTTGTGTCACTGCGGATTTAAAGTCATCGCCTTCCCGAATAAGCCCGATTGACCCCTCAGGATCCCCTTCTTTATCTATCTCTATCACATGTACCCTATCACCCCTATGATCTGGGAGAGGATTGTTGCAGACGTTGGGTGCAACTTCCTTTTCCTCTATGACCTTGTTATCAATCAATGTCTGGATCTTATCTTTCAATGTCCGGCACTCGTCAATGATGTATCCCTTCATACCAAAATGATATGCACATGTTTTATTTGGGTTGACCCATTGAGATGAATTCTCTATTGCCATAGCAATAATAGGGGTGACAAAACTAGCAGCCTTCAATCTTTCGTACAGCTGGTCGATAGGTTCAGCAATAATGGTATATTGTTTGGGTGGTTTGCGATTAAAGATAGGTCGGGTTTTTGGTAACTTGGACGAGTTGGAGGTGAATGATAGTAGGCTGGCTAGGTGTTATAAGTGTGATAGGTGGTGGGGGGTTGGGAAATATCTGGGAGGTGAGGTTTGGTATGTAGGTGGAGATGTTTGGTATGTGGGTGGAGGTGTTTGGTATGTGAGCGGAGATTTTGGGCCTTGGGCTACCATTACTACCCCCGTTTCTTTCTTCTTTGATTTGCCACCTGATTGCAATGCTTTGTTCGTGGCCTGCAGTGCCTTAAAATTTGTCACCATCCCGCTCTTAATACCTTCTTCAATCATTTCTCCGAGTTTGATGATGTCAGAGAACTTGTGATTCTCAATGACCATTAGCCTTTCATAATATTGTGGTTCTTGTGCTCTGACAAAGAACTTGTTCATCTGTTCCTTTTCTAGTGCTGGTCTGACCATGGCTGCTTCTGACTACCTCCGAGTAGCATACTCGCAGAAAGTCTTAGTTGGCTTGTTCTTTAGGTTTTGCATATAGAAGACATCTAGTGCATTTTCTGTATTAAACCTGAACTGATCCATAAATTTTGATGCTATGGTCACCCAATTAGCCCACTTTTTAGGATTCTGGCTTATGTACCAGGGCAAGGCATCTTCGGTAAGACTTCTCATGAAAAGATTCATTCGAATCCTTTCATCATTCCCGACCCCCACAAGCTTGTCACAATAAGTTCTTAGATGAACCTTCAAGTCACCTGTTCCGTCAAACATTTCGAACTTGGGAGGTTTGTAACCCTTCGGCAGTTCCACATCTGGTTGTATTCATAAATCCTCGTAGTTCATACCTTCTATCCCTTTACCTCCTTCAACATCCTGAACTCGATTTGTCAACTTCTTGATCTCCTCGGCCATGTTCTTGATGCATAGGTCATTCTTAGTGGATTCTAGTTTATAGGAGATTGGTTGAGTAGAGTGAGGTATAGTTTCCACGTATATAGGGTTGTTTTGGTGAGTGTCAGGGATTTGGGTGTAGTGGTGGTCATTGGTTGAGTTTTGAGGATCGGGAATGGGTTGTGTTATGTTCTGAAGAGTATGATAGGTAGTGTTTGTGGGTATTGGGTTGGTTGATGATGGTGTTGTGGAGGAGTTGATATCGGTAAAGGATTGGGGTTTTGAGGTGGTGTGGTGTACTGATGGGGTGCGGGAGGATTTTGTGAACGTTAGTTTGGCGTATTTTGGGGAGGCGTTGAATTTTAAGCATTTTGTTGGTTAACGTCTAGGACATTCAGAGTGAGGGAGAGGTTTGTCAAGTTACGGACCTACTCAAGTTCTCCTTGTAACTCCAGTATCTTTTGTTCCAATCGCAAAACCAAGTTATTTTGTGCCGAAGTACTCCGACCATCTGAAGTTTCCGCATTCTCTGCATGTTCATTTCGTATACCACTCAAGTCATCCATCTTAGCTTTTCCTCTACTTTTTGCATTACTTAGAGGAGGGCCTCTAGATCTGGTTTAATATGCTGATGATGTCAGTATATGCGAACCAACCTTAGGAGATGGGAACAATAAAAATAAAGAAAAACAAATGATAAACAAGTTAGTAAGGATTCTGAAATGCTTGTAGTATTTAAGAACATATTGCGGGAATGTAAATTCACGTCCTAATTTAGGAGCCTCGTTGTGCCCGAGGTAGGCCTAGCGACAAATAGATTTGGAGATTTCAGTGCCAATAATTGCCTCATTTCATTAGTGTAAAAACAGATGAATCTAAAACGACACTAAATAAAATAAGTCACTAAAGGCACTTGGCCTTATTACATTTTCAAAAAGCAGATAAACCTAATCTACTTTGTCCTGGAAGGACCTTCCCCAGCCTGGATGCTTTTGTCGATCCGATCCCCTAGTTTGCGTAGGTTCAGCAGTAAGTATGCCCTTTCCAAGTGTCCTCCTTCACTTCCTTCAGTGCTATGGCAATCGGTGACTCTCTTTCTCATGTTCCCCTCTAATTCCATCAGACTATTCTCCAGATACTCCAACCTCTCGCTTGATTTAACAGCCCTCTCTCTCCATTCATTGATTAATTCCAAGTCGGTCTTGTGGCGCTCCATGTGCTCGACCTTAGACTCGTGAACTTTTTTGCGCAATTTTTTGTACTTCACATGTGCTTCGGCAACTTCGTCTATGACCTTGTTTCCTGGGCGAACCCTTGGCTCGAATATTCCCCCTATGTTATCATCCAAGCATGAGGGGTAAAAGTACACGTGACAGGCATGATACCGATACGGCTCGATGGTATCCTTTTCCACAATAATCTTCAAGTGCCACATGTGTTGTGCTTCATTTTTGTATGGAATGGTGTCACCTTGAAAATCAGCTATGAAGTGAATCATTATAGTAACTCGTTGTATGACCTGCTTCCTGTCTGCCTATCTCATAACCTTAAGGAGAGTATAAGGGTATATGCCCTTTAACCCAATCAGTACCAAGTGTGGAACATCCCTGGATCTGATGATGAACTCATCGTTAGGGAAATACTCAAACATCTATTGAACCTGATCCTCAATCAAATTGTTGAAAAACTGCACCCATCCTACAACATCTTCTGTTTGAGCAAACCTGTCTGGTATATAGGTCATTTTCTTGGGATATTGGAAGGCTATATGATCATTCCATTGCCTTCGCGGAAATTCTTGACGGTATTGACCCTTTTGGAGATGTTCTAACACCCAAACCTATAGCAGCAGATTGCAACCTTCAAAGTACTTGTACCCCTCCTGAAAACGCTCCAAGGCCTGGTATATGTCTGCTATGATCATAGGGACAATAGTATATGTCTGTCCTTCGATCCCCTCCATCAAGGTTTTGGCTACCATGGCCAATCTTGTGTGGATTCTTTCCCCTTGGATCGGGAATACTAAGATACCCAAGAAACAGACAATGAACACCAAAACCCTGTGCTGGATCCAATCCAAGGAAGTGACGGAGAATTCGTCATCAAAGATACGATAAGATCTATTGTGACCGTATCGTTCATAGAGGAAGTCGAATGGTATGTAGGAATTTTTCAGGCACTCTAAGTCATCATTCTTCTTTAATCCCATCATCTTCAGAAACCCCCTTGTAGTGTGATTTTTCGGTGCCAGTAAACCGAGACTATCCTAAGGCAACCCAGCAAATCCCCCTATTTCTTCCAAGAGGGGGGTCATTTCTATGTCTCTAAAGCGGAACACGGCTTTTTCTTTGTCCCAAAACATTGTGGCAGCTTCGATTAACATGTGGTTTGGTTGAAGGCTCAATAAAGAAAGTAGATTTCCGAAGACCCTTTTCACGTGATTCTTATCACTTGACGGAAGATCCATCCACCAATCTAGAAATAATGGTGGTATGTTACGAACCTTGTCGAACCTGGGGACCTCGTGCCTCATTTTCTGCAAAATAAATATGGTTAGGCCCTTTCCCCCAGCAGATCCGACTATTTATAGAACAATGATTAGCATATTCACACTTATTTTTCCAAATTAATGCACACAATCGTGGTTGCGTCTGTTGGGATTATGAAAAACCCGATGAACTTTTGGACGAGGCTTGTCTTAAAAGGTTACTATGCGGACAACATATTAACCCGGCTAGGTTTGACCATGATGCATGTACAATTAATTAGAGTAAGGTTTCTAGAGAGGTCTAGACTGGTACCCACAAGTGGACAACTTGAGGGGGAAAGGCACGGAATCCTCGACAGCACCGCTGATCGACTAGTTTTACCACAAATACTCATTTCCAAATTTAAAGAGGTGATATATAGTAAGAGCGCAAACACTCATCAAGCGTTGCTATAGGATTGATTACACACGAGTGAAATATGATGTTGAGCATGATTTATGCAACAATAAATAGCAGGTTTCACGTATTTATACGTAAAAAATAATAAATGCAATATTTAATAATTAAAAGACGTTAAGAAAGAAAATAAGGAGACAAGTCAGTTTCTGTAGTAAAGGAAATCATAAATGCTTTAAAATTGGCAATTAAATCCAAAGGGTACACATGTATTAACAGAATAAAGCATGCTTAAGACTAATTCAAAAAAAACAAGTTCGTTATAGTAAGAGCCTAAAATATCCCTAGCAGAGTTGACATGTTGTCGCGGCCCCTTTTTCCTCGCAGAGGCTTGGTTTCGACATTCTTGGGACAACTCATTTCCTTTTGGGAATTGGGTATCGAATTTGAAAAGTCCCCACCTAACGGATTTAAGGTGCGTGAGGTCACCTAAAGCAAATAACTCATAAAATGGTTTACATTACCAAAGATTGGGTAAGGGCTCGAAATAACCTTGAGGGGAAGGTGTTAGTCACCCCTCGAGGTCCACAACGGTGGGTTCCGGCCAAACTCGAATTAGGTAAATTACTCATATAAGCAAAAAAAGTAGTTTAAACAAATAAAGATTATTCAAACAGGAATAAAGAGGGTCCTAGGTTTATTAGCATATAGGATCACTTCTGTGAAATACTTGGCAATTGTCCCCAACTTGGGGTGCTACACATACCATTAACGCATAGGTCATCATATCCATTACTACCCGATTACCCTCTCCTTAATTATTGTTACCTAAGCGTTCTAGTAGCATCCAGTATGTGCCTTATGCGTGCATTACCCGTCCATTGCATGTAGCCCTGGAGGTGTTTAGAACCTCTATTTAAGGAAGTTCTAGACCCACCTATGTTGTTTTAAGAAGGATAAAACTAAGCGACAAATAAAAAGTCAAGTAGGACTATCACATAAAGATGCAATTAAGGGCTCATATTTACCTCCACAAATAGACAAACAATTGCACGCCTCAAACAAATAGTTTTAAAATTTTAAGAGTCCTATATGCAGGATACTTAAATGAGCATAAAATAGAATAGACAGTAGTTATTAAAGCAAGGAAGCAAATACCTAATCAATTTGCCTACTGATTTTATTACTTCCTGAATCTGAGTAAGTTTCAAACAAACCATCACAGTTTTAGACCCAGAATTTGATTGACTTATAGGCTTGCCTAAGTGATGATCAGGGAGAAATCTATGGACATAATATCTAAGCTGTAAACCAGATGCTAGTCTTAACAGGCAGATTTTATCTTTAACTCCTATAGGTATGATTTCTAAGAGCTGAAATAGGTTGAAATCCTATAGGCATGAATTCTAAGTGCAGAAACTGATTTTAAAACCTTATAGGCATGGTATCTAGATGCAGGAACTTATTTAAAACTTTATAGGTATTATACAAATGTAGGAACTGATTTAAAACCTTATATGCATGATATCTAAATGCAAGAACTAATTTTAACACTTATTCGCATGAATGACTCGCTTTAATGATCACCTGTTGGGACCATACTGGGTTTGTTGTTGTTGTTGTACTCGAATGAATGACTAAGTGTCAAGACTATTTCTATACGTATTTCCTATAGGCATGATTTCTAGGCGAGTAAAGCATCAATCAATTGCCAAGCGAACTCAACAAACAAATTCCTAGAAACATGATTTCTAATACATACATGAAGGTTTTAAAGACATGATTATCGATGCAAAATTGAGAAACGACTTAGAAGTAGTTTTTCTAATGATGCGAAGGATGAAAATTCAGGATTTAAAGAAGTAGATGAGTCTTATAGGCATGGTTTCTAATGCGCATAAGTAAACAAACATCGCAACAACCTAGAGGCATGATTTCTACCCATTCCCAACAAAGACATATATAAGAATCCCTCCCAGCTTTACTAATAACCCCAATATCTATTTACAAAGAAATATTATTACAAACCAAATATAAATGAAATGCAGAATGAAATCACTATACTATAGGCAGCCTGGATAGGCCCAAAAGTAAACCTAGAAGTCAGGCATTCAACCAAGTCTGAAACATGTCAATATTCTCATAGTACACTCAATTGTCTTCTGATGCGTCAAAGTTCCCAAGGGACTTAGGGACCCTGGGCAATGCTCACACTAGAAAAACCTTTAAGAACATTTTTGTCAGCATGTTTTGGAAAGGCCAGCCCTAGTGTGTCAGAGTTCAGAGGAGTCTCATGGACTCTTAGGCAGTGCTCACACTGGAGGGGTAGGACCCTAGATATTCTAAGTGTAGGAATTGAAAATAGGAGGTAGTATTAAGAAAATAGTTTGGATTTTTTGGGGTAAATAGGAACAAACAAAGTCATTTCAACATTTTGGGATTCAAACAAAGATTCTAGCAATCAAATAGTAGACAGAAACAGGATCACAACCACTTCAAGCAAAGTTTCATATTGCCTAAATTCGACTTAGTTCATTAATTACTACTAGATGGGCATATGGACATGTATTAAACAAAGAACAGTAGGATGGGAACAGATTATCATTCAGTCAAACATGCAGGAAGGTGGCAGAAGTTGGAGGCATAGAAATCATGAACTAATCAGGAGCCTGCTAGGGGTGAACACTTAAACTGGACAGAAAATCATGCTAGTTGAGAAACAAGTAGACATAGGTCCAATTTACATAGGAGCAAACATACAGACATGCTGAAAACAGGAAACACATAGGTCTAATTAAACAGAAGTAGACATGCTGATTAGGATCAATAAACATAAAGCACATGGATCTAATTAGATAGAAGTAGACATGCTAATATACTGAAAACAAAAATCATCTAGGTCTGATCACATGGAAGTAGGCTTACTGATTAAGAGTAATAACATAAAGCATATGGGTCTAATTAGATAGGAATAGACATGCTGATGACAGAGAGCACATAGATTTGATCACATAGAAGTTTGAATGATAGCAGAAGTGGTGACATACCAGTTAAGAGATAGCAACATGAAAGTGAAGCAAACAGGATCCAAGGGTCTAGCCTTAGCTTTCAGCCGGCTAGACAGTGCAACAAACAAAGAATAGGAAAATTGTTATGGGGAATGTGTGTGAATAAGAGCAAGAACTTTTGTGATGGGGAATGTGTGTGTTTAAAAAATAAAGTGAGGCTTATATAGCATTGATTAGAGTAAATAAAATAAGGTAAAGGAGGTTAAGAGTTCACAAATAAGATAAAGAGAACAATCAGTCAATTAATTAAGCTTAACAGGACCAATCAATAGGCAGAATATGGAGTTATCCAAAAATAACACGGAATTGAGGTCCAAATAAGGTAAGTAATCAATTGGAGTCAGAACACTAAAATTTCGGCCAGTAGCAAGGACAATTAGCCACACAAATAAGATAAATAGGTAAATTATAGACCATCTAGGGTTGTTAAAATAATCAACTCTCCTAAATTAAGCTTAGTAAGAGTAATTAAGGCAAGTAGCGTCAATTAGGAGTCTGAAAATAAGGAAAGTAAACAAAAATTACAGGAAGTAACCATCTCAGTAAAACAAAGCAATTTCGAACCCGAGACAGTCAGATAATTAATCAATTACTCAAGGAATAACGGGCAAATATTAGAGTGAACAATTAAATTGTCAGACAAACTAAAGACTGTAATATAATCATGAAAGAATCAGTAGAAAAAGATAATCAAACACATATGAACTTTAGAAAAAATTTGTAGAAACAAAATGAAGTGAAACCCTAGTTCTTAGAAAACATTAGGATCAGTTAATAATAAGAAAAATAGAAGATCTTTAAGGAAAATACCATAGAAACTCAAAATCATTTCAGATCTACAGAGATCTAAACAGCAAACACTAAGGAAGCGAAACCCTAATCTAGAGGAACATCAAAATCGGTTAATGATAAGGAGAACAGGAGATTTCTAAAGAAAACTACCGTATAAAATCAAAATCGTATCAGATCTACAAGGATCTGAACAAACTCAAATTGCAAGAGATGAGGGTTTTTTGAGAAAAGGGGACGAGGTGAGGGAAAAATCTAATCATAGCCACAAAGATAACGAATACTCACAAACATTCATGAACACAAGGTAGGTTCATGAGAAAATGAAGAGTCTAGACTCTGAGTCGAATCTCTTCGAGATTCCCTCATATAACAGCAAAAATCGAACAACTAGTAGAGGTAGTAGGCTAGATAGGGTAGCAAATCACCGGATAATCCCATATCTGGTCAGGGCTCGAAGGGGTTTGGGGGATTTTGGGGTGACGGAGCTCTAGGGTTTGGGGTTGTCTGAGAGAGAAGAGAGGAGAAGAGGATTTGGGGGCGGCGGTATTTGGAGAATGAAGTAGGGTTTGGGGGTTAGTGTAGTTAAAAATGGAAGGTTTGTCCTAGACCGTTGATCTTCTGAGATCAACGGCCAGGATCGATTCTGGGTTGGGGCGGGTTGTAAAATTGGGTCAGGGTTAGGTGAATTGGGCTGGGGTTTTAATTGGGTTAGGGGTCCGGAATTAAATATAGTTAAAGGCGCTATTTGTTAAATACCCAATTTATTAATAAAATAATTTGTAAAAATAGTTAATTAAATGATAAAAATTATTTTTATGCATGAAGATTATTTAAAATAATTACTTAACATTATAAAAATATAAAAAGTTATTTTCTGTATAGATAATGTAGTTATGCATATGTATGGGCTATTATTGCAAAATATGCAATTATAGTCTTAAAAATGCAAAATGTAATTAAAAAATACAATTAAAATATTTGAAAACCTATATGAGCATAAATGATAAATTTAGATGGTTAAATTATCGTATAGTAATATGAGGGATAATTATTGAATATTTATATAATTACAAAAAGAAATAAATTAATTTAAGGCCTTTAAAAATTATAGAAAAATTGTAAAAATACTTGTGCATGTTTGTAAATGCATGTACAATATTTTAAAAGTATGTATGCATATTTAAAAATATATGAGGAAACAATTGGGTATCAACAAGAGGTGGCTTACAGACTTGCATTGTCGCCTGGTTTATCAGCGGTCCATCCAATGTTCCATGTGTCCATGCTTCAGAAGTATCATGTTGATCCATCCCACATGTTAGATTTCAGCTCTGTCCAGTTGGACAGGGATTTGACCTATGAGGAGGAGCTGGTGGCTATTCTAGCCCGGTAGGTTCGTCGGTTGAGATCAAAGAGTTATCTTTCCGTTCGAGTGCAGTGGAGAGTCAGCCTGTCGAGGCAGCTACTTGGGAGTCCGAGTCAGACATGTGGAGTAGATATCCAAACCTTTTCACCAGTTTAGGTGTCTTTCTATGTCCGTTCGAGGAGGAACAATTGTTTTAGAGGTGGAGAATGTGATGACCGAAAGGTCATCTTATATTTTAGAACTCAATTCTGCGCTTTTATGCCTTAAAATCTCATTTTTTTCCCTCCTCAATTGTGTGTGCAGTCCAGGCGTATTTTCGGAAAGATTTTATCTTAAAAGTTGATAAAAATAAGAAATTTTGCCTAAATTCATTTGAGTTGACTTAGGTCAATATTTTTGGTAAACGGACTTGGATTCATGTTTTGACGGTCCATGTGGGTCAATATTGTGATTTGGGACTTGGGCGATGCCAAAAATCGAAATCAGAAGTCCCTAGCCTGAGATATCGGACTTTGTCAAAATTTGAAAGTTAAAAACTTAATGAGATAGAAATGTTTGACCAAGGTTTGACTTTTTGGATATTGGGTCCGTATTTTGGTTCCGGAACCCGCTATAGGTCTAATATCTTATTTATGACTTGTCTGTGGTGAGAAATGGAGTTGTTTTGACGTTATTCGGACATATGGATGTGAAAATAGAAGTTTCAAAGTTTTCTTGAAAATTTCATTTGATTTGGTATTTTTTTTTTGGCAATCCGCTAGGCAAGCGCCTAGGGCTAGTTTTTATTAATAAAAGAAAAGAAAAATACAACAATTAGGAAATGTACAAATAAGGGGGACAATAGCATCGGTTTTGTTACCCATATGCCTTGGCTATATAATCACTCATTTGCGCCTCACATTGCCTTATGATGGCAGCCTCATGTAGAGGATTCATGGGGTAGCTGTCGGCAAAGTCTCACGAGGGCATATAATCTCATAGCCGTGTGGATAATTTCCAAAGGCATAGGACCAAGGTAACACAAACTGGGCTAAACCGTACCTTACTATTCCTATTGAGGCTTTAAATAGCCTCACCTGCTAACATGCATGTAAAAATAAGAACTGGAAAGTACCAAATATTCAATGATCATCACAGAGTTTATAACATACTCTGTGATGATATTACAAATGAGAATACTAATATAATGGTAAAATGTTGTCCTTTCTTGTCCGAACTTGTAATTTCTTCAATTTGTAACTATTTTTCATCACAATCCCAATTCATCAAAATGTATTCAAAATTCATGATTTCTTTTTTGAACGATTGGACTTTGTAGATGTAGTTGAGGCGGCCTTCTTTTGTTTGGCAACTCTCATTGGAGGTCGCCTAACATTTAAAAAATCACTACCTTGTCGTCCCAACTATTTTTCCTTGTATGAGTCTTCTTACCTTTGCTGTTATGCATTGGTGATAGATCCCCTTTTCTTGTTGCCTCTGTTCTACACTGTTGTAACATTGTTTCTTCCTCTCCGTCTTCATACAAGTTTCTCCCCAGGTGCACTGGTTGTGGAACATTTTGGTCGATAACAATTGTCTCTAATACAGATTGACCTTGTGTATTAGTCACCATTGTCTTGCTTTGATGATGTTCTATTTTTTGCAATTTGTTCCTGCTCTTACTCAACATTCCAGTGCTTGAAGCAGTAGGATTTACAGGATTAGAACTCATCATTGCATCCAAGAGTCTTCTTTCCTCCTCTGAAATATCTGGGATGGTTGTAACAATTTGGTTCTTTCCATAATTTGTTGTTGTGACTTCTCGATCACCTAGATGAGTAGCAGCTGGAATAACCTGCCTTGTAGGTGTTATTGCATGAAGACCTGTTGTCACAGTTTGGATCTGCCCAGATTTTGATGTTGTTGTTTTTGTTCGCTCACCAGTAGGAGTAACATTTGAAGTGTTGGGATTAACTTACTGCTGCTGCACAGTAGATGTAGGTGTTCCAACTACTGTATTTTGAATAGCTGGAGATGAAGGATTTCTTGGAATGAAAGCAGGAGCATTGGAGTTCAAATTGCTTATTGGACTTGCCGCTGGCACTCGTTTAGATTTTACCATCGCTAAGGAATCAATCTCCTTACCTGTACTATCATGATTAGCCTCACGATCAGCTTCTTCTGATGAATAACCAGCAAAACCATCTCCCCAATCCTCTTCATCATCATCCTCCCGTTGATCTAACCAAAATTTGGACTTGATAGCCATCAACCTCAAATTTCCTTGTGTAACATCATTGTTATTCCCCGTTGATAACATAAGTTGCCCAGTTTCACCTTCAACCTCTCCACAAGATTCCATTGACTGCGAAGGAACCTCAAAAATAGATTTGTTTAAGGTGCCCAAAGGTTGTTTGGCCATGGGATTGTTCATTATCATTTCTTTTTGAACATCTTTAATGATTTGTTCAACATGTGGATTGGAGAAGTGCAATGTAGGTGCATTGGATCTGTGTACCTCTGCATTTTGCGCATCAACTGGAACAATGTCCTTCGAAGTAATGAGTCGTTCACCTGTGTTCTTGGACTTTTGTTGTTGTGTGTTACTGCCTCGAGCTTGTGGCTGCCCATATTTTGGAGTTGTGTTGATCATCATAGATGCATGGGCATTCTCTACCATTTTATCTAGCTCTGTATTGGGAATGTGCATTGTTGATGTAGGATCATCAGGTACTTGACTTTGCTCACCAAAATGATTTTTATCTGTTGCAGTCCCAAGTCGAGCAGCTAAGTCCTTTACATTTTTCTGCTGAATTACATTGCATGTAACTCAGCTTTTTCCACCAACTAATTGTGTCTCATCCTCCCTATGTTGCTCCTTAATTTTAGCCTCATTCACATCATGCTCACCCTCATTGACCAATGCATCAAAAGAGTTCAAGACTCCAATAATTGTTGATGGATGAATCTGATTTTGAATAACTAGAGTTTGCTTCTTTATAGGTGATTTACTCACCACTGTCCAATTACTGCTCTTTGTATCAGATTTGTGTGGTGAAGTAGCAACAGCATCTGCCTTCAAATGCCCAGATGCTTCAATCTTTGGATCAACAATGAATTGCAAAACGCCAGCTGATTTTGCCATAAACTCCAACTGAGATGTCATAGCATTTGTCCATTCCAAAGCCTCAACACTTGCATGTTCATATCCTTCTCCATTTAAAGTAGCAGCTTTGTCACCTGCTACTTTACAAAATTGTTCAGTTGTAGCATTTATAGGTCGACAACCTCCAGATGTCCCCACTTCTTGTTGTATCAAATTGTTGACATCATTTGCATTCACCATAGCATTATTGTGTAAAGTTGACTCCACAGCCTGTGTACCTCTCGCTACAGCAGGAGAAATATCATGTGTAATCTTGGTTGTAGCTCGATTGGTAGGAACTGTAGCATGCTTCTTGGAATTAGCTGCTCGATTTACTATTGTCCAGACTGCACCCATCGAATGTTGCACAGTTTGAGCACTAGTTTTTACAACATCACCATTAATCAATGTAACTGCTGGTTTTTAAACTGTAGTAACTCGATCACAATTTTTATTCAATGCAACTGTACCATCCAAATTCTAAACAAAAGAAGCTTGTTCTGTTAGTTTCTGTATAATAATTTGCTCATGTCCTTTAGATAATTGATGCCCAGCTTCAGCATATTTTTGCCCAGTATGTGGACCCTCATGAACAACAATTGGACCACGATCAAAATCAGGACATGTAGCTGCAATCTCTTCACACTCCAATGCATCAATAGCTCCTGCGACTGTCGCTATATCACTAACAATCCCTAGATTTTTCGACACCCTATTTCTTGCTTCATCAGCCATAGCTTCAGACATCCTGGTTAAGGCACGATCAACAGGGACAATAGCCAAAATCTTTGAGGTCCCTGGCTTGTTGGGATCATCGTGGATATTAGAATCAGCTAAAACTGCTTTTGATCCATCTGTTCTTGTTGCCTCAATTATACCATGCAGTTGTCTCTTTTCATTGTCTGTCTCAAATCTCCTTGAAATTTTTCCACAATCGTTGGATCATCATCTTCCTCGATATCACTATTCAATCCACTATCCTGATTATTTGTCGAGATCAAACGACATGTATTTACATCATGACCTTGACGCTTGCAACAAGTGCAATACAGGGGCAGATTATCATAAACAAATTTCTGAAGATGCTTGATCACCATACCAGATTTTTCATCCACAAATTTGATCCTCAAAATCTGTGGCAGCTTACCTAGAAGATCAAGCTCGACCTTGACCCTAGCTGTGCTAGGTCGTGACTTCTCTTGTGTTGCTTTATCTATTGCCAATGGTTTACCTGCTGCTGAAGCTATAGAAAGCAAGGATTGTTTTGCAAATAACATAGGAGGCAAGTTAGGAAACAATATCCACACAAAAGCTTTGGAGGTCTCCTCTTTATGATTCAAAGTAATAGTCCATGGAAAATTTCGCATCTGTAATTCTTGTCCATTAGCTACTAAGTAATTAACAGATTTTGCAGCAGCAAGAACATAATCATCATGTCTATCAAACCTGATCAAAACATGTCTTCTTGCAAGCCATCCGACGAGGCAACAACCTTGAGTTCCAAAATGTTTAGGCAGCATCTTTCGAATATATTGTATATCATATTGATCTTGTGAGAATTTAATCACTAAAGGTTGATGTAACCCTTCCTCCTTAGCATATTGATGTACTTCCTCCATTGTAAATTTAATCGTAGCTTCACCATGGATGAACTCCACCTGCTTAAGCTCGATTTTTACCGGAACTTGTCCAGATTTTTTGTTTTCTAGTAGCGATGCATATGTTGAGTTCCTCTCTCCCACAGCCAAAGGCTGGGGAGAGGACGATGCATCCATGAACTGATTCAACACTCCATTGATGTATAAGAAACAGAAAAAATCCACAGAAGGCCAGAAGCGCACAAATTTCTGAAAAAATTCTGTTCGCTACAGTAGATCGCGAAATAAAATTTAAGATTTGGAAAATTTTGCTATGGATTTGAGGATAAAACCAATTGGGGATTGTTCTCTAAGAGAAGGAGGTTCTTTTGAGACCAATCTTGTGATCTTACCTTGCCGGAAGTCGGAGTTATGGCCGATGAATAGTGACGGATTTACTATTCATGGTTTGGGGTTTGAGGTTTGGATCCTATCTCTGTTGTTGCTTATTCAAAGTCATCTGACGGTTTGGGGTTTGGTGTTGAATTCGCAGTTCTAAGTGTTATTTTGACGATTTGATCGTGTGAGTAAGTTTGTATGATATTTTTAGACTTGTGTGCACTTTTGACTTAGAGTGTCGAGGGCTCGGGTGAGTTTCGGATAGGCTACGGAGCGAAATTGGACTTAGAACATTTTTTTGCTGGTGTTTGTTGTTTCTGGAAACTGGCCTCTAATCTCGCATTTGCGAAATCAGAGTTCGCATTTGCGAGAATAACAGTCTAGCATTTGCTAGCTACTCATCGCAAATGCAAAGAGTAGCTGGGCCAGACAGTCATCGCAATTGCGAGAAATACTTTGCATTTGCGAAGTGAGTCTGGGAGGGCAGTGATCGCAAATGCGATCATTCTGTCGCATTTGCGGAGGTTCAAGTTCGCATTTGCAAACTTATCTTTGCATTTGCAAATACAACAAAAGTGTGAAGGGCTTCGCATTTGCGATGACTCCTTCGCATTTGCGGGCTTCGCATTTGCGGGGTTCGCATTTGCGAAGCCCATGTCGCATTTGCGACATCTGCAGCTAGTAAAACTTGACTTCGACGGGATTTTTACTCATTTTTTAAAACTCTCAAAATAAGAAACCCTCTAGGTGATTTTTGAAAGACCATTTATTCCCCAAAATATTGGTAAGTGATTCTAACTCATTTTTTTCAATATTTCATTACATTTCACAAATCTTTAACCTAAAATCTAAGGTTTTCATGGTAGAATTGGGGGTTTTTGGGTAGAAACTAGGTATTTGATAAATATGGGATTTAGACCCCAAATTGAGGTTGGATTCCAAAATAAATCACATAACCAGGATCAGGGGTGAATGGGTAATCGGGTTTTGGTCCGAATTTCGGTTTTGGACCAAGCTGGCCCGGTGTTGATATTTTCGATAATGGCCTAAATTGAATTCTTTGCAATCATGGGTAGTTCCTAAGGCTCTATTTGAATCGTTTTGTTAGTAATTTGCTAGATTCTATTGGTTCGGAGGCTTGTTTGAAGGGAAAGGTCGTGGTTGAACTTTGAGTTTGGTCGTTGGAGCGAGGTAAGCATCGTGGTTAACCTTGAATTTACAGAATAGGTCTTATTTGTCTATTTTCTACGTGTTTAGATGTTAGGTACAACGTATAAGTGAGGTGACAAGTTTCTATGCGTTGTTGTCGGGTTATAGCATGCGGGTGGGTCTTATTCTTATAATTATTGCTTCTTTTTTATCATATTATCCATGCTTAGACTAATTAATTATTATGTTGATCATTCTTATCATGTTTATAGATTTTGGTATTGATTGAGTATTGACTCAAGGTTGAGGTTGGTATTGTGGAACCAAATTTTTAAGTAAAACTTGTTCTTGTTATTTCTATCTCCATGTTGTTATTTTTCTTTATTTTGGTGAGGAAGAGTGATAATGCACGAAGCGCAGTGCCGTGCCATATTTTGTGAGTGTTAATGCATGAAGGGTGATGGCGTGCCATATTGTGAGTATTAATGCATGAAAGGTGATGCCATGCCATGGTATGAGAGATTTAATGCACGAAGGGTGATGCGGTGCCATTTTTATTGATTCATATGGCGAGATCGAGAGTAAAAGCACGAAGGGTGATGTTGTACATTTTCTTTTACTGACTTACTTGTTAATTTGTTCAAGGTATATCGGTTGATCAAGTTCTCATTACTTCTGTGATTTTCTATCTCGTAATCCCCTCAGCATGTCCCCCTCCCGATATTATTTGTCTATCTTTTACTTGCCGTTATTTTGTACATATACTATTAAATTGCACAAGATTATTATGCATGTGTCTTCTCTTAGCCTCGTCACTACTTTGTCGAGGTTAGGCTCGACACTTACCAGTATATGGGGTCGGTTGTATTGATACTATACTGCAGTTCTGTGCAGATTTTAGCATTGGTCACTGTTGATCGAGAGGCATAGCAGCTCGGACTAGACCACCTGAGACTCAAGGTAGATCTATCGGTGTTCACAGGCCTTGAAATCCCCATCTATATCTTTTGTTTTACTATTTCTTTCATTCAAACAGTTGTGTTTCTTTCAGAATTTTACTTATAGAAAATCCTAGAATGTTCCTGAAATTGTGACACCAGATCTGGGTTGTAGTAAATGATGAGGTTATTATATTATTCCGCACTCGCTGTATTTCACTTTAGCTATTTACTGTTGTTTACTGAATTGGTTAAGGTTTGGCTTAATAATTTTCTAACATTGGCTTGCCTAGCAAGTGGAAATGTTAGGCGTCATCATGGTCCCGATGGTGGGAATTCCGGGTTGTGACACCACCCACCAAACCCCAACCTAATACTAAAAACAACAACAACAACAACAACTACCCAGTAAAATTCCACAAAGTAGGGTTTGGGGAGGGTAATGTGTACGCAGACCTTACCTCTACCCTGATAGGGCAGAGAGGCTGTTTATGATAGACCCTCGGCTCAGAGAAGTAAAAAAGAAAGAGAAAGAGAAAAAACAATTCATTAGTAACTCTAGTAGAAACCGTAATAGTAACAGAAGCATAACAACCAAAAGATAAATGACATGCAATAACAGTAATCAGTAACTAAGGTTGGGGCTAAGATAAACAACAAGGATAGTGTTGATTCAACATAAACTATAAGCCATCTAAGATCAACCCTAATCCAACCCCGCCTCACCCCCGGTATGAAGTAAAGAAAGCTCTACTACCCCCTAACCTACAACTCTAATGCTTGACCTCCAGACCTTCCTGTCAAGGGCCATGTCCTCGAAAATCTACAGTCGTACCATGTCCTGCCTGATCACCTCTCCCCAATACTTCTTAGTCCTCCCTCTATCTCTTCCCGTACCTACCACGGACAACCGCTCACACCTCCTCACCGGAGCATCAAGGCTTTTCCTCCGCACGTGCCCGAACCATCTGAGCCTCGCTTCCCGCATCTTGTCATCCACAGGGGCCACGCCCACCTTCTTCTGAATATCTTCATTCCTAATCTTGTCTATCCTAGTGTGCCTACACATCCACCTCAGCATCCTCATCTATGCTACCTTCATCCTCTGGATATGGGTGTTCTTAACCGGCCAACACTCTGCCCCATACAACATGGCCGGTCTAACCACACCTCTATAAAACCTACATTTGAGTATCGGTGGCATTTTCTTGTCGTACAAGACTCTAGATGAAAGCCTCCATTTCATACAGCCTGCCCCTATATGGTGAGTGATGTCTTCATCGATCTCTCGTCCCCCTGGATCATCGACCCAAAATACTTGAAGCTATCTCTCTTGGGGATGACTTGTGATCCAAGCCTCACGTCCCTGCCTATTTCCCTCGACTCAGCGCTAAACTTGCACTCCAGGTACTTTGTCTTAGACCTGCTCAATTTGAAGCCCTTAGACTAGAGGTTCTGTCTCCAAACCTCCAATCTCTCATTAACACCTACCCTCGTCTCATCAATTAGAACTATGTCATCAGCAAATAACATACACTATGGCACATCCCCTTGAATATGGTGTATCAATGCATCCATCACCAAGGCAAATAAGAATGAGCTAAGCGCAGAACTTTGGTTTAATCCCATAACAATCGGGAAATGCTCCGAGTTGCCTCCTACAGTCCGAACCTTAGTCTTAGCTCCATCATACATGTCCTTGAACGCTCTTATGTAGGCTAACGGTACGCCCTTTGACTCAAGATATCTCCAGAGCACCTCCCTAGGGACTTTGTCATATGCTTTCTCCAAATCAATAAACACCATATGCAGATCCTTCTTCTTATCCCTGTACTATTCCACCAACCTCCTAATAAGGTGGATAGCTTCCATAGTGGAGCGACCGGGCATGAACCCAAATTGATTATCGGATATAGACGTCGTCTTCCTCACCCTCACCTCCACCACCCTCTCCCAGACTTTCATAGTATGGCTAAGTAACTTATACCCCTATAATTGTTACAACACTGGATATCACCTTTGTTCTTATACAACGGTACCACTGTACTCAACCTCCACTCCTCTGGCATCCTCTTCGTCCTAAAAATTACATTAAACAACCCAATCAGCCATTCCAATCCTACTCTACCCACACACTTCCAAACCTCCATCGGAATTTTTTCTGGCTCGGTTGCTCTACCTCTACTCATCTTATGCAAAGCCCCCATGACCTCATCCACCTTAATGCCCCCGCAATACCTAAAATCTCAGAGACTCTCCGAATTCCCCAAGTCCCTTAGCGCTATATCCAGGTCCCCCTCCTCTTTTAGATGACCATAGAAGTATGTCTGCCATCTCTACTTAATCTGGGACTCTCCCATCAATACTCTACCATCCTCATAATTGATGCACCTTACTTGGTCCAGATCCAGGGACTTCCTCTCCTTCACTTTAGCCAGCCGAAACAACTTCCTGTCCCCGTATTTCTCCCCCAACTCCTCGTATAGGCAGCCAAACGCTACATTCTTAGCCTCCGTGACCGCCAGCTTTGCCTCCTTCCTTGACACCTTGTACCTCTCTCTATTCGCTCTCCTTTCCTTCTCGCCTGTGCTCCCTACTAACTTCGGGTACGCTACCTTCTTCGCCTCTACTTTACCTTGGACTACATTCCACCACCAGTCGCCTTGGTGACTACCAGAAAAACCCTTCGATATTCCAAGCACCTCTCTTGCCGCCTCCCTCACATAGTTTGTCATCGTTGACCATATAGTGCTCGCGTCTCCACTACTCCTCCAAGCTCCCATAGCGGATAACCTCCCATCCAACTCCCCGGCTTCATCCTTGGTTAAAGCTCCCCATCTAATCCTCGGTCGGCCTAGAGCATACATCTTCTTCCTCTTCATCATAATGCCGACATCTATCACTAAGAGCCTATGCTGAGTCGCGAGGGTCTCTCCCGGGATAACCTTGCAAGCCTTGCACAATCCCCTATCACACCTTCTGAGGAGAAGGTAATCAATCTGAGTCTTCATCGCCGAACTTTGGAAAGTAACCATATGCTCCTCCCTCTTCGGAAAAGTCAAGTTCGCAATCACCAGCTCGAAAGCCTTGGCGAAGTCTAACAGCGAAGTACCTCCTCCATTCCTATCCCCAAGGCCAAAGCCGCCATGCACCTCGCCATAGCTACCAGCAGTTTGATAGGACCAAACCTATTGTTGTATGTGAAAGTAGACAAAACAAAAGAAAGAAAAATCAAAAAGAGATGAAAATATGATGTAAGCGCTTACATCGACATTCTTGTGATGTAAGCGCTTACCTCAGCATTCTTATGATGCAAGCGCTTACATCGGCATTCTTATGATGTAAGCACTTACCTCGGCAGGGCATTCAAATGCCTATAAATAGGGGTCTACATTTTCATTTGTAGAACATCCCAAAACTTCTTCTTTCTCTCTTCAATTAATAAAGAGCTATTCTTTGTGTGGCCGTGGAGTAGGCAAAAATTGTCGAACCACGTAAATCTTGTCTTGTCTTGTGCAATTTATTGTTTCTCTCCTAAATATCCTTTTTCTATTATCTTGACACTCTTCCTCAACAACTGGTATCAGAGCACAGACAGTGTAATTCTGGTAGAAAAGTACAGTATTGGTGCATGTACTATTCACAAGAATAGTGCGACACTATTGATCATCGTTACTATTCACAAGCACTATTCACATAAATTGTTTTTGTGAAAAATGACATCGGATGAAGGGAAGGTTAAGATTGACAAGTTCAATGGCAAAGATTTTGGATTCTAGAAAATGCAAATAGAGGATTATTTGTACCAGAAAAATTTACACTTACTTCTGACCGAGGTGAAACCGGAAACTATGGCCAAAGTAGATTGGGATCTATTAGATCGCCAAGCTCTTGGTGTGATTCGTTTGACGCTAACACGAAATATGGCATTTAACATCATTAACGAGAAGACCACTGCAGGCCTGATGAAGGCGTTATCAAATATGTACGAGAAGTTATCTGCTTCAAATAAAGTCTATTTGATGCGTCGATTGTTCAACTTAAAGATGACAGAAGGTGGATCAGTCACGGAGCATATCAATGAGTTTAATATAATATTAACTCAGTTGAGTTCTGTTAATATAACAATTGATAACGAAATCAGGGCGTTGATTCTACTATCATCTCTACCGGAGAGTTAGTCTGCAACAGTAACTGCAGTTAGCAGTTCATCAGGAAGTACCAAACTCAAATTGAGTGATATTAGAGACTTGGTTCTAAGCGAAGATATTCGCCGAAGAGAATCAAGTGATTCCCCAGGATCTGCTTTTAATACCGAAAGCAGGGGAGAATCAACCAAAGAGGACAGAGTTACAGTCGTGGCAGATCAAAGTCAAGGAGAAGAGGACAATCCAAAAATCGCAAGGACATTACTTGTTGGAATTGCGATAAAAAGGGTCACTACAGTAGTCAATGTAGAGAACCAAAGAAGAAGAAGGAAGAAAATTCAGCAAATGTAATTGCTGAACAAGTCGGTGATGCACTAATTTGTTGTGCAGACAGTCCAGTCGAATCTTGGATTCTGGACTCAGGTGCATCCTTTCACTCTACATCATGCAAAGAATTATTGCATAATTATATTGCTGGAAAATTTGGGAAAGTTTATCTAGCAGACGGTGAACCTCTCGACTTTGCCGAAAAAGGTGAAGTTCATATAAAGACTTCACAAGGCACGCTATGGAAATTGCAAAATGTACGACATGTTCCTGGCCTCAAGAAAAATCTGATATCTATGGGTCAGATTGACAATGAAGGATATACAACAACATTCGGCAACGGATCGTGGAAGATAACCAAAGGGAATTTGGTTGTGGCACAGGGCTTCAAAAGGGGAACACTGTATGCAACTGCAATAGAAAGAGATACTATAGCAACAGTTGATCATGGTCGTGATACAACATTGTGGCACCAGAGGCTCGGGCATATGAGTAAGAAGGGAATGAAGCTTTTGGCATCCAAAAAGAAGTTGTCAAACCTTAAACATGTTGAATTAGGTTTGTGCGAAGATTGCATTTACGGGAAACAAAAGAGAGTTAGTTTCTCAAAGATGGGAAGGACGCCAAAGAAAGAGAAGCTAGAACTAGTGCATACAGATGTGTGGGGACCAGCTCCTGTAACTTCTCTAGGAGGCTCACGCTATTATGTCACCTTCATTGATGATTCCACAAGAAAGGTATGGGTTTATTTTCTGAAAAATAAATCTGATGTGTTTGTTACCTTTAAAAGATGGAAAGCTGAAGTTGAAAATCAGACAAGTCTAAAGTTAAAATGTCTGAATTCTGATAATAGAGGAGAGTATGATATCCAAGAGTTCAAAGCATTTTGCTCGGAGAATGGGATCAGAATGATCAAGACAGTTCCTGGAACACCGGAACAAAATGGTGTTGCTGAGAGGATGAATAGAACCCTGAATGAACGAGCCAGAAGTATGAGAATACATTATGGATTGCCGAAGTATTTTTGGGTTGCGGCTGTTAACACGACAGCTTACCTCATAAATAAGGGACCCTCTGTACCGTTGAATTTTGAAATTCCTGAGGAGGTATGGACAGGAAAGGAGGTAACTCTCTCATATCTGAAAATATTTGGTTGTATTGCTTATGTGCATGTAAACTCTAATGAAAGAGATAAGCTTCAACCTAAAGCAAAGAAATGTTTCTTTATTGGCTATGGTGATGATAATTTTGGTTATCGATTTTTGGGATGATCAGAATAGAAAGATCCTAAGACAAAGGAATGTAACATTTAATGAAAATGTGATGTACAAGGACAAGTTTGAAGTAGAACCAACCAACACCAGCAAACAGACAATGTCTGAAACAGTTAAGTTAGAAGAAATCTCAGAAAATGAAGTGGCTATAGGGATTACAACTGATTCTGAAATTGAAGATGAAGAACCAGAAGCCGAATTTGAAGAAGAACTAGAAGCCGAACCTGAATCAGAACCAGAACCGGAACCAGAGATAGAATCAAATGCAAAACCAAATCTGGAATTAGGACCTGAATCAAATTCAGATTCTGTTACTCATGAACCTACATTGAGGAGATCTAAAAGAGTCACGAATGCTCCAGATAGGTTAACTCTCTCTCTTCACTATTTACTTCTTACTGATGCAGGAGAACCGGAGCATTTTGTTAAAGCAATGCAGGTGATAGACTCTGATAAGTGAAAGTTAGCCATGAAAGAAGAGCATGATGGTAAGAAGAGATACAAAGTATGATTAGTAGTAAAAGGCTTTCAGCAGAAGGAAGGAATTGACTACACTGAGATCTTCTCTCATGTAGTCAAATTAACTACTATCAGGTTGGTGCTAAGTATCGTAGCTGCAAAAAAATTGCATTTGGAACAGCTAGATGTTAAAACTGCTTTCTTGCATGGTGACCTTGAAGAAGACATCTACATGAAGCAACCTGAAGGTTTTCAAGTTTCTGGTAAAGAAAACCTTGTGTGTAAGTTGAAGAAGAGTTTGTATGGTTTGAAACAAGCTCCCCGACAATGGTACAAGAAATTTGATGGATTCATGCATAAAAATGGTTTCACACGATGTGAGATGGACCATTGCTGTTATATCAAAAATCTTGATGAATCCTATATCATTTTATTGTTGTACGTTGATGATATGCTAATTGCAGGATCTAGCATAAATGAGATCAACTTGGTGAAGCAAAAACTGGCGGAGGAGTTTGAAATGAAAGACTTAGGACCAGCTAAGCAAATGCTTGGGATGAGAATTAGCAGAAACAGGTCTGAAGGAACCTTAGAGTTGTCTCAAAAAAAGTACATATAGAAGGTACTAAGTAGGTTCAGTCTTCATGATGCAAAGACTAGAAGCACTCCACTGGGAAGCCATCGTAATCTGTCAAAGGACCAATCACCTAAGACAGATGAAGAAAGGAAGTACATGTCCAAAGTTCCGTATGCTTCAGCAGTAGGAAGTCTGATGTATGCTATGGTTTGCACTAGACCTGACATAGCCCATACAGTTGGATTTGACAGTAGATACATGTCAGATCCAGGAAAGGAGCATTGGGAAGGTGTAAAATGGATATTGCGATATCTCAAAGGCACCTCAGGTATGGCACTTTGTTTTAAAAAGAGCAATATTATCTTACAAGGTTTTGTTGATGCAAATTTAGGCGGCGATCTGGATAGTCGAAAAAGTACCACGGGCTATGTGTTCACCTTGGGTGGTACTGTTGTTAGTTGGATGTCCAGACTTCAGAAAAGTGTTGCTCTATCTACCACTGAAGCAGAGTACATGGAAATCTCAGAAGCTGGAAAAGAGATGATTTGGCTCAAGAATTTTCTTAAAGAGCTAGGTAAAGAGCAGGACAATTGTGAGCTTTTCAGCGATAGCTAGAGTGCAATTCATCTTGCCAAGAATCTAGTGTTTCATGCAAGATCGAAGCATATCCAGTTTAGGTATCATCATATCCGAGAGTTGATAAATGAAGGAACTCTTTTCCTACAGAAGATACCAGGATCAAAGAACCCGTCAGACATGTTGACCAAAGTTGTCGGTGTTGACAAACTGAGGCTGTGCACTGCCTCAGTTAGCTTTCAAGACTGATAGAGTGAAGGCGCCACCAGAGAATAGCAAATCTTTCTTTATTTTCTTTCTTGATGTAACATAGGTTTGAGGGGGAGATTGATAGGACCAAACCTATTGTTGTATGTGAAAGTAGACAAAACAAAAGAAAGAAAAATCAAAAAGAGATGAAAATATGATGTAAGCGCTTACATCGACATTCTTGTGATGTAAGCGCTTACCTCAGCATTCTTATGATATAAGCGCTTACATCGGCATTCTTATGATGTAAGCGTTTACCTCGGCACGGCATTCAAATGCCTATAAAAAGGGGTCTACATTTTTATTTGTAGAACATCCCATAACTTCTTCTTTCTCTCTTCAATTAATAAAGAGCTATTCTTTGTGTGGCCGTGGAGTAGGCAAAAATTGCCGAACCACGTAAATCTTGTCTTGTCTTGTGCAATTTATTGTTTCTCTCCTAAATATCGTTTTCCTTCTATTATCTTGACACGCTTCCTCAACATAGTTGACCCAATATGGCCATTAAAATTCCCTCCAATAAATAACCTTTTAGTAGGTGGAATACGGCGCACAACCTCGTCCAAGCCCTCCTAAAAGTGCCTCTTAACATCCTCATCCAAGCCCGTTTGCGGCGCGTAAGCGCTAACTACATTGAGGGTGCACTCACCAATCACCAACTTAATAAACATTAGTCTATCGTTCACTCGCCTAACCTCCACCACAGACTTTGTAAGATCCATATCCACCAAGATACCCACTCCATTCTTACCCCTCACGACTCCAGAGTACCACAACTTATACCCGTCCGCATTCCTCGCCTTCGACCCTGCCCACCTAGTCTCCTGGACACAAGCTATATTAACCTTCCTCTTCTGGAGAATCTTTGCCAGCTGAATAGACTTACCCGTCAGCGTGCCTATGTTTCACAACCCGATCCTCAATCTACAAGCTCCCTATTTCCCCTTACCCTCCTTGCCTCTCGTCCCATCCACTGACCCCTTCCCCACCCCCCTTCTCACCCCCGGCACCCCACGAGGACATGACCTTACTCTACCATTCCAGACCACAGCCACTATACCTACGACAAACTCTAGAAAATATTAACACAGACCCAAACTAGAAAATAGCAGGTAGCAACTACAAGTGCTCTAATAATATGCTTAAAGTGATAATAAAACAGTACAAAGTCCGAAATTGATAAGATGTCATGTATATAACTTATAAGTATAACAAGAGAGTTCAACTCCAACAGTTAAACAAATTACATGAAACCAAATGATATTCATTCCAATACAAAAGAGTTCAACTCCAACAACTAAACAAATTACACGAATCCAAATGATATTCATTCCAATATATTTAGCTTATCCAAATATAAGCATTGTCTATTTGCCCTGGAACCAGCAACCCAAATCTTTTTCGCGCGCGCACACACACACACACATATATATATATATATATATATATATATATATATATATATATATATATATATATATATATATATATCTAGAGTTGCATATATGATATTCATTCCAATATATGCATTCTAGAGTTGCAATTTTAGTTTTTTTTTTTTTTTTTGCTTCATTTTCTTTATGTTTTTCCTTTTCAAGTTCTCATATTGTAATGGGATCAACTAGCACCAGAGAAACGATGTCTTTGAAGTTATTTTTGGAAACAGTATAAGCATCTTCATCTTTATATACGAACTCACACATCCTAGCAAGGTTGAGCATTGGCATTAGCAGAACTTTTGGTACATCGGTAGGTTCTAGGCATCCTCGATTCAAATCCTTCCATTTATTCTCCAATATTTTCCTAATCTCTGTGCATGCTTCTTCCTTTGTGACACCATATTCGTTCATGTAACACTCGACACCTGTTACATCTCCTCTTTCTACTTCTCTCTGCATATCCATATAAAGAGCAACAATTATTAGAACACGAGCCAAAATTATTGTTTAAACTAAATGGTATGAACTATGATATTATAGGTGTCGTTTAATTCAACCCATATGTTTTAGTTTAGACCTAGATTTATTTGTGCAAAACCCATTAGAGTGTGAACCTCGAATTATGAACTCCTAACTCAAACAACGTGATGAATTTAATGAATTGGAACTTGAGTCTTGAACCCATTGAATTAGAATTTTAGATCCGTCTCTAACTGTGAAGCATCCAAAGGCCTTGAGAAAGCTTGCACAATAACTTTTGGTCGAACTCATAAATACTACTACAAGTAATAAGTATAAATTTGTTAAAATTTTGGGTTGAACTAAAAAAACTAGAAAACGTATTTCCTACTATGCTTGTTATTCCAATATTTAAGGTTGAATTAAAAAATCTACTTATATAGTATACCTCATGCGAAACAACATCATTCGATAATCTACCAATGATAGAGGAAGCAACGAGAACTGGAGGTTCACTTGCAATCCAATCGTATGCCTCCTTCATTGCTTCATTTCCCATGCCTAACCAAGAGGCAGCCGTAAGATATGGGATAGTGCTAGATCGAATTCCATTCTTCACATACTGTTCCATTGTTGGGACTATATTCCCATGATACCATTCGGCTTCTTGAAAATAAGCCCTCGTCAACTTTTTCTTCTGAAAGGTACAAGAGTAAAACCTCATGAACAACGTAGATCGAACGTTGGCAATTTAATCAACTATTTTTGCTGTAGATGTCATGCGAACAATAAATGATACATATTATTTAAAGTGACACTGCTTAACAACTTTCAATTGTTGGTTCAATGGTCAAGCCTTTGATTTAGATAGTAAAAGTCTGTGGCTCGATCCTCGTTGTGTACTCGTACCTACCTACCCGATGAAATAAGAAGTATAAACCAATGGAACAAATGTTGTGATATGCAATGAAAAAGGCAACAACAATTTTATTTAACATCTTATAGATGCTCCATTAAGAAATACCCTCTCCTTGAATTTACAATTTTTATTTATGCTGGTTTGCTGCTACTGTACTCGGCTTTTCATATTAGCCATCTCCCCAAACTCCTTTGGGTCATTGGCCATGACATTGCTTACTGAAATTTCTGTGTATGCCCTGCATGAATCATCCTTAAAAAGTTTAATTTACTGATTAGCTATTCGCCACTTAATTACCGTAGTTATAGAATAGTTGACTCGAAATGACTTGTTATGATCACTTGCCAACTCTTTCTCCACTTCACTGTAAACATCTAGAAGTGCACGGTAAAAAGGCTTCATATATGACGGTAACTGTTCCACAGCATCGATGTTCCACCTACGTTTACGTCAGAAGGTGAGGTTATTAATAAAATACTTATTTACTGTACAAGTTATTACATTGCAAAACTAAAGCAGTAAGTTACAAAAAAAAAATTGCATTACCTTTCTATTGAATTCGTGAGGAGAGTAAGTTCATCTAGTGTTCCATAGGTGTCATAGATATCATCAGTAACAGAAACGAAGCAAAGCATTTTGGTAAGTATGTTTCTGGAAAACCTATACTGGGGCTCAAAGTACATACCCAAACTCCAGAAGTACAACTCAACTATTCTGTCTCTTGCAAAAGGTAATGCTTTTGCCAAGTCCAATTCTTTCCACCACCTAAAAAATGATGTATTCTTTTAAAAATAAAAGTGAACTTTACATCAAGGGAACTTTACATTGATCTGAAAAATGATGTATTCTTTTGCCAACTATTCTGTCTCTTGAAAATTGATGTATTCTTTTAAAAAGAATTCAATGTTGTGATGTTAATTAGTAAATTACCTTGTGATATCACATAGTTCCCTTTTATGCATTTTCTGCAATATGTTGAAGTCCAATTTTGCGAAATTTAGTAACACTTCATCACATGATTTATCTTCTTGGTAAAACGATATGTATTTCCTCGCTGCTACTATCACCATAGTATAGTTGATTGGATACTTTAGTGCATTCCTGACTTGCATCGCAAGAGAATTGCTCAATGTAGGCAACAATAGCTTCAAATGAGTGGTGGTGAAATTATCTGCTTCGTCCAATATTTCTTCACCGTGTACTCTGAATTGTGCTGCCTCAAACAAGCTCAACAATCCTTGCACGTCACTAACCAATGCTTTCTTGTAATTTCCTTGGTCGTCAGCGAACTTCCTAAAAGCATCTGCTTCAATTCATCATATTTTATGAGGTCAGCGTCTAAAACTTAAACTCTTTTCAACAAAAACTCGAGTAACAATTGCATACCAGATGAGACATAATAACCGTGTTGCCTAAGTAATCGAAACCGTAGAGCAACAAGATGAAGGTCAGTTTCATAAGCTTCACCATTCAATTCTTCATAACAGCTATAGATACAGGCCAGTGACTCCTCAATCTCATGTTCAAAATGGTACGCTACTCCAAGACATTGGATTGCGCTTATCAGGTTCAGATTTTGCAATGATTTGGAAGGAGCCATCACTAGCATTTTTCTTACTTCTTCCTTTAGGTGCTCATGCTGTTTCTTTTCCCATTCATTGGCTCCCTGTGCGAGTAAATAAATATAACTTTTTATTATATCATTGTGCTCTCAATTATTTATTGTTGAGATATAATTAAGTAAATAAAAGTGAACGCTCTAACAGTTTAAGCTTTTAGATGAGATGATTATACATTTTAACATGGTATCATAATAGTAAGACATCTTGAGTTCAAGTCTCACTACATCCATTATCGAAAAAGAATTTTCACGTTCTTGGTCTAAGAAAAAGAATCAAACCGCACATGAGGGGCATGTTAAAACACAATTAAATAAATAAAAGCATGCCCTCTCTAACAATTTAAGGTATTTGATGAAATATTTAGTCACATGCTTCAACATTTACAAACAGATGAATCAATAGAATTGCGTCAACTGAAAATAAATGAGCAAAGACATATCTAGTAGTGTGTTAAAAACAAGAAGATATGCGCCAAAAAAAAAAAAAAGGAAAGAACGAGGTTCTTAAAATACAAATTTACCGAGAGATGAGCATAGGCAAGAAAATGGTCTCCCCAAACAGTAGGATGATGATTGTCACACCGCCGTTTAACTTCTCCAGAACTCCTATCCATTTTTCTTCTTCTTTTAACGGAGTTCTTGTCTAGAAAACTAGAAATTAAGAGAACTGAATTTTAAGAAATTCTGTTCAAGTTAGAAGTTCACATAGACATGAGTCTATTTATAAAGCTTTAAAAATTGAACTCCTACTAGTGATGACGCTTTAAGGGCCAGTTGAGTGATCGTCTAATGTAAAATATTAGTGGTCCTTATGTTTCACGTTGTGTGTTTTTACCTTCATTTTTTTATTGAAATAATGCATAAAATCCACCTCATCCTATGACCCATTTACCAATTAAATACTTTTTTTTTTTTGGGGTCCTATTACCCCTGAACTTATTTTTATCATAATTGATTTAACATTATATGTTCAATTAAATCCGACACGTCAAATCAATTATGTTAAAAATAATGTTAAATCAATTGATTTAACAATATATAATGTTAAATCAATTATGGTAAAAATAAGTTCAGGAGGGTAATAGGACCCCCGAAAAGAAAAGGTGTGTAGTTGGTAAATGGGTCATAGGATGGGGTGGATTTTATGCATTATCCCTTTTATTATTTGTTAAAAAAGAAAGGTACTTTTTTGATTTGGTAAATTTTTAGTTCTAAAATTTTTAAAATTTTCTTATATGAATAAAATGAATATTAAAGACCACAAATTTCAAAGAAAATTTTTAGCACATTACACACATTTATAATTTATACAGATCCAAAAATCTGTCTCACTTTCTTAAACTCCATATCTATTTTTCGTTGTATTTTGCTAAAAGTAGTCGAAACTAAGAGATGTGAATTACTCAAAGAAATTCTGTTCAAGTTACGAGAGTACACAAAGACATGAGTCTACTTATAAAGCTTTTAAATGGTTGTGGTGACAATTTAGCGTCCAACCGCTTGATCCCTCTGTTGTAAAAATATATAATCCCTTCTTAAAAAGGTTGCTTTTTTTTAGATCATTTAAAGTAGATTGCACATTCTTATTTTTTTAATGGAAAGCTTTTACGGTCACACAAATACTACGGTATTTTAAGGCGCCAAATTTTAAAAAATTTTCTCTTTTTATTAAACTTTATATCAAGTCAAATTAAGACAAACAAAATTGAAATGGAGGGAATATAATATTTTGTTTATATATAAAAAAAAATTTCTTCTCCAAATAGAATCTTCTTGTGTTTGAGATGCATTTAACTTTTAAAAAAAAAAGTTAAACTTTTGCGAATCTAAAAAGATTTTTCAAATATCCTATATTTAGTGGCACTATTCAAATATCCGGTTAGATTGCGATCAATACTTATCATATTAATATATTATGATTGCCTTTACCATTTTAGTGGGGCATTTGCATCTATACCCGCTTTTTGTGTCACGTTTTAACTTGTGCCCGCTTTGCAAAAAAAATTGCAAGCGTACCCGCTTTTTCATATAACTTCAGCACACAGGGCTGAAGTAGCAAAGGCAATCACGCAAAACTTCAGCATTCTAGTAGACGAGCCTAAAGTTTTTGTTCTCTATTTGCATTGCTGAAATTTTTGTTTTTGTAACTAGCGAACTTCAACTCTAGAGCTAAAGTTTTTGTTTTGTAACTGGCGAACATCAACTCTTACTTCAAGAGGACAACTGTTTAGAAATGCTTCTAATAGTTTTGGTTTTCAAGTGAATGAAATAGCAAATAGCTCAACTCGAACAACAAATAAGATAGTGATTTATCACGCTACTCTTGATCCTGATAGTATTTTTAGGCTTTATACACACAGTTTTGAAGGAAGAGATGAATCGAGCTTGAAAATCAATTGGTCATCGCTACAAAATCAATGCCAAACCAGGGGATTCTGTGGTGTAAACAGTTATTGTACTGCAAGAAATGGCAGCAGCAGCACAAGTGCTTGTTCTTGCTTATTAGGATTTTTATATGTCAACCATGAAATGAAATTCCAAGGATGCTATCGGGGATTTGTTTATGAAGAGTCTTGTGGAAGCAGCAACTCCACCTTATTGGCCTACAATCTCACCATGATTCAACACTTGAAGAAGAAGAAGAAGAAGAAGAAGAAGGAGAACGAGGAGGAGAAAGGAGGCCGAAGTTATTTAAAAAGTGGGTACAAGTTAAAAGTTTTTTAAAAAATGGGTATACGTTAAATGGGGGCGACCAAATATGGCGCCCCGTGAAATTTTTACATTTGGGGCATTTGCATCTATACCCGCTTTTTGTGTCACGTTTTAACTTGTGTCCGCTTTGCAAAAATTGCAAGCGTGCCCGCTTTTTCGCATAACTTCAGCATACGGGGCTGAAGTAGCAAAGGCAATCACGCAAAACTTCAGCATTCTAGTAGATGGGTTTCAAGTTTTTGTTCTCTATTTGCATTGATGAAGTTTTTGTTTTTGTAACTGGCAAACTTCAGCTCTGGAGCTGAAGTTTTTGTTTTTGTAACTGGCGAACATCAGCTCTAGAGCTGAAAATTTTATTTTTGTAACTGGCGAACTTCAGCTCTAGAGCTGATGTTTTTGTTTTGTAACTGCCGAACTTCAGCTCTAAAGCTGAAGTTTTCGTTTTTGTAACTGGCGAACTTCAACTCTAGAGCTGAAGTTTTTGTTTTGTAACTGGCGAACTTCAACTCTTACTTCAAGAGGACAACTGTTTAGAAATGCTTCTAATAGTTTTGGTTTTCAAGTGAATGAAATAGCAAATAGCTCAACTCGAACAACAAATAAGATAGTGATTTATCACGCTACTCTTGATCCTGATAGTATTTTTAGGCTTTATACACACAGTTTTGAAGGAAGAGATGAATCGAGCTTGGAAATCAATTGGTCATCGCTACAAAATCAATGTCAAGCCAAGGAATTCTGTGGTGTAAACAGTTATTGTACTGCAAGAAATGGCAGCAGCACATGTGCTTGTTCTTGCTTACCAGGATTGTTATATGTAAACCATTAAATGAAATTCCAAGGATGCTATCGGGGATTTGTTTATGAAGATTCTTGTAGAAGCAGCAACTCTACCTTATTGGCCTACAATCTCACCATGATTCAACACTTGAAACACAAGAAAGAAGAAGAAGAAGAAGAAGAAGAAGAAGAAGAAGAAGAAGAAGGAGAAGAAGAAGAAGGAGGAGAAGGAGGAGGAGGAGGAGGAGGGGGGGAGAAGAAGGAGGAGAAAGATGGCTGAGGTTATTTAAAAAGTGGGTACAGTTAAAAGTTTTTTAAAAAATGAGTATAGGTTAAATGGGGGCGATCAAATAGAGCGCCCCGTGCAATTTTTACATTTGGGACATTTGCATCTATACCTGCTTTTTGTGTCACATTTTAACTTGTGCCCGCTTTGAAAAAAAATTGCAAACGTACCCGCTTTTTTGCATAACTTCAGCATACGGGGCTGAAGTAGCAAAGGCAATCACGCAAACTTCAGCATTCTAGTAAACAGGCTTAAAGTTTTTGTTTTCTATTTGCATTGCTGAAGTTTTTGTTTTTGTAACTGGAGAACTTCAGCTGTAGAGCTGAAGTTTTTGTTTTTGTAACTGGCGAAATTCAGCTCTAGAGCTGAAGTTTTTGTTTTGTAACTAGCGAACTTTAGCTCTAGAGCTGAAGTTTTTGTTTTTGTAACTGGCGAACTTAAGTTCTAGAGCTGAAGTTTTTGTTTTGTAACTGGCGAACTTCAGCTATAGAGCTGAAGTTTTTGTTTTTGTAACTGACGAATTTCAGTTCTAGAGCTGAAGTTTTTATTTTGTAACTGACAAACTTCAGCTTTTACTTCAAAAGGCCAACTGTTTAGAAATGCTTCTAATGGTTTTGGTTTCCAAGTGAATGAAATAACAAATAGCTCAACTCGAACAACAAATAAGACAGTAATTTATCACGCTACTCTTGATCCTGATGGTATTTTTAGGTTTTATACACACAATTTTGAAGGAAGAGATGAATCGAGCTTGGAAATCAATTGGTCATCGCTACAAAATCAATGCCAAGCCAGGGGATTCTATGGTGTAAACAGTTATTGTACTGCAAGAAATGACAACAGCAGCACAAGTGCTTGTTCTTGCTTACGGGGATTTTTATATGTCAACCATGAAATGAAATTCCAAGGATGCTATCGGGGGTTTGTTTATAATGAGTCTTGTGGAAGCAACAACTCTACCTTATTGGCCTACAATCTCACTATGACTCAACACTTGAAACACCAGAAAGAAGAAGAAGAAGAAGAAGAAAATGAAGGAGGAGAAGGAGGAGGAGAAAGGGGGATGAAATTATTTAAAAAGTGGGTACAAGTTAAAAGTTTTAAAAAAATTGGTATATGTTAAATGAGGGCGACCAAATAGAACGCCTCGTACAATTTTTATATTTTAGTGGCACTATTCAAATAGACAAAATATCACATTTTTTTATTGCAATTGGTACACCTGTCCTATCAGTATGCCTTTAATTTTAGTACAAGTACTAGGTGGGAATAGAACGGGCCCAACATGCAAAACAAAGAAATACGAACCAACAGTTCTTCTAGTGAGAAATTCAAAAACAGTTATATTTACAAGTGGTCATTCAAATATAGCCACAATTTTAAAACTAATCAAAATTTAGTCATTTTTCATGCAAAGATAAATTTGAACAAAAATAATATTCAAAATTCGGAAAAATACTCCAGTATAATATACTGAAATTCCAGTATAATATATCGGTCCAGCATAATGTACTGGAAGAATGGAGTACCGGTGCTCCATTCTCCAGTATATTATATTGGAACTTTCCGCGTGTTGGAGTTCCAACATAATATTCTGGAAATTCATACACAGTTGCACCGATCTCAAGTATATTATGCTGGAACTTTCCGTATTGCAGCAAAATAGTGACTTTTTTCAATGACTTTACAAACGTTGGCTATTTTTGAATGGCCAGTCCGCAAACTGGTTACCCCGTGCTATTTTTACGTTCGGGAGAAATTCAAAAATAGCTACATTTACATGTGATCATTCAAAATATAGCTACAGTTTCAAAGTAATCGGAATTTAGCTACTTTTCATGTAAAGATAAATCTGAACGAAAACACTGTTCAAAATTTGGAAAAATACTCCAGTATAATATACTGGAGTTCCAGTATAATATACTGGTCCAGCATAATATACTGAAAAATGGAGTACCGGTGCTCCAATTTCCAGTATATTATACTGGAACGTTCTGTGTGTTGGAGTTCCAGCATAATATACTGGAAGTTCATGCACAGATGCACCGATCTCAAGTATATTATGCTGGAACTTTCCGTATTGCAGCAAAATAGTGACTATTTTTCAATAAATTTATAAATGCTGACTATTTTTGAATGATTAATCCGCAAACTGACTACCCATACAATTTTTACGTTCTTCTACGATCTGCTTTCATCAAGATATCAATTATAAAGAGGCAACTAATTGATCCCTTAGCTTCATTTTCGTTATTGTCAAATTATTATCTTCTCTTGTCTCACGATAAGACAGATGAGACCTCCTTTATCTTCTTTTTTCCTCCTTTTATTTTCCTAGGTCTTAGCCGAAATATATCTAGTACTACAACGTTTTTTTTTTTTCTGAAAATTTTAGTATCAAAGTATTCATTTTAATCAAAACATTCTTATATAGGATAATTTATACTTAATTCCAAGCATTGTTATATACTTCATAGCATTACCTGGCATGCAAAAACGATAATTGTATGTTGCTTCAATCAATAAATATATTTATATGTAAGAAGAAAAAGTTACTGAAAAATAGCAATTTATATCAAAATAATTTAAGTATTTTCTTAAGGAAATCATTTGTAAAAGGTGGTTAAAATTTTAATTGTTTCTAAATTTTATACATTAAAACTTCTGACATGATTCAAATAATATATATTCGATAAATAAAATTGCTTTTAAAATCTTAAATAAGTAAATATTAGGAAAATTAACACATAAAATAATTATAGTTGTGACATAATTTAAGAAAATATAATTTAAACAACCAAGAAAATATTTTCGTATGAAAAGGAAAATAAAGGATCACAATTGATCTTGCACGCTAAAATTTTCCTTGTACGATATAGATACAAAATATTTATATGAAAATTATACAATATTTTTTGTCCTTGGTTGAAAAGAAACTTTACTTTTTTATATTCTCTTCTTTTTTAATATAATTTTATCCTTATTTAGTTGATTTCGAACTTCTAAATATTAGGTAATATTTAAAATTTTATTTGATTTTAAAGTCCTAACTATTAGGAAAGTAACTTAAATTACATATTTGTCAAATGTGAAACTTATTTTTGAAAGTTAAAAAAGACGAACTACATTTCAGTAAGGGCGTTCATATTTTTAATATATTTGAAAATTGTTGGATTATATTATTTTTTCTAATAATTAATTCATAGACTTAATTATTATTTTTATTATAATAGCAACTCATTAGATTTTGTTGATTAAAGTTCTTAATATTAGCACATTCCAGATTTTAAATATTGAACTGTAACAAGAAAAAATGACAATTATGTCAAGGATACTAATATAAAGAAATAATTCATATAAGGTAATTTAAATTTAAATTATTTTTAAAGTAACACAAAAAATAAATTAGCCCAGATAGTTTCCATGTTCCCCTACATTTCTTACCAATTGAGCGTGCATGTATTGGGTGAGTTTATTAAAGTGTTTAATTAATAGAATTTTAGTTAATATTAAAATCCTATATATTAAGAATTTAATATGGAATGATTACAGTTATATAAATAATTTAAATAAGGTAAAATATTAATTGATTTTGAACTCCTAAATATTAAACTTCATTCATAATTTAAATCGGAAACTATGTCCTAAATATTATAAAAATAATTTGAATTATTATTTTGTCCAATGTAAAATTTATTTTTAAAGGGTAAAAAAGGCAAACAATATTTTGCTAAGGGCCTTTGTGTTTTTAATATATTATAGATTTAAAACTTTTTCAGAAATGCTACAGTTGGTATGGAAAATATTTTTAGTTTCCATGTTTGGTTGATCAAAATATTTTGAACAAAGGAAATATGTTCCTTAAAAATTAAAAAAATGACTTTCTTGATGACCCCGCACCGCATCGCCCTAGCTCCATCCTAAAAGAAATCTTATCCGCAAAGGAAACTTTTCGCTGAAGAACCTCAAAGATGAAAAAAAAAAAAAGCATGAGTTGGGAAAATGAATGGTTACAGTTTTACCATAAATTTACAATAATAGGAAAAGATCACGTCCTATACTATTTTTGCGACTCTTTTTTTATAGAAAAATGAATGATTTGGTCAATTAGTTTCATATTTTGGTATATACATGCGTTTTTCTTTTCTTAGTATATATCTTTTATGCTAGATCACGTCCATAAATTTCAGCTAGATTATGTCCTCTGGAAATTTTTTTAAATATATTTCTAAAAGAACAATAACTTTTAAAATTTGGTACCAATTTAATTTAATTTTTTTATTTTACCCTTATTTCTATAGCTTGCTTTAGATTATAAATTTCAAAAAAAAAAATCTTAAATTTTGTATGTATTCAAATTTTGCGACATCAAATGAAACGGAGATAATACTTATTTAGTGGCGCTATTCAAATATCACGCTAGATTATGTTCAGTACTTGTCATATCAATATTTAGTGGCTTTACTCAAATATCACGTTTTGCAATTGGTACTTGTCCCGTCAATTTGCCTTTATTTTAGGAGGAATTTGCATCTATACCCGCTTTTTGGGTCACGTTTTAACTTATACCCGTTTTACAAAAGAAATTGCAAGCGTACCTACTTTTCGCTTAAACTTCAGGCATACGGACCTGAAGTAGTAAAGGCAATCACGCAAACTTCAGCATTGTAGTAGACGAGCCTGAAGTTGTTTGTAATTGTTGAACTTAAGCATTCTACTAGCTGAAGTTTTGTTCTCTATTTGTTCAACTTCAGCATGTTTTAGCTGAAGTTTTGTCCTGGATTCAATAGTTTTGTCGTAAAGTTTTTTCAAAAACTTCAGCAGAAGATTATGAAGTTATTTAGTTCATTTGTAAAAATTTCAGCACTAAATAAGCTGAAGTTTTGTCCTGGATTCATTAGTTCTATCATAAAGCTTTTTAAAAAAACTTCAGCAGAAGATGATGAAGTTATTTAATTCATTTGTAAAAACTTCAACACATAATAAGTTGAAGTTTTTGTCCTACAGTCGTACTAGCAAAAGTTTTGTTCTCTATTTGCTGGACTTCAGCATATTTTAGCTGAAGTTTTTCGCATAAACTTAGTGTTGGCTGAAGTGTTTGTTTGTAATTGTTGAACTTAAGCATTCTACTAGCTCAAGTTTTGTTCTATATTTGTTAAACATCACCATGTTTTAATTGAAGTTTTCTCTATATCTAGACATAAGTCCCAACTCTCAACTATAATCTAATGTAAAGATGCGCAATAGTTCTTCTTCCTCCTGTCTCCCTAACAATCTGAACACCTATTGAATACAAAACTATGAATTTAGGGATAGAAATTTAAATTCTGCAATAGCTTTAACAATGTTAGCTTCTTGCTTCCTGGACAGTGAGCTTCTTTGGATGATCAATTTAGTTACTATGAGCAAATCAACAGTAAAATATACTACAAATTACAAAAAAATGAAGAGTAGAAAGAAAAAGAGGAAGAAAGAAGCGCACAGGTAGCAGGAAGAAGGAGGTGCCTGAAATTGTAAAAATTAGGGTATAGATTAAATAATTTTAAAAATATGGATATAGGTTAAATGGGGGTACCCTGTGAAATTTTTACTTATTTTAGTACTAGCTAGATAGGAATAACATGGGCCCTAACTGCAGGGCCGACTCCGAGGCCTAAGTTATTAAGGCAATGGCCTTATAAGACCCCCAAATTAGGGAGAAAGTGCACAGTTAGCCACTAATAAGACATGTATTTACTTTTAAAGCCACTGTTTAAAATGTCTTTAGTCTTTAGCCATAGCTTTAATAAAGTTTACCTGCCCAGACGAAAATACCCTTTTGCTCAGAGAGTTCAGAACCAAGTGTCCTTAACTTATGAGCTTGTTACTATCAGTTCAGGACTAGCTGTCCTTAATTTATGAGCTTGTAAATCTAAGTTTATGACTACTTGTCCTTAACTTTTGAACTTGTAACTCTAAATTCAGGACTACATGTCCTTAACTTTTGAACTTGCAACTTGAAGTTCAGGACTACCTGCCCTTAATTTCTGTGCTTGTAACTCTATGTTAAGGACTACCTGTCCTTAATTTCTGTGCTTGTAACTCTAAGTTAAGGACCAAGTGTCCTTAATTTTTGAACATCCAACTCTAAGTTTAGGACCAAATGTCATTAACTTATGAGCTTGTTATTGTAATTTCAGGACTAGTTGTCCTTAATTAATGAGCTTGTAAGTCTAAGTTAAGGACAAGTAATCCTTAGTTTTTGAGCTTGTAACTCTAAGTTCAGGACTACATGTCCTTAACTTTTGAACTTGTAATTCTAAGATCAGGACTACATGTCCTTAATTTGTGTGCTTGTAACTCTAAGTTAAGGACTATGTGTCCTTAATTTATGTGCTTGTAACTCTAAGTTAAGGACCAAATCCTTTCAACAACACATGCATCAACAATAATCAGAACTCCACCTACAGAGAGTGGGTGAATTCTCGTTCAAATGGTCTAACGCATTATGCTGTGACCTTTCACATTTACCTTTTTCTTTAAATTTCAATAAAAGTGACCGATAGAAAGCAAACCAGAATGAAAAAAAAAGGAAGAAAGAAAACGAAAAACGAGTAGGTATCAAACTTGAGAGAGAGAAGCGAGGGTTTGGGAAGAAAAGCAATGGAAGAAAGGGTAAAAATGCTTTTTCATATTAATTTTAATAGAGTAGTGGCTATTTTTGCTCAACATTAGAATTACTGGATAAAAAATAAATACCACCTCAAATAGTGGCTACCCCTCACCATTTCTACCCAAATTAGTAAGGCCTCATTCTTCTGAAAGTGAACTTTAATTTTAATTTATTGAAAAAATAATGAATGTTTTAAAATAAAAATATACTATCTTTATATAAAAAGTGGTTAACTAGTGATCATTTAGTAATTTATATTTTTGTCATCAATATACTTTTTCTTTTTTTCTCCAATATTATATCTAAAGTATATACTTTGTATTTTCATATTAAACTGTCTATTCTCTCAATAATAACATAAAGAACATTGAATAAATTAAATTTCACATAATTTTTTAATTCTTTCTCATGTTTTTAAGCGTCAGAGGAGTGAAATTATATTTTAATATCAAGTAATTCAGCTTCTAAAATCATGTTTTATTGTTTTCAATGGCTATTATCTTTATTTTTTTTTGAAATTTTACATTTTTTGTTTTTACCTAATATAGGTACTGTTTTTATATTATATATTGCTTTCAAATTTAAATTTGTCAACTAGAAAATATCAATAATATTTCTTAATCAAATAATTAAAAAAAGAGAAAGAAAAAGAGGGATTGAAACATTAATACAACCTCAATATGGATCTCTTGAAATAATTTTTCAAAAAAGGTTAAATAGATTGATTGTATTATTAATTGATAAAGAATTATTAGAAGAAATTGATTATAAAATAATTTACCACTTTACATCTCAAACAAGTTAGGAAAATAAACTTTACATAAAAATATATATGACTTTTAAATATAATAAAAAAAACAAGAAAAATTAAGGCCTTTAAATAATATTTGGCTTTAGGCCCCAATATATTAAGCCGTCCCTGCATTAAGTAATTCATGTTGGCTAAAGTCAACCAACTAAAATAAAACGTGGTAAGTTAGCAAAATAGACATTACACCTATATATGATTAAAACGTTTATGGATTGCCTTTATTATTGACAAGGGAAGTCGCAGAACATGCCGACTAAACTTTTTTTTCCCGGACCACTCTACAAGATGCGCATAAACACAAGATCTAGAAGCTCACTCTAGAAGATACCTAAAACTCAATTTAGTTATTCGGCTCGCAACTAAATATTTATATATATTTAACAGATTTCCTAATACATACTCCGTACCCATAATATTTAACTTTTAAAAAAATATTTTTGATGAGAAATAATAGTGAGCAGGGGCATACGTAGAATTTCTTGTAAGCGACGTCGACATCTAACAAAATAGATGAACAATCCAATATAAGAACATTTATGTACTACAAAAATACAATTTAGGTCATATTAATAAAGCTCACTACTATAACTCTCCTCAACGAGTTTTTATTTACTTTTTTGGAATGAACTTATAATATCCCAATTAAAAATATTACTTAATACTTCTTTTTGTATGTAAGTACCAAAATTGACTCTTTTGCAAATCAGTGTTGATCAATTTCGTCGCCTAAAAAAAAGATGCAAGATAACTTACAATAGAAATAGCTGCAAGCGGAACACAAAATTGTTGTTGGAGTCTCAAATTTGATGAAGTTGTTCGACGCCTAGAGCCCTAGAACCCAACATGCTGAAAAGTTAAAAAACACATAGACATGTTACTAAATGAGCTTCAAACATGTATGTGTCAAAATCTATCTTTAGAATATTTAAGCCAAGATAATACTAGAGAAAGAGTTCCAAAGTCATCGTTGTCGAAATGGCCCAAGAAGCGACGAAATCTGTAGTCAAAGAGTCAACAAGGGATATAGTGGAAGAGTCAACAAAGGACTGAGTCGACGAGTCAACAAGGGTCGAGGCCGAGGTCGAGTACCTTTGACGGAGTTATAACGGCTAGCTTCAAGATAGGATATTACAGAGAATATTATAGTGGATATTCTCTGTACTTATACTATTAAGGTTTTTTAGGAGCATGTTCCCTATAAATAGAAAAAGATACTATAATAGGGGACATGTAATATTCATTTGTAAAAAAAAAAAACACATTTTGACTTGAGAAAGAAAATCAGATCTCATTTGCTAAGATACAAACATCACCTTTTCACTGAGATTCTTGTCTATACTTTCCCACTAGATCCAATAATAACTCAAATATTCAAGGGATTGTCTATCATTCATCATTGTCAGAAAGAACATACACTTATTCCATCCTTTCTTAGGTGATTCATTCATTCTATTTATTTAAATGTCATTTATTGCTATTCATTGTTATTGAATGCTACATTATTGCTTTTAATTTCTAAAATATTTATTGTATGCCACCACCACTATCCGACCATATCTACGTAATATTTGTTGCTTCTTTAAGAACTCCGTCTAGGGATATTATTGTTAGCTAAGATTAACTCTTATTTATATAAATTTAAAACCAAGATCAATATTTTTTGGTCAAATAATTTGGCACCATCTGTGGGAATTTCTTAGTTAAATTTTTAGTTTCCTCTAGATCTACAATCAACGCAAGTCACTAACGTTTAAAAGCCCCCAAGTCACTAACGTTTAAAAGCCCCCGAGATCTCCTTTCTTTGTGTATACAAAACCCTACATGGTATGTAACCAAGGAAAAATAACCAAAATAACAAGTGATTTCCCAACCAACCTCATGAATGTCATCAATAAAGCTGTGAAACATTAGGTGAGGACATGATGCCCGACTCATCCCCTAGGCGAGAGAGGTCGCCAACCCCACACTACAGCATAACAAAACCCAGCGGAAAAGGGGCATCCATGTATACAGAGGAAGGAACGCCCCCAGCTATGAAAAAACTCCTCGAGGCATGTCTGACTGACACGCTAGCAAGCATCCTTAACAAACCCGCTCCAGGCATGGCTGCAGAATCCGCAAGGGCTTACACTCTACAACAAAAAAATGAGCAGTTCAACCGACCCCTCCCTCCAACGACAAGTATAACTCACAACGTTACTGATAGTGCAGGTGAAAACACCCTCGCTACCATTCTAAGTAGGATGGAAGAAATGGAGAATAAAAACAAGGCACTACGAGACAAGATGAAATAACACCAAGAACGAGTCGACAAGATACCGGGCTCTCCTAAGCTACTGCCGGAAAGGGATGCCGGAAGGTTTGTAGAGCAGTCATATAGTGATGATGCAGCCCCGCATGCCATACCAATACCATCAAAATTCCGACCTACCTCAGGATATATGACGGAACGACCGATCTTGAAGATCGTATGACTCACTTTGTCACCGCCGTGAAAGGCAATGACCTCACCAAAGAACAAATATCCTCAATTTGGATGAAGAAGTTTGGTGAGACCCTCACGGGAAAGGCATTAACATGGTATTCGCCGCTACCAGCATGCTCCATAGAAACTTTAGAAGAAATGGCCGATAAATTAGTAACCGCCCATGCTGGAGCCCAGAAGGCTGAGGCGAGAGTAAACTACATATTTGCTAATAAGCAGTCCCTAGGAGAGGGACTAAAGGACTTCCTCATCCGGTTTAACAGAGTATTGATGACTATGCAAAACGTATCTGAAGGGATGGCGGTCGTAGCTTTTCAGAACGGGCTGAATAGAGAGGGTTCAAAAGCAACTAGAAAACTGTTGAGCCGATTGATGAAGTATCCTCCAACCAATTGGGATAAAATCCATAATGGTTATTGTGCTGAGGTCAAAGCAGATGAGGGTAATCTCAATGGATTAACTCACTGGCTAAACTCGGTACAAACCAAATCCAGAAAAGGACGAAGAGACAGTACCAGAAGAGATCATCGGATTCTGTGACCTAAATAGGGAACGATACCAACCATATGTTAGGGCGGCCGCCGCACCCTCCCTTGGCTATGAAGAAGGATCGTCCAGACCAAGGACAAGGACTCATCGGAACGAAAGAGATATGCCTCCTTTATTATCTACTCACAATTTTATGTGTCGCCTACAGAAATAGTCTACTCTCTTGAGAAACTTGAAACAAAAGTGAAGTGGCCACTAAAGATGAGATCAGATCCGAACACCAGAAAGTCTAATACCCTCTGTGAGTTCCACTAGAAACGCGGTCACGAATAGGAGATTGCATCGCCCTCAGACAGGAAGTTGTAAACATGTTACAACAAGGGCATATTAAAGAGATGTTAAGCTATAAGGGCGGACCAATTTTTCTAGAGGGCATGAACATCAAGATCCACCATCACCAGCTCATACCATCAACATGATCATCGGTGATAGCGACGACGCCTCTATCAACGGCGTGAAGTTCACCACCACTCACAAACTCAAGCGGTCTATCACCCGCGAACAGTACGACGGACTTAAAGAAAGTATCATCTTTGACGAGTCAGATGTCGAGTTTGACTTTCCCCTTACGATGATGCCCTCGTTATTACTTTATGAATTTTAGATATCGATGTCAAACGTATCACAGTGGATGATGGAACTGATGCATGCATTATCCATCCCCGAGTCCTTATAAAATAAGGCTCGAGGATAAGATAGTGCCGCGCTACATCATGCTAATAAATTTTAATAATGCAGTTGAGCAAACATCGGGGGAAATTACACTCCCTGTCTTGGTCGGCGGCTTAACTCTAGAGACGACATTCCACATCACTGACCAGGCTACTGCGTACAACGCCATAGTGGGACGACCATGGATACACCCCATAAGAGCCATCCCATCTAGCCTATACCAAGTAATTAAGTTCCTGACACCATGGGGGATATTCAGCATACACAAAGAACATTGCACGTCCCGAGAATGCTACCGTATTGCCTTGGATAGCAAGGCCGTACAAACAAAAAAAAACAAAGAAAAAGAGGCATATCAATCAATAGGGTTGAAGTCGAAGCAAGAAGAACCCGAGGATGTTATCATGGATCCCGATATGGCCGAGGTAGCAGATTCGACCATAGAAGACCTCTACCCCATTCAATTGGACCTCAACGATCATAGCAAGAAGGCTTATTGGCTTTAAACTCTAGGAACCGAGTAAATTCAGTCAATTCTTAATAGCTAATGCAAATTTGTTCTCTTTCAGCCATGCAAATATGCTAGGAATCCCAAAAGAAATCACCACACACAAGTTTAACGTCGACCCATTCCACGCCGAGTAAGGAAAGTCAAACATAAATTCAATTCTACCATCAACTATGCAGTCCGCAAGGATGTGGAAAAATGTTAGAAAACAACTCCATCAGGGAGTCAAAGTACCCCAAATGGATTGCCAATGTAGTGATGGTCAAAATAAAAATGGGAAATGGCGGATGTGTGTGGATTTCACAAAATTGAAGAAAGCATGTCCGAAGGATTCATCTCTGTTACCCAACATCGACCAGCTCATCGACACAACAGCCAGGCACAAATTATTGAGTTTCTTGGATGCTTACTCGGGCTATAATTAAGTTCTCATAGAAGAAGAAGATCAGGAGAAGACCACGTTCATCACCCACCAAGGAACATATTGCTATCGAGTTATGCCCTTTGGACTAAAAAATGCGGGGCCTAGATATCAAAGGTTGGTAACCAAGATGTTTAAAGGCCAGCTCGGTAAAACCGTGGAGGTATATATAGAAGATATGTTGGTCAAGTCCATAAGGCAAGAGGATCACATCAATCATTTGAAAGAAACTTTCGACATACTCAAACGATACGGAATGAAGTTGAACCCAGAGAAATGCATGTTTGGTGTAGCCTTGGGAAAATTCTTGGGTTTCCTAGTGTTGCATCGAGGGATCGAGGCCAACCTAGACCATATCAAAGCTATCGAGGGGATACTAGAAGTTTTAACCACCAAAAAGCAAGTCCAAAGGTTGACTGGTAGTATCGCCACCATATCAAGGTTCTCTTTGCGGTCATCAGATAGATGTCACAAATCTTTTGGCATACTTAAGAAGGACAACAATCTTGAATGGACTTCTGAGTGTATCTAGGCTCTACGAGAACTAAAGACATACCTATCATCACCGCCCCTACTTTTGAAACCCGAACCTGGAGAGTAGTTATTCGTCTATCTAGCTGTATCTGAAGTGGCAGTAAGCATAGTCTATATCCGCAAAAAGGTACGCAATATTCCATCTATTACATTAACAAAACACTTATTGAAACCAAGACGAGGTAACCACACCTTGAAAAATTGGCTCTGGCCTTGGTCGTAGCTTCAATGAAACTCAGACCCTATTTCCAATGCCACCACATCTCGGTTGTCACATTCCCCCCCCTGAGGAGCATATTGCATAAACCCGAGCTATCGGGGAGGCTGGGCAAATATGTTATCAAGCTAAGCGAGCACGATATCACATTCCAGCCATGAATAGCGATAAAGTCACAAGTGCTCGCCGACTTCGTCGCTGACTTCAGTGCAAAAATAATGCCTGAAGTCAAAAGGGAAGCCGTCCAAGTTTCTCTCCAAACACAAGACCTCTGGGTCCTATACACCGATGGAGCATCCAATGTATCAAGGTCCCAATAGGTAAAGTAATTCACCAGTCCATAAAGTGACCGGATATGACTAACAATGAGGCCGAATATGAGGCCGTAAGTGCAGGGTTAAGGCTAGCACTCAAATATGGTATGAAACGGTTGAAACTCCAATGTAACTCCCAGATCATAGTCAAGTAAGTCGTAGGGACTTTCCAAATCAAGGAACAAAGATTTCAAAAATACTAGACCGAAATATGGAAGCTATTACCTCAGTTCGATGAATGCCAGCTCGATCATTCCCATAAGTACAGAATGCTAAAGCAGATGGCCTCGCCAAACTCTCCGCAGCTACCAAAAGCATTATAACTAGAGTTAAAAGAGTATTCAACCTCCTCAACTCATCACTAGACTAAGTCGAGGTAAAAACCATAAACTTAACTTAGGACTGGTGCAATCGTATTATCGTATATTTGCAGGATGTCACATTCCCAGGCGACAAAAAAGAGGAAAAAAAACTAAGAATGCAAGCGCCAAATACAGTCTCCTTCATAGCGATTTGTACAATAGGACTTACGGTATCCCTATGGCGAAGTTCTTGGGCCGAAACCAAACCCACCACGTCCTCGAAGAAGTCCATGAAGGCCATTGCATAGCTCACTTCGGCAATCGAGCACTGGTCAGATGCCTCATACGGGCGAGATACTACTAGCCTACCATGAAAAAAGATGCTACAGACTTCATGAGGAAATGCGGACAATGCCAAAATTACACCCCAATGATTCACCAAGCAGGAGAACACCTCCACTCGGTCTTCTCCCCTTGGTCGTTCATCAAATGGGGAATGGACATCGTAGGGCCCCTCCCAGCAGGGCCAGGTAATGTATGATTCCGTTTGGTTTTAACTAACTATTTCTCTAAATGTGTGGAAGCAGGAGCAATCGACCAAATACAAGAATATGAGGTGATCAACTTTATATGGAGAAACATCATATGTCGATTCAGCACACCCAAGGAAATCAGCTGTGACAATGGACCCCAGTTCACAGGAAAGAAAATCGTCGAATTCTTCGAAAAATGGCATATCAAGAGGATACTCTCAACCCCATTCCATCCAGCGGGTAACAGCCAAGTAGAACCCTCCAATAAGTTTATAGTAAACATCATGAAGAAAAAGCTCGAAGACGCTAAGGGACTGTGGCCGAAAATGCTACCAGAAGTATTACAGGCCTATCGAACAACTCCGAAGACAAGCACAAAAGAGATGCCCTATTATTTGGTCTGTGGGATTGAGGCAATAATACAAGTCGAGGTTAGAGATCCCAACCTAAGGTAATCCCATTAAAGCGGCGCAAGTAATGACGAAAGCAGAAGGTAGGAACTTGACGAATGAGGAGATATGGCCTACATAAGAATGGTCTCCCAAAAACAACAAGCAGAATTTTATTACAAAAAGAAAGGAAAAGTACGACCGCTTAAAGTCGCGGACTACGTATTGAAAGCCAAAACTCAAGCGAGCAAAGATCCCCGAGAAGGGAAGCTGGGAACAAACTAGGATGGTCCGTACAAAATCACAGCTAAAGTGAACAAGGGTTCATTCCAACTAGAAAAAAGGGAAGGAAAGCTACTACCAAACAACTGGAATATCATCCACCTCAAATACTTCGACTTCTGAGAGAAAAAGCATCCCCCAAATCGTACTCTTTTTTCCTCACTTTAGTTTTGTCCCATTTGGGCTTTCTCAAGGAGGTTTTTTAATGAGGCGGTGAAAGGAACACTTCGAGTCGAAGTACGTGAAGGTAGGTCGTGGTAACTATTTTATTGCTCGACCTCTCAATACTCTCCAAGTCAACCAATGAAGGGACTAGATTGACTAGGACTTGGACTAGAACGCCAGCCAATACCCACTCAAACAAACACCTACCGGTCTTTGACTGCAATGTAACGAAAGGTTATATTCGACTAAGCTCGAACAAACACCTACCAGCCCTCGACCATGATTTAACGAAAGTTTATGTTCTACCAAGATCAAACAAACACCTAGTGACCCTCGGTCGCAATTTAACAAAAGGTTATGTTTGACCCAACTCGAACAAATACCTACCAACCCCCCGGTTGTGATCTACCGAAAGGTTATGTTTGATTACGATCAAATAAACAACTATCGTCCCTTGACCGTTGTTTAACAAAAGGTTATGTTCGACCTCGCTCAAACAAACACCTATTGGCTCTCCGCCACATCCCAACAAAGAAACAAAAATATATACAAATACAAAAAATAAATCACGGGAAGAGAAGAAGATGCAAGGAACAACTTTGATATTTCATATGCATAAAACTATTTACAATAGGCTCGTGAAGACGCCGGCAGAAAATACACAAAAACCAAAAGACAAAACTACTGGTCACCACCATTATGACCTTCAACATCCTCGCCAACTTGTCCCTCAATAGCATCTCCACCCTGACCATCAATACCCTTGCCATCACCACCTTCTCCCTCAGGATATGTTGCATAATACCAGGCATTCTTCTCGAGTCGATCTACACCCTCGTCCCCCTCGTTCTCACCGGCCTCAAGCATATCAGGATCATACCCACAAGAGACTCGAGCTTCACGAGCCTTAACACGAACATCTTTGAGGGCAGACACTGAAACGGATCCCATTGATAAGTAGGGATTTTGACCACTTATTTGCTCCTCTTTTACTTGCGTTTTAGCTCAAAAGTGCTTAAAGGTATTCCCGAAAACTAAAGAAATGTGCTTACTTGAAGGAATATTGGGAACTGATCCAAAGAAGTCAAAATCAACTCATAAAGGAGTCAAAAGTGAACAAGAACCAAAACAGGACAAAAAGGCTAGCAGTGCGGACCACACAATTCTAGTGCGGCCGCAGAAAGGAGATTCAGAAAGTAGTGTTTTGGCCAACTCAAGGAGTGCGGACTGCACCGGAATTGTTCTGCCGTAGGAGGTCAAGTGCGGCCACAGTCATTATTTTGCGGTCCGGAGATTTGAAGAATCAGATAGCTGTTTCAAGGCAGAGAGTGCAGACCGTATCACTTTTGTGCGGCCGCATAATCAGAAGTGCGGCCATACTCATTTTCATGCGGACCCCAAAAACCCTAAAGTTCCAAGCCCAAATTTCGATAAATGCGGACCGCACGATAATTGTGCGGCCGCAGAAGCCCATTGTGCGGACCACACTAGAATTATGCAGCCACACAACCTTCGCAGGGGCATTTTTGTAAGATATTTTCAGTTTAATATAAATAGAACTTTTTGTCATTTTTAGGTTAAGTTTTATTATGCAGAGGTGCACCTAAGGCGTTTTCTTTACTTATTCAAGTAATTTTGTAGTAGATTAACTTCTAAACATGAGATTTTATTTGTTTAGTCAATTATTATGCATTCTATCTTAATTTCTTCTTGTATTTTTTTATGAGTAGCTAAATCTTTAACTAGGGTTGTGGCTCAACCCTAGTGTGGGTACTTAATGGGATTTAATTTTAGGGCTTGTTTGTGATTGCGTTTAGTGATATTTAGCCTTGTTTATGCTTGAATTTTAGAATTAATGTTTGCAAACATTGATTCATGCCTATTTGACCTAGTCTTTACTTCAGAAAAATAGACTAAATTTAGGAAAACTTGGCTAATAAGGAATTGGGGTGAACTCAAGAAATTGATAGCCCCAATTTAGGAATACTTGGCTAATAAGGAATTGGGGTGAACTCAAGAAATTGATAGCCCCAATTAAAGGGTCATATCTACAGATAGTAAGACCTGACTTGAGCATATATCACTTGAATTGTGCACCACCCATTTGGGCTTGAGAAAGCCAAATTGGGCAAAATCACTCAAACTACTGAGAGGTATAGAGTGAGCAATTGCGTGTGATTGCTATATTACGATCCTCATTAATATAACTTGCCCCATAGTTTACAACCCATTAGGTAGCCACCTAGGTGGAAGTCACGACCCTAGATCCTTTACCATTTGAAAAACACCCAAAACAAAAAACATTATCTTCTAGTTTATTATTTGCAATCAATAGTTAAAAGTAGAAATAGAAACAACCAACAAGAATGTGGAAGTATAAATTGAGGCACATAATAAAATTGCACTAGGTGTATACCTAATTCCATTTCTAACTCCCCGAGGAATCGACCTCGACTCGCATTGTCTTTTATTATTACTTTGACCGCCTTACTACATATAATTGTGGTGTGAGTTTGGGCCGGGGAGTTAAACGGATTTAGCTATATATCTAGATTTTTGTGTGCTTTGTCTTATTTTCCTTCTGAATCACTAATTTTGTGTTTGAATTGATTTTAGGTATGAAAATGGCTCTCAACAACGAGCCTATCAAAAATGGGAAATTGGGGGAGGAAGTGGACGATGATGCCATGGATGAGGTTCCTCTTGAACCTCAAGCTAATAGATGAGGCCGCCTGCCTCACGAAAATGTGCCCACCCTTTCCCCAACTCTACTAAGAGCGTCAGACCACCGACAGTTACCAAATGAGGGTTATGCAAGTGCTATAGTCCTGCCCGCATTAGGGCGGGAAACTTCCAAATCACCAACAAGATGCTTACACTACTTGAGCAACGTGAATTCTTCACCGGGGCTCCGAATCAAAATGCCTACAAGCATCTCAAGGGGTTTGTCGATACTTGTTGGGGGATCAAGAAAACAAATGTCTCTAAGGATGCGCTGAGGTTGAGTCTATTTCCCTTTTCTCTACGGGGAAAAGCATTGGACTATTTAGAGAGGTTGCCCAATCATTCCATCCACACTTGAGATGAGTTGGCAGAGAAGTTCTTTTCCAAATTCTTCTCTCCGGGACATATGGTAACGCTTCGGGATGAGATTCTTGCTTTCAAGCAAGAACCCAATGAGCTATTGCACGGGATTTTGGAAAGATATCGTACCATTTTTAAAGAGTGCCCGAACAATGATATGACTGAGGCCATGATCCAACATAACTTCTATAGGGGGGTCAATACAACTAATCAATGTGTGGTTAACCTACTCGCCGGGGGAAACTTCATGAACACGCCATATGCCGAAGCTTGTGAAATTCTTGATGAGATGGTGGATACCTCTTCGGCATGGCAAAGTAGAGCCAATGTTTCGCAAGGTGATCCTAATGTTATTCACCTACACAAGGAGCTACATGTTCTTGGTCAATCTATTGCCGAGTTGACAACTACCATGAACCAATTGGCTAAAGCTCAGCTTCAACAAGTTCAAGGGCCAAAATAAGTGTATGCAATGGAAGGTGTGAATATGATGGTAAATAAAAGATGACAACAAGGTCAACAAATGCAAACCCGTCTGGAACAATTTATGCAAGATGATAGTGGTTATGATCAAGGTGATTCATTGAATGAGCAAGATGAATAAGTTCAATATGTCAACCATTATCAAGTTCAAAGAAACAATTCTCAAAGACAAAATCAACAACAATGGAGGTCGCAAGGGAACCAAGGCAATTGGAACAACCAAGGCCACCAAGGCAATTGGAGTGATGGCAATCCTAATCAAGGCAATTGAAACAATCAAGGAAATCAAGGCAATTTGGGTGGCACCAATCAAAGCAATTGGGGAGGAAATAACCAAGGAGGGTGGAACAACAACAACAACCGGTGGTCGGGTTTTCAAAGACCCCCGATGTTCCAACAACCAAGCAATCCACCTCCCTATCCTTCTCAAGGCCCGAGCTCTTCTTCGAATGAGATGGGTAGAATTGAAAACATGTTTAAACAGATGATGGAAAAGAATGCCGACTATGATTCTCAAATAGCCTAACAAAACACTTCAATTCGGAATTTGGAGGTTCAATTACGCCAAATCTCACAAGCTTTGAACAGTCGTCCTATGGGGCACTACCCAGTGATACGGTGGTAAACTCGAAGTGTGGGAATAATACAGGACATGCTATGGTCGTGACTACTAGAAGTGGAAAAGGTGGAGATGCAACCATCTCAAATCAAATAAGGATTGTGGATAAAGATGTTGTGGTGCAAGATGATGAAATTCCAAGCAATATGTTTCAGGCTAATGAAGAAATGAGAATTGATATGGACAAAAAATATGGAGGAGATGCAAGAAGAGGTGCACCCATCTAGGGAACATGTGATTGACATGCCGGAACCGGTAGTTCCTAAGGCTAAGGCACCAATGAAAAGGCCTCCTCCTCCATACCCTCAAAGGCTTGCAAAGAAAAACAATGAAAACCAATTCAAAAAGTTTATTCATATGATGAAGAGTTTGTCAATTAATGTGCCGTTGGTTGAGGCTGTCACGACCTAAACTGATGGGCCGCGACGGGCACCCGGTACCTTACTCAACCGAGTACCAATATAATGTATATATTCATGTCATACTATCATAGATAACTGAACCGGAAGGCTGCTGTGAGATAAGTAGAATACAATATATGATACCAGCTTATACACAAGACATACAACCTATAAGACCAAAATAACCACTCGCGTATTGAACATGGGCCGACAAGGACATACAATCTTTTACGTACATGCCATCTATCTACAAACCTCTAAGAATACATAATTTTCATAAAGGTCAGGACAGAGTCCCGCCATACCAAACAATACACGTCTAAATCATACTAACCAATCAAGCAACTCCAAAACAAATGGAGCACACCAACATCTTTCGCTGAGCTGATAGCCTACTTGGAGGGCTCTCGAATTGTCTATCGGGACTTGCGGGAATGAAACAAAGCATCCCCAGGCAAAAGGGGACGTCAGTATGAATAATGTACCGAGTATGTAAGGCACATAAATAAGTACATAACAGACATGGAAGAAGTATAGAGTAAATAACTTAATTTGTAAGTCTGGATAACTCAGTAAATCATGAAATACTTATAGTGTCATTCATATGCGTATGAATGTCATGTCGTGCATAGATATGTGTTCATAACATCATCAATCCTCTGAGGGCATCCCATCATATCATCCCGGCCACTGTGGGCAAATTATCAACGTATACCAGCTGATGAGGTGGTGGTGCGTATACAACGCCATAACCTTTTCCCACATCCCATATACATATATATATGCGTATATAACGCTATCTGGTCTTGGGTCAATGTACATGTATCAATGCATAAAATGCATAAGAAATACGTTAATAAGATTTTCTCGGAATGCCATAAAAGTCAATATGCTTTTCGGATAAACTTTATCAAATACATATTTTTCTGAGACCTATGAACAGAAGATATAACGATAATTCACATGGGGAATCAAGAATATAGACACCCCTAGTATTTCTATGAATAGAGTCAATTATTGAAGTTGTTCATTTCCTTATTTCGTTCGTGTCGTATAGATGATACTAAAAATAAAGAAGGGATAGCCTTGACATACATGGAGTAGGGAAAAATTTGTGTAATATTTCTTGGAAAAGATTGCACCGTACTTCTTTAAAACCGTAAAAGTTTTTACGTTGCTATGGTTCTAACAATTCTCGTTGGAATTATTTTATTGGAAGAATTTCGTTGGAATTCTGCTAGATGGAGGATGAATCCGTTAGGTATTATGAACCCATTTCTTGTTTGAAAGTGTTTTCCACATGATATTTAGGAAGAACTCAATTGGTAATGTTATAAAACTAGGCTTTATGCCTTACACTTACACGTAAGTGTCTTAAAATCCTAAAATGGACACTAAGCTTACTATGACTAAGAGTCATAGGCCACATTAGTGGCTTGCTTCCACGTTATCATCTTAATACTTATCCAAAATTTTCAATTAATTTAATTAGGTAATATCCCGCTGCCCGGTAATTAACCAATTACCCGCATAATTAAGAATTGCCCCAAATTACTTAAAATTCTACTTATTTTTTATATACTTTATACATCCTACTATCATGGTCATATGGTACCTTGTATGTTACTAGTCCATAAATATCGGGGTATTATAGATTGGATAGTATTTTGTCCCAAATTGCCAAACTTCGACGAAAATTCATTTTCTTTGACTTGTTTCCCCTCTCACTTTCACAAACTTACTCATCACTTGTTTGAAATAGCATAATCCTTATAATCTCCAAATAATATTTTCCTTGGACTGATGTCAATTACCTTATGCTATCATTGGAGTGCTTACAATGTTGTTGTGAGACTGTTGTTACACGACCATTTCCTCTTTAGGTCGTTGTGCTTAAGTTGAAGCCTTCTTCCTTATTTTCTTAGCTAGTCTTTTGTTGTAGTACTTAGGGAGAACCCTTGACTCTCGTAAAGCTGTGAGCTTATTACGGACCTTTTAATGTCCTTCCTTGCCTATAATCATCCGTAGTTGCCTACTTTCGTGCCCTTGTGCTTGTAGGGTTGCTTCTGAACTAATATTTCGACTATCTTCCCATTGGCATTTTTTTTATTTCTATAATACTCATATGGTACCTTTAACTACACCGACTCCTATTTGAATATATCTTAAGTATTATAATGATATTACTGTGAGGCTAAATTCTCCATGTTGGGGTTTACTCTATTTATCTTGCATGATTTTGCCGATTTGTCTGTAATCTCTTGTCTAGTCATGACTAGGCTCTTCCTGAATCAACTACTAACTACACGTTGGTCCATTATCATATCCATATTCCGCGAAATCTTTCTTGGGTTATTTCCTTTGTCTTAACTTACCTCACGTATTGGCTCCTTATCTATCAATAACATCTCGGGCATGAACCCTTACTTTTTTTATCTTGATGTCGTGCTTACATAATATTCTGGAATCATAGCATATCTATAACATTTGAATAAGTGCAATCTCATCCCTTTCTTATTTTTTATTGCATTCTTCCTTTATCATTCCATAGTTACTAAATCCACTTAATTCTGACTTAATGCCACATCATTCCATATTCCCCTCTTTAGGGGAGTACTAAGAGTTGGAGTTACGATGATCTGCCTACAGATGTTTTTCCTCTTCACCTTTGGTGTCCTTTCATATCATCAATGACCCTTACTCACCTTGCAGTAATCCCAAAATTCCTTACTTGCGATGTTGACACTTAGTGTAACTGGCACATACAGTCCCTTAAGCTTAACTTACTCATCACTTGTTTGAAATAACATAATCCTTATAATCTCCAAATAATCTTTTCTTTGGACTGATGTTAATTACCTTATGACAAATGCAATGTACAATACTACAGGGTACAACATCATCATAATTTAATACTGCAAAGCGTAGCATCATCGTAATGTAATACTGCAAGGTGTAACAACATCGTAATATAATACTGCAGGATGTAATATCGACGTAATATCATGGTGCATAACAGAGGCATTGGAAAAACTATCGAGATATACAAAGTTCATGAAGGACTTGGTAACCAAGAAAATATGAATGAATTGTGAGACCATAAAGATGACTCATCTAGTGAGTGCTATTGTGCACTCAATGGCTCCAAAGTTGGAAGATTTGGGCGCTTTCACAATCCTTTGAACTATTGGGAGCACCGATTTTGCCAAAGCATTATGTGATCTCAGGGCAAGTATAACTTGATGCCCTATTCAGTGTTCAAAACTTTGGAAATTAGGCAACCGAGACCCATATCCATGAGGTTGCAAATACCAGATCGAACAATAAAGAGGCCTTTGGGTATTATTGATGATGTATTGGTTTGAGTTGACAAGTTTATCCTCCTAGGGGACTTTGTGATTCTTGATTATGAATTGGACTATGAGATGCCTATCATTTTGGGTAGACCTTTCCTTGCTACAGGGAAGGCTCTTGTTGATGTGGAAGTCGTTGAGCTCACTTTTTCGAGCGGGTGAAGAAAAAGTGGTATTCCATGTGTGCAATTCAATGAGGCAACCAAATAGTAACGAAGTTTGTTCGTTCATGTATTTGGTGACAGACGTGATTGTTGATGATGCTAGTGCAAAAATGAATGATGAAGACAAATTGGAAGCCCTTTTGCTCAACCTTGATGATGATGAGGAGAGTGATGGCTATGTGGAGTGTGTAAATGCATTACAAGTCATGGGGTCGTACACTTATGAGCCTTGAAAGCTATCTTTGGATCTTGAAAACCGAAAGACTCCTCCAACAAAGCCCTCAATCGAGGAGCCTCCTACCTTGGAGTTAAAGCCATTGCCTCCGCATCTCAGGTATGAATTCCTTGGACCTTCTTCTACTCTACCAATTATACTTTCTTCTTGCTTAAATAACATGCAGGTAGAGTCCATATTGGAGGTGCATCAAAGGAGGAAAAGAGCAATCGGATGGACTTTGGAGGATATCCGGGGCATAAGCCCCGCCTTTTGCATGCAAAAGATTATTTTGAATGAGGGTGCTAAACTATTTGTTGAACATCAAAGGAGGCTAAATAAATCAATGAAAGAGGTGGTGAAGAAGGAGATTATCAAGTTGTTAGATGTCGGGGTTGTGTACCCCATTTTCAATAGCTCGTAGACCTCTCCGGTGCAATGTGTCCCATAGAAAAGGGGCGTGACTATGGCAACAAATGACAAGAATGAATTGATCCCAACAAGAACCGTCACTGGGTGGAGAGTGTGCATGGACTATAGGAAGCTCAACAAAGTTACTCGGAAAGATCATTTCCCGCTTCCATTTCTTGACCAAATGCTTGATAGGTTGGTCGGGTGTACTTTTTATTGCTTTATTGATGGATACTCCGGTTATAACCAAATCCTTATTTCTCCTGTGCACCAAGAGAAGACCACTTTCACTTGACCCTATGGTGCTTTTGCATTCTCGCGGATGCCTTTTGGGTTGTGTAATGCACCGACGACTTTTCAACAGTGTATGATGGCTATTTTCACCAACATGGTGGAGGACATTCTTGGGGTCTTTATGGATGATTATCTATGGTTGGGAATTCGTTTGGAGATTATCTGAAGAATTTGGATAGGGTGTTGTCTAGATGTGAGGAGACAAATTTAGTGTTGAATTGGGAGAAGTGTCACTTCATGGTCGATAAAGGCATTGTCCTTGGCCATAAAATTTCTAAGCATGGTATTGAGGTCGATAACGCCAAGATTGAGGTGATCTCCAAACTCCCTCCCCTATATTCATGAAGGGAGTGAGGAGCTTCTTGGGTCATGTAGGTTTCTATCGCCGATTCATCAAGGACTTTTCCAAGGTGGTGAAATAATTGTTCAAACTTTTTGAGAAGGATGTCAAGTTCCATTTCAATGAAGATTGTATTAAGGCATTCGAGTTGCTTAACTTCAAGTTGACTACTACTCCTATTATCACCGCACCAGATTGGAGCTTGCCATTTGAGCTCAAATGTGATGCTAGTGATGTTGCAGTTGAAGCGGTGTTGGGGCAAAAAATCAACAAAATCTTCCATCTGGTCTACTGAGCTAATAAGACCATGAGTGATGCCCAAGTCAACTACACAGTGCCCGAAAAGGAGTTACTTGCTATTGTTTTTTTAACCATGGAGAAGTTCCAGCCGTATTTGATGGGTACTCAGGTGATTGTTAACACTGTGAGCACGTGATTTTTGCCCTATATATGAATAATTCCCAAAAATTCCAACAAAATAATTTTTCTTTATTTTTACAATTTTTGTGTATTTCGGTGTCATTTTCTTGATAATTGTCGCATTTTATTTGCGCATGTTAATTTATATAAAATACAAAAATATGCATTTTGCATTTGGGTTTTAGTTTTATATTTTAGTATCAATTAAGGGTTAATTTGTTTAGAACAAAACATGAAAATCACAAAAAATTAGTTCACTTTTGCATTTTAATGATTTTTATTATGAATTTGTCATGAAATAGTTTTTAAACAATTTTAGGCATTAATTAGTTTTAATTTTGAAATATATATTAGGACTTTATTTTTGCAATTTTATAAAATCAATAAAATACAAATGAAAACAAAGAAAAAGAAAGAGGAAAATTAGAAAAAATAAAGGAAAAACAATTAAAAAGGAGGTGGTCTTAAAAAGACCCAAAAGTTGGGCCAATTCCGTTCTTAACCCCCTCCAGCCCAAATGGATCCCAGCCCAAATCGGCCTCCGACCCAAGCCCAGAACCCTCTTCCCATCTGGTCCAATTCGATAAGATCAAAACGACATCATTTGGCATCGATTAATCCAAGCCGTCGAGGTTAACAAGATCAACGGCTCAGAGGCGGGGTAGGCGTACTATAAAAGTGTCCGAAGGTATCCCCCACCCCATTCCCCATCGTCTTCCTCACCTCCCACAAACCCTAGCTGCCCCGCCCTGAAACCCCTAGATCACCGGTGGCGGCGCCAATGCTAATCACCCCCAAATTAACACCCTAGATCCCTCATGAATCCCTCCTTCCTTTCTTGTTATTGGTTTCCCTCGAATGTTGCCGGAGCTCGTCGAATCTCCGATTGAAGTTTCCGGCCAGGTTGCAAGTTTATCCAAACCAGCCCCAAATCATACCACATAATCCCCAAACTTCCCTCAACCCAAATCCATGACCATATTCCTTCAAATCTCTGAGAAGTGGCTCGAATTTCAGATCTAAAAATTTCTGGCAAAAACCCTAAACCAAAATCTTTATGATTTCGAACCGTAATATCCTTAACCATGTGTTCTTTTGTAAGAACACATGGTTAGGGATGTTGCGTGTCAAAAATCTGGAGAGATTCGAAAGGCAGTGCTTAGTCGGAGATTTAGCTCTGTGGGTAAGTTTTCTTTAACTCTCTGAGTCGTTTTTAATAGTCTCATACTCCCTTATTTGGTTAGTGGGATTGTTTGTTTATCGATCATATTTTAATGTCGTTCATAGATAATAATAGTTGTTAGTTTAATTAGCGAGTATTAACGTTAGTTCATGCTGATACACTGTTTTGATTGCCCTGTTTGTCTCTTTCTGGTTGTTTAATGATTCTGTGTTTAGATTTTAGTTTAATGTTGACGATTACTCTCGTTTGATTAATGGATTGTTAGAATATGCAGTAGGATAAGTTGTATTTTGATTTAATTTTGATATTCTGCCTTAGAGTTGGACCTGGTTAGTTATAGCTGAGCAAATATTTTGTTTTAGTTAACTTTAGTTAGATTTTAGCTGGGGTTAAAAGGATTGGGATCAGTTAGCATTGGGCTGTAAATCCCAAACTAGTAGAAGGACATTTTAGGGATAGAAAATCGCAGTTTCTTTGAGAATAGTAATTTCAAAATAGGGGTAAGGGTAGTATAGGTGTTTTAGGGGTAAAAGAGCATCCTAGGGCCTTCTAGAAGGGTATTTTAGTGTAGATTTCAGCCAACTTAGGATATTAGCTTGGGAAACAAGTCAAGAAATGAGGGACTAAACTGAAAATAGGGGTGGGACTAAAAAAAAACCAAAAATCTGATTAACCCTCTGAGATCATCTATAAAAGGGCATGAAGTGCCTTGAGGAAGGGAGGGAATTTTCAGCCTAAAAATTCCACAAAACATACTCTGCAGTCTCCAGATCTGAAGTTCTATTAGCTGAATCACAACACTTTTCCTGGTTTAATTTCGAATGGTTTCTAAATTCAAACAAGTAAAATTTGGAATCATTCATCGAGGATTTTTAATGGTTGGTATTCCTGAGTGTGTTTTGGGATTGATTTATTGAGTTTGCTCTGCATTTCAACTCATTTCTTCTGAATTTTTGAACCTGGGTGGACTGTAATACTCCTCCACTGATTGTGACTGGATTATTATCCTAATTTCTGAGCTGCTGCTGAGTTGTTACTGCTGCTAACTCCCTCTTCTCTATTTACATTCCAATTTCCAGGTACACTTTCAAAATCACCTTGATGTAATCATAATTTGGGATTAAATGCAATAACCTTGGTCAATCTGTGCTCGTTGTATGTATGTAGCTGTAATCAGTTGACTAATAAATGATTACATATATCTGATTCGTTTGGATTGAACTGTTATAGGGATGGTTGATTCAAATTATTTCTAGACTGTTTAGACTGTTGCATTCCATATTCATATAGCTGTAGCTTTCAGTTCATTTCAGTTTGGTAGTCTGTTAAAGTTAAATTTGCAAAGTTACAACTGACTTTGAGTTCAATACGCGTGATCGCTTTCAATTTTGGTTTTAATCTGAATTGCATGTTCAATAGCTTCATACTGGGCCAGCTTTCATTTGAGTTTAGATGTATTAACAGGCAGCCCAGGTCTGTCTTAGTTAAGTAGTGCTTTGAATTGGGCCTAGGGGCATTACGAGCATGAAGCAATTAGTTAAATCAAAGGGTGCCCCAAGGGCTCGATCCCTGGGCTTTACAAATGCCTGTCATTGAGTTAAAATTTGGCCTGCGTTAGGCCCAATGCTTGGAGCTATAGGAGTTTGAGCCCACAACATGTGCAATTACATGATTTGGGCCTTATGGGCTCAAGACCCATTTTCTCTGCATTTTTCTGGATATTCAACCTCGGATTTGACAAAGTATTGGCCCTAATCAATCAGGATCCTTAGAGACAAATTAAGTAGATAACAATAGAATTATTTAACTGATTAGGTTTGTAAAGGTTGTTTAGTAAATTCCACCACCTTCCCCAAAATAATATTGCGTTAGACTCTTTAGGACAATTTTAATAAAATTATCTTCTTAAACTCGGCTGTGCATTGATGCGACACAAATCCAAATCTCGACGAAGTCGAAATGTGTGGACAACCACGGGTGCATTGATTGCGACGTGGTTCGAAATGCGTTTTCACGACGTCGTAATTCTTTTAAAATAAATAATGATAAAAAAGCGGTTTACGGATAAAAGGCACATAAGCTAGCATGTATTAAAATCAGATGAAATCAAATACAACAGTTAAGCGACCGTGCTAGAACTACAGAACCCGGGAACGCCTAACACCTTCTCCCGGGTTAACAGAATTCCTTACTCGGATTTCTGGTTCGCAGACTGTAACAGAGTCATATTTTTCCTCAGTTCGGGATTCAACCAGTGACTTGGGACACCATTAATCTCCCAAGTGGCGACTCTGTATAATTAATAACTAAATCCCGTTCCGATTGTCCTTTAATTGGGAAAACTCCTTTACGCCCCTTCCGGGGGTGTAGGTAAAAAAGGAGGTGTGACAGCTCTGGCGACTCTACTGGGGATCAAACCCAGAATCTCTGGTTTCGCAGGGTTCAGAATTCAAGCTTAGATATATCGTTGTATTTAATTGTATCTGATTTTCCTACATGTTTTGTGCTGAATGGGCTAAATGTTACCGCTTTGATATTATCTGAACTGTATATAAACTGTGCCGACACCCTTCTCTCTTCACCTCCGGGGATGTTCTTAGTGGTTGAGACTCCCTATTCTGTTAGTGTCATACCTTGAAATAAGAAAGAGGCCGGACAAGTTACGAAGCCGGATGGCCTTTTGGTTCCCGGTAAGTTGCCCCCTCCCCGACTCGAGTTGTCCGCTCGGGTACACAGTCTAGAACATCGACTCAGGTTTTGAACATAGAATAACGTGACTTCATGCCGGATCCCTAGTAGGAAGCTTATTTGCATCACGTTGCATTTGATTTAGGGGACTCAACACAGGGGTTGGGTCCGTCTAGGACTAGCAACCTAAAATGAAAAGACCATCCTGATGCATTCTCTTGTGCTGTGAATTTATTTGTTCCGAACCTGCATGTTGACCGGTTTCTGAATCTCGGAAACGTTGGAAAATTGAGAAAAAAAAAGAGAAAAGAGGAAAAAAAAAATATCAGTTATGGAGTTAATTGATTGTCAATGACCAATTACTGGCGAAACTCTGCCGAAATTTTGAGGAAAAAAAAAAGAAAATGTTTTATTTTGTTTTACTAAAAAAAAATCAAAGAAAAAAATAGAAAAAGAGTCTTTTATTTTTGGAAAGTTGGTTGTTGAAAAGAAAAGGATAAGAAAGTTTTTGTTTTAGTTTGAAAAACATAAGTTGTTTCATTATTTGTTGAAAAGGAAAGGGAAAAAGAGTCTTTTATTTTAGTTTGGAAAATAGGTTGCTTTATTGTCTGTGAAAAATGAAAAAAAAAGAAAAAAGAGTCTTTCATTTTTTTTAGTTTGGAAAAATAGGCTGCTTTATTTGTTGAAAAGAAAAAGAAAAAAGAGAGTCTTGTTTCTAAAAATAGTTTTTATTCGCTTATGAAATGCCAAAAATAAAAATAGAAAAGAGTCATGTTTTAAAATAGTTCGGTTAATTTGCCCGAACTACGCCGGTTTGATTCTCATAGGGTGTGGGATACGTAGGCAACCCTCAACGGGTCCAACCTTTCCTTTGCAAAAATAGCCAAAAAATGTCAGAATTTTTATTTTTCGTTATAACAAATTGGGTGATGCTGTTTTGTCAAAAATAGCCAAATGTTCCCAAACGGAACGCCGGAAGGCTGACCTTGCATAGATAGCCACCTTTGGTCATGTTTTCATTTTTTCTACCCTCACAGCCTTAAGTTTTCGTCCCCGAGGCATTGAAAGGCCGTGTTGCAATACCGGGTCAATTTTTTTGATGTGTGACCGGTTGACTTCCGCAGCCTTAAAATCTTTGTTCCCAAAGTGCTGAAAGGCTGCATTTGAGAGTCGAGTTCTTCATTTGTAAAATTTGAAAATATATAGGTGATTTTTGAGTCAAGCAATAGATAGTTTTTTTTAATAAAAGTTTTTTTTTGCTTAAGCGCTTTAATAAATGTGCAGGATGAGCACGATGATAAATGAACCCTTTTCAATAATGACCAAAATCCCTTTTGAGCTGCAATTATGGTGGAATGATTTAGGCAAAAAGGGGCAAGACGAAGTGAAAAAATATTTGAAAGACCTTCAGGATTTATTAAACATTCAGCCTCGGGGGGATATTATCAGGGCATTGGTCGCCTATTGGGATTCGGCACATAATGTATTTCATTTCTCAGACTTTGAGCTCACCCCAACATTGGAAGAAATAGCGGGGTATATCGGAAGTGATCAAGCTCCATTGAGGTTCAAATACTTAATTGCTCCCAAGGCCATTACCGTACACCGGTTCTTGGATTCCTTGAAAATACCCCGAATAGTTCATTATCCAGATTTTGCAAAGGGTTTCTGCAGTTTCCGCTTCATATATGATAGGTATGGCCACGTGGGCGGGTTCAACAATCCAGACTTTAAGCTATGCAGTAGAAGTAACCGACAAAAATGGGAGGAACATAGACAAGTGGCTTTTATGATAGCCTTTTTGGGCCTCATAGTATGCCCAAGGAAAGATGGTACTATTGATTTGAAAGTAGCGGGGGTCGTCAGTACTTTGCAAACCATGGGGAAAAGCACTTTAGCACCTATGATCGTGGCTGACATCTTCTGGGCTCTCACGGCTTGCAAAGCCGGGGGCAAATTTTTTAAGGGATGTAACTTGTTGTTACAAATGTGGATAACTGAGCATTTGTGCTCCTGCTCTCAGTTATTGAGTTATGGTTCATTTGAGAAAACTTGTATAGGAGAATTTTACACAAGAATCAAAGGGGCTAGTCTACTTGAAGGAGTCACGGCCTGGACATCATTATTTCGGAACCTCACTGCCAGCTAGATACAGTGGGTGCTTGGATGGTTGCCTGTCGAAGAAGTCATATATATGCCAGTAGCCCGACCACATTTTTGGCTGATGGGACTCAAAAGCATCCAGCCCTATGCACCATATCGGGTTCTGAGGCAACTCGGGAGGTATCAAGTAGTGCCGAGAGATGAAGATCTGAGTACCCAAGTGGTCGAAATTAGTCCTGACGGTCGGTTCCCCGAGGAAGAGGTTCGCCAAATCTGGAGTGAGTGTCAACATTTGATGGCGAACACTTGTGTGTCAGATAGGGTCAAAGGGGAAGTTGGCCCAGGGTATCATGATTGGTTCAGAGGTGACGTGGCATGTGGGAGACCGGCTAAAATACCTCATCTCGAAGATTTCGCCAAGTCGTCCCAAGAGCAGTGGGATTGGTTAGCAAAGGAAGAAGGTTATCGAATTGAGATTGGTAAACTGAAGCAGCAAGTTGAGAGTCTGAAATTCGAGAACAGTGTACAGGTTGCCGCAGATCAAGGTGAAAAGAACAGACTGGCGCGAGAAAACGAGGCGCTTAGGGCCCAAATCAGGCAATTAAGGATAACCGTCGATAAGCAACCAAGGAGCCGATCAGATGAGCAATTGATAAAAAAGCTGGAAAACAAAGTCAGGGAATGGCGGGATGAATTAGAAAAATCTGAGAATATCATGGCAAAGCTTAAAATACAGTGGGCTACAATAACAGAGGAGCGTTGCCAGTACTTGAATCAGTTGAAAAGGGACCATGAGAAAATTGTTGTCAATTTAAAGAGAAAAGTGGTTGCCCTTGAGGGTAAAGCGGTTAGGCAGGCTAGAGATTTTGGAATTGAAAGTGGACACTGCTACGACTTGTTGGCCCAAATGGAAGTAGAAGTACAACAGTTGCAAGATCAACACCTGCAGGACTCTCGAGCTTTAAAGACGTGCAGCGATCAGATAAGACGCTTGCTTATAGAAAAGAAGCAAACAAAAGATAGGATTAGAGCCATTGCTCATGCCATTTTCAGGAGATGCCAGGTTTGTGAAGACATGACCTATACTATTTTTGTCTTAGCAGTAATGATCTATGTGAAGCAAACCATGAATGAATTAGAGCAGCTTGAAAGGGATTTGGATCCTAGGCCCGCGGCGAGACCGAACGACGCCCTGCGGACACCTAAGTTTGAAGCACTAGAGTATGCATAGTCCGTGTCTGTAATTTTCTACCATTGTGAGTCAGTCTTTCGTATGTCCGTTATCTTTCCAGGTCAAGTATGTCTGCAGTCTTAGAGTCTGTATTTGCTTTTAATTTGCGTCTGTTAGTTTCATTCCGAAAAGTGTTAGTTTGTAATAGTTTGTTTTAGTAATGAAAATTGAAAATTTCAAAAAAAATGTTCTTATTTCCACCCTTTATTTTTGCATTTATTTTCATGAACTACGCTTGGTCTGATTTGTGCGGGGTCATGATACGTAGGCAATCTCCATAGGATTCGACCGTAATCGTAAGGAACAAAAAAAAAAAAAGAAGAAAAACCAAAGAAAGAGAGAAAGAAAGAAAAGAGCGGAAAAACAAAAAGAGAAATGAGCGAGAACACAAAAAGAAAGAAATAAAAGAAAGAGAAGAGCATAGGAGAGGGATGAGGTGATGAAATTTGAAATAATGGTAAAAAGAAACAAGGAACGAAGTGCCGGGATGACGCATGCAATCGAGCAAACGCATAATAGAAATGATTAACTGTATAAGTGCATTCATGCCAACGTGCGGTTGTTAAATCTGTTAAAACTTAGTCGCTAACAAAGTGGTTGTCTAAATGTGTGAGTCCAGGCAGGTGGTTAGTTGATTGGCAATTCTGGAAACTCACCCGTACAACACCCGGTCGAAGGATAAAGTAAAAATGACAGGGCAGGACTCGGAAATCAGCATCGTAGACCCTTCAAATGAAGTTGAGGTAACAGATGTGGGTGCTATGAAAGAAGAGATGAGGAAACTAAAAGCACAAATGGCTGAAATGCATCGGGCATGGTCTTAGGGACATCCGACACCACTATATCCCGCTAATCCATATTATCCCACCCCTGGCTCAGGCTCAGGAGCCTACCACTCCCCACGCATCTTCAGCCTTCCCCTATCACGCCCAGGGCTATGGTACCACTTCATATGCTCCCCAGCTCCACCCCCCAAACAGAACCCTCCCCCACCCATGGTTCTAGTCTTTGTGGCACCTCCCCCAGCCCCATTACATAGATCGTCCAGTGAGCCGCTACTCCAAGCTCACGACACCCAATATTACCCTCCCGAACCCACTTTCAAAACGCCTAAGCCATATACCTATTCTCCCCATTTTGAAATCCCGGGAGAGGTTGAGAAACCGGTTAAGAGTACAGAACAGGAGGAAGTGATTTGTAAAGTCAAAAGCCTAAAGCAATCCTTCAGGAGCATGCATGGTTTAGGTAACCAAGTCAGCGTCACATATAAAGATTTGTGCCCTTTCCCTGATGTTCAGTTGCCTACAGGGTTTAAAATGCCGAAGTTTGACTTGTATGAGGGGCACGGTGACCTAGTAGCCCATCTGCGTGGCTTTTGTAGCAAAATGAGAGGTGCTTGGGGGAAGGATGAATTGTTGATAGCATATTTCGGTCAAAGCCTGAGCGGATCCGCACTAGAATGGTACACGAGATAGGACCCCGGCCGATGGTATACATGGGATGATTTGGCACAGGCATTCATTGGCCATTTTCAATATAACCTTGAGATAGTCCCCGACCGTCTGTCATTGTTGAAACTGGAAAAGAAGCCTGGGGAAAGTTTTAGAGAGTTTGGTTTCCGCTGGAGGGAACAAGCAGCAAGGGTTGATCCTCCAATGAGGGAGAGTGAGATGGTAGATTACTTCTTGCAAACATTGGAGCCTACCTATTTTGGTCATCTGGTGACATCTGTCGGAAAGTCGTTTAATGAAGTGGTAAAGATGGGAGCCATGATTGAAGAGGGATTGAAATCTAACAAGATCTTGAGCTACTCGCATTGAAAGCAACCACCCAGGCCATCCAAAGCGGTACTGGTGGTGTGCTTGGAAAGAAGAAGAAGGAAGAAGTTGCTACGATTGAAGCTAGTGCTTGGTCCAGGCCCAATAACCCTTCACTCTATTACAACCAACCCAGACCCCACCACCCAAACTACCAATATACCCCATATGGCCCACCGCAACACTACTATCCACCACCAGAACCACACTTTTCTATCCACCACGCCCAGACCTACACTCAGCCTCCGGTGCACTCGCAATGGCGTGCACCGAATCCTCAAAACCCACATCCACCCCCACAAAACACCTATCCACCTCCCAGGGCAAACAGACCAGGAACCAGCTTCTGCCCAAACCAAGCTTTTAGAAGTGAAAAGGCCCCAAACAAAAAAACATTTACTCCGCTGGGAGAATCTTACACCGCTCTCTTCCATAGATTGAAACAGTTGGGAATGTTGACCCCAATTGAGTCCAAAGCACCAAACCCCCTTCCCAGAAACCTGGACCATTCTGTTAGCTGCGAGTATTGCTCAGGGATGCCGGGGCACGATACTGAAAAATGTTGGAAGTTGAAAAACGCGATACAAGAGTTCATTGATAATCGACGTATTGAAGTACAGGCTCCAGAGGCCCCAAACATCAATCAAAATCTGTTACCAGCGCATTATGAAACCAATATGATCGAACTGATACATAAGGGGACAGAGCCTAAAAAAACCTCGCAGGTGGTTATGGTGATTCGTTCTACGGAAGCCAAGGTCAAAGAAAAGTCAGTGAGCGCAAGGCCAGTGGTTCAGTTAAAAGCAATAAAAGATAAGCCAGTATTGGTAATGGGAAAAGGACCATTTGTTGCTGCAAAAAAGCCAGAGCCAGTCAAGTTAGTGGTACCAGGGTCATTATCTGCACCCGTGGTTGTTGTGAAAGGGGCCTACATAGAACCAGTTGTCATAAAACCGGTAGTCCAATTACCCGTGGTTGATAGCAAAGCCGTACCGTGGAAATATGACAAGGTAGTGGTGACATACAAAGGAAAGGAAATTGAGGAAGAGAGTTGTGAAGCACAAGGACTAACTCGGTCGGGACGTTGTTTTGCTCCCGAAGATTTGAGAAAGGCTAAGGGCGTTAAAGACAATCCAGGGCTAGTCAAAAAAGCTGTGATGGAAGAAGAGGCAGAAGAGTTTCTGAAAAAGATGAAAGTGCAAGATTATTCCATTGTTGAACAACTGAGAAAAGCACCGGCCCAAATCTCGTTGTTATCGTTATTGATTCATTCTAACGAGCATTGCCGAGCTTTGATGAAGATATTGAATTAGGCTCATGTGCCCGACAAAATTTCAGTGAACCATTTGGAGACAATTGCCAACAAGATCTTCGAGGTAAACAGGGTAGCATTTTCTGATGATGAATTGCTTGTGGAAGGCACAAAACACAATAGAGCTCTCTACTTGACGGTCAAGTGTGAAGGTTCAATGGTTACTCGGGCACTGATCGATAATGGGTCGAGTGCTAATAGTTGCACGTTTTCCACATTGAACAAGTTGAAGATTGATGATGATAGAATCCGCAAAAATAGCATTTGTGTTCGAGGGTTCGACGGAGGGGGAACAGACATAGTAGGGGATATTGTACTCGAATTGACTATTGGCCCAGTCGAGTTCACTATGGAATTTCAGGTGTTGGATGCTGCAGTATCCTACAATCTTTTGTTGGGTCGACCATGGATCCACGCGGCCAAAGCCGTTCCTTCCACGCTGCACCAAATGGTCAAGTTCGAGTGGGACAAACAAGAAATTGTGTTAATGGGGAAGATCCCACATGCACCATGAATGATGCCATTGTGCCCTTTATAGAAACTGAAGATGATAAGGGACCATGGGTTTATCATGTCTTCGACACGATCCCGGTGAGCAGAGTGCCCGAGGGTAAAAGCATTCCATGTCCCAGGGTGGCAACTGCGACCGTCATGGTAGTATCAGAGATGCTGAGTAACGGGTTCGTGCCAGGGAAAGGTCTAGGGGCTGAACTTCAGGGCATTATTCAACCTGTTTCTCTGCCCAAAAATCTGGACACCTTCGGATTGGGGTTCAAACCAACAACGACAGATGTTAAAAGGGCCCGTAAATTGAAAAATAAAGCTTGGGTTCTTCCCAAACCAATTCCACACTTGTCCAGGTCCTTCGTCAGGCCGGGTAGCAAGAAACAGTCATTGGCAAAGGTGTCAGGTTCACTGATTGGGGCAAAGGGGAATTTGGATAAGGTGTTCGAGAGAGTATTTGCTGAAGTGAACATGGTTAAAGCCGGGGAAGGGTCAAGCGGAGCAGATATATAGTACATCGGACCACATGCTAACATCAACAATTGGGAAGCTACTCCTCTTCCAATTCGGAGGGAGTCGTGGTAGTGGGTTTTGTTTTCCTTTTGTCACCTGGATTATTCCAGGGTTTGGAATCCAGTTGCTATGTTCCGTCCGTTTGGATGAGTTAAAACCTTGTTATATTTACATTCAATGAAATGCAATTTTCTTCATTCCTAATTTTCTTTTCATTTTTTTTCTTTTCTTTTGTACAGTTGTTTTTATGCTGATATCAATTATATGACATGCATGAGGAATATTCGGCCCAGTTTTAAAAGCTAATCTAGCTCGAAAGTAATAATACAAAAAATCGAGTGTGATGATGGGATGGATTGTAACAACGATGAAGCTTATGAGAAAATTAGTAAAGAATTAAGTCATTTTGAAGAAAAACCCAAACCTACCCTAAATGACACAGAAGCAGTTAATCTAGGCGACCAAGACAATGTGCGGGAAACTAAAGTAAGTGTTCATCTGGAGCCACAACTCAAGGAGGAGATAATTAAAGTATTGCATGAGTACAAAGATATTTTTGCATGGTCATATGATGATATGCCAGGTCTAAGCACCGATTTGGTGGTTCATACATTACCCACTGATCCGGCAATCCTCCCTGTCAAGCAGAAGTTGAGAAAGTTCAAAACGGACATAAGTGTGAAGATCAAAGAAGAGATTACCAAGAAGTTTGAGGCAAATGTCATTCAGGTTACACGATACCCCACTTGGTTAGCTAATGTCGTGCCTGTGCCGAAGAAAGATGGCAAGACCAGGGTATGCGTCGATTATCGAGATCTTAACAAGGCAAGTCCAAAAGATAATTTCCCACTGCCCAACATCCATATACTGATTGACAATTGTTCCAAACATGATATTGGATATTTTGTGGATTGTTACGCGGGTTATCATCAGATTCTAATGGACGAGGAAGATGCAGAAAAGACGGCATTCATCACGCCGTGGGGAACGTATTGTTATCGGGTCATGCCGTTTGGTTTGAAAAATGCTGGGGCAACTTATATGAGGGCCATTACAACCATATTCCATGATATGATACATAAGGAAATCGAGGTGTACGTGGATGATGTGATCGTGAAGTCTAGACAGCAGTCCAACCATGTCAGAGATTTGTGAAAGTTCTTTCAAAGGCTTCGCAGGTACAATCTTAAGCTTAATCTTGCAAAGTGTGCTTTCGGGAAGTTGTTGGGGTTTATAGTCAGCCGGCGGGGTATTGAATTAGACCCGACGAAGATCAAAGCTATTCAGGAATTGCCACCTACAAGAAACAAAATCGAGGTGATGAGTTTGTTGGGAAGATTGAATTAAATCAGCAGGTTCATTGCTCAGCTCACGGCAACTTGTGAGCCAATTTTCAAATTGTTGAAGAAAGACGCCGCGGTCAAATGGACTGATGAATGTTAGGAGGCTTTTGATAAGATAAAGAGGTATTTGTCGAACCCACCCATGTTGGTCCCGCTAGAACCAGGGAGGCCTTTGATTCTATATCTGACAGTTCTGGATAGTTCATTCGGCTGTGTACTGGGGCAGCATAATGTTACGGGCAGAAAGGAGCAGGCTATCTGCTATCTCAGCAAGAAGTTCACATTTTACGAGGTTAAGTATACTCATCTGGAAAGGACATGTTGCGCCCTAACTTGGGTGGCACAGAAGTTGAAACATTATTTGTCATCTTATACTACTTACCTTATATCTCGCTTGGACCCGTTGAAGTATGTTTTTAAGAAACCCATGCCCACAGGAAGGCTTGCAAAGTGGCAGATCCAGCTTACAGAGTTCGACATTATCTATGTGACACGGACTACAATGAAAGCACAGGCACTAGCCGATCATTTGGCTGAGAACCCTGTCGATGAAGATTATGAACCTTTGAAAACTTATTTCCCTGATGAAGAGGTGATGCACATTGATGAATTGGAACAAGCTGAGAAGCCGGGATGGAAACTTTTCTTTGATGGGGCTGCAAATATGAAAGGCGTGGGAATAAGAGCGGTACTTATTTCTGAAACAGGTTAGCATTACCCTATTACAGCTCGGCTTCGTTTCTACTGTACGAACAACATGGCAAAATATGAGGTGTGTATATTGGGATTGAGATTAGCTGTGGATATGGGTATACGGGAAGTCTTGGTCATGGGTGACTCGGACCTACTGGTACACCAGATTCAAGGAGAATGGGAAGCACGGGATTTGAAGCTTATACCGTATCGGTAGTGTCTGCATGAGCTTTGTCAACGTTTTCAGGCCATAGAATTCAGGCACATTCCAAGGATTCATAATGAGGTTGCCGATGCTTTGGCTACTTTGGCATCGATGTTGCATCATCCAGATAAGGCTTATGTTGATCCATTGCAGATTCAGGTCCGTGATCAGCATACTTACTGTAATGTGATAGAAGAGGAAATTGACGGCGAGCCGTGGTTCCATGATATCAAAGAGTACATTAGGGCGGGAGTATATCCGATACAGGCCACAGGTGATCAGAAAAGAACAATTCGGCGATTGGAAAGCGGGTTTTTTCTTTAGTGGAGGAGTGTTGTATAAAAGAACTCCAGACCTCGGGTTGTTGAGATGCATGGATGCAAGACAGGCCACATCTATCATGACTGAGGTACATTCCGGAGTTTGTGGACCACATATGAGTGGGTACGTTCTAGCAAAAAAGATTCTCCGAGCAGGTTATTATTGGCTCACGATGGAGCGGAATTGTATCAGTTTTGTGCGTAAGTGTCATCAGTGCCAAGTTCATGGAGATATGATTCATTCTCCACCATCAGAATTACATACGATGTCCGCACCATGGCCTTTTGTTGCATGGGGCATGGATGTTATTGGGCCAATTGATCCAGCAAAATCAAATGGGCACAAGTTTATTCTGGTAGCTATAGACTATTTTACCAAATGGATGGAAGCTAAGGAGTTCAAGTCTGTGATTAAGAAAGCTGTAGTCGACTTCGTGCATTCAAATATCATCTGTCGGTTTGGGATTCCGAAGGTAATCATCATGGATAATGGGGCTAATCTTAATAGTCATTTGATGAAGGAGACATGTGAGCAGTTTAAGATTACCCATAGGCATTCTACTCCATACCGTCCCAAGGCAAATGGTGAAGTTGAAGCAGCAAATAAGAATATAAAGAAAATACTCCGGAAGATGGTTGAAGGATCTAGACAGTGGCATGAGAAATTACCTTTTGCATTGTTAGGATATCGCACCACCATTCGTACCTCGGTGGGGGCGACTCCTTATTCATTGGTATATGGAACTGAGGCAGTAATACCCGCAGAGGTGGAAATCTCGTCTCTGTAAATCATTGCGGAGGCTGAGATCGATGATGATGAATGGGTTAAAAGCCGTCTTGAGCAGTTGAGTTTGATTAACGAGAAGAGATTGGCATCAGTGTGTCATGGTCAACTGTACCAACGAAGAATGGCAAGAGCATACAACAAGAAAGTGCGTCCAAGGAAATTCGAAGTCGGACAGTTAGTACTGAGGCGGATTTTGCCTCATTGGGCTGAAGCAAAAGGAAAATTTGCCCCAAACTGGCAGGGACCATTTGTAGTAACCAGAGTGTTGTCTAACGGAGCATTGTATTTGACAGATGTGGAAGGAAAATGTATAGAAATGGCCATCAATTCCGATGCAGTCAAGAGATATTATGTATGATTTCTTTAGTTCTGAATGTATCTGTTTGTATTTGGCATATCTTAAAGATTGAAATGATGAAGGAGTTTTGTCCTGCTATCCAAACACTTTTATCCCTTGTCATCCCTTTTGAGCCTTACTTATTTTTCAAACCCCTCTTTCGAAATCAATGGCATTATCAGGGAACACATGCGGCGAACATAAAAGAAAGAAGAGAAAAACAAAGGAAAAAGAAAAAGAAAGAAAAGAAAAAAAAAGAAAAAAAAAGGAAGAAGAAAAAAAAGAGAAAGGAAAAATGAAAGCGAAGGAAAAAAGAAAGAGAAGAAAAGAAAAAGAAAGAAAAGGAAAGAAAGAAAAACACAACAACAAAGTTAATTATGATACAGTGAACTACGCTTGACTTGATCCTGAAAGGGTACGTAGGCAGCCTTACTCTGAGGTTCAGTCATACCAAATAGAAATCCAAAAATCCCCAAGCAAGAAACTGGGGCAGAAGTTGTGATTGCTATGAAAGTTGGATTCCAAAAGTTGTAATTTGAACCCATTTGAATTGTTTTGAGCCTTTTATACCTTTCTTTCTAACTCAATCCAAAATCCTACATTACGGTCCAAAGAAAGACCTTCTGATCAGTTTTGAGAAATGCCAAGATGAACAGGTAGGAATAACCCACGATAGGGGAAACACTCTGGTTCGAGCAAGAAAAACAAAAATAAATGAGAGAGTCTTATGGGTGAAAACCCCTCACGGGCACCGTAAGGCGACGGGCGCTGAGAGACAAATAAATGATAGAGTCTTGTTGGTAAAAACCTTTACGGGCACCTCAAGGCGAAGGTGAGATAAGAAATGGCAAACTGAGAAAGGTCTGTTGATGGAAACAGTTTCGTGGTACCGCATGGAAACAAGGTTAAGGTCTGGGTAAATCAAACAAGTGATGGAAGTTCTGGGCAATGAGGTACGGTAATTGAGAGTTGTTTGGTTGGACAGATTGGGCTGATTAATCCAAAATGCATGTCATGACCATTTGTACCAGTTGTCTCGCTCAGGTGAGTTTCTTTTCCTTCTCTTTTCAAACAATCATCTGGTTTTGGATTCTTCTTATCCTTAATTCAAAAACCATTGCATTTCATTTTCTTTTGAGGGTTTTATCTAGATGAGATGTTTCAGTGCCAGTTTTGTTCAATGCAAACAGAAAGGACTTCAAAGCTCACTACCAGCTTCTAGAATTGTAAAGCACAACGTGGTTAGAGCATGTCAAAAACAACTTGATGTCAAGTGGAATACAAGGAATTAACGGAAGTTTCATTGGTAAAATGATTGGGGAATGTCGTGGGAAGGGCAAAAGCTCAAACAAAAAGGTCAGAAAAGTGAAATAATAGTAGGGGTGTAAAACAAGCAGTAATCAGGTTTGACCGCAAAGAGCGGTTTGACTAAATACAAGATAATCCTGAATAGCATAGGGGAATATAATTTGGTTGCAAAATTTGCATGATTAGAATAAATGCAAGTTGTCAGGAGCCCGCCTGGATAATAGAGGAATACATTCAATTTCAAATTCAGAAATCAGGAGTCCGCCTGGAGAACAGAAACATACTTTTCAAGTTTGATGTCAGGAGTCCACCTGAAGACATACAGTTTAAATTTTAAAAGTCAGGAGTCCGCCTGGAGAATAGAGACATACCATTCAAATTTTATACAATCAGGAGCCCGCCTGAAGAACAGAGGTGATACAATTCGAATTTTTGTTTTTCAATCATATCTCTTTGTCTAATTTGAAAGCAGGAGTCCGCCTGGAGAATAGAGACATACAGTTCATGTTTCGGAAGTCAAGAGTCCGCCTGAAGAACAGAGGTCACACAATTTATATTTTAGTTTTCAATCAATTTCTTGGTGTGCTCGAAGTCAGGTGCCCGCCTGGAGAATGGAGGTGTTAAATTTTTAAGTAGTCAAAGTCAGGTGCCCGCCTGAAGAATGGAGGTGTTAAATTTTTAAGTAGTCAAAGTCAGGTGCCCGCCTGAAGAATGGAGGTGTTAAATTTTTAAGTAGTCAAAGTCAGGAGCCCGCCTGGATAACAGAGGAATACATTAGAGTTCAAGATTACTCAAGTTCAGCAGTTTGGAGAGAGGGAATAACATCTCAGTTAACCAGTTGAAATAGCAACAGGGAATTTTAGCGACCAAACACAAGACAATGAGGCAACAAGGCAACACAAGACAACAAGGAAGTACAAGAGCAAGTTTGAAGAATCTAGATAGGACTTTTGTAATTCATAGTTCATAGCTTAGTTTAACTTCTTTTATTTTTACACGGTGTAATAAGGGAAGTCAGCAAGCAGCAGCAACAACAATCGCAGTGAAATCACAGCTCCCGGTAGTCCCAGCTACCGGTCATTCTCGAACTACACTAACCTGATTCCTGTTTAGCCCAGGATATGTAGGCAACCTCCGAAGCAGGATGCGGTCAAACTTTTCAAAAATGCTTCACAACGAAATATTTGAACGGGTAAAAATCGCTCGTATTTGCTCACTTATCTTTGCCCGAAAACCTTTTGTGTTTCCGAGCAAAGAGGGGCAGCTGTGAGCACGTGATTTTTGCTCTATATATGAATAATTCCCAAAAATTCCAACAAAATAATTTTTCTTTATTTTTACAATTTTTGTGCATTTCGGTGTCATTTTCTGGACAATTGTCGCATTTTATTTGCGCATGTTAATTTATATAAAATACAAAAATATACATTTTGCATTTAGGTTTTAGTTTTATATTTTAGTATCAATTAAGGGTTAATTTGTTTGGAACAAAACATGAAAATCACAAAAAATTAGTTCACTTTTGCATTTTAATGATTTTTATTATGAATTTGTCATGAAATAGTTTTTAAACAATTTTAGGCATTAATTAGTTTTAACTTTGAAATATATATTAGGACTTTATTTTTGCAATTTTATAAAATCAATAAAATACAAATGAAAACAAAGAAAAAGAAAGAGGAAAATTAGAAAAAATAAAGGAAAAACAATTAAAAAGGAGGTGGTCTTAAAAAGACCCAAAAGTTGGGCCAATTCCGTTCTTAACCCCCTCCAGCCCAAGCGGATCCCAGCCCAAATCGGCCTCCGACCCAGGCCCAGAACCCTCTTCCTATCCGGTCCAATTCGATAAGATCAAAACGACGTCGTTTGGCATCGATTAATCCAAGCCGTCGAGGTTAACAAGATCAACGGCTCTGAGGTAGGGTAGGCATACTATAAAAGTGTCCGAAGGTATCCCCCCACCACATTCCCCATCGTCTTCCTCACCTCCCACAAACCCTAGCTGCGCCGCCCTGAAACCCCTAGATCACCGGTGGCGGCGCCAATGCTAATCACCCCCAAATTAACACCATAGATCCCCCATGAATCCATCCTTCCATTCTTGTTATTGGTTTCCCTCGAATGTTGCCGGAGCTCGTCGAATCTCCGATTGAAGTTTCCGGCCAGGTCACAAGTTTATCCAAACCAGCCCAAAACCATACCACACAATCCCCAGACTTCCCTCAACCCAAATCCATGACCATCTTCCTTCAAATCTCTGAGAAGTGGCTCGAATTTCAGATCTAAAAATTTCTGGCCAAAACCCTAAACCAAAATCTTTATGATTTCGAACCGTAAAATCCTTAACCATGTGTTCTCTTGTAAGAACACATGGTTAGAAATGTTGCGTGTCAAAAATCTGGAGATATTCGAAAGGCAGTGCTTAGTCGGAGATTTAGCTCTGTGGGTAAGTTTTCTTTAACTCTCTGAGTCGTTTTTAATAGTCTCATACTCCCTTATTTGGTTAGTTGGATTGTTTGTTTATCGATCATATTTTAATGTCGTTCATAGATAATAATAGTTGTTAGTTTAATTAGCTAGTATTAACGTTAGTTCATGCTGATACACTGTTTTGATTGCCCTGTTTGTCTCTTTCTGGTTGTTTAATGATTTTGAGTTTAGATGTTAGTTTAATGTTGACGATTACTCTCGTTTGATTAATGGATTGTTAGAATATGCAGTAGGATAAGTTGTATTTTGATTCAATTTTGATATTCTGCCTTAGAGTTGGACCTGGTTGGTTATAGCTGAGCAAATCTTTTGTTTTAGTTAACCTTTGTTAGATTTAGCTGGGGTTAAAAGGATTGGGATCAGTTAGCATTGGGCTGTAAATCCCAGACTAGTATAAGGACATTTTAGGGATAGAAAAGGGCAGTTTCTTTGAGAATAGTAATTTCAAAATAGGGGTAAGGTAGTATAGGTGTTTTAGGGGTAAAAGAGCATCCTAGGGCCTTCTAGAAAGGCATTTTAGTGTATATTTCAGCCAACTTAGGATATTAGCTTGGGAAACAAGTCAAACAATGAGGGACTAAACTGAAAATAGGGGAGGGACTAAAAAGAAAACCAAAAATCTGATTAATCCTCTGAGATCATCTATAAAAGGGCATGAAGTGCCTTGAGGAAGGGAGAGAAATTTCAGCCTAAAAATTCCACCAAACATATTCTGCAGTCTCCAGATCTGAAGTTCTATTAGCTGAATCACAACACTTTTCCTGGTTTAATTTCGAATGGTTTCTAAATTCAAACAAGTAAAATTTGGAATCATTCATCGAGGATTTTTAATGGTTGGTATTCCTGAGTGTGTTTTGGGATTGATTCATTGAGTTTGCTCTGCATTTCAACTCATTTCTTCTGAATTTTTGAACCTGGGTGGACTGTAATACTCCTCCACTGATTGTGACTGGATTATTATCCTAATTTCTGAGCTGCTGCTGAGTTGTTACTGCTGCTAACTCCCCCTTCTCTATTTACATTCCAATTTCCAGGTAAACTTTCAAAATCACCTTGATGTAATCACAATTTGGGATGAAATGCAATCACCTTGGTCAATCTGTGCTCGTTGGATGTATGTAGCAGTAATCAGTTGACTAATAAATGATTACATATATCTGATTCGTTTGGATTGAACTGTAATAGGGATGGTTGATTCAAATCATTTCCAAACTGTTTAGACTGTTGCATTCCATATTCATATAGCTGTAGCTTTCAGTTCATTTCAGTTTGGTAGTTTGTTAAAGTTAAATTTGCAAAGTTACAACTGACTTTGAGTTCAATACGCGTGATCGATTTCAATTTTGGTTTTAATCTGAATTGCATGTTCAATAGCTTCGTACTGGGCCAGCTTTCATTTGAGTTTAGTTGTATTAACAGGCAGCCCAGGTCTGTCTTAGTCAAGTAGTGCTTTGAATTGGGCCTAGGGGCATTACGAGCATGAAGCAATTAGTTAAATCAATGGGTGCCCCAAGGGCTCGATCCCTGGGCTTTACGAATGTCTGTCATTGAGTTAAAATTTTGGCATGCGTTAGGCCCAATGCTTGGAGCTATAGGAGTTTGAGCCCACAGCATGTGCAATTACATGATTTGGGCCTTATGGGCTCAAGAACCATTTTCTCTGCATTTTTCTGGATATTCAAAATCGGATTTGACAAAGTATTGGCCCTAATCAATCAGGATCCTTAGAGACAAATTAAGTAGATAACAACAGAATTATTTAACTGATTAGGTTTGGAAAGGTTGTTTAGTAAATTCCACCACCTTCCCCAAAATAATATTGCGTTAGACTCTTTAGGTACGATTTTAATAAAATTATCTTCTTAAATTCGGGTGTGCATTGATGCGACCCAAATCCAAATCTCCACGAAGTCGAAATGTGTGGACAACCACGGGTGCATTGATTGTGACGTGATTCGAAATGCGTTTTCACGACGTCGTAATTCTTTTAAAATAAATAATGATAAAAAAGCGGTTTACGAATAAAAGGCAAATAAGCTAGCATGTATTAAAATCAGATGAAATCAAATACAATAGTTAAGCGACCGTGCTAGAATCACGGAACCCGAGAACGTCTAACACCTTCTCCCGGGTTAACAGAATTCCTTACTCGGATTTCTGGTTCGCAGACTGTAACAAAGTCATATTTTTCCTCAGTTTGGGATTCAACCGATGACTTGGGACACCATTAATATCCCAAGTGGCAACTCTAAATAATTAATAACTAAATCCCGTTCCGATTGTCCTTTAATTGGAAAAACTCCTATACGCCCCTTGCGGGGTGTAGGTAAAAAAGGAGGTGTGACAAATACCGGCCATGTGGCGCTTCAGTAGTTGATGAGAAAGAAATATTCTAAGGCAAGGTTGATGCGATGGGTGCTACTATTTCAAGAGTTGGATTTAGAGATTCAAGACCGCAAGGGTAGTGAGAATCAAGTGGTAGACCACTTATCCCGATTGGAGGAGGAGGGGAGGCAAAATGATGGCCTTGATATCAATAATTCATTTTCCGACGAGTAACTCCTATTCGTTTCAATTATCAGGATGTCATGGTTTGCTGATTTAGCTAGTTATCTTTTGAGCGGTATTGTACTGAATGAATTCTCTTCAAGCCAATAGAAGAAACTCAAATGGTATTGCTTGGATTATTATTGGGATGATCCGTATCTTTTCCGGATATGTACCGATGGTGTGATCCGACAATGTGTGCTGGAAGAAGAACAAATGGGGATTCTTGAGTCTTGCCACTCTTTACCGTATGGAGGTCATCATGGTGGAGCTAGAATGGCTACAAAGGTTTTGACTTGTGGATTCTATTGTCCTATCCTATACAAGGACGCTAGTGAGTTTGTCAAGCGTTGTGATGAATTCCAAAGGGCCGATGGGATTTCTAAGAAGAATGAGATGCCCCTTACCACCATTTTAGAGATTAATATCTTTGATGTTTGGGCTATTGATTTTATGAGACTGTTCGTGAGCTCTTGTGGGAAAACTTATATTTTGGTGGATGTATACTATGTGTCAAAATAGGTTAAAGTCGTGGCTTTACCCAATAATAAAGCTCGAAGTGTGGTGGCATTCTTGAAAAAGAATATCTTCACAAGGTTTGGTATTCCGAGGGCCATTATTAGTGATGGGGGTTTGCATTTTTGCAACCGGGCTTTTGATACCTTACTCACCAAGTATGGTGTCACTCATAAAGTTTCCACCCCCTACCATCCTCAAGCAAGCGGACATGTTGAAGTCTCCAACCGGGAGATCAAGAGTAGTTTGTCAAAAACTGCGAATGCCAACTGGATGGATTGGTCGAGAAAACTTGATGATGCTCTTTTGGCTTATAAGATGGCCTACAAGACAACGATTGGGATATCTCCATATCGATTAGTGTTTGGGAAGGCGTGTCATCTTTTGGTAGAACTTTAGCATAAGGCAATGTGGGCTTTCAAAAAGTTGAACCTTGAGTGGGATGTCGCTGCAACCTAAGAGTGGCACATTTGAATGAGCTTGATGAATTTCGGTACCATGCATACACAAGTTCGTCCCTTTAAAAGTAGAAGATGAAGTACCTCCATGATAAGTACATCCACACAAGGAGTTCAAAGGAGGTGATCTTGTGCTATTGTTCAATTCCCGGTTAAGGATGTTTCCGGGCAAGTTAAAATCAAAGTAGAGTGGGCCCTTTGAAGTAGTAAATGTAACCCCCTTTGGTGCTCTAGATTTGAAAAATAAGAATGATGTGATTTTTAGAGTCAATGGGCACCGGGGTTAAACATTATCTTGGTATGGTTGATGATGGCCATATTGTGGAGGTTCTTCATTTCAAGTGATTGGTAATCTACGTCGTGCCGCGATGTTAGATCAGGCGCTTCTTGGGAGGCAAACCATGTGTCTTTTTCTTTTTCTTGGTTTTCTTCTTTAGATTATATAGGCTTTGTTTTGTGCTAACTACCTTAAAGTGTATGCATGAATGGGTGTGCATTGTAGGGACTGCGCATGAAAAATTTGGCTAAGTGTCAAAATGCATGGTCTCTGAAGTTGGTCTATCAAAATTGCTTAGCGAATTGCGGCTGCACACATTTTTGTGCGGACCGCATTGATACCGCGGCCGCACTCATTTTTGTGTGGTCCGTAGCAGGACTTCTCACAAGGGCAGGTAAGGAGTGTGGACCGCATCAAAATTATGCGACCCCACTCAGGTAAAACTGTGGGCCCGACGGGTCAAAAATATAAATAGATCTTTTCTCATCTATTTACACTTTACGACCCTGAACTTAAAATGCCCAAACAACTACAGTGCACCCCATTTTTTCTCAATCTTCTATCATTTTATCGACTTAGATTCTCACCAGCATCATTATTACTGGTATGTTAATTTCTTCATTAGATTCTTCATCTTTTGTTTTCTTTTGTTCTTTGATTTAGGGTTAATTACATGCCTAAAAATGTCAATGTTTAGTTGTTTTTTCTTGCAATCATATGGGTAGCATCTTGAACGATAATTGGGGTATGGGTAAATAATAGTGATGTTTGATTGCTAAAATCATGTCAATTTGTGAGCAAAAATTGCATAAACCCTAAAAAAATAATAGTGCCAGTGAAATTTAAATTATGCAGCCGCATACACTTTTGTGCGGTCCGCAGTAGAGGCTATGCAGCTAAACACACTCTTGTGCGGTTCATAGCCCTCTGAGTTAGGAAAATGGTGTGCTTGACTTGTGCGGCCGCACTCAAAATTGTGTAGTCCGTAATGGACTTGTGCGGCCACACTCATTTTTGTGTAGTCCGTATTGATGAAACTTTAGAAACCCTAGTAGTCTGAACTTGGGACTGTGCGACCACAGACAAAATTGTAGGTCCACACTCATTTTTGTGTGGTCCGCACTGGGCAGTCTGCGGCCGCACTCACTTTTGTGCGGTCCGCACTGCCCCTTCAGAGACTGTTTTGCTGCAACCTTCAATCATGCTTATGTACACATTATCAGCGTCAATTGTAACTGATTTCTAATTATTATGTGTTGCAGACAATGGTTCGCTCATGTGGCAAAGGAGATATGTCAAAAGGGAGGGCAGAACCCTCCCAAGGCCGGGGTCGAGGGAAAAACAATCTCCCTCTAGCAATCCAAAAGGTCATAAGGAAAAAAGCCATAGCCAATAGAGCCCCTGATACCTCGAAGACTAGTGAGTATGTACCACCAGGGGAAGCTTTTGAGGGTAACTGGGTGCAAGCACAGCCGGAAGCCCAATCTTCACAAATCCCAAGGAGATTCCATTTGGTTGATGAGTCTTCTTCAGTTGCCAGTTCGTCTGAAAGCTTGGAAGAGGGTAGTAAAGATTTTTAGCCCTCTTTCTCACATGGTCCACCTGCTCCAATCAACCTGGACAATGATGATGATGTCCTAGATGATGGTAGAGGAGGCGATACCATAGTTGCGGGTTTAGAGAGGTCGAGGAGGTAGGAGATATGGGATGACCGATTTGTCAGTGCCAAGGCCTTTACAAAGATTAGGGAATTGTGGACACAGAGGTCACTCACTCTTGATAGACAATTTTTGAAGAAAGATTTGAGCAAACACAACCCCAATGTCCTTATGCAGTTCCAAGAGCGGAAAGGATGGAAATGGTTCACCAATAGTGTTCTAGACACAAATGAGCACTTGGTCAAAGAATTTTATGTAAACATTGCTCACAATCAAATAGGGTACAAAGGTGACTAAAGTCCACAATCTAAAAATTTTGATTCCTTTGTACTGTATTCGTATGTAGGGTTTGAAAAAGTGGAGACAATGCACTATTTGGAAAATCTAGCTATGGGTGATGCAACTCACCCGTGGCTAGCTGAGATTCTGGAAATCCTAGGGTCAACACCTCCGTGGCTCACAGCAGGGTTTCCAATTGTTCGGGTCACCCTAAACTTTGAAGCAAAAGGGTGGCAAACGTTCGTATGTAGACGCATTGAATCATTCCTCAATGAAACCATGCTCCCACTTCCCCGTGCAGTTTTGGTGGCTTTAATTATGCCTGGGTATCCGATAAATATGCCATCATGTCGACCAACATCACCTTAGTTGTCCAGAAGGGTGAGAGATCCTATCTGTACCTAAACTTCCTCGCAGAATACTTCAAGGATCAAGGGGTGGAGCCGAAGCATTATGACACCGAGGTAATGGCCAAGAACCCTTTCTCATGGTACCACCTCCAGGAAGCGGACAACCTGAAGTTCAAGGGTAAAGCTACAACCTCTGCTGGCCAGTCTGAGAAACCAGCGGTAGTAGTTACTGATTCAGCTGCCGAGCCTTCCACATCAGCTGGTACTTCCACCAGGACATCAGTTATGCCACCTTCATCCTCTGGACCGCCTGTTTCTGCTAGATTATCAGTACTACTACCAGTGCTAGCTTTATCTACATATCCACATACTGTGCTTCAAGTCTCCCAAACATTGGCGAGTATTAACAATTGGATGCAGGCAGCTACTACAAATATAACTTCTATATCCGGTGCAATTGCAGCACAGTCCTCAGCCCCAACAGAGCCATAGGTACCTTCGTCAGTGGAGGAAACATTAAAGAAGATACTGGAAAACCAGAAGACCATTATAGATACTCTAGTGTCGCATTGGAAGGTCATTGAGGACTTAAGCAAGCAAGTCAAAAATATGAAGAAGTCTCAAGCATCGAAGAGGTTAGTGGATAAGTTGAGAAAGGAGGTCACTAAGATTGCATCTGCCAGAGATCTGCCATTGGACCTGCTTATGGAGCCTTCAGTTCCAACAGTAAATGCCAGTCTGAGGATCTAGTTGCCATTTCCCAGACTGATGAGGAGATGATCATGCTCAGTAACCCAGTTGTCCCTCAGCCTGGAGATAATGAGATACAGTTAGAGACAAAGGGTGCTGAGGATCTTATACAGACTGAGACTACACAGGGAGTTCTCTTAACTCTATACCCTTTCCCTATTCTTATTTTTTTAAGCATTGGAGACAATGCTTATTTTCATTTGGGGGGTGGTCTATTTTTAGTATTTGACTTTGACATTTGACATTTGGGCTGTAATAACTCTGATACTATTTTCTTTCATATTTATTTTCCTTTGGTATGTATATATTCTCCCCATTTGACAAAGATATTCATTTCGCTTATGTATATATTCATTTGTTTTTGGTTTGTATATCCATTCATCTCGCATTCCATAGTTTATTTCATAACTTCTCTAGTCTGATTTTCCATAGTAGTATAACTTCTTATTTACTTTAGTAGCTTCTTTTTAATTTGCTAACTTCTTTTTACATTTTGAGTGAACAATAATCCTTTGATTTTCTTAATGCCACGGTTCTTTCCAAAGGCGGATTATGTATGAACCGGGTGGCTCTTCCAATGATGGATGGCGTGACAACCTTCTTAAGGGATTGAGACTGTTTCTTTTATGTTTTGGCAAATATAGTAGTAATGAATAAAAGGGGTCTCAAGCATGCTTCGTTTTGTACCAACACATTTACCTATGACCGTATGGTTAAAAACAAGTTATTGGCAGAAAATAGCTTTAGTTGTGACTCTTTTGACTTTTATGTTGACTTAAGCAATCATCGAGTGGTTCAAATCGAGCCATTTATGATTCTAAATCATAGCTAGGGTTGTTGTAGGCCCTAGACTCTGTTCTCTTTAGCAATCCATAAGCGTAAGAGCTGAGATGTTTAGTTACAAGTCCAAGTACCCATGCTAATGGTCTAGAACTTGCCATGAATGTTTGTCTAGGCGAAATTTTAAGTTTAGATTGGCTTGAGAAATGATTGTAGGCTTTACTTGATCCAAATTGAAATTTGAAATCTTCCATAGCCTACCAATGTGATATCCCTAGTCAACCTTTTTGAGCCGAAGCCCGTTTTCTTTGAATAACCACGTTACAAGCCTTTATCCATTTTGTAGTGACCCTCTCTTGGCACCGATCTTTCCTTATCATTCTTGAGAAACAATTGGCAAAAAAACGTAAGTTTGGGGGAGAGCCGAGGAGTTTTAAAGTAATAAAAGGTACAAAGAGGAGAAAGAAATGTAGAAAAGGGAAGGAAAAAAAAAGAAACAAAGAAAAAAAATAAAAATGCCAAAACGAAAGTGAATAAAGTGAAGAGTTAAAAGGAATTCAAAAGAAAATAAGGAGGAAAGGCTGAAGTAACTTGAAAAGGGGAAAAATGAATGTCATGCTCAAGAAAGAGTGATGTTACGTATCTCTAGTTCCCCCGAGGAAGAAGAAAATGACTCAAAGAGTTGAGAAAGTATGAGCCGAAAAGAGAAAATGGATTGCTTAAGGAAAGATGAAACCATTATATTCCAACAAGTCCTACCTTGATCCAAAAGCCTTCATTACATCCCGCAAAACCCTACATGATTTCAAGTTGAGTGAGCTTACATTAATGGTGATTTACATGAGGGAAAAACTTATGGTAATTAAAGGCAGACTTGTGACGTTCTTTTGAGAGAGATGGGCGAACTTTTCAACAATCCTTGCTTCAAGTGTTACATTATAAAGTGAGATTTGCTAATGGAGAATAGAGGATGAGGAGTTTAGGATCCACAACCTACATGAAAGATCGAGCTTCCTTGATTAATAGAGTCAACTCTTGATGCTCTAGTGTCACACTAGATCTATTGTACTCAAAAAGTCAAATCATAGTGTTGTTGATAATTCATATGTGTTGTGGGTAATTGTTGGTCCCAATTGATGTGTAATTGATTCACCTTAGGCTAGCTGAAATATCCCTTTTTCTAATGGAGGTGGGAATTGACTTATTTGCTTAAGGACATGCAAAAACTTATGTTTGGGGGAGTTGATAAGTAGGGATTTTGACCACTTATTTGCTCTATTTTACTTGCGTTTTAGCTCAAAAGTACTTAAAGGTATTCCCGGAAACTAACAAAATGTGCTTACTTGCAGGAATATTAGGAAATGATCCAAATAAGTCAAAATAAACTCATAAGGGAGTCAAAAGTGAACAAGAACCAAAATAAGGCAAAAAGGCTAGCAGTGCGGACCACATCCGAATTGTGCAGCCGCAGGAGGTCAAGTGTGGCCAGAATCATTATTATGCGGTCCACAGGTTTGAAGAATCAGAGAGCTGTTTCAAGTCCAAAAGCAGAGATTGTGGACCGCATCACTTTTGTGCGGTCGCATAATCAGAAGTGCGGCCGCACTCATTTTAATGCGGACCGTAGAAGCACTGAAGTTGCAAGCCCAAATTACCAAGAATGCGGACCACACGACAATTGTGCGGCCGCAGAAGCCCATTGTAAGGACCGAAACAGAATTATGCGGCCGCACAATCTTTGCAGGGCATTTTCGTTAGATATTTTTAGCTTAGTATAAATAGAACTTTTTATCATTTCTAGGTTAATATTTAGTTTGCAGAGGTACACCTGAGCCATTTCTTTACTTATTTGAGTAATTTTGTAATAGATTAACTTCTAAACATTAGATTTTCTTTGTTTAATCAATTATTATATATTCTATCTTAATTTCTTCTTGTATTTCTTTATTTTTTATGAGTAGCTAAATCTTTAGCTAGGGTTGTGGCTCAACCCTAGTATGAGTACTTAATGGTATTTAATTTTTAGGGCTTGTTTGTTATTGGGTTAGTAATATTTAGCCTTGTTTATGATTGAATTCTAGAATTAATGGTTGCAAACATTGATTCATGCCTATTTGACCTTGTCTTTACTTGATAAAGACAGACTAACTTTAGAAAAACTTGGCTAACAAGGAATTGGGGTGAACTCAAGAAATTGATAGCCCTAATTAAAGGGTCAAATCTAGAAATAGTAAGACCCAACTTGAGCATATATCACTTGATTTGTGCAACACCCATTTGGGCTTGAGAGAGCCAAATTGGGCAAAATCACTCAAACTACCGAGAAGTATAGAGTGAGAAATTATGTGTGATTGCTATATTACGATCTCAATTAATCAAACTTGCCCTATAGCTTACAACCCGTTAGGTATCCACCTAGGTGAAAGTCACGACCCTAGATCCTTTACCATTTGAGAAACACCCAAAACAAAAAAAACACTGTCTTCTAGTTTATTATTTGCCATCATTAGTTATAAGTAGAAATAGAAACAATCAACAAGAATGTGGAAGTGCAAATTGAGGCACATTATACAATTACACTAGGTGTATACCTAATCCCATTTTTAACTCCCTGAGGAATCGACCCCGACTCCCGTTGGATTTTAGTATTGCTTCTACCGTCTCACTACCTATAATTGTGGTATGGGTTTGGGCGACATCACCCACCACATGCAAATCTCCAAAGACATCTAACTAAGGATCACCATGAATCTACTCCTCATATAACTCCTAAGGAACATTAAGAAAATCTGAAATATGGGAAGAGGACGGGTGTGCCAGTAATTGGGCCTTCACGGCCACCAGTGCATCAGCTCGATCGTAGAGGCTAGAAGTCTCTTTCTCTAACTCTCCAATCCTCTCATCGAGCTGCTTTTTTTAATCCTTGCCGTTGTTAAGTCATTCTCTCACTCAGAACAGAGAGTCCGAATCATCACCTTAAGAGACTTTGCCTTTCTCAAAGCCTCAGATCGATTGAACTTTGCCTTCTCTAGCTCCTCCATCTTCTCGGTAACCTCACCACTAAGAGCCTTCATCCGGAATTGACACTCCTCGAGTCGGGCTCACAGCAAAACCACCTGAGCTTGGAGATTATTGCACTGGGCTTTGAGCCCCTTGTTGAGCTCGAGTTCTTCCTCTTTGCTCCTCAACATCTCCTCTAGGATGATGAATTTCCCCACCATCCGCACTATCTCCTCGTCTTTGGCCTTCAAGTCATCCTTTAGTTGGCGCACATCGCCGCCTTCATGAAGCTGATAAAAAATCTCCCGGTACTTCTCAAGGACTCTGAAGTTCTTGTCCTTCAACTTCACATAGATATCTTTACGCCTTTGCTCCCTACGAGCACTCTGTTTACCGTGAAAATGGTAATAATAATTGAATGTTATTTTGTGGTTCTAAAAATACGTTATCTATTTTTATGCTAGTTGTAAGGCAAAGGATGCTAAGTAAAAGATTAGGAAGCAAGATTGTAGCTTGAAACGATGGGATAGTCAAACCAATCGACTGGAGATCTGGGCCTCGAGCTGGCATATACGGGCCTCGAGGTCGAGTTTGGTGGCTAGCTTAGGGTGATCGAAGGGGGATTTAACAATTATGAGAGCTATGGTGGTGGCTCTTTATGATCAATGATAAGCAATAAATGAAGAACAATAAATAGAACACAATGAATACAAGCAATAAATGGAAGTTATGAGATCAAGAGAGAATGTTCTTGTGTTTTCAATATTGAGAATCAGATCCCTACAAAATGACAAGGATCCCCTTTATATATGAGGGGGAATCCCAACATAGTACAAATATATTTATTACAAAGATATAGGGCTAGTACAGCCTTTTAATGCTATGGTAAGGGTTTGGACTAGCCTAATAGATTTTGTCAGCTCTAGTCACGTGCCTTGGGAACCTCACACCGATCCACCGACGCCATTGATTTACCTTGTATCGAGGCCAACCGTTGCTTACGCTACCTCGAAATAGATTACTGAGAACCCTCGAGGCTGGAGCCCCGAGCTAAGCTTCGAGCCTTCGGGAGGTAGTTTCTTCGAGGTACTTTGGAGACCGAAAATTGGACCGCCGATTTTGCCGTGTATAGATTGACCCCGCGTTACTTAGAGTGAAATGATAAGAAATGACTTTGATATACATCTCTCCAAACTTCCTGTGATGATGTCATACTTATGACGCAAGCCTTTATGATAATTGAGGCATCTCGTCGGTTTGACTTTCCAGAATCATTCAATGAACTGCCGACTCTTATTCTCCAAAGCGATAATATCGCCGCCAGTCCAATTCCCTAAGAATTCATTGATTGTGCCTATCAATACGTCTTTCAAAGACATTGATGGAGTCGTCAGTTACGTTTTCCAAAGAGTGTTGATTGCGCCTGCCGGTTGCGCTACCCTTTCACTATAAATAAAAGCTTTCTCGAATCAAACTTCGATCAGTCATTCTTCACCATTTTTCAACTCCTTTATTCTCATCTTCCCAATCCAAATTTATATTTCATATCTAATTCATGTGGCCATAGGGTCATGCTGCAGCATTTTCACCGGCTACGCAATGGCCCTTTCCCAAAGATGTCTTTTCCCGAGCGAGATTACACTAACTTTTTGTTGTTGTTGTTGTTCTTATTGTTGTTGTTGTTGTTGTTGTTGTTGTTGTTGTTGTTGTTGTTGTTGTTGTTGTTGTTGTTGTTGTTGTTGTTGTTGTTTCTACTGCTGTCGTTGTTGGCTTGAGGCGGTAGGGGTGCCAATTTCTTCCTACTTAGGAAGATGTTTGGACTCTACACCGCTACTTAGGAGGATGTTCGAACTTTACACCGCTGCTCACCTCCCTACTCTGGCCTGATGTGGTACTTCTTCCCTTTTACTTTTCGTGGGGTGAAGTGGCCCTACCGGCAGCTAACTTGAAGGGCACAATGTCCCAAGAAGTGGACTAAAAGTAGCTATGCAGGTAAGGCCGATGCTGGCCGAGTTTTCTATCGGGCCGTGATTTCCTTGACCTGGTAAAAGCTTTTGCTCTTTGGCGGGCAACTACGTTTTCTTCATCCTTTTCTACTTTTTCCTTATCACTTTCCTCTTCTCCATCTTCTCCCTTGAAGATGCCGTTTTGGAAGATCGAGACAAGGCCACCGAGGAGACGGTGCTCGAAGATACTACCGCCGAGGATGCACCCCCCGAGAATATATTAGACTCTTGTCTTCTAATATATATATACACTTTTTTGCTTCTTTGTTTCTATGTAAGGACCCCTCGTGGGCTTTTGTCATCATATGTAAGGACCCTTCGTGAGCTTTTGTAATCATGTGCTTATGAATACAAAGATGTCTCTTCAATTTGTCTTTGATTTATGCTATATTTCCTTTTATCTGTGTTTGTGAAGAATCTGAATGTATGACTCCACTGATTGGTGTGACTATCGATCTCAGGTGCAAGTCTCTCTTCTGATTCTTAATTGATTAACACGATTCCCCGTAGAACCCTTTGTCGTTCCTTGGACCATGCCCAAATTGGATTGATAAACTCGGGTCGTCGGGATCCCAACTTCGAGTTGAATGAGAGTAGGGCTTCGAACTTTTATTACGATACTTAGCCTTTTAGACCCCGCGATAGTCCTTGATGGGGGGATTTTCTCGGAAGCCTGAGAATAAAGATACCTTTAGGCTTTAGGGAGAAGTCCCCGAGTTGGGGTTCGCTCAAGCTCGGGATACCTGAAAACTTGTTTTGAACTCAATATAGAAAGCCTTAAGGCATTGTAGATAGATCTCGGATGAGGGCTTACCTGGGTTTAGATGGTACCTCGAGGCCAAGCCCATATGAGAAGGTTTTTAGAGCCTATCTTCTTTTTAGGAGAGGTCCTCGAGATCGGGTACCATCTCGAGGCTTAGGATGATGTCAATGGCTCCTTGGAGCATATCCTCTTCTTGGTGGAGGTCCTCGAGATCGGGTACCATCTCGGGATGTGTAGTGATGTCATTCGCTTCTTGGTGCCTGTCTTCTCTCGGTGGAGGTCCTCGAGATTAGGTACCATCTCGGGACTTGTAATGATATCATTGGCTTCCTGGAGCCTGTATTCTTCTTGATAGAGGTCCTCGAGATCGGGTACCATCTCAGGACTTGTAATGATGCCAATAGCTTCCTGGAGCCTATTGTTTTTTTTTTGACAGAGGTCCTCGAGATCGGGTACCAGCTCAAGGCCTGTAATGATATTGATGGATGCTTAGAGACTTTCCTTCTTTTTTGACGGGGTTCCTTGAGATCGGGTACCATGTTGAGGCCTGTAATGATATTTATGGCTCCTTAGAGCCTTTCTTCTTTTGGCGGAGGCCTTCGAGATCGGGTACCATCTCGAGGCTTGGTTGATGCGGGGGACTCTGACCCCAAAACATCATATGGCGGCTTCAAGTATGACATGGTTACGAAATGACCGAGGTGATCCCGCCGACACATCTTACCTAAGAGATAAAAGCTTTAGCTAGTATTTTTAATCAGCCTTTGAGGAAGGCGGATAGTCGCCACTTTTTCCATAAATAGGGTTGTCTTTTCCCTTTTGATGATTCCGCTATTCTAAGTAGTTATCCTCTTTTGTAGAGTTCTCCTATCCTACGTTAGGTACTCCATCATTTTAGTTTTGACGCTCTTACTGAAATTCCCGCTCCAATTCTCTAGTTTTACCACAGTCATGACTGCTACATCAGGGTCCGCTCGGCAAGGAGAAGGGAGTTCTGCCTCTAACTCCTACCTGGTTGGTAGTGTGCTGTAAGTGCCAGGCAAGTCATCCTCTGGGAATTTTGTTTCCGGGGGGGGGGAATCTCCCGTTAGAAAAGTCCCCCAATGTTCGAGGTCATTAGGAGTACGCCTCAAAGTTTACTTCTTAAATAGCAAAGGAGCACCTTGAGTTGGCGAGGAAGGATTGTGGATGGGGAGAAAAGGTAGTATTACGGGTACCCTCCCTGGGAGAGAGAATTATGGCCCATGTCAAGGGGTTTTTTAACGTGTATACATATCCATTTACGTTGGGCCCCCTCGATAGGGTTGTGCTTGACCTTTGTCGAAAGTACCAGGTCACCTTGGCCCAGATTCATTCGTCATTTTGGTGGATAGTATTGATGATGAGGTTCTTTGCGTAGAAAACAACGCTTGAATTCACTCTTACCCATCTCACCAGGATGTACCAGCCTTTTCACCATCGAGGTCTGCTAACCCTATGATGCCGCTCCATCACGCCTTTCATTATTAATGACGAGGAAGACGGAGATCGAGGGTGGATGAGCCGATTCGTCCGAGTACGGACTGCCAATATTATCCTTGTGGAGTTTCTGCCATTTCCATAGGAATGGAATTTTACACGCAAGTGGTATACTCATGTCTATGTAGTTTTTTAATTGTGGCGAAGGCGGGCTCTATAAATGCGCCTTTGTTTTCCTTTTCTGCAGTAATTTCATGGATACCGTGCGAGGTCCCCTACCTGCTAAATTGGGCTCGAAAGTTGGCAACCCACTCGACTTATCATGAGTTTAAATGGCGAGCTTTGTGTAGGGTAGATGGGAGGCAAAACACCACGGTACGTGCTATGTGATTTGCTCCCCCTTCCATTTAACTTGAAGGACACTTTCTCTTTCCGCGTATTAACTCTGTCATCGTAGGCATTGGGGAGTTATTTGAAGTGAGATCATTCCCTCTAGGAGAGGGAGAAGGATCTCCGGCTTCAGGACCGAGTGATAGTAATAACAATAAGCAGAAAAGGTCTTTGCAGGACGATAGTGATTATAGCAAGATGAGTCCGTCTCAGAGGCTCCGAGAGGGCGCGTCAGCCGAACCTGTAGCACCGGAGATCTCTAACTTTAGAAAAATGGTCCCTCCTTCGCTGCCATCTTCCTTTTCCGTTGAAGGTACTTCGACGAACGAGGGATTCCGGCCACCGATTTCTTCTCCTGCCAAAGGTACTTCAAGGGGCGTTCGAAGCCAGGGGCCACGTATGTCGGATGACCGTATACCAATCGGGAGTGGTTCTGTTAGGGTTGATGAAACCAGGCTAGCAAATATGCGTTCGAATTTTGAGGGATCTCAGCGGCTTTATTCCATGGTGAGTTTTAGTTGATCGCATTAGTTTTATAGTTTTTGCAATTTTTGCTCTCTTATCATTTTTCTCTTTCACAGGCTTTTAACAAGCTCAAATTTGAGCTGCTTCGCTACTTGGCCAGGCTGCGGAAAGCTGTAGATGAGGAGAAATCCCTCAGGGTTCTTTGCGATGAAAGGGAAGATGAGTTGGCACACTTGCGGTATGAGGCGAGTCACAGTTCGAACTACGAAAGCTACCTCGAGGAGCAGGTAACTTCTGTTTCAAGGGAGAGCATGTTTCTTTTTCTATCTTCCGAGGCTAATGTTTCATTTACTTTAGCTGCAGAAAAAGATAGAAGACCTGAAATGCCTTAGGAACGAAGTTTGTCAAGCCAAGAGGGAGTGTGATGAGCTAAGGGCTCAGGTGTACACCCTGATATCGGCTAAGAAAGATGCTTTGGCCAAGGTTTCCGCCCTCGAAGTGCAAATTCACATCTCTTACGAGAACAACTTGGATCGAACGGACATAATTCCAATACTTAAGTCTGAACTCCTGAAGATGAAGGTTGAAGTTGTGGATGCCCAGGCTGAAGTCGAAATAATTCGAGCTAAGGCTGATAAGAAGGTGGCTGCCTATTTGAAGGAGGTGACCTATTCTCGTGCTGAGCTAAGGGGGGATCTTGACCAGGGGAGTATGAATAAAGAGTACGCGAGGTGCAAATCTCTGAGGGAAACCCTCGAGGAAATTCATGCCAGGGGCTTCAATTTCTCGGAAGAGATTAAGCAGGCAAAGGTGGAAGAGTATGATGCTAAGTTCCTTCTGTCTAATGTCGAAGATGACGAGGAAGAAGTCGATGGTCCATAGTCCCTGAGGGGGACATAGATTAGATTAGGTCTTTCCTTTCTTCTTTTGCGTAGAGTGCTTTAAGAGAACATTGTAAATGAAGCTTGTATTCCCTCACATATATGTATAAAAGGAAACCTTGCGGTTTTATTTTTCATGCATTTCCCTTTTCCTTGATTTTAGCCAGATGAACTGCTCTTCGAGTTAAAAGGAATCCTCAGATTCATGGCATGGCCCTAGGGCTTATTGGGCTGGCCCATAGGCTCTTACGCGCTTGGTCGGTACGACCTTTTAATGTGAGCCGGCGTTTGAGCTCTTATGCTCTTGCTCTTAGGCGTATGTAGTTAACTATTTTGGGTTCAGTCTCCAAATCGGGTTTCGACTCGAGCTCATTCGACCCTCAAGTTTTTTGAATTTAAAGCTGGCCCTTAGGCTCTTTCGTGTTGGGTTGGTACGACCTCTTGTATGGGCTGGCGACAATGGCTCTTATGCATTGGGTCGGTACGACATCTTATATGGGCTGGCGATAGTGGCTCTTATGTATTGGGTCGATATGACCTCTTATATAGGCTTTATTTTTCCCTCGTTATGCACTTTTTGAAATTGTGCTTTCCTCGCTCTTCGATAGTTCGCTAGAAACCTTGATTGTGAGTCGTTATATGGCGATGATCGAGCACCTCGGGAGGTTTGGCTCGGTGGCTGAGTATCTTGATGCCTATAGTTTGGAGCCAACATGGTCGAAGCTCTTTTACCTATGTCGAGGGTAGCCTGTTTAACCGATTTTTTCGAAGTATTTTTGATGTATTTGAAGGCTTGTGATTTTATAGCGACAGTCGGGCGTCTCCGACTTGCGTTAGTTTGGCTAGTACAGCCTTGTGATCATAGTCATTTATGTTTAGCCAAAGCCTTTCAGTCTCCGAGTGAAGTAGTTTCGGCGTCTATATCGGGTATGCCTTTTTGGGGGTCTAACAAGTTCGATATATAGCATTGACTTTAAGATCAGGTTTATGCCTTTAGTAAGGTCTTACAAGTTTTACATGCCTTTGAGGTCTTACAATTTTGGCTACTTGGTAAAAGTATGGTTCATGCCTTGCTTAAGGTCTTACAGATATTGTCACTTAGTACAAGTGTGGTTCATGCCTTTCTTGAGGTCTTACAGATATTGTTGTTGCCTTATATAGGTCTTACAAGACTGAGGCTGCCCTCACGTGGTCTTATGGCCTCTGGTTTTGATAAGTTGATAGGGGTGGCGATTGGCGGCAGTCCCCGAGTCATCAAGGGATTTTTTGGCTCGAGAGCCATTACTTGTAAACTTGGTATTGCCTCATTGAGGGCTTACGATTTTGGGGGTTCCGACCCGGAGGTCATGTGGCCTTGAGTTTCGATGCCAGTCCCCAAGTGTTCGGGATTTGTTTTGGCTCTGAAGCCATTTTGTGATGTTGATGTTGCCTCATTGAGGACTTATGAGTTTGAAGCTCCAACCCGGGGGTCAAATGGCTTTGAGTTATTGACGCCAGTCCCCGGGTATTAGGGACACTTTTTGGATCTAGGGCTGTTTTTTGCAAACAATATCGAGCTTCCTTGAAACACGAAATGCTTTGATAAAGGGGAAAGTGTTCTTTGATTACTTAGTACAAGTATACACATTTTTGCTGTTGTTCTAGGGCCGTTTTTTGCAAAAAATACCGAGCTTCCTTGAAACGTGAAATGCTTTGATGAAGGGGAAAGTGTTCTTTGATTACTTGGTAAAAGTATACACGTTTTTGCTGTTACGGGCTCTGTTGTTCTATGCGGACATAGTTCGTTCGACTGTTTGGCCCGTTACATTATTTTCCTATCGAGACCCTACTTAGTGCATCTTGGCTTATCCGAGACCCCATTTAGTGCATCTTGGCTTCTTCGAATAGGTGACCTTCCGGGGGGATGCCCCCCAAAAAGAAGCCTTGAATACTTGTTGGGTCTTCCTTAGGTGGTATATATATGTTGCCTCATTAAAATCCTTGCTGGTAAAACCTTTATTGGGATAAAAACTCGATTGAAGGAAAAGAGTTCAACGCATGCTTTTGAAACCTAAGGCCTTCAAGTTGGGAAGCGCTTCGGCCATTTCGATAGGATACCTGCATTCAGGTTAGTATAAAATGTAACTGAAAAAGGGAGGTGGCCATACCTTAGTGCAGACGGCGCTTCGAATCTCGCTGTAATTCAATCGCTTGTTATGAGGAGTCGGTAAGGTCCTTTGTTTTGTTTAGTCGGGGATAGCCGAGTGTGTAGCTTGTTATCATAATTTTACTATTTGCTTATCCTTTGGCTCCTTCGAAGGTGGAGGTACTGGTGTCGGCACCACGTCGTGTACTGCAAACATCTCCCTTGTTGCATGTTGTACCCCGTACACGGTTTTTATTTCGTCCTTTGTTGGGAACTTTATCATTTGATGAAGGGTTGATGGTACTGCTCTCATGCAGTGTATCCATGGCCTTCCGAGCAAGGCATTGTATCTCATGTCTCCTTCGATGACATGGAATTTGGTATTTTGGGTTGTGCCGGCCACATTGACTGGGAGGGTGATTTCCCCTTTTGTTGTTTCGCTCGCCATGTTGAATCCGTTAAGGACTCAAGAGGCGGGCTCGATTTGGTGAAGCAGTCCGAGTTGCTCTACCACCCTCAACCTATAATGTTGGCCGAGCTACCTGGATCTACAAGTACACATTTAATTTGAAATGTATTTACAAGGAAAGAGATTACCAGTGCGTCATTGTGAGGCTGAGACAAGGTCTTGATGTCCTCGTCACTGAATGTGAGATCATCCTCGGGTATGTAACCCCGAGTTTTCTTTTCTCTGGTGATGTATATTTTTGTTCTTCTGATCATGAGTTCTTGTAGGTCATAGATGCCTCCCAAAATCATGTGGATGACATGTTGTGGCTTATTTGTTTCGCTCTTCTTGGTCTCCTCTCTTTCCCGGAATTGATTTTTGGCCCGGTCCCTGAGAAATTCTCGGAGGTGACCTTTGCTGAGTAGTCGGCCTACTTTTTCCCGGAGCTGGTGGTAATCCTCGGTCTTGTGGCAGTGCGTGTTATGAAATTAAGATATTAAGTTATGATTTCTTTGTGAAGGATTTGATTGTACAGGCCTAGGCCACCGAGTGTCTCTGATTTTACTAATGGCAAATACGACGTCCGAAACATCGATATTGAAGTTGTATTCTGAAAAGCGAGGTGCCTCTGTTGGCCCTGCGTGCCTATTGAACCTGGCTCTGCTGACGAGTCCCCGAGGGTTCTGCCATCGGTCCATTCTTCGATCATTTTGGGGTATGTTATGCCTCGAGACGTTTCTCCTATCTTCGGTGTATGGCTGGTACCTTTCTTTGTTTGGCTTTGACTCTTTTGCCAGAAACCTGCTTGGGTATATAGAGCCCGAGGGGGCTCCTAACTAGTCGTCCACGACCCTAATATTCGATTGGTATCAGTTGTGGACATCCGACCAAGTCATAGCAGGGTATTCGACCAAATTCTACATCAGCTATTTCGAAGCCACCAAGCTTTGTTCGTTCAAACCTTGAGTGAAGTCCTGCACTGCCCAGTCATCAAAAACTGGTGGTAGTTCCATTCGTTCCATTAAAACGAGATATGAACTCTTGTAGCATCTCATTCTCCCTCTTCTTGTTCTTGAAGACGTCATATTTCATTGTTGCTACTTTGATGGCACCAGCATGTGCTTTTAAGAAAGAATCTGCCAGTGGAAAATGAATCTATCGAGTTTGGGGCCATATTGTGATACCACATCATTGCTCCTTTAGAAAGCGTTTCTACGAACTTCTTCAATAGGACGAACTCGATCTCGTCGTCCTTTAGGTCATTGCCCTTCACTGCACAAGTGTAAGTAGTAACGTGCTCATTGGAGTCTGAGGTTCCGTTGTACTTCGGAAGGTCTGGCATTCTAAACTTCATTGGAATGGGTTTCGGAGTTGCTTCCTATTGGAATGGCTTCTGTACGAACTTCTTTGAATCCACATCTTTCAGGATCGGGGGTGCACCCGTAATTTGGTCGACCTTGGAATTGTAGGTCTTGACCTTTTTATTGTTGGCTTCTATCTTCTTCTCACCCGAATCGATCCTCTTTATGAGGTCCTCGAGCATCTTTATGATAGCGGGGTCGGCTGCTGACCCATTGTTTCTTGATCTTTCTGGTGCCTGTTTAGTCCGAGGGGCTGTTCTCGGGGCCGTTGTACTTGGGGTTTTTTGGTGACTCTGCAGCTGAGCAATTGCCAGTTGTTGTGCCTGCAGCATCTCAAAAATAACATGAAGGCTAACCTCATGTTCCTCCCGAGCTGGGGTTTTTTGGACTTCTTATTTCTCTCCTTGATGTACGCTCCTGTTAGTGTGAGAGCTTATATCGACGTGTTGGGCATCGCATGAGACCGCGTCCCTGGGAATTGGTTCTGGTGCATTCTCAAGGTCCTCAAGATTGTTGTTTACTGAGTTAGACATTTTGACCTGAAATCAAAGATCTTGGACAAGAAAAATTGTGAAAGGTAATATGCGTTATGTAGTTAAACCAGCAAGAAAATAATCACTATTATTTTTAGCCCCACGGTGAGCACCAAACTGTTTACCGTAAAAATGGTAATAACAATTGAATTTGATTTTGTGGTTCTAAAAATACGTGATCTATTTTTATGCTAGTTGTAAGGCAAAGGATGCTAAGTAAAAGACTAGTAAGCAAGGTTGTAGCTTTAAACAATGGGATAGTCAAACCAAACGATTATAGATCTGGGCCTCAAGCTGGCGCATATGGGCCTCGAGGTCAAGTCTGGTGGCCGGCTTAGGGCGATCGAAGGGGGATTTAACAATTATGAGAGCTACAGTGGTGGCTCTTTATGATCAATGATAAGTAATAAATGAAGAACAATAAATAGAACACAATGAATACAAGCAATAAATAGAAGTTATGAGATCAAGAGAGTATGTTAGAGAGTAGAGAGAATGTTCTTGTGTATTCAATATTGAGTATCAGATCCCTACAAAATGACAACGATCCCCTTTATCTATGAGGGGGAATCCCAATATAGTACAAATACATTTATTACAAAGATATGGGGTTGGTACAAACTTATAATGCTATGGTGCGAGTTTGGACTAGCCTAATAGACTTTGTCAGCTCTAGTCACGTGCCTTGGGAACCTCACACCGATCCACCGACGCCACTGATTTACCCTACCCCAAGGCTGACCGTCGTTTATGCTAACTCGAAGTAGATTACTGATAACCCTCGAGGCTGGAGCCCCGAGCTAAGCTTCGAGCATTCGGGAGGTAGTTTCTTCGAGGAGCCTTGGTGACCGAAAAATCGGATCACCAATTTTTCCGTATACACACTCTTAATTTCTAAGACGACCATTTACAAAATGAACAAAGGAATTTATAGACTGTGAAAAAACAAAACCAAAGGAAAACAACTAACATCAAATGTACTTACCCAAAGGGCGAGGTTGGCAATGTTATTTGACATGTCGTTGTCATTCACATTCTTGAGGGTCGTACCCCCAACTTTATAACTAAGAGGGACAAGGGAGGGGATATTCTTCTCGGTATCCACGATAAGATTACGGTCCATCGAGATCGTAATAGTCCTCGAACCTCCCTCCAATCTCACTTAAAGCTGAGTATGCCCCTTGTTTATCATCCCCAGCTTGTTTGCATACATGTAGGAATCGGATCCAACATCCTCCTCAGCAACAACCTTACTTCTATCATCAGTTAAAGAAAGTACATCCGCCGCAACCTCGGAAGACGAGGCCTCTTCTTATCTTGGAAGAACAGGGTCGTCACTACCCACAACGCCTTCAATCGCATCCCCAATAGGTCGTATATCCATATCCTCCAAATAAACATCATCAGAACTAGCCTCTAGGCTCTCCCCGATATGCACTACGACCGTCTCCCGAAGGACAAAACCGCAGTCTCCTACATCGGCGACCGCAGACCTCCCTCCCGCTACGTCCATGGCCCTTCTCTTGTGAGGCATCAAATCTCCTTCACCAGCCAATAGTTTGTTGTCCTCATCTATAAGAGCGTACAAGGGTGAAGCCGAGGCCTTCGCAGCCAAAGTCTTCATGGCCAAAGAAGGTACAGATTTGGACGTAACAACAGAAGGGATTGGGACAAAAGCATAATCACCTACAGTCGAAGAAGGGGTAGGAGCCGAGGATGTAGTAGCTTTCTTCTTCCGGAACAAGGGTGCAGGAGCTCTCGACCTCCTCAAAGATCCATTGGCTTAATCTAAGAAAACATCAGGAAAGGTAAATGTCAGCAAGGTAAACAAAAAAAAATACAAAGACACTAATGATAAAAAGAACTTACCAATCTAAGGGAGAGAAGGCCCAAACTTCATGAAAAAACTTGGCCATTCACAAATCCCTACGATTTGAGGGAGAGGCTGATCGACCCAGTCAGAAATGTGAGTGACCAAAAGAGGAGGAGATGTCTTGGCTGGATGAGAATAAGACAAGAGGTCAAAGCCCACGATCAAGCACAGGAAGAAATCAGATACCGACAAACAAGGAAATTAGGTTCGTACGAGCATAATTCCAAGCCTCAGGAAAACCGTCGACATTGGCCACCACGTCATCGGTTCTGACAAAAAAGAAGTTGAATCAGAATTGGCGGTTGGCTTTGTCGTCCATCAGTAAATGCCTAATTTTTTTTTCTTTAACATTATATTTTGAATAATTATTTTGTATGTGTTTGTAGATTTTTAGAATTAGATTTTTGTTTAATTAGTTTGTTAAGAGGGGTTAGGGACTGGGCTTTCCATTTTAAAGACGAAATTGACCCAAATTTGGGAAAAATCGGTAGCCCAAACCCGGTCCAGACCATTAGTCTGAGAGATGCCCCAAAACGGCGTCGTTTTGATAAGTGAGGTGAGATTAAATATCATCCATTCAATCTCATTTGATCCAACGGCTCTCCTTCCTCATTATCTCAGGTATTTAAAGTCTTCATTCCCCAAATTTTGCCCTATTTCCTCATTATTTCCCCTCTTCTTACTCTCTCTTCTCACTCTCTCTTATCTACTTCAAGACTCTGCCCCCCTCCCCCCCAAATCCTTAGCGCACTGGTCGGAAATAGCCTCACGGCAGCGGAGCACCTCCAATCAACCCCAAATTTTCATCCCCTCTTCCCCCCTTTTCTGCCTATCCCAACAAAATCCTTTGAATCCCTCCCAAACTCCGCGAATAAACAAAAAATCTGAAACCCTAGCTTACTTTATTTTGTAAATTCATTGAGTTTTAGGCCTCTCTTTCATAAAATACTTACATAGACGTGTAGAGCTTGTTGATGCCAATTTTGCCCTCATATTTTTTCAAATATTATATATATTTTTAAAATGTTATTTTACATCATTATTGAATTTACAAGATTTATACGAGTATTTTCCATAATTTGCTGTAGTTTTTGGAACTTTAAAATTAATTTTCTTATATTTAAATTACATAAATATTTATTAATTATTCCTTTAAATTATTTATGATGACTTAATTATACAAAATTGTTATGTATACCCACATACATGTTTTAAATATTTTTACTATATTTTACATAATTGCATTTATATTTCTATGCTATTTATATAATTTTGCAGTAATAACCTATATTTTACACATAATTGTATTCATTACATTATTTATGCTAAAATATCATTTTTTTATATTTTTATAATTTTAATCTATTATTTTTAAGTATTTTACTGCATACATAACTTTTTTTTATCATTTATTAATCATTTTTATAATTTATTATTTTTAATAAATTTCGTGTATTTAAATTATAGCCCATGTTTTAGTCAATCTCGGACCAAATTTGGCCTAAATCCTTAGCCCAACAGCCCTAGCCCAAGCACCCTTTACTAAACTCGGCCGATACCCATCTTCATGACCCGCCCTGTTCAAAATTTTAATCATGGCCGTTGATCTCTCAAGATCAACGACCCTCGTTCATTCACCCCTTTTAATTAGCCCAACCCAAATACCCTAATCCCATTTTCTTGAGACCGCCGCCCTAAAATCCTCTCTTCTCTCTCCTCTCAAACCCTAGCCGCCTCACTCATATCTCTTCCTAATCCGATCAAATCATGGATTGTTACTATGATTCTCTTACCTTTTATGGATCATCTAATCGTTTCCTACAAGACTATAGTGTTACATAGTACTTGCCTTAATTTTAGCAAGTACCAATCCCCAAATCAGGTGCCACCACCTTCAACCTTTGAGATTTAGATGATATTTTGTCTATATGCACTCACTACTAGGCTATATGGTCTGATTCAGTGAGATTTTCAACCATCTGTGCTTTCCTTTTGAACTAGGGTTTACCTGACTCTCTCTTATATCAATTCTAAACAATTTTGCATGCTTCCATTTCCTTATTTATGTTTGATTAATTATGTTTCCTTGTTTGGATTTTGATTTTGGATACTATATAAACCCTTCCCGATTTTCCTTTTAGAGGACCTAATTTTTACCGCTATTACTCTCAGTATACTCTTCTCTCACTCGTTCACTTCTTCTGATACACTTGAACATATTCTGGAATGGGTTAATTCTTGGTCAGCTGAAAGCCAAGGTCGTAATATTGCCTAAACAACCTCCTCCGGTGCAAGCACTACTTAGAGCCCTTCTCGAGGCTCTTGTGAACTCTGAAGCATCAGGGATTTGGGGTTCTCTTTTAAATGTTGTCACCAATATTCTAAACTCCTCACTTTTTTTGTTTGTTTAAATTTGTGTTGGTTAGTATCCTTGACTCTTACAATGTTAACTATTTCCTTTCTGTTTGTCTATGACATGTGTGTTCTATGTGCTAATGTTGTTTAAATTTTGTCAGCATGATTTAGTTTCCCTGCTATTCATGGATCCTTGATACTGTATTCTTTACTGCCATTATTTTTTTAACAATCCCCTGCAGTTCCCTGTTCTTTATTAGTTAAATTCAGTAGACTTCAGTATATGTAATATGCTTTTCAACATTAGAATGGATTCCATCTTTCTTAGGTGCTTCTAGACTCATATGTATTCCCTACCTTATTCTATATTTCTATGTTTGTATTCTAGACCTTGTTGAGTTCTTCTTGCTCAATATGATAAGATCTCTAAGGCTGTATTGATTAGCTAAAACATGTTTCCATGCTATTTAACTTCTATTTTATGCTTGGTTTGTTAATATTATGTCTTTAGAATGGCTTCTAGGGCAAATTTCTATGTTAGTCTAAGCAACTAGTACGAATCATTATGCTTGCCTGTCTTATTCCCCTTAAGTGATATACATTCTCATTATTTAAGACATTGTCATAGTCTGTTGTAAACCCTACTACTAATTTGTTGCTATACTGATTGTTGTCATGTTAGGCTCCCTGTTAGAAATCTTTATGTGAAATTGCATATCTCTATGTATAATTACTTTGAATAAGGCTAACTTATTTAAAGTCTTTTCTGACCTATTTTTGTTAATGTCTTGTGCTAAACTTGATTTCTGGGAAATTAGCATGTGTATGTGTTTGGCCTGTTAACTCAATTGACTTGCCTCCTAAGCCCTCTTAACGTGTAACTACGTTCAGCATGTTGTATCCTTTACTTTGTTGAATGATTGCTCAATATGGTGTTAGTTCTTCTATGTCATACTTACTATGTCAAAGTTGTCCACCTAGTTGGTTAGATCAAGCCCTTTAGTTTGACCAATCTTATTCCCTTAGCTTCTAAGAATGGTGATCACTGCTAATAGAGTTTAGGAATGTCAATTGGTTACCATATATGGTTTCCACCTTTTAAGCCTGGTATGAGTTTGTGTATGGCCTTGGGTGTGTAATTGATATACTCTGACTCTTGAGATGTGTTGAGTTCTAGGTTTACTGTTCGTGTGAAAGGTAAGTATGTTGAAGGCCCAGGTGTCACTAGGTTGTTTATTAGGCTTGTAGTCTTTCAATATGTAATATTTGCACTTGTATCTGTCACACCTCCTTTTTACACCCCGAGGGTATATGAGAGTTTTTCCAATTAAAGTGACATTATTCGAAATGAGATTATTTTATTTAATCAGAGTCTCCACTTGGGATAGTTTATTTGGTGTCCCAAGTCACCAGTTTTTTAGAATCCCGAATCGAGGAAATTTTTATTTTTTAAAAGTCTGTGAATTAGAAATTCTAGACAAGGAATTCAATTAATCTGGGAGAAGGTGTTAGGCATTCTCGGGTTCCGTGATTCTAGCACAGTTGCTTAAACTATTAATATTGGCCAATTATCTGATTTATTACACATTTTTAAACCTATTGTGTATTTTTAAACTTTATAATCGCTTTTAATTGATTATTTTTATAAATTTCGAATCATGTCACGGGAACCGTACCCACGATCCACAACATATTTAATTTTTAAAGATTAAATTGTGGCCGGGTCACATAAATGTACCCTCGGATTTTAGTAATTAGGCGTCACAACTACATCACGAAAATCGTACCCATAGCTATGACAATTATTTAATTAACGCACCTAAAAGCAAACTACGAAAGTTCAAGGCATTTCTAAACTAATTTTGTATTTATATGAGGGCCATAAATTAAAGGATTTTTATTTGTGTACGGCACACCCCAAATCATTTTAAGAACAATTAGTTCTTGATCTAAATTTGTGAAGGCCATGTGTTATAGATTTAAAGCATGGCACACCTCAAATTATTTTAAGAAAAAAGGTTATATATTTTTAAAGGAAAAACTAAAGGTGTTCCTATTTTTGATCTAATTTGAAAACTAGTTATCACAATCACGTCACGAGAACCGTACCCATAGTTGCAATAATTGCGTGCCTAAAGCGAAACTATGGATTTTTAAAAAATTAATTATTCCTAATTTTTATATTATTGGGGAAGTTCAAACATGATGAAATTCTTTGGTGTAATAGCTATGTGCGAACCACAAGACATTGGCCCAAGATTATTTTTTTCCCAATAAAAATGGCTAACTTTGTGTTTGCCAACTCCAACTTGTTTTGTCAAATGAAATAAACACAAAGGAACACGCGAGGGCCTAAATTGAAGCCCAAGCATTTCATAAATAAACCCAAACCACAAATATGCTCAACAGGTCTCATGTAGACCTCCAAATCGTGGGCTGTATATCCATGGAGTCCATTGGACTCTTATTTCCCCACATAGGCTCACTACCATGTACACTCTCAAGTGTAGCTTTAGATTTCATAAACCAATAAATTCATATAACTATTTCAGGAAGTATTTAGCATATTAAAGAACTAAAATGAGGGGAAAGACAAAACATGATTACACATTTACAATACAAAAATCCAATTATATATTCATGACTTCTTCATAATACTTCTTGCAACCTAAAACCAAGCATTCAAACTCCCATCTTTTTATGAGGAGAAATCAGTGGCAAACCAACTCGAATTAAAGCAGCACGAAGTTACTCAATATGCCATATATATTCTGTTTTTTTTTAAAAAAAAGAATGAATACAAAGGAAGATATCATTTTAATACACAAATGACTACTTACAATGCCTATGAAATTTCAATTGAACTACACACTGACAAATACCTAAATTCCATACTAACAATAATGGTAGTTCAACTTTGAGCCATAGATCTGTTAGAACAAAACTCGATATACGTTGAACCATAGATCTGTTAGAACAAAACTCGATATGAAAAATACATTACAAGTTAGGAACAAATCAAACCTTAACAAACACACACTGCTCACTCAAATGACTGCCTTAACAAACACACACTGCTCACTCAAATGACTGCCTTAACAAACACACACTGCTCACTCAAATACATTCATGATTGTTTCTATTATTACTCAAATTTTCAGTATGGTTTCAGACATTACTCCCATCAAACACTTCAAGACCAAAGCTCAACTCAGAAGTAAGAAAATAACACTCATTATCACATATTAATGAACAAACAAAAACTGAGATTTTCATAGCAATGGAATACCCAAATTACATCATTTGAAACCAAATACACATACCTTAACAGCAATAGTAGCAAAGAAACCAAAGAAAAAGAAGAAGAACTTTCTGCATCTTTGAAGAAGAAAACAAGCAGCAACAAACAGCCCACAGTCGAGTGAGCTTGGGTCCAAAAAGAACTGAAGGTTCAACCACTAGAATAGAACCAAAGCAAGAATAGGAAACCAATCAGCTTAAAACAACCATGAAGGAAATCAAAACCCTGTTCTTCAACCTCTGATAATCCCAGCAAAAACCTCCAGAATAGAAGAGAGAAATCAAAATTTCTTAAGAAAACTTTTCAAGGTTGGTTTTCCAGTTGTTTACTCTTTTTCCATTCTTTTTTATGTACCCTAATGATTGGAAAGAGGGTCTTTTATAGAGAGGATTAGGGAAACAACATCAGATTTTCTTCATTCAAATGCACCCTTAAAACTTTTATTTTAGAAAACTTAACCCGCCTGCCCCAAAGAATATTCCCCCTCCTTTATCCTTGTCAGCTTTCTAGAAGCTTCCTTTAAGCCTTATCCAATTTCCAAAACCCAACGGCCCTATTTTTACCTTTCCTTCCTTTTGTTTTTTACTGTTCTATTGAAAATTTACCAGTAACACTGGACCTGCAACATATAGGGCTTAAGCCCAATGTTTAGGCTTGGGCCCTTTTATACTGGCAGAAGCCCAAGAAAACAAAACCCCAAAAGAAAAATGTATAACAGTTCATTCGAAGTAATAAAATTATTTGATAAAACTCATGATGCTTAAAAAGAAATTTATATTAAAGGACAACAAATAAATCTAATCAGTTATTAATTACTTAATTGTACAAATAAACCCTAAATATAATACTAATTACTTCTTAGACAGAAAAGGGAATCCCTGGTAGATGAATGTGAAGAACAAAAGGAGGGAATCATACCAATGGAATCGAACACATCTCAATGTATCCTAAGCATAACAAACAGGGTCTTGATTTGAATTTGGATGGAACAAACTCGGCAAATGGCAAAAATTATAGCATGAACATTGGCTGGACTCTCGTCCATGGCCAATGCTTCATGCAATAATCCCCACCACCTGGCCAAGGTCAATCGAAACAGAAGTTTAGAGGGTTCGAATCACTCACAGATTACTTTGCTCGAAGGTTCGGTCAAATGTGAGGTACAACAAATATCGTCATTAAGAACAACCTCCTTTATTGAAAAAACGGGGAGATTCATGTGGGTTTCGCCATGAATCAAGGGTTCAATCCGAAAAACTTGGCCAAAAAGAGGAAAGTTTGATTTTTTATTTTTCGGATCTACAATTCGGCAAGATTGAGTGGTCCTTTGGGGAAATCAATGGTAGGACGTGAACGAGGGGACGATGAGGATTGGCCGGTTAAAATTTGGAGGGATTTGGAGGTGCTCCGCCGCCGTGAGGCGATTTTTGGACGGTGGAGCTATGGCGGAACTAGATGGAGATTTGAGAGAGAAATAGAATTAGGTTTAATCTAATTGGGGACTAAATCAGTTAAATGAAGACAGGGGTATGTTTGGTCGTTTAATGGGGGGGATAAGTGAAACGACGTAGTTTTGAAGTGCAACTACGTCGTTTTGGGTGAAGGTGCGTCGGACCGGGTTTGCAGGGTTTGGGCTTGGGTCAAGGATGGTTTTGGATTAGATCTGGGCTAGGTGAGAATTGACCCAATTTCACAAGACAAACCCTTTTTCCAATTCTTTCTTTTATTTTCTAATTTTTCCTTTTCTTTTAATTTAAATACTACAAATTAAAAAACTTAAATAATCCAAAAGTGTGAAATTAAACTAATTAGATAATTATAAAACTTATAAACAATACTTAATTCTAAATTACAAGAGAAAAATCAATAAGCTAAAAATTAAAAGACAAAAAATGGAAATATGAGCTATTTTTGTGATTTTCAATTTTCTATAAAACAAATAATCACTGATTAATTCTAAAAATACAAAAATAAATCCTAAATACAAAGCATGATATTTCTTTGGTATTTTCATGATTTAAATAAAAATTAAACATGCACAGAAATGCAAACAATTAAGAAAATTCTAGAAAAATTCCTAAAATTGCAAATAATTAACAGAAAAATCGATTTTCTTGGGATTCTATAAGAGTAATTCATATAGGACAAACATCACATGCTCACAACTGCCCCTCTTTGCTTGGAAACATGAAGGGTTTTCGAGCAAAGATAAAATGAGCAATTACGAGGGATTTTTGCCCATTTGAAACTTCGTGAGAAGCATCTTTTGAAAAAGTCTGACCGAACTTTGCTTCGGAGGTTGCCTACATATCCTTGGCTATAAAGGAATCAGGTCAGTGTAGTTCTAGAAGGTTTCTGTAGCTGGGACTACCAGGAAGCTGTGATTTTACTGTTGTTCCTGCTGTTTCTTCTTGCTGAGCTCCTTATTACACCAAAATGAAAGATGGAAAGCTAAACTAGCTAAGCCTATTAACTACGAGTTACAAGATTCCTATCTATAAATCTTCTAAAGCTTGGTCTTGAGTCTTGGATTGTTCTTCCTGCAGACTCTGATCTGAATCTTGATGCTCGTTAGCTGCAGCCGCTGGTTCATTCTTCAGCTTTTCGGATCAAGGCGGGACATACAGAACTTGTGTCTTCAATCAAATTTTGAATAGTGCACATCCTTTCTCCACTTCTGCATCTTGAGTTCAAACTTATTTTCTTGTTTCTTCTTTTCTTTTATTTGGGTTGAGACTTCTTCTTTTGGTCATCTCAAACCTTGTGCCTCGCGGTGAAAACCTGTTTAGGCACCAAAACAAACAAACAAACAAAATTTTTCTGCCCCAGTTTTCACTGGGAAAATTTCGTGAGTTACTGTAATAAACATCTAAACTATTTCATTATTTGAAGGCGATGAAATAAGGATTGTGTATCATTGGGAAGAAAAGATTAGGGAGTGGAGCCCTATATCTATACTAAAATCAACCAGGGAGTGGAAACTCTATGTTTGAAAAAGCGCCTAGGGAGTGGAGACCCTATGTCTAAAATAAAACTCAACTAGGGAGTGTAGACCCTATGTTAGAACTGCAACTAGGTAGTGGAGGCCCTATATCTAAAATAAATTCAACTAGGTAGTGAAGACCTTATGTTGGAGAGGCGACTAGGAAATGGAGACCCTATGTCTAAAAATAAACTAAACTAGGGAGTAGAGACTCAATGTTGGCAAAGGTGACTATGGAGTGGAGACCCTATGTCTAAAAATAAACTCAACTAGGGAGTGGAGACCCTATGTTGGAAAGGCGATTAGGGAGTGGAGGCCCTATGTCTAAAAATAAACTCAACTAGTGAGTAGAAACCTTATGTTGGCAAAGGCGACTAGGGAGTGGAGAGCCTATGTCTAAAGATAAACTCAACTAGGCAGTAGAGACCCTATATTGGAAAGACGATTAGGGAGTGTAGACCCTATTTCTAAAAATAAACTCAACTGGGGAGTGGAGACCCTATATTGGCAAAGGCGACTAAGGAGTGGAGACCCGATGTCTAAAAATAAATTCAACTAGGGAGTGGAGACCCTATGTTGAAAAGACGACTAGGGAGTGCAAACCCTATGTTGAAAAGGCGACTAGGGAGTGGAGACCCTATGTCTAAAAATAAACTCAACTAGCGAGTGGAGACCCTATGTCTAAAATTAACTCAACTAGGGAGTAGAGACCCTATGTTGAAAATGCGACTAGGGAGTGGAGACCCTATGTCTAAAAATAAACTTAACTAGGGAGTGGAGACCCTATGTTGGAAAGTCGACTAGGAAGTGGAGACACTATCTCTAAAAATAAACTCAACTAGGGAGTGGAGACCCTATGTTGGAAAGGGGACTAGGGAGTGGAGACCCTATATCTAAAAATAAACTCAACTTGGGAGTGGAGACCCTATGTTGAAAAGGTGACTACGGAGTGGAGACCCTATGTCTGAAAATAAACTCAACTAGGGAGTGGAGACCCTATGTTGGAAAGGAGACTATGGAGTGGAGATCCTATGTCTAAAATAAACTTAACTAGGGATTGGAGACCCTATGTTGGAAAGGCGACTAGGGAGTGGAGACCCTATGTCTAAAAATAAACTCAACTAGGGAGTGGAGACCCTATGTTGGAAAGGCGACTAGGGAGTGGAGACCCTATGTCTAAAAATAAACTCAACTAGGGAGTAGAGACCATATGTTGGAGAAAACGTAACTAGAGATTGAGGACCCTAGGCTACCATTTTTTTAAATTTTTCTTCTTATCTCTTTTTTTATTTTGTTTCTTCCTCTTTTTCTTCTCTTTTTTTGATAGAATGTGTGATTGCTGCTACAAAGTTGTTTCTAGCCCTTGCACATTTTCTTTTGGTTGCACCTGCTTCTTGTAAGGTTGCTTTGGATTGCACATGTTTCAGGTTTTCAAACAAAGAACAATTGTTAGTTTGAAACGGTGGTTGGTTTGGTGTCCTTGATTGTTTTTGATCACTTAATCTCGGCCCAACTCTTTTAGTGAGAACCTCTGTTGCTCGCTGGCTTTCGGGAGATCGATCTCTCTTCTAAAACCAAGGACCTTGACTTTCCAAAATTTTACATAATGGTTCACCCGTGTGCGACTTTAGCCTTTTCATCTTATTCTGCCTTAATGGGAACTTGATTTTGAATTTCTTTCATTTTCAATAATTTTGACTTCGGAGCATCGGCCATCATGGCCAATCGAGATCGACTTGATGCACCCGCTGAGGCTGGGTGCTTTTCTTTGGATTTGGCTTTTTTTAAGCAGCACCTTATAAAACCAATCTTGCCACCTTTTCTTTGTATTAGTTTCGTAGAAGAATTAAACCGAAAGGGATTCAAAGAAAAGTAAACAAAGGACAGGAAAATAAGTTTAAAGAGACGTGTCCCTTTCGGGGAAGGAAAAAAGAATTTATCTGGAGTACATGCAGACTTCAATAGACATTACATGCTTCTTGGACTGGATACCCGATCTGTGAAGCCATCCAATCTTGCATAAACCCTTCATAACCCATATCTCAAAACCGAGGAACCTTGCCAGGACTCTTGTCTGTGCCGATGATCTTAAGGAATTCCCTCTTTTCGATTAATGACGCCCTTTGCGGGTTTTCGCCAATTGACCTCTCTCATTTCTCTTCTCACCGTCGCTTTATAGTGCTCTTTTACGAGTTTTCACTAACAAGAATCTCTCATTTCAATTTCTCTGCTCATTATCGCCTTACGGTGCCCGTGGGTTTCACCAATAAGACTCTCTCATTTTATTTCTCTCATCTTGATTGCATCGAATCCAAACAACTGCGTTCTCCGATTTTGAACATCTTTCACCGATTGATCGGAAGGACTTGAACAAGGTTTGGGTAAAAAGAATTTGGATCGAATTACAACTTTGGAACCAATCAGGCGGGATCATCACCGAACCATTATAACATCTGCCTCAGTTTCACTTTTGGGGGAACTTGGATTTTTGTTTTGGTGTGACAGAACCCCAGAGAGAGACTGCATACGTATCCTTTCGGAATCAACTCAAACGTAGTTTAGGGAATCATTTTGTTTTGTTGTTTTTTTTTTGTTTTATTTTTTATTTTTTTTGTGGCAAACGTTTTTCAGGTTCCAAAGAGGGTATTGAAATAAAGGTAACCGGCTCAAAGGGTTAGCAAAGGATTGGAGTGTTTGGGGTAGTGATAATGAAAGTGTTTGTCATCCCAATCGGATAATGTTGTTGCTGCAGAAAGACTAGACATAATACCTTTTGACTGCATCTGCATTTATAGCTGTTTCGGGGTCATTTCCTTCAATGTCTCCCAGGTATAACGCCCCTTTTGGAAATAATTTTCTGAAAAGGTATGGGCCTTTCCAGTTGGGAGCAAACTTTCCTTTTTCTTCTTGGTGGTGAGGGAGAATGCGTCTCAAAACGAGTTGCCCCACTTCAAAGTTCGTAAGCCGCACTTTCTTGTTGTAAGCATGGGCCATTATTTGTTGATACAACTTCCCATAACACACTGCGACCATTCACTTTTCATCAATTAGGGTTAACTATTCTAGACGAGTCTTGACCCACTCACTGTCCTCAATTTCATCTTCAACAATGATCTAGAAGAGAAGGGATTTCAACTCCTACGGGTATCACGACTTCAGTGCCATAAACCAAAAGATATGGGGTTGCTCCGACTGATGTGCGCACAGTTGTGTAACATCCCAGCAATGCAAACGCCAACTTTTCATGCCATTGCATGGAATTTTGGATCATCTTTCTCAGAATCTTCTTGATGTTCTTGTTTGCCGCTTCGACAAAACCATTGGCTTTGGGCCGATAAGGGGTAGAATTTCGATGCATGATCTTAAACTGCTCACATATCTCCCTCATCAAGTGACTATTCAAGTTTTCAGCATTATCCGTAATGATGGTCGTAGGAATACCAAAATGGCAGATGTTATTAGAGTGCATGAAGTCCACCACTGCATTCTTAGTGACAACTTTGAGAGTAATTGCTTCAACCCACTCTGTGAAGTAGTCGATGGCGACCAATATAAATCTATGCCCATTTAAAGCTTTTGGATTGATCGGCCCAATAACACCATACCTCAAGCAACGAACGACCACGGTGCTGATATAGGGTGCAGTTCTGTGGGCAGTGCATGAATTAGGTCACTGTGTACCTGACACTGATGACATTTTCGGAAAAAACTGAAGCAATCTTTTTCCATAGTCATCCAATAATATCCTGCTCGAAGGATCTTCTTTGCCAGGATGTATCCATTCATGTGGGGTCCACAAACCCCTGCGTGCACTTCATGCATGATTCTTCCTGCCTCTTTGGCATCCACACATCTTAGGAAGTTGAGATATGGAGTCCTTTTATATAAGACCTCGCCGCTCAAGAAGAAACCGCCGGCAAGCCTCCTAATGGTTCTCTTTTGATTTCCATTGGCTTGCACGAGATATTCTTACATTTTAAAAAATCTCTTGATATCATGATACCATGGCTAAACATTTGGTTCCACCTCAACCGTATTGCAGTAGCCATGCCTTTCTCGGATTTGGATTTCCAACGGTTTAATGTGGAAATTGCCTGGATATGGCAACATCAAGGCCAAAGTAGCGAGTGCGTCAGCCAACTCATTGTGAAAACGAGGAATGTACCTGAACGTGACTGACTTGAACTGCTTGCTAAGATCTTCCACATGTTGCCTATATGAAATAAGCTTGACATCCCGAGTTTCTCATTCACCCTGAGCTTGTCGGATAATCAATTTTGAATCCCCATGATCAATAGTTCTTCAAAATCTTGGTTGATTGCCATATTTATACCCATTATCTAGGCTTCATACTCAGCGGTGTTGTTTGTACAGAAAAACCAAAGCCTGGTTGTGGCTGGATAGTGTTAACTAGTGGGTGAGATCCAAATTGCCCCAATCCCGACACCTTTTGCGTTCACAGCTCCATCGAAGAACATTTTCCAAGCATTGGTGTCTTCTGATGTTACCTCACCTGAATTCACCTCCTCATCCGGGATGTAAGTACTCAAGGGCTGATATTTATCATTGACATGGTTTTCAGCTAGGTTATCTGCTAAAGCCTGGGCTTTCATTGCCGTGTGGTTGACATAGACTATGTCAAATTCAGTGAGCAGGATCTGCTATTTTGCTAACCTCCCTATGGGCATCGGCTTCTGAAATATGTACTTCAAAGGGTCCAACCTAGTGATGAGATAAGTGGTGTAGGCCAACAAGTAATGCCTAAGCTTCTGAGCGATCCAAGTTATAGCGCAGCAAGTCCTTTCCAACAAAGTGTATTTGGCTTCATAACTTGTGAACTTTTTGCTCAAATATTATATTGCCTGCTCTTTCCTCCCGGTCACAGCATGTTTCCTGAGGACACAACTGAAGGAATTTTCCAAGACTGTCAAATACAAAATCAAAGGCCTCCCAGGTTCAGGTAGGACCAATACTAGCGAGTTCGACAGATATTTTTTTATTTTTTCAAAGGCTTCTTGACATTCATCCGTCCATTTAATCGCTGCATCTTTCTTCAATAGCTTGAAGATGGGCTCACATGTGGAAGTCAACTGAGCAATGAATCGGTTAATGTAGTTCAACCTTCCTAGTAAGCTCATAACTTCTTTCTTAGTTCTTGGAGGAGGCAAATCCCGAGTAGACTTTATCTTTGTTGGGTCTAGATCAATGCCCCTCCGACTGACTATCAATACCAAGAGTTTGCCAGAAGGAACCCCAAATGCACATTTAGCTGGGTTTAGCTTCAAGTCATACTTACGCAGTCGCTCAAAAAACTTTCTCAAGTCTCGAGCATGGTCGTCCTGTGTTCTGGATTTGATGATCACATCGTCCACATACACCTCGATATCTTGGTGCATCATGTCATGAAAAATGGCAGTCATGGCCCTCATATAAGTTGCACCGGTGTTCTTCAAACCAAAATGCATGACCCTGTAACAATAGGTTCCCCAGGGTTTAGTGAAAGATGTCTTTTCCGTATCCTTTTCATCGATCAATACCTGATGATATCCTGCATAATAATCCATGAAAGACTGTATCTCATGTTTGGCACAATTATCAACAATGATGTGAATGTTTGGCAAAGGGAAGTTGTCCTTGGGACTTACTTTGTTCAGATCACGGTAGTCAACACTCACTCGAATTTTCCCGTCTTTCTTTGGCACGAGAACTACATTAGCTAGCCATGTGGTGTATCGGACCACTCAGATCACCCCCGCCTTCAACTATTTTGTGATTTTTTTTTTGATCTTGTCACTAATATCAGTTTTGAACTTCCTTTGTTTTTGCTGGACAGGGGGGTAATCGGGATAAGTCGGCAACTCGTGGACCACCAAATCGACACTAAATCCTGGCATGTCATCATAAGACCAAGCAAACACATCTTTGAATTCGAGCAAAAGTTGGGTCAATGCATCCCTGGTTTTTTCATTCGTGTGAATGCTTATCATGATTTCTTGGATTTCTTCAATACTACCCAAATTAACCGGTTCGGTTTCATTTAAGTTCGGCTTAGGTTTATTCTTGAATTGTTCCAATTTTCGGTTTATTTCCCTAAAAGCCTTTTCTTCATCATATTCCGGTTCTTGACTCATTATTTCACAATCAGACAGCATGTTTGGATCTGGACATAAGTCTGCAAGCATGTCATATTATTTAAAGCTGCATTATGAGAAATGAAAGAAGAAATAAGAAAAAGTAACAAAAATCATAAAGAATAAAGAGAGATGAACGATGAAATATTGATTTAATTTTATTGAATTTTGAAGATAACAGAGTTTACATTGGAATTTAATGACAATATACTAAAGAAACATCCGAGTTACACCCTGAAATAACTTGTGATGTAGAAAAGGTGGTAAGAATGGACTACCGGGATTCTCGCCTGACTGGGAATGGAGTAGCCCTCCATTTTGCATATTGGGCCCCATATAGAGTACCTAAGCAATGCTTGAGCCTTCTCCCGTCTGGACAATATGGGTTTCATACAACATCTACCTCATGGCTCCATATATGTCCTCAATTTCCTCGGCCGTAAAGGCTTTATCTTCTTCTTCTTCTTCGTTGTACTTGGGCCTGACGAATGTTTTGTAGAGATGCGGAACCGGCTGAGGTAACACCCAACCATTGCTCTTTCGTTCATTTTCTGATGTCATATCAGGTTCTATGGCGTGAAAACCCACACCGAAGAACTTCTTGCTGGCAGGTAAAATGATAGGTTCTGTAATACCTTGCAATGATGCCCCGAGTCCCTTCTCAGGCTTATAACCATGATGGATGCATTTGACAGAAAAGGCTGAGGATAAGGGCTTCCCTCTTCGTATTGGTCTACGACCACCACCTCGAAAGCTTGATAAACTATATGCTCACTACCTTCCCTGGCTTCGAGACATAGGACTGATGGGTCTCGGTAAATTGACTACTCATCTTCTCCATGAACCATAATCTTCTGGTCTTCATATTCAAATTTCACCATCTAGTGGAGAGTGGAAGGTACGACCCCTACCGCGTGAATCCAAGGTCTTCCCAAGAGGAAATTATAGGAAGTGTCCATATCTAGGACCTGAAAGGTCACCTCAAAATCCACATGACCAATAGTCAAAATCAAATCGATTTCGCCTATGGTGTCTCTCTTGATGCCATCAAAGGTACGCACATAGACATTGTTAAGCCCGATTCTCTCAGTCCCAATCTCCATTCTTTGCAAAGTTGAGAAAGGGAAAATATCAACCCCGGAGCCGCCATCCAACATGACTCTCTTCACATAGTACCCCTCACACTTAACTATCAAATGGAGGGCTTTGTTGTGGGTGGCCCCCTCCGGGGGAAAATCGTTCTTGCTAAAGGATTGATTGCGAAGAATCTTTCTGCCATCCTTTCCAGTTATTCCACAGTGGTTTCAATTGGGACATAAGCTTCATTAAGGGTTTTTATCAACACTTTATGATGCTCAGTTGAGATTATTAGCAGAGACAACAAAGAAACCTAAGCTGGAGACTTTCGGAGTTGGTCAATTATCTCATAGTTTACAGTTTTCATTTTTCGGAAGAACTTTTCTGTTTCTTCGGCACTATTTACTTCCTCTAGATTGAGGTATTTCTCAGTTGGGTTAGTTTCATTTGCTTCACCTAGGACCTCCTTTCTCTTATAGGTTACTACCGCCTTGTTGTAATTCCATGGGATGGCGGTAGGATCCATCATGGGCTTCTATAGTGCGCAGCCAATAACCATGGGCTCATTCAGCCTTGGTGAAATTACTGGCCCTCGTACCACATAGGTTCCTTTAGGCACGTACATCTTAGGTTCCTTGTTCAGCTAGAACCTTTTTGGAGGGCTCAATGTCATTTGTTCTTTCCTGTGACCCTGGGGAACGTAAATGACATCTTTTGGGGGTACTGCCCCAGTTTTGGTTTCCACTATCTTTTCTGTATTTTGAGGGGTGTGTTTACTCTTTTTCTCCCCCTTGTCTTGCTTTGAAGTAGCCTTTGGCTTCTTTTCAACATAAATGATTGTGATGATGGCTTTCAAAGTAGGATCAAACTCCTTATCTTCGCAAATCATTCCATTAACCGACCCGTTGTTGTTAGCCGGTAATGGGTTGTTGGTCACATTAGGAATTTCTTCATCCTTTAGCACTATCCATTTTTGTTCTATGATATTTTCAACAACCCTTTTCAGAGTCCAACAGTCTTCGATGTCATGCCTTTCCGCTCCCGAATGGTAAGCACATCGAGCACCGGCTCGGTAGGAGGGCGATTCTGGGTTTTTCCTGGTTTGGGGTACGGGTTGCAACAAATCCATTTGGACCTGTTTAGGGAAAAGACTAGAGTATGATTCACCATTAGGGGTGAAGTTTGTTCTCCTGGGTGGCTCCCGACCACGAGCATTGTAGGGGAAGTTATTTTGTGGAGGTCGGGGATTAAACTGAGCTTGGTGAGGAAGGTAATTTCTAGGAAATGAAGCTCGATTTCGGTTGAACTGTTATTGTGGCTGAGCGTATGGCTGGGCGTTCATTACTGCGTACGGCTGAGGAGCCATAGCATAGGCCACATCCTGATGAGGATAATAATGTTGTGGGGTGCTTGGAGGGAAGTAACCTCTGGGTGGATGGGGGCTTCTCAGACTTGAAGTTGCCATTGCCACCTCTTCTTTCTTCTTTCTGTTTGCTATTGGGATATAGCTCTTATGGCAGATTGGCTCAATATGTGCCCTATTTTCAGACCATTCTCAATCATCTCACCAATCTTGATGGCCTCAGTAAACGATTTCCCTATTGCAGACATCATATTCTGAAAGTAGTTAGCCTCTTGGGCTTGTAGAAAGACACTCACCATTTTTGTTTCATCCATTGGAGGCTTGACACTGGCTGCTTGTTCGCGCCATTTAATAGCATATTCTTAGAAACTTTCCAATGACTTCTTCTTGAGATTCGACAAAGAAGTCCTGTCCGGAGCTATGTCTATAATATACTAAATTTGCCTGACAAAATCTCTGGCCAGATCGTCCTGGTCCATGCACCACTCAAATGCAATACCAACTAGACTCTCTGCAAAATAAGCCATTAGGAGCTCTTCTTTTCCGCCTGCCCCCCTTAATTGATTGCAATATCTCTTGAGGTGGGCTATGGGATCCCCATTCCCGTCATACTTTTCGAACTTTGGGGTCTTGAAACCCAGGGGCAAATGCATATGTGGGAACATACATAGATCAGCGCATGATACACTCTTTTGTCCGCTCAAACCTTGTATATTCTTAAGGCTCTGTTCCATGCTCCTCATTTTCCGGGTAATTTCCTCTTGCTCGGGGTTCTTTGTAGCCTTCTCCTGTCCCACGGTGAACTCATACCGAGGTTGTTGATGGTAAGAACTAGTGGTGAACTAGGTAGGTTCTGGTTGAAAAGATGGTACTTGGAAGGTGAAAGATGCTGGGTCAAAACTTGGCCTAGGCAAAGTCGGTTGTACCACAACAGAGGTTGGCAGTGCTGTAAATATGTTGGAGGCAACTCCCGAAACCACTTGGGGGCGAACCTCAGAAGGTGTTCCGGTGAAGTGAGCTGAAATAGTGGGGTATCCAAGTGGGTTATTCGGGTAGTTTATCGAGACATTGGAATTTCGACTTGCTCTGGGAAGTAACTCAGGGAAACCGGGTATGGCACTTGGCGGATCTCTACCATTGGACCAGGTATCCCACATTTCTAGCACGTGGAGGCATAGTTCCCTATTCTCCTCAGTTGCCGCTGACTATGAGGTTGGGATAACCGATAGCGGGCTATCGTCTGAGATGGGAATTGTCGGCGGAAGACCTTCTGATGACATTTCTACACTGCCTTTTGATCTTGTGAAGTACGGTTATGAAGCCAGGTTACCACAAACACACCACCTTAAAACAGAACCTATACTCAACAGTAGACAACAAACCGGTTAGTTTGAAGCAATTAACACATAGGAAATTGCATGTTAGGGTGTGATGCACCTATGCAGTTAAAAGTATTTCTACATGTTTTGCAACGATTGCATGTATCATCCCGGCTTTTGTTTATCTCCCCGATCTTCTCTCTTGCCCTCTTTTGTGCTCTTATTTTCTCTCTTGTTCTTATTTTCTTTTCCATGTTTTCTCTCTTTTGTTTTCGGTTTTGGCTTTCTCTTTTTCACATTTTCTCTTTTATTTGAGTTATTTACATAAATCATGACTGGATCCAATGAGGATTGCCTATGTATCACGACACCGTGTGAATCAGATCATCACGTAGTTCAAAGAATAAATGCAACATAAATAAAAACATTTATGTTTTTTTCAAACTTTTTCATTAAAACAAGATTTCTAATTTTCTCTATTCGAAAGACTCGACCCTACATATTTGAGAATTAAAACTTAAAAACAGACTCGAAACTGATTTTAGGGAACGAAAATACAGACTCGAAAAAGAAAACACAATCAGGAGTACATCAGTCCCTCAAATCCTGTCCTAGGAACACCAACTGCTCTTGCTGTGGGCCTACGCGCCATGTCATCCTAGAGGTGATAGAGATCCTCCATTATCTGGCGGACAAAGATCATCACCATGGCAAAGAACATAGACCTGGTGATGTCCTCACACTTATTGCATTTTATCACAATATAGTTAGCGATTCTTCTAACCCTTCCCCTGATGATGCCCTTTTCTTGCAACAACCGCCCAATCTACTGAGATCTAGCCTCCAAGACCTGAGTGGCAGTGTGATTGTGTTCTTGCAAATGTTGTAGGTCTCACTCTAGTTGTCCCATCAAATCATAGTAGTGTTCTCTCTCGGCTTTGAAGCTCTTGGCTTGTTTGGCCATCTCATTCTCGACGGTGATTAGCTTTTTCTTCAAGTTTGTGACTTCTCCATCGTACTTCCTTTTTAGTTGTCGAACAAACTCTGCCCGCCCCTCGGCGTTCTTTGCCAACTATGGTCTAGCTCTTGCCAAACTGCCTTCGGATTTTTTTAGATCATCCCCGTACTCACATATTTTCTTCCTAAGGCCATGAATGAGTTTTTCATCTTCTCGGCTTCTTTCAAGATTCCTTGTAGCTATCTTCATCCTTTGGATCTGGGCCCGGCGGATTTCATTTTCTTGGGCTAATTGTTTCTTCTCACCCTCATCCACAACGGCTTGCACATCACTAGCAAATTTGAGGTCTCTGATCTGTCCTTCTAACCTGCTTATGGTGGCCCGATATCCATTTTCTTTTGTCAACCATTCCTACTATTCTTGTGATGCTTCGATAAACTCTTGGAGGTGGGGTCTTTTAGCTGGCTTCCCAAGCTCAACTTTCCTTTTGTACCAAGCGAGGTAACCGGGTGAGACCTCACCTCTGGATAGATCACACACTCGGGTATTTGCTGTCAGATATTGGCACTCATTCCATATCCTTGGGCACTATTTTACATCTCCCTAGCTGTCTCAAAACCTGATATGGTGCATAAAGCTAGATACTTCTGAGACGCATCAGGAGGAAGTGAGGACTGGTAGCTGGCATGTATATGATTTCATCAACATGAAGCCAACCCAACGTCCATTCTATTTGATTCGCAGTGACGGAGCGGAGGCAGGATATCCATTCTGCAATCCCTTCTGGCATATTAAACCCATCGACCCTTATATAAAACTCCCCCTACGCAGCTTTTCCCTGTCAATCCATAGTTCATGTACTGAGGACGATGACATAGATGCTCAATCATCCACATTTGTAGCAGCAAATTGCACCCTTCAAAAAAGTCTCCTCCGGCTTTACAGGCTGTGAGAGCTCGAAAGATTTCAGACACTATCATGGGTGCGAGGGTGCTTTTGGCTTGAGTAAGCAAAGTGTTGACGACCCCAACTATCCGTACATCGATATTCCCATCTTTCCTGGGAAACACTAGAAGACCCAAAAATACTACCATGAAAGCGAAGCACCTGTGTTCTTCACATTTTAGTCAATTCCCTTTGCTGCAAATTCTGCTTTATAGATTGTTGAAACCCCCTATGTGTCCGTATTGCTTGTATATGAACTGTGGAGCGGAAAAACCCGCTGCCAAATCTGGGTATTGGACCCCCTGATTATCTTTAGTAAATCTAGAAACTTGTGTGGAGTGACAGCTCTTAGAGCGACCAAATACTTGTGTCTCAGAGCTTCACTGCTCCCACTATACCCAACTATCTCTTCCAAAGTGGGTGTGAGTTCAAAATCCGAGAAGTGAAATACGTTGTGAGTTGGATCCCAAAACGTAACCTGTGCCTTTATTATGTCCCCTCTAGGCCTGATCTTCAATAACCCAGTGAGACCCCCCAAGTAAAGATTGATCACATCTTGTCCTAATTTACCCAGATCTTCCCACCACATATATAGTTCCAAAGGAATCTTGGTCATGACCGTCATTGGCAAGTTTTGACTCGTGCTCATTCTGCACATTTAAATTAAGGTGATTGGTTTAAAACAAATCGAATTTTACAAAAGAGGTCAGTTTTGCAAACATTTAAATAACACGACTACTTTTGTAAATACGGCCATTTAGCACTTTGAAAAGGAAGATTTTAGGGTTGTACTTGCTAGGTAGCCAAAAATTTGAGAAAGGGTCGTAGGTGGTTATTCTCGCAAAAACAGCCTTCCAGCGTCCTTTTGGTGACATTTTGTGGCTATTTAGAAAAGAATGACATTACCTAATTTTATTTAAGACAGGATAACAATAGTTCACTTTTTTGGGTTATTTTCTGTAAAAATTCAGTTGGATCCGGTGAGGGTTGCCTACGTATCCCACATCCGGCGAGAATCAACTTGCGTAGTTCGGTCAGTTTTGACAGAATAGAATAGAGAAAGACTTGAAACTTTTCAAACCAAATTCTTTTTTCTCTTTACCTTTTTTTAAATTTCGGCAAAGTTTCGGACTATTTTGGACACCAAGTGTTTTTTCAAAGACGGGTAATCAATTCTCTCGCACCTCAATTTTATTTTTCCCAATTCCTTCACTATTCTAGCAACCGGTCAACATGCAAACTAAAGTAAATAATTGTACAAGTAACACGCAAAATATGCATCAGGATTGTCTTTGATTCTAGGGTCCACCTGTCCTAGACGGACCCAACCCCCGTGTTGATTCCCCAAAGTCAAATGCACATGATGCAAACAAATGTTCCTACTAGGGATCCGACATGAGGATGAGTTATTCTAAGTTTTAAAACCTGTGTATATTGTTCTAGACTTGTGTATCCGAGCGGACAACTCGAGCCGAGGGGGGCTACGTACCAGGAACCAAAAGGCCATTCGACTTTGTAACTTGCCCGAGCCTCTTTATTATTTCAAGGTATGACAGTAACAGAAAGAAGAGTCATGCCAACGTGCACATCCCCAAAGATGAGAAGAGAAGGGTTTCGTAACAGTTTATATACAATTCAAAAAATATCAAAGCGGTAAAAAGCGGCATTTAGCACATTAGGCTCAAATATATAAAAATCAGATAATGAATAAAGCCAAAATAGAACAGTTATTCTAAGCTCGAATTCTTAAACCCTGAACAAAAGTTCTGGGTTATGATCCCCAGCAGAGTCGCCAGAGCTGTCACATCTCCTTTTTACACCCCGAGGATATATAGAAGTTTTTCCAATTAAAGTGACATTATTCGAAATGAGATTATTTTATTTAATTAGAGTCGCCACTTAGGATAGTTTATTTAGTGTCCCGAGTCACCGATTTATTTTAAAATCCCAAATCGAGGAAATTTTTATTTTTTAAAAGTCTGCGAACCAGAAATTCTAGATAAGGAATTCTATTAAGCCGGTAGAAGGTGTTAGGCATTCCCGGGTTCTGTGGTTCTAGCACGGTCACTTAAACTATTAATATTAGCCTATTATCTGATTATTACACATTTTTAAACCTATTGTGAATTTTTAAACTTTATAACCACTTTTAATTAATTATTGTTACATATTGTGAATCATGTCACGGGAACCGTAACCACGATCCATAACATGTTTAATTTTTTAAAGATTAAATTGTGGTCGGGTCACATAAATATACCCCCGAATTTTAGTAATTAGGCGTCACAACTACGTCACGGAAACCGTGCCCGTAGCTATGACAATTATTTAATTAACGCGCCTAAAAGCAAACTACGAAAGTTCAAGGCATTTCTAAACTAATTTTGTATTTATATGAGGGCCATAATTAAAGAATTTTTATTTGTGTATGGCACACCCCAAGTCATTTTAAGAAGAATTACTTCTTGATCTAAATATGTGAGTGCCATGTGTCAAAGATTTAAAGCATGACACACCTCAAATTATTTTAATAAAAAGGGTTATATATTTTTAAAGGCAAACTAAAGGTGTTCCTATTTTTTATCTAATTTGAGAACTAGTTATCACAACCATGTCACGGGAACCGTACCCGTAGTTGTAATAATTTAATTGCACACTTAAAGCGAAACTACTGATGTTTAAAGAATTAATTATTCCTTAGTTTTATATTATTGAGGAAGTTCACACATGATGAAATTCTTTGGTGTAATAGCTATGTGCGAACCATAAGACATTGGCCCAAGATCGTTTTTTCCAATAAAAATGGCTAACTTTGTGTTTGCCAATGCCAGCTTATTTTGTCACATGAAATAAACACAAAGGAACACGAGTGGTCCTAGATTGAAGCCCAAGCATTTCGTAAATAAACCCAAACCACAAATATGCTCAACAGGTCTCATGTAGACCTCCAAATCGTGGGATTTATATCCATGGAGTCCATTGTACTCTTATTTCCCCACATAGGCTCACTGCATGTACACTCTACAGTGTAGCTTTAGATTTCATAAACCAATAAAATCATACAACTATTTCAGGAAGTATTTATTATATTGAAGAACTAAAATGAGGAGAAAGACAAAACATGATTACTCATTTTACAATTCAAAAATCCAATTATATATTCAAGACTTCTTCATACTACTTCTTGCAACCTAAAACCAAGCATTCAAACTCCCATCTTTTTCATCAGGAGAAATTAGTGGCAAACCAACTTGAATTAAAGCAGCATGAAGTTACTCAATATGCCATATACACTCTGTTTTTTTTTTTTTAAAAATAATGAATACAAAGGAAGATATAATTTTAATACACAAATGACTACTTTCAATGCCTACGAAATTTCAATTGAGATACGCATTGACAAATTTCTAAATTCCATACTAACAATAATGGTAGTTCAACCCTGAGCCATAGATCTGTTAGAAGAAAACTCGATATGAGAAATACATTACAAGTTAAGAACAAATCAAACCTTAACAAACACACACTGCTCACTCAAATGACTACCTTTTCATGATTGTTTCTATTATTACTCGAATTTTCAGTATGGTTTCCGACATTACTCACATCAAACACTTTAAGACCAAAGCTCAGCTCAAAAGTAAGAAAATAGCACTCAGTATCACATATTAATGAACAAACAAAAACTGAGATTTTCATAGCAATGGAACACACAAATTACATCATTTGTGACCAAATACACATACCTTAACAACATTATTAGCAAAGAAACAAAAGAAAAAGAAGAAGAACTTTCTGAATCTTTGAAGAAGAAAACAAGAAGCAACAAACAACCCACGGTCGAGTGAGCTTGGGTCCAAAAAGAACTGAAGGTTCAACCACTAGAATAGAACCAAAGCAAGAATAGGCAACCAATCAGCTTAAAACAATCATGAAGGAAATCAAAACCCTATTCTTCAACCTCTGAAAATCCTAGCAAAAACATCTAGAATAGAAGAGAGAAATCAAAATTTCTTAAAAATGTTTGTCAAGGTTGGTTTTCTAGTCGTTTACTCTTTTTCCACTCTTTTTTCTGTACCCTAATGATTGGAAAGAGGGCCTTTTATAAAGAGGGTTAGGTTAACAACATCAGATTTTCTTAATTCCTTTTTTTTGGCAATCCGCTAGGCAAGCGCCTAGGGCTAGTTTTTTATTAATAATAGAAAAGAAAAATACAACAATTAGGAAAAGTACAAATAAGGTGGACAATAGCACCAGTATTGTTACCCATATGCCTTGGCTATATAATCACTCCTCTGCGCCTCACATTGCCTTATGATGGAAGCCTCATGTAGAGGATTCATGGTGTAGCTGCCGACAAAGTCTCACGAGGGCATATAATCTCATAGCCGTGTGGATGTTTTTCCAAAGGCATAGGACCAAGGCAACACAAACCGGGCTAAACCTTACCTTACTAATCCTATTGAGGCAAAGAAAAGGCCTCACCTACTAACAAACATGTAAAAAATAAGAACTTGAACGGACCAAATATTCAATAATCATCACAGAGTTTATAACATACTCTGTGATGATATTACAAATGAGTATACTTATAAAATGATAAAATAGAATGTAGTAGGAATTAAATTCTTGTCCCTTATTTTCCAAACTTGTAAAATCTTCAATTTGTAATTCTTTGTTGTTTTCCTCAACCGTGTTAAAAATGTATTCAAAAATCAGCATTTCTTTTTTGAACGGTTGGACCTCGTTGATGTAGTTGGGGCAGCCTGCATTTGTTTGGCAACTCTCATTGGAGGTTGTCTAACATTTAAAAAATCACTAACCTTGTCGTCCCAACTATTTTTCCTTGTATGAGTCTTCTTACCTTTGCCGATATTCATAGGTGATAAATCTCCTTTTCTTGTGGCCTCTGCTCTGCATTGTTGTATCATTGCATCTTCCTCTCCTTCTTCAAAAATTTCTCTCCCCATATTCACAGATTGTGGAGCATTTTGGACGATGTCTAGTGTCACCAATGCAGATTGTCCCTTTGTATTTGTCACCATTGCCTTGCTTTGATGTTGTTCTGTTTTTTTTAGCTTATTCCTGCTCTTACTCACAGGACCAGTGCTATAGGCATTTGGATTTACAGGATTTAACGATGTAGAACTCACCATTGCATCCAAAAGCTTTCTTCTCTGAAATAACTGGGATAGTTGTAACAATTTGATTCTGTCCAGATTGCACTGCTGTGACTTCTCGATCACCTTTAGGACTAGCTGCTGGAATAACCTTCGTTGTAGGTGTTGTTGCGTGTCTACTGGTTATCACACCTTGGAGCTGCCCATTGTTAGGTTGCACTGTTGTAGTTGGATCACATGTAGGATTAGTATTTGAGGAGTTGGGATCAATTTGCTGCTGCTGCACAGTAACTGTAGGTGCTCCTGTAGCTGCATTTTGCATACCAGAATCTGAGTAACTTCTGGGAAGAAATGCAGGAGCATTGAGGGTCAGATTACTCTTGGCACTTGCTGCTCGTACTTGACCATGTTTTTTCATAGCCATTGAATCACTATCTTCCCCTACACTATCATGATCAACCTCCTTATCAGCTTCTTCTGATGAATAACCAGTGAAACCATCGCCCCAATCCTCTTTATTGTCATCCTCACGCTGCTGTTGCCAAAGCTTGGATTTGATAGCCATCAACCTCAGATTTGACTGTATCACCTTATTATTATTCCCCGTTGACAACATGAGCTGCCCAGATTCACCTTCAATATCCCCAAACGACTCCACTGATTGAGACGGAATGTCATACGCCGATGTATTCAAGGTTACCAACGGTTGCTTGAATATAGGATTGGCATACATCATCATTTCAATATGTGATTCTTTATAATTTTCTACACTTGTGGACTAGAAACAAGAATCGTGAGAGTGCTGGACCTGGGTAGTAGCCCGCCCTTTGACACTTCTGCCACATTGCTATTTATAGCATTTTGTCGATCTCTGGAAAACTTAGCCAAATTATTGCTGGTTCGACCTCCCTTTTTACTGCTTGGAATTGGTATTATTTGCTGGTTAAAAGAACCATCGTTATCAATCTTCTCATGATAGTCATTCACGTTGGCTAGAGCATTGAAAGGATTTGAAAATTTTGTGGAATTCTGCTCAACCTGCATCGTTTTTTTGCTGTTTGGAATGCCTTTTTGCTGGAAACTATTGTCTAGTTATCCTTAATAATATGCTACCCAGCTTCCTTTGTATCTTGTATATCATCAGTAGGTTTTGAAGCAACTTCAGTTGGAACTAAAGCAGCATTAGATACATCTACAACAGTTGTACCTGCTGCTGCTGATTTCTCAACTGTTTCAACAAGTGCATCAACTCGATCAACAGCTGTTTTCAATGCAGTAGTAGACTCCAAATTTGTACCTACACTAGTTGCCTGAGCCTGAGTCCCCTGCTCAAATCCCTGCTCCTTATGAAAAGCTGTAGCATCAGGGACATCAGCATCTCGATCAACTACTTGTGAATCAATCACATCATGATCACTTTTTGAACCTGTAGCATCTTCCTCAGCCCGAGCAACAACACCCTTTAAACTTACACCAGTTGACAAAATAGCTGCTGTACTAGCAAGCTCGTCATAGGCTTGCACAATTGGATTAACAACATTGGAAATCCTTGCCAAAGCTATCCTAGCAGGCACATCTCGAGAGGGAGGATGTGGACCCTTATCAAGCTTTGAGACTTCACCTGCATTGTTATCCACCGCTGCTCGATTCATTACCACTTCATTGTTTTTGTTCACAATTTGTTTTCTTCCTTCAATTGTGAAATCTGCTGCTCAACCAAACTTGCTTTGCTGCTTCATCTTCCAGCTGCCCAGCCCTTTTTGCATTAAGAAAATCCCTGGCATCACCTTGCAATTTTTCCAGATTGCCCAGACCTTCATTTTCAGTCGCAACAACTACATCTTCCTTATTTTTCACAGTCTTCCAAAGTCATGTTCTTTCATCGTGCCCTTGATGCTTACAACAGGTACAATATTTTGGAAGATTATCATATACTATCTCCTGATAATGCTCAACAACTTTCCCAGAATTCTTATCCACAATATGAATCCTAATTCTCTTTGGATGCTTGTACAGTAAATTAAGCACGACCTTAACCCTTGCCGTACTTGGTCGCGTTCGATCTTGCGTTGCTTTGTCCACTGCTAAAGGCTTTCCAACTGCTGAAGCGATGGACATTAACGACCTTTTTGCAAAGAAATTTGCAGGCAAGTCAGGTAAAGATATCCATACGACTGCCCTCGATGTTTCTTCACGCGGATTAAAGCCTATTGTCCATGGGAATGTTCTAAAAAAGAACCGCCACCCTTCGCCTTAATATAACCTGTCGATCTTGGCAGAGCTTGAACAAAATCTTCAAACAAATCAAACCTAATCAGTATATGTCGATATTCCAGTTGTCCAATATTACAGTAGCCTTTGACATCAAATTGTTTGGAAATAATCTGTCATAGTTCCTGTAGATCAGGTTTCCCATACGAAAATTTGAGGATTACAGCTTGATGTAAACCTTCTTCCATTGTGAAAGCATTCACCTCTTCAATGGTGAATTCCACAGTAGGTTCACCATGTTCAAACGTACTGGACAAAGCTCCAGTTTTGACTATTTTGTGGCAGATTATTTTGATAGTAGATGCGAGGCATAAGATTGCTTGGTATTATGATTAGGAACTGATTCTTGATTGTTTTGGATTGCCTTTCCCATAGCCAAAGGCTGGGCAGAGGTTGCAGCAGCCATTAAGTTCTTCAAAACTCCATTGACATGAAAAAGCAGATGAATTTAATAAAAATTTCTGCGCTCTACAGTAAACGCTACAGTAAACGTGAAATGAAAATTAAGATCTGGAAAAATTGGCTATTGATTTGGGGATGAAACTAACTGGGGATTGTTTGCAATGAGAAGGGGGTTCTTTTGCGACCAATTTGGTGAATTTCCACTGCCAAAATATGGAGTTATGGCTGGTGAACTGTTGCGTTGCTACTGTTCATCGCAGCTAGAGAGAGAATTTTTTGATTTTATTAATTCAAATGCACCCTTAAAACTTTTATTTTAAAACACTTAACCCGCCTGCCCCAAAGAATATTCCCCCTCCTTTATCCTTGTCAACTTTCTAGAAGCTTCCTTTAAGCCTTATCCAATTTCCAAAACCCAACGGCCCTATTTTTACCGTTCATTTTTTTTTCTGTTCTATTGGAAATTTACCAGTATCACTGGACCTGCAACATATAGGCTTAAGTCCAATGTTTAGGCTTGGGCCCTTTTGTAGTGGCAGAAGCCCAAGAAAACAAAACCCCAAAAGAAAAACGTATAATAGTTCATGCAAAGAAAAGAAATTATTTGATAAAACTCATGATTCTCAAAAAGAAATATTTATTAAATGCCAACAAATAAATCTTGTCAGCTATTAAATACCAATAGAATCGAACACATCTCAATGTCTCCTAAGCATAACAAACAGGGTCTTGATTTGAATTTGGACGGAATAAACTCGGTAAATGGCAAAATTTATAGCATAAACATTGGTCGGACTCTCGTCCATGGCCAATGCTTCATGCAATAATCCCCACCACCTGGCCAAGGTCAATCGAAACAGAAGTTTAGAGCTTTAAAATCACTCATAGAACACTTTGCTCGAAGGTCCTGTCAAATGTGAGATGGGACAAATATCGTCATTAAGAACGACCTCCCTTATTGAAAAACTGGGGGATTCATGTGGGTTTTGCCATGAATCGAGGGTTCAATCCGAAAACTTGGGCAAAAAGAGGAAAGTTTGGATTTTTATTTTTCGGATCTACAATTCGGCAAGATTGAGTGGTCCTTTGGGGAAATCAATGGTAGGATGTGAATGAGGGGACGATCAGGATTGGTCAGTTAAAATTTGGAGGGATTTGGAGGTGCTCCGCCGTCGTGAGTCGATTTCCGGGCGGCAGAGCTATGGCGGAAGCAAGTGGCGACTTGAGAGAGAAATACAATTAGGTTTAATCTAAATGGGGACTAAATCAGTTAAATGAAGACATGGGTATGTTTGGTCGTTTAGGGGGGGGGGGATGAGTGAAACGACGTAGTTTTGAAGTGCAACTACGTCGTTTTGGGTGAAGGTGGGTCGAACCGAGTTTGCAGGGTTTGGGCTTGGGTCTAGGAAGGTTTTGGATCAGATCTAGGCTGGGTGAGAATTGACCCAATTACAAAGACAATCCCTTTTTCCAATTCTTTCTTTTATTTTCTAATTTTTCTTTTTTTTAAATTAAAATCCTACAAATTAAAAATACTAAATTATCCAAAAGTATGAAATTAAACTAATTATAAAAATTATAAACAATACTTAATTCTAAATTAAAAGAGAAAAATCAATAAGCTAAATATTAAAAGACAACAAATATAAAAATGAGATATTTTTTGTGATTTTCAAGTTTCTATAAAACAAATAATCACTGATTAATTCTAAAAATGTAAAAACAAATTCTAAATGCAAAGCATTATATTTTTTTGGTATTTTCATGATTTAAATAAAAATTAAACATGCACACAATTAAGAAAATTCTAGAAAAATTCCTAAAATTGCAAATAATTAACAGAAAAATCTATTTTCTTGGGATTTTGTAGGAGTAATTCATATAAGGCAAAAATCACATGCTCGCAGTATCGATTATTATTTTTAGTATGTAATAATTTATGAACAAAAACAGATGGAAAAATTAGTAAAAAAGGGGTAAGGTATTCTAATTCTCACATAAATGGGTAGCAAGCAAGCATATAGGATCTATGTGGTCTGTTCACTATTTGCTTTATATGTTTTAATTTCAAGTGTAGAAAGTCTGCCTATAGGAGTCACAACTACACACATCACTTAATTTGCCAACACATGTTGTTTCAAGCGTTTGATGTACCTGTTTCCATTGCATGTGCACTATTAAATAACATGTCTATAGGGCGCATCAATGCAATATTATACTTAGGTACCTTGCCTATAGGTCTTCGAATGACTAATCTATCAATTGCCCCTCCCCCACTAATTATTTTTTGTACTGCTCATCTAGATACTCTGACTATAAGGTTTAATAATCAATCAATTGCTCTATATCGTTTGTATTGCTTTGCTTAGATAGAATGCCTATAGGGATTAAATTATATATATATATATATATCAATTTCAATTTCCAGTAACTAGATATCATGCCTCAAGGACACTATCACCTGCCTAAGGAATATGTCTATAAAATCAGCATTGGTAATTCATGATTATGGGTCGTTTCACCACCCTTTTATGCAAACAATCAAGAGATCATGCCTATTGGTTTGTAATCTTCAAATCTGTTGCATGTACATTGCTAAAAAATCAGAACCATTTAGAAACCATGACTATAGGTTTTATAAGGATTTAATATGTCCGTACGTTAGCCTAAAAAATGTAGCATTACCTGTTTGATACTGGAATCATATAGAGATCATGCCTATAGGACTAAAGGACTCCAAGTCCTAAGTACGAAATGTTCTACTATTTAATCTGAAAATCAGTTTGCGTGCATCTTTGTTTATGTGTGGAGGTTAACATGAGCCATTATTTGCTATTATGTGCAATCCTATTTGTTTTGAGTGCGCTATTAATTTTATCATTTTTGAGCAACCTAAGTAAGTCTAGAACCACACAAATAGAGGTCCAAATCCTCCTGGACCATAGGCATGGGACGGGTAATGCACACATAGGACACGACTTAGAATTGAATTACAACGCTTTAGGTAAACAACTTCAGCATAGTAATCGGGTAGCAGGAGATGATAGTCTGTGCCCGCTGAATAATATGAGCAACTCCAATATAAAATAGTTGCGAATTATTATTTATGTTGCACAGGGTGATCCTTTAGGATAAAAAGCTTAGGACCTCCCTACTTTATACTTGCTATTCACACTTAGTCATTTAGCATAGACCATTGTAGTTGTATCCTTATAATCATTAAAGATTTGTAAATTCTCATTGTTCTGTAATGAAATTCTTCAATTTTTATATTCTCTTTGTTTATTTGATCAGCTAGTCTAATTACATAATCCACATAGTTTATGATCGGCCGGGACCCACAATTGTGGACCTCGAAGAAAGCCTAACACCTTCTCTTTGAGGTAATTTGAGCCCTTACCTGATCTTTGGTGATGTTGAATAGATAAACAAAGCTATTTGCAAATAGGTGCCCTAACAGACCTTAAAATGTTGTTAGGTGGTGACTCTCCTCTTTTATCTCATTCCTTTAAAAGAGTCGTCACACGTCAAAACCCGTTTTCGCAAGAAAACGGGGCGCGGCAGCATGGTGGCTCTTTGTTATGTGGGTGGGTTGTTTCTTTGTTACATGTGGTTTATGTGGGTTGCTTATTTGTTACATCCACATCTCTTCCCTTCTTCACATTTATATGTTTAAATCTTCTACGATATTCACATCCCTTCGTCACCTTTATTTATTTAAACATGCTATGCTATGCACGTCCCTTCCCATACTCACCTTTATTTTCTACGAAATGCACATTCCTTCCCCTGTTCACCTTTATTTTCTATGACCGCTCATCATCTTGTTAAAATTGCTATAGCATGCCTACTTCTTTACCTGATTTTGTACATTCCTACATATATTTTATAAACTAAACTGACTTCTTCCTTTTCTTTCTTTTCTATGTTTTCCATGTTTACTTTGATATTGTATTTACTGTTACATACTTTATCATGCAAATACTTGGCAGCATTTTATTATCTATCCATAAATCATGATCCACATCATAATCCACCCATTCCAAATATCAACATAGCAGTGCTTGATGAGTGTCAGTGCTCTTCAAAAATTACCCTTTTAAATTGAAAAGCTTATTTGCAGTAGACTAGTCGATCAGCGGTGCAATCGACGATCTCGTGCCTTTATCTCTCATGTTGTTCACTTGTGAGTAATAGTCTAGACCATTCTAGAAACCCTACTCCAACTGAAAATGTACGTGCATCATTCTAAACCTAGTACGGATGAAGTGTTATTGATGTAATAACCTGCCAAGATAAACCTTGTCCAAAGTCCGACGGTATTTTCACAATCCCAATGGACACTATCATATTATATGCATCACTTGGAGAAAATATGCCAACGTGTTGATCATTATTACATAAATAGTCAAATCTAGAGGGGGAAAGCTCTACCTTTGTTTGTTTGCAGAAAATGAAGCACAAAGTCCCTAGGTTTGGTATGGTCCAAAATATCCCACCTCTGCTACTTGACTGATGGAAATACTTTGCACCATGCGACAAGAATCATGTGAGAAGAGTGCTTGGTGACCTGTCATCCTTGCTTAACATTCAACCAAATAGGGCATTGATTGAGGCCGATACCATGTTCTGGGACAAAAAAATAAGAGGCCTCGCTAAGTTTCCATGGGATAGTCCGGGATTACTAGTACCAGAGAATCACACCCCTCGTATCTTTCTAAAGATGCTAGATTTTATGTAAAATGATGAGCTGCTCTATTTAAAGAAATCATGCATCCCTTTTGAATTTCATTACGAACATTATGGGCATAGAAAGTCATACCGTCTTCATCATGATGAACTTGCCATTAGTTCCTTGGGTTGGACGCACCGCCGGGTTTATTTGTTCATCGTCTCCTTCTTAGGGTTGCTGATATTTCCAATGAAAGGAGGAAGGATTCATACTCGCTTAGCCATGGTCTCAAGGACCTTGATGGAAGTTATCGAGGGACAAACTTATAACATCATCCCTATGATCTTAGCTGAAATGTGCCACCACCTAGATCGGCGCAAGCAGGGATTTGAACACTTTCAAGGTTGTAATATGTTACTAAAAGTCTGGCTATTTGAACATTTTCAAAGGGGAGAGTATCATCAATAGCTTCTGCGACAGTCATTGAACAACTACATAGCTTACCATCACCCAAAGAAAATGTCATTTATCCTAGATAGGTTTGCACAGCCTAGAAACGCTATAAGTTGGGTGCGTTTCTTCAGCAATCTGACAGACGAGCAGATACATTGGATGTTTGAATAGTTTCCTAGCAGTGAGTTCATCATCATGTCAAAATAGACTACTTATTAGGTTCTGATCGAGTTGCGAGGCATCTATCCTTATGCCCCTTTAAGGGTAATGAGACAAGCGGGAAGAAAACATGTCATACCTTGGGTTTCCAACATGGTCGAGTACAAGGCAAATTTCAAAGGTGATGTCATTCCATTCAAGTTCGAGGTACAACATATGTGGAACCAAAATATCATTATGGAAAAAGAAACCATTGAGCAGACATGTATCATGTCGGTCATGTGTACTTCTATCTATCGTAGTTGGTGAACGATTTAGCGGGAGACGTCAAGCCAGGAGTCAATCTGAAAGACAAGGTCATATATGGCGCTGCTGAGGCATAGGTTAAGTATAGAAGGCTACGTAAAAGGATATTTGAGTCTAAAACTAACATATGGAACAACCCAAAGTGAATGTTGAAGCAATAAAAGAATGGAAGGAGATTACCACTAAGTCAACAGAGAGATTGGAATACTTGGATTAATGATTTATGGAGCTCGTGGGAAAGATGAGAAAGAGACTTTCAGATTGTCAAGGCACATATGGCATTGAAGGACATCTAGCAAAGGCTTACTTACTATTGGATATAAATGATCTGGGAAACCTATTGATGTAGTCAAAAGATCCAAGCACGGAGAAGGTCCTTCAGGGACCATGTAGACTAGGAAATGATGTTCTTTACTGCTTTCTAGCTTTGCTTTAGATTTCAATTTTAATAAGGCTAAATTCCATTAATAACCTTATTATTATTGTCGATTTAGTATAGGTTTGACTCATTTTTTGTATTAATGAAATGACGCAATTATTGGCATCGATTTTCTCCAAGTATATGTGTCGCTTTGGCCTATCTCGGGAACAATGAGGTCCCTATATTAGGACGCGAATATTTTCATGACTTCATATGATATGTTTAAATAATGCAAACACTCTTTTAATATCCCCTGCTAACTTGGTTACGTTTTTCTTTTTATTTTGTTTTGATTATTCCCATTTCCCAAGGTTGGTTCGTATATATTGGCATTGTCAGCATATCACACTAGATCCAGAGGTCTCTCACCTCCTCCTCCACCAAGAGAACCCAAAGGAAGAAATAAAGGAAAAGGAAAAATGGATGATTTGAGTGAAATTAGAAAGGATAATGCTACCATGGAGAGAACGCTGAAACCTCGGATGGTCGAATTACTCTAGCACAGAATGAATTGGTCTTACATCTCCTGGAACTACAATGCGACCTTGATCAGGTCCATAATTTGGCAAACCTTTCCCTGACTCTCAATGTCCCCAACATTATCCAGCAAAATTCGACTACCCAGAACCAAACACCACTACAAAACCAAAACCCACCGCCAAATCCCCCCGCACCACACCAATATCTCACACCTCCTCAAAACATTAACCCTCCACCAATATCAACTACTCGACAACACCACCATCATCTAACTCAATAACCACAAATCACTACTTATCACACTCCCCATAATGCACCACAACCTACTTCTGATCCCCAAAACTCAACCAATGACCACCCTTATACCGGAGTTCCTGAAGTCTACCAATGCAATCTAATATATGTGGAAACTTTACCATACACCCACAACAAACCTTATACATACACAAATCGACCGAGAAAGACCTGCTTATTAAGAACATGGCAGAGGAACTCAAGAAGCTCACTCGTAGAGTCTAGAGTGTTGAAGGTGGTGAAGGCATCGAAGGTCTAAACTATGAGGACCTGTGTATTCAGCAGGATGTGGAACTACTAGAGGGATACAAACCTCCCAAGTTCGAAATGTTCGATGGAACTGGTGATCCGAAAGTGCATTTGAGAATGTATTGTGACAAGCTTTTAGGAATAGGCAAGAATTAACAAATCCGCAAGAAATTGTTCATACGAAGTCTCATAGGAGATGCTTTGTCTTGGTATATCAGTCAAAACCCAAAGAAATGGGTTACTTAGGTAAGCGTGGCATCAGACTTCATGGATAGATTCAGGTTCAACATGAAAAATATGCCAGATATTTTCTACATTCAAAACCTCAAGAAGAATCCGACAGAAACCTTCCACAAGTGTGCTACTTGTTGGAGATCAGATACCGTGAAAGTAAGGCCAGCACTTGAAGAAGAACAAAAGAACAAGTTCTTTGTCAAACCTCAAGACGCACAGTATTATGAAAGGTTAATGGTTATTGAAAATCACAAATTCTTCGACATCATCAATCTAGGTAAAAGAATAGAAGAAGGAATTAAGAATAGGATGGTGACCAATTTTGAGCACTACAGGCCATGAATAAAGCTTTGCAATCAGGGGGCATTCTGAAGAAGAAGGAAGTAGGTGTCGTGATGGTAGCCCAGAGTCCTAAGTCTCCTCTCACATACCAAACACCTCCACCCACATTTCAACCCTCACACCCCAAATAACAACAGCCTGCTACCACCTATCATACCTATAATACTCAACCCACATATTACCATTCACCACCACCTGCACGCCAAAACTATAAAAAACCATGACCAAACTTTGACCGTATATCGTCTAGACAATACACCCCAATTACTGAACCCATAGACTAACTATATGAGAGACTGAAGTCTGCTGATTATGCCACTCCCATTCCTTTCGTTGCTATGGAGAATTCTTCCTAGTAGATCAACCCCAACAAAACATGTGCCTATCATTCAGGCACGGAAGGTCATACCATTAATGAGTTCTACACATTGAAAGAAAAGATTCAAACGATGATCAACGCTAAGGTCATACAGGCAAAGGAAGTTGCGGCAAATGTTCGTAATAAGCCTCTCCCAGATCATAGAGGTGAGAGAGTAAATGTGATAGAGATTGACAAAGAATGGGATCCGGAGGGTCCAATCAGACTCATTCGAGAGGGAGATGCTCCTAAAACATATCCAGTCACCCTCACACTAATTGTGGTACAAACCCAGGCATCGTTCGAAGTTGAGGTATTTACACCCTTCACCGTAATGGTAGCTCCCACACCATCCTACAAGTCTGATGCCATTCCGTGAGACTATATTTCGGAAGCAAGAAGAAAAGGAAAAGCAAAAATGGTGGAAACAGATGCGGCACAAGGCATGACTAGAACTGGCAAAATCTATAAACTTGAGAATCTGGGAGGAATAAGCAAGGAAGCTGCATCTAAGCCCCCTATTGTTGAAAGTGACACTGATGATCTTTGGAGAAAGGTACAAGCAAGAGAGTACTCTGTTGTTGACCATTTGAACGAAACTCCCGCTTAGATATCCATCTTGCCACAACTGCAATACTCGGACATATAGAATTACTTTGATGAAGGTGTTAAGTGAAGCTTATGTACCCACCAACATCACTAGTGGGGAGATGGCTAACATGGTCGGACAGGTATTGGAGACCCGCAAAATCACTTTTCATGAAGATGAACTACCACCAGGAGGGCTAAGTCACAACAGGGCGCAACATATCACGGTACAATTTGAGGATAAGTTCATCACTAGGGTCTTGATAGATGGAGGTTAAAGTCTCAACATATGCCCATTGACTACTTTGAAGACACTGGGTAAAGGTCCGCACGAGATACAGATGGGGATCATGAATATGAAGGCATTTGATGGATCTAAAAGAGCCACTATTGGAGAAATCAACCTCAGCCTACAGATGGGCCCGACTTGGTTTGTTGTTGATTTTGAAGTTCTAGATATATTGTCTACTTACAGCTTGTTGTTGGGGTGAGCATAGATACATGCTGCCGATGCAATGGCTTCAAACTTGCATCAAGCGGTGAAGTTTGAATGGAATCATCAAGAGGTGATTATTCATGGAGATGGAAGTAACCCTATGTACACCAATCAGATTGTTCCAGTCATTGAAAATAGGAAGTAGTTGGGCGGAGAAACTTACCATCGTATTGAGCGAATCAACGCAATTGAAAAAGACGATGGTGGAGCAACAAGATAGAAAGCATACTGCTATGGACGGGGTATGAACCTGGAAAAGGTCTCGACAAAAATCATCAAGATATCACCAAGCCCATACAACCGCAACATCATGGCACAACTTTTTGACTAGGAGATAAATATGTTGCAGCCAAATGCACATGCAAGTTTACACGATCGCCAAGTAATAAAGTGGCTAAAACTCGGATGTTGAACCCACGAGGACTTGTGATTTACTATTAACTAAGTTAGACTATTCTAATTATCTAAACAATAATTAAACCTAGAAGTATTTGATCCGATCTAATTAAAATAAAAAGAAAACAAATAATGAACTCTGAATAAAAGGATATCAGATTTTTATGTTATCAATGCGATGAGAATGGTCTAGGGTTATGGGATATCTAACAATCCTATTGTCTTCAATTGAATTTACTAATTAATTTATCTAGTTTATTGGTTGATAGGATTAATATTGCTCATAAGAATCTGTCGAGTTCTTACTCGTCTATTCAAGATAACCTAATGCCTATATGTCTGTGGAGTCAGAACTAACAAGAACACATTTATAATTCATGTAAATTTACCAAGCAAGACAATTAGGTATATGTTCTATCCTAATCGCGAATTCGTTCCCCGATGCCCAGGTTCAATAACTTTCTCTAGTCAATCCTATATGCAATCTAAAATTCTCAATCTCGAGTTCAACTCTAGATTCGTAGATAGTATTTAATTGGTGATCAAGCAATCAAATATTAATTGCATGATTGAATAAATAAACTAATACGACAAATCAAGAAATAAAATCAATATTCGAATAACAATATTCATGAAAGAAACACAACCCTAAAATGTGAAGTTTAGCTCCACATAGATATGGTAGCCAAACAACAAATCATATTAAAAATTATTAAGTTTGGTGGAGGAAAGATGAAACCTGGTCTCCACGGCGGCTCTGTGCTTTCCCTTCATCCAAAAGTTGTGTGAAATTTCTGTTTAATTACTATTTATAGGTCATGTAAAAATCCTAAGCGAAATAACCAAGTCCAAGACCAAAAAGGAGAGAAAATAGGCCTTAAAACCCGGAACATCCTCACTACAGGTTGTGCCTCGCGACCTCTATAGCATGCTTCACCTCGCCTCAGGCTTTGCCTCGCTAGCTTTGTAGCGAGACACAAAGTTTGCGCCGTCTACTCTCTAGTGAGCAGTGAATCTCGCGTTGCTTGGAAGCTGCTTCGATTTCAAACATCGTCAAATTCACGTTTCTGTCTTTTTTCAATTGTTCTTTGCATTGTTTCTTTTCCTCTTCTTTTGACTTTGTTTTTTTTTTTTTGTCTTTTTTTGATTTTGTATTCAATAGTTGTTTCATTATATCATTATAATATTTCCCATAATCAAATAATCACGAGACTTTCTTCTAGTGCAAAAAAACACATAAAATCTCTACTTGGCTCCTAATTTCGTCTTCAACGTACCTACACATAAAATAACTCAATTAAGCACAAATATAGTATAATTTAGCATTAAAGCCCCAAATTGTAAGGTAAGTAATGTACTAAAAATATAAAATTATAGCCAAAAATTATAACATAAGTGGCAGGAATACCAGAATTGGTCGCCACCATGGCGTGGTCCTTATTATCCACTGGAACAACCGGTACCACCTCTGCACCAGACATTCCATCAAGCCGACATGATGTTGGGATCTGAGGAAGATGAAGTTTTGGATGGCATGAGGAAGCTATTTCTAAATGAATAAGATATGTCTGTAGTGCAATAGTTAAGGAGGAGGAGGAGGAAGACCTTACCAATCAGACCGTGGAGAAAGGAGTTGTTCTCAAGAAATGGACCGCTGCACCATCCCCGGCCGGCCGAGTTCCACGGTAGCCTAGCAAATTAGCATGAATTACTTTAAATATAGTTTTGAGTGTTTGAGAAATTTTTAGTATTTTATTTTGAAATAATTGCTCGAGCCATCGAGTCGCACTTGTTGACATTTTTAAGATTTTATCAATGCATTACTGCTTTTCATATTTATTATCATTTTTTACATTTTCTTTTCAACATTATTATTACCTATCCCGATGAACCTGCGACTGTGACATGTAATGAGATAATGCAACATGAGGATAATGATTCAGAGGATTTGGAATATAATATAATACCTAAGAAAATCGTTAGAAAAGTGAAAACTTTGAAAATAAACCAAAGTCTAATTTGGAGGAAATTGAGTCCGTTAACTTAGGGTACTCCGAAACGGTCAAGGAAACACGTATAACCATTCATCTATCACCATTAGAGAAGGAAAAGTACAACAGATTCCTAAAAGAGTATGAAGATATCTTTGTATGGTCCTACGATGATATGACTGGTTTTAGCACATCCATAGTGGCTCACAAGCTACCCACTAATCCCATGTGTCCAGCGGTAAAGTAGAAACTCAGAAAGTTCAAGCCGGATATGAGTCTGAAGAAAAAAGAGGAGGTCACCAAGCAAATCAAAGCCAAGGTTCTTAGAGTTGTTGAGTACCCAACTTGGTTGGCCAACATTGTGCCAGTTCCGAAGAAAGATTGGAAAGTTAGAGTATGTGTTGCTTACCAAGATCTGAACAGAGCAAGTCCCAAAGATGATTTCCCGTTGCCTAATATACACATATTGATTGAACACTGTGCCAAGCATGAGCTCCAATCCTTTGTGGATTACTTAGCAGGATACTATCAGATCTGGATGGATGAAGGGGATGTCGAAAAGGCAGCCTTCATCACACCATGGGGGATATACTCTTACAAAATGATGTCGTTTGGTCTGAAGAACGCTGGAGCCACCTACATGATAGCCATGACAACCATTTTCCATGACATGATACACAAGGAAATAGAGGTGTACGTGGATAACATCATCATCAAATCTAAAAGGAGTTCGGATCACATAGCAGACCTGAAGAAATTCTTCGATCAGCTTCGAAAATACAATTTGAAACTGAATCCTGCAAAATGTGACTTCAGAGTCCCTGCTGGAAAGTTGTTAGGATTCATTGTCAGTCGCTGAGAGATTGAGTTAGACCCATAAAAGTCAAATCTATCTAGGACTTTCCACCTCCGAAAAATAAGATAGATGTGATGAGTTTTTAGGGCATCTTGATTACATCAGCCGTTTCATAGCGCAATCAATTGTGATATGTGAGCCAATCCTCAATATGATGAGGAAATATGCTGCAGTAGGCTGGATTAAAGAATTCCAAATAGCCTTCAACAAAATCAAAGAGTATTTATCTAAACCGCTCGTTCTGGTCCTACCAGAACTAGGAAGACCTCTGCTGCTCTACTTGTCCGAATTGGATGGAGGTTTTATTTGCATTTTGGGACAACATAATGTAACCAGAAGAATGGAGTAGGCGATATATTACCTAAGCAAGAAATTCACGCCTTATGAAGCCCGGTACTCTTTTGTTGGAACGCACCTGTTGTGCTTTGACATGGATAGCTTAAAGGTTGAGGCATTATTTCTATGCATACACTACATACCTCACATCAAGGATGGATCCGCTAAAATACATCTTTTAAAAATCCATGCCTACGGGTAGGTTAGCAAAGTGGAAAATATTGTTGAGTGTGTTCGACATCATTTATGTAACTCAGAAAGCAGTCAAAGGGCAAACATTGGCGGATCATCTGGCAAAAACTCCCGTAGACGGAGAATACGAACCATTGAAAACGTATTTTCCCGATGAGGACGTATCATTTGTAGGAGAGATATCACTGAGGCATATGATGGTTGGAGAATGTTCTTCGATGGAGCAGCAAAATTCAAAGGAGTGGGTATTGGAGCTGTTTAAGTATCAGAGACCGGCCAACACTATCCGGTATCCGCAAAAGTTAGGTTTCCATGCATTAACAATATGGAAGAATATGAGGCCTCCATCTTGGGACTCGAGTTGTCCATTGACATGAATGTTCAGGAGCTACTGGTAATTGGAGATTCCAATCTTTTGGTGCACCAGGTTCTAAAGGAATGGGCTATGAAGAACATCAAATTATTTCCATATTTGCACTGTGTACAAGAGCTGATCAAGAGGTTCACAAAGATAGAATTCAAACATGTTCCAAGGATTCAAAATGAGTTCATAGATGCGTTAGCCACTTTGTCTTCCATGATACAACACCCAGACAACAATTTCATTGATCATATCCAATAGGAAATCATAAGCATCTGGCTTATTATGCCCATGCTGAATAAGAGATTGACGGAAATCTGTGGTTCCACAATATCAAAAGTTACCTGCAAAAGGGAGAATACCCAGAGACTGCTACCCATACTTAGAAGCACATGCTTCGACGATTGGCAAATCATTTCTTTCAAATCGGAGGAATTATGCACAAAAGGACTCTTGACCTGGGATTACTACGGTGTGTCGATGCCAAAGGGGGCATCCAGATTGCTCGAGGAAATACATGACAGAACCTGCGGACCGCACACGAATGGTTTCATCTTAGCAAAGAAGATACTAAGAGCAGAGTATTTCAAGATGACAATGGAAACAAACTGTATCAAGTATGTTCAGAAGTGTCACCAATGCCAGATACATGCTGACATGATACGAGTACCTGATCTCGCCCAAACTCACACCAAGATTATAGATAGTGAGGCGATCAAAGCAATAATAAATCTGAACACAAGTCAGGGTCGATTCCTTAGGGAGTTAGATATGGGATTAGATATATAACTAGAGTAAATGTATCATGTGCCTTAGATTGCACTTTCACATATTCTTTGGTTGTTTCTATTTCTACTTTTAACAAATGATTACAAGTATTAATCTAGAAGACATTATTTTTGGTTTTGGGTGTTTTTCAAATGATAAAGGATCTAGGGTCGTGACTTCCACCTAGGTGGCTACCTAACGGGTTGTAAACTATAGGGCAAGTTTGATTAATCGGGATCGTGGTATAGAAATGACACGTAATTGTTCACCCTATACCTCTCGGTAGTTTGAGTAATTTTGCCCAATTTTGCTTTCTCAAGCCCAAATGGGTATTGCACAAATTAAGTGATGTATGCTCAAGTCGGGCCTTACCATCTCTAGATTTGACCCTTTAATTGGGGCTATCAATTTCTTGAGTTCACCCCAATTCCTTGTTACCTAAGTTTTCCCAAACCTAGTCTCTCTTTCTCAAGTAAAGACTAGGTCAAATAGGCATGAATCAATGTTTGCAACCATTAATTCTAGAATTTAAGCATAAATAAGGCAAAATATCACTAACCCAATCACAAACAAGAGCCCTAAAATTAAATGCCCAGTAAGTACCCACACTATGGTTAAGCCACAACCCTAGCTAAATATTTAGCTACTCGTGAAAAATAAAGAAATGCAAGAAGAAATTAAGATAGGTTGCATAATAATTGATTAATCAAAGAAAATCTAATGTTTAGAAGTCAATCTATTACAAAATTACCCAAAGAAGTAAAGAAAACGGCTCTGGTGCACCTCTGCAAACTAAACTTAACTTAAAAATGAAAAAAAGTTCTATTTATTCTTAGCTGAAAATATCAAACAAAAATGCCCTTGCGAAGGTTGTGGCGCCGCATAATTCTTGTGTGGTCCGTACAATGAGCTTCTGCGGCTGAATAATTATCGTGCGGTCAGCAGTCTTCGGAATTTGGGCTTGGAACTTCATGCTTCTGCGGTCCGCATAAAATTGGGTGTCGTCGCACAAAAGTGATGCGGTCAGCACTCTTTTACTTTCTAGCTCTTTGAATCTTCAATCTTGCGGACCGCATAATAATGGATGCGGCCGCACTTGATCTCCTGCGGACGCACAATTTTTTGTGCATTCCGTAGTCCCTAAGCTGGCCAAAACACAACTCTCTGAATCTCCCTTCTGCGGTCGCACTAGAATTGTGTGGTTCGCACTGCTAGCCTTTTTGCTTGGTCTTTGTTCTTGTTCACTTTTGACTCCTTTATGAGCTGATTTTGACTCCTTTAGCTCGTTTCCCAATATTCATGCAAGTAAGCACATATAATTAGTTTTCGGGAATACCTTAAGCATTTTTTGAGCTAAAACGCAAGTAAAAGAGTGCAAATAAGCGGTCAAAATCCCTTCTTATCAGTTCCCCCAAACTTAAGCTTTTACTTGTCCTCAAACAAATAAGGAAATTCCCACCTTCACTAGAAAAAAATGATATTTCAGCTAGCCTAAGGTGAATCAATTACACATCAAATGGGACCAACAATCACCCCGAACACATATGAATTATCAACAACACCATGATATGACTTTTTGAGTACCATAGTTCTAGTGAGCATCAAGAGTTCACTCTATTCATCAAGGAAGCTTGCTCTTTCATGTAGGTCATTTTAGATCCCAAACTCCTCCTCCTCTACTCTCCATTAGGAAATCTCACTTTAGAATGTAACACTCAAAGCAAGGAATGTGAAAAGTTCGCTCATCTCTCTCAAAAGAATGCCACAAGTCTGGATTTAAGTACCATAAGCTTGTCCCTCATGCAAATCACCACTAATGTAAGCTCACTCAACTTGAAATCATGTAGGACTTTTCGAGATGTAATAAAGGCTTTTGGATCAAGGTAGGACTTGTTGTAATAGAATGGTTTCATCTTTCCTTAAACACTCCATTTTCTCTTTTCGGCTCATACTTTCTCGACTCTTTGAGTTATTTTCTTCTTCCTCGGGGGAACTAGAGAGACGTAGCGTCACACTTTCTTGAGCATGAATTTTCTTTTTGTTCTTTCTTTCTTTCCTTTTCTTTGCCTTCCCTTTTCTTCATTTCTTTCTCTTATTTGTACTTTTCATCACTTTCAAACTCCTCTTCCCTCCCCCAAACTTATGTTTTTGCCAATTGTTTCTCACGAATGCTAAGGAAAGATCGGGTTGCAAGAGGAGGTCATCACAAAATGGATAAAGGCTTGTAACGTGGTTATTGAAAGAAAAAGGGCTTAGGCTCAAAGGAGTTGACTAGTGATATCACATTGGTAGGCCATGTAAGATTTCAAATTTTAAATTGGATCAAGGAGAGACTAAGATCATTTCTCAACCCAAGCTACATTTAGAATTTTTCCTAGACAAATATTCGGGGCAAGTCCTAGACCATTAGCACGGGTACTTGGACTTGCAACTAAACATCTCACCTATTATGCTTCTGGATTGCTAAAGAGAACAGGGTTGAGGGCCCACAATAACCCTAGCTATGATTAAGAATCACAAATGGCTCGATTTGAACCGCTCGATGACTGCTTAAGTCTACACAAGAGTCACAACTGGAGCTATTTTCTGGCAACAACTTATTTTTTACCATACGATCATAGGTAAATGTGTTGGTACCAAGTGAAGCATGCTTGAGACCATTTTTATTCATTACTACTATATTTACCAATACATAAAAGAAAATAGACTCAATCCTTTATGAAGGTTGTCACGCCATCCATCGTTGGGAAGAGCCACACGGTTCACACATAATCCAACTTTGGAAAGAACTGTGGCATTAAGAAAACCAAATGCTTATTGTTCACTCAAAACGTAAAAAGAAGCCAGCAAAATTAAAAAGAAGCTATTAAAGTAAATAAGAATTTATACTACTAAGGAAAAGTAAACTAAAGAAGCTATGAAATAAACTACAGAAAGCGAGATAAATGAATATACAAACCAAAGTAAAATTATTATATGCACAAGGGAAATGAATATCTACATCAAATGGGAAGAATATATACATACCAAAAGGAAAATAAAGATGAAAGGAAAATAGTATCATAGTTATTACAGCCCAAATGTCAAATAATCAAAATAGACCACCCCCAAATGAAAAATAAGCATTGTCCCCAATGCTTAACAAAATAAGAACATGGAAAGGATAAAGAGTTAAGATAACTCCCTATATGGTCTCAGTCTGCATAAGATCATCAACAACCTCAACCTCAAGTTGTATCTCATCATCACCCGGCTAATGGACAACTAGGATGTTGAGCATGTGGATCATCTCCTCAGCAGTGTGGGAAGTTGCAACCAGCTCCTCAGATTGGCTGGCTGCTGCCTTTGGTATTGTATGTGCTGCGGGTGGTGCCTGTGCTGCTGGGGGTGCTGTCTCCATGAGGAAATCCAATGGTAAATCACCAGCAAATGTAATCTTCTCAATCTCCTTTCTCAGCTTGTGCACCTACTTCTGTGATGCCTGAGAATACCACATCTTCTTTACCTATTCGCCCAACTCCTCAATGGTTTTTCCTTGTGCCACCACTTTATCCATGATAGTCTTCTGGTCGGCCATAATATTTTTCAATGCTTCCTCTACTGACAGAGGTACTTGTGGCTCTACTGGGGCAGTTGGGGCTGAGGACTATGCTGCAACAACACTGGATATATCAGTCAGCTTTGTAGTAGATACCTCCATCCAGCTGTTGATACTTGCCAATGTCTGGGAGACTTGCAGCACAGTCTGAGGATAAGTAGAGGAATCTAGCACTAGTAATGGCATTGATAATCTAGCAGAAACAGGTGTTTTAGAGAATAAAGGTTGCATGGCTGTTGTCCCGATGGAAGTACCAGCTACTCTGGAAGGCTCGGCAACTGAATCTGTAACTACTATTGTTGGCTCCTCAGATTGGCCAGCAAAGGTAGTAGTTTTACCCTTAAACATCCGGTTGTCAGCTCCCTGGAGGTGGTACCATGAGAAAGGGGTCTTGTCTTTCACATTGGTGTCATAATTCTTCCACTCCACCCCTTGATCCTTGAAGTATTCGGTGAGGAAGTTCGGGTACAAATAGGATCTCTCACCCTTCTGGATAGCTAAAGTTATGTTGGTGGACATGATGGCACAAACATTTATCGGATACACTGCCATAATTGAAGCCACCAAGACTGCATGGGGAAGTGGAGCATGTTTTCATTGAGGCATGGTTCAATGCGGCTACACACAAATGGTTGCCACCCTTTTGCTTCAAATTTCAAGGTGGCCTGGATAATTGGAACCCTTGCTGTGATCCACGAAGGTGTTGACCCTGGGATTGTCAAAATCTCAGCCAACCACGGATGAGCTGCATCACCCATGGCTAGCTTCTCCAAACACTGCACTGCCTCCACTTCTTCAAACCCCACATGTTTGTTCAGTGCACAGGAGTCAAAGTAGATTTTCAGATTTCGCACTTTTGTCACCTTAGTTCCCTGCTTGATGTGAGCTACTTTTGCATAGAATTCCTTGACCAGGTACTCATTTACATATAGGACACTGTTGGTGAACCATTTCCATCCTTTCCTCTCCTAGAATTGCTTAAGGACATTGGGGTTGTTCTTGTGCAAATCCTTCATTAAAAATTGTCGCTTAAGAGTGAGTGACCTCTGTGGCCACCATTCCCTAAACTTCACGAAGGCATTGGCACTAACAAATTTGTCCTCCTATATCTCTGGCCTCCTTGATATTTCTAACCCAGCCATTGCAGTATCGATCCCGCTCCGATCATCTGGAACATCAACATCATCTAAGTTTATTGGAGCAGGGGGAGCATGTGAGGATGAGGGCTCAGAGTCTTGGCTGCCCTCTTCTGAACCTTCAGACAAAGTGGCAGCTAAAGAAGACTCATTGACCAAATGAAATCTCCTTGTGAATTGTTGTGATTGGGCTTCCGGTTGTGCTTGCACGGAGTTAACCTTAAGACTGCCCATTGCGGGCTACTAAAAAAAGGAGTGCGGCCGCACAACCCCAGGTTCATACTACTAGGGTCTTTGATGTTCCATCACTACGGACCACACAAAAATGAGTGTGGACGCACAAATCTATTGCGAACCGCACAATTTTGAGTGAGGCCGCACAGGTCAGACGTATAATTTTCCTAATTCGGAGAGCTGCAGACCGCACAAAAATGAGTGAGGCCGCATAGCCTCCACTACAGACATCACAAAATTGTGCGTCCGCATAATTCAAATTCCATGGGCACTGACCTAGGGTTTATGCAATTTTGTTCTCAAATCATCATGGTTTTAGCAATCGAACATCATTAGCTACTTACTTAAACCCCAATTAACGTTCAAAAAGCTACTCACACTATTCTAAGCAAAAACAACTAAACATTAACATTGTTAAGCATGTAATTAACCCTAAATCAAATAATAAAAGCAAAAAAAAAAGATGAAGAATCTAATGAAGAAATTAACATACCAGTAATGAAGATGCAGGTGAGAATCTAAGTCAATGAAATGAGAAAATATTAAGAACAAATGGGGTGCACTGTAGTTGCTTGGGCAAATAGAGTTTAGGGTTGTAAAGTTGCAAAATGATGAGAAAAAATGTATTTATACATTTGACCCATCGGGCCCACAGTTCTACCTGAGTGCGGCCATATAATGATGCAGTACGCACTGTCACACCTCCTTTTTCCGTCCCCGCGAGGGGTGAAGGAGTTTTTCCAATTAAAGGACAATCGAAACGGGATTTGTTTATTTATTTCAGAGTCGCCACTTGGGAGATTTAGGGTGTCCCAAGTCACCAATTTAATCCCGAATCGAGGAAAAGAATGACTCTGTATTACAGTCCGCGAACCAGAAATCCGGATAAGGAATTCTGTTAACCCGGGAGAAGGTGTTAGGCATTCCCGAGTTCCGTGGTTCTAGCACGGTCGCTCAACTGTCATATTCGGCTTGTTTATCTGATTTTATACAATTATGCGCTCATGTGCAAGTTTTAACTCTTTACCGCTTTTATCATTATATTTTAAAAGAATGTGAACATCGTTTAAAAACATGTCTTTGGATTGCGTCACATGAAATGCACCCGCAATCCGGAACACATTTTTATTCAACGTTTTGGGATTTAGATTTGGGTCGCATGAAATGCACACCCGAGTTTAAGAAGGTAAGATTATTAAAATGCGTGCCTAAAGCGATAGCGTATTTATTATTTTGGGTAAGGTCGTGGAGTTCGTTAAGAGGCCGATGCCGAGTTTTAAATAGTTAAAGCATACATTTTGTGAGGGCCCCGCAATCTGTGCATTTTATTTGGCGAGGCTCGTCTCATTTTATTTAAAAGGATAAACCTATAATGACTACATTTTTTTCTATTAAGTTCGTTTTCTAAAATAAATGAAGAAAAGGTCCTACTTTATTTACATACTTTCGAGTTATTATAGTTAAGTTTCGAAAGTGAGTTGTTTAAAGAGTTTACATGGAAACACATAGAACATTCTACATACAGACAGTAAAAGAAAGAAAAGACTACATTAAATTACAAATTCAAATCTTTCTCATTTTTGCATTCATGCTTCGAGTGGCTTACAAGATGAACCAGTGTATCAGTTTGTGTACCTGATATTTGGAAAGCAAGGAAAGAAGATGAAGATCAGTAGAAGCAGCAGTAGTATAAATACATAGCAACAACAGCAACCCAACAGCAACAAATTCGAACCAGATTCAAGGCCTAGAAAACTTTGAAGAAAAATCGAACAACTCAATAGAACAAACCCAAAGGTTTGTAAACAAACTAAACAACAACAACCCACGTGTGTATTAAACTTGAAAACTAAACACGTTTCTCACTTTGTTTTTTGTTTTCTCTTTTTAAACTCTCCAACACTCTCTTAGGATTTTCAGAATGTTTTCCTCTCTTTCTAAGTAAGTCTTTTTAGTTCAAGTCTTTTCTCTCAAGTCTAAAAGCCCTCAAGTCTTAAAAGCTCTCAAGTCTTAAAGCCTCCCTAAAATGTGTCAAATGACTCTATTTATAACAAGACTCTTGTCTTGAATCCCCAACCCGAAATATTCCCCCCAATTGCATGCTTTTCCCCACTACTTAATGTTTTCTTTACTTTAAACCTTTGTTCCCCATGCTTACATAAATAATTACATTATTCCCACCCCACTACATTATGTCTTGTCCCCCATTATATTAAACAATTATATCAACCCCACCCCATTACATCTTGTCCCCCATGCTTAACATAAACAATTACATTATTCCCCCGCCCCCACTACATTATGTTTTGTCCCCCATTATATTAAACAATTGTTCAAATGTTCAATTCCAAAAATACCCCTCCGACCTTATTGAAATTACCATTTTACCCCTGAACGTACTGCAATTTACCAAACTACCCCCATCAGCTATAACCAATCATCTAATCAATCTCAACCAAAATACATCAAATATGACCAATTTCTAAACAAATTTCAACAAAAAAATACACGATTCAAACTAAATCAACAAATCAAAAACCAAAACCTAAACTCACATTAAATCACTGGGGTTACAAACGAACTTCAAACAAAGATGAACATGAATTAAATCTATTTTAAACAACAAACATGACGGATTCAAATGATTTAACCAACATTAACAATTTCTGAAAAAATACATAACAACACATGAAACAAACTGAAGAAATAATTAATTAAACTTCAATTTGAATCTAACGACATTAAACTAACAATTTCACATGAACAAACTGAAAAATTAACAAAACAATGAACACGAACGAAACAAAAATCAAACATTTACCGATTTTTGATTCGAGAATATCAAAAACAAAATACGGACAAAAGTGAAACTCAAAACCCACTAACTGGATCGAAACGACGAAGAACTTGAATGAGAACAAATCTGTCCGGAAACGATTATCGCACCAAGACTGCCAACGACCTAACGGATCTTGAATTCAACGACAAACTCACCTTCCTTTTAACCTTGACGAACTTAAAACAACATACAACGACCTCGACGGATTGAAACTGAAGATCGTCGAGCAGCAGTTGTTTGTGGTTGAGCAGTGGCCACCATGGATGTTGAACGAAGCTGGACGAAGCAGCATCATCGAGCAACAACAACACGGATGAGACCAAGGTAGCAACAACGTGACGGAGCAGCAGCGGGCAACAGCGGCGTGAACTGGCATCATGGTCGTCGAGCAGCAGCAGCCATGGTGAACTGCCTGAAGCTGCAACTGGAAAGGAAGAAGCAACAACGATGGTAGACACAGTAGTTGTTGTTGCTGTGTCGCCGAGCTGGAGGTCGTTTGGGACGTGAATGCTTGGGTTTTGCTGGAGGTCGACGAGGCAGCTGGGGAGGTGAAGGAGGCAGTCATGGGGTTTCTCCTGAAGCTAGGGCTTGGAGGAGTAGAAGAAGAAGAAAATGCAGCAAATGGGGTGGTCGTTTGGAGCTGGTTCGAAGATGAAAGGAGAGGGCAGCCATGAACGAGCTTCGAGCTCGACATGGAGAAAACAAGCTTTGTGGTGGTGAGGCGATGAAGAAGACGCAGCAGTGGCAGCGGGGTCGTTTGGTGTGGCTATGGAGGTTCGATGATGGGGGAAAGGGCAGCAGCCATGGCTACTTGGAGTTTTTTGGGGTCTTTGGGATGGTGAATGAGAAGAGAGAAAGAGAGGGGGCGGATGGGATTTTTAGGGTTTTTTCTTTTTTGTTTTTTGTCACATGTAAGATAGGGGGGTGTTGGGTATTTGGGTTATGGACCGGATCGACCCGGTTTGAAATGGACCGGGTCATGGGGAAGGTTGGGTATTTTTTGGGCTTGTGGCTTGAATTTGAAGAATAGCCCAATTCCGATTTTCTTTATATTTTTGCTCTCTTTTCTTCTTTTATTTTTTCTAAAACTAAATTCTAAAAATCCTTAAATTATTATTAAGTTATAAAAGTACAAATTAACTCCCAATAACAATTAACGCATAATTAAGTAATAATTAAGCATAAAATTGTACATTTGGACATTAAATGCTAAAAATGCAACAAATGCCTATTTTTGTAATTTTTAATTTTTGTAAAACAAACTTAATTACTAACAATTGTAGAATTAAATCCTACATGCAAAATGCGACATATTTTTGTATTTTTTTTATTAATTTAACAAATAAACATGCACAAACAAATACAAATAATTATCCAAAAATGTCACAAAAATTCTCAAAATTGCACACCAAGGAAAATCGTTTTATTTTGAATTTTTGGGAGTAATTCTTTCATAGGGCAAAAATAACGTGCTTACACGCACTCCTTACCTGCCCTAGTGAGAAGTCCTGATGTGGACTGCACAAAAATGAGTGCGGCTATAGTACCAATGCGGACCGTACAAAAATGTGTGCGGCAACAATTCCTTAAGCATTTTTTACAGGCCAACTTCAGACACTATGCATTTTGACACTTAGCCAAATTTTTCATGCACAGTCCCTGCAATGCACACCCATTCCTGCATACACTTCAAAAACTAGTTAGCATAAAACAAAGTCTATCTAATCTAAAGAAGAAAAACAAAAGAAAGAAATGACACATGGGTTGCCTCCCAAGAAGTGCCTAATTTAACGTCGTTGCACGATGCAAATTACCAATCACTTGAAATGAAGAATCGCCACAATGTGGCCATCCTCAACCTTGGAAAGATAATGTTTAACCCGGTGCCCATTTACTCTAAAAACCTCATCATTCTTATTTTTCAAATCTAGAGCACCAAAGGGGGTTACATTCACTACTTCAAAGGGCCCACTCTATTTTGATTTTAACTTGCCCGGAAACATCCTTAACCAGGAATTGAACAATAGCACCAGATGACCTTCTTTGAACTCCGTGTTGTGGATATACTTGTCATGGAGGTACTTCATCATCTCCTTGTAAAGGGACGAACTTGTATAGGCATGATACCAGAATTTATCAAGCTCATTCAAATGTGCCACTCTTAGATTTGCAGCGGCATCCAACTCAAGGTTAAACTTTTTCAATGCCCATATGGCCTTATGCTCAAGTTCTACCGGAAGATGACACGCCTTCCTAAATACCAATCGATATGGAGATATCCCAATTGGTGTCTTGTAGGCCGTCATATAATCCCAAAGAGTATCATCAAGTTTTCTTGACCAATCTGTTCGGTTGGCATTCACAGTCTTTGACAAAATACTCTTGATCTCCCGGTTGGAGACTTCAACCTGTCCACTTGCTTGAGGATGGTAGGGGGTTGAGACTTTATAAGTGACACCATACTTTGTTAGCAAGGTATCAAATGCTTGATTGAAAAAAATGTCAACCCACATCACTAATAATGGCCCTAGGAGTACCAAACCTTGTGAAGATGTTCTTTTTCAAGAAAGCCACCACACTTCGAGCTTTTTTGTTGGGTAAAGCCATATCTTCAACCCATTTTGACATATAGTCCACAGCTACCAAAATGTAAGTGTTCCCATAATATCTCACGAACGGTCCTTTGAAATCAATGCCCCAACATCAAAGATATCAATCTCTAGAATGGTGGTAAGGGGCATCTCATTCTTCTTAGAAATCCCACCGGCCTTTTGCACTCATCACAACGCTCGACAATCTCACTAGCGTCCTTGTAGAGGGTAGGCCAATAGAATCCACAAGTCAAAACCTTTGTACCTATTCTAGCTCCACCATGGTAACCACCATACGGTGAAGAATGGCAAGCCTCAAGAATTCCCATTTGTTCTTCTTTCGGCACACATTGCCAGATCACGCCATTAGTACATTTTCGAAAAAGATACGGCTCATCCCAGTAATAATCCAAACAATCTCATTTGAGCTTCTTCCTTTGGTTTAAACAGAACTCATTCGGTCCAATGCCGCTCACAAGATAATTGGCTTAATTAGCGAACCATAACATCCCGATCATTGAAACAGATATGAGTTGCTCGTCGGAAAATGAATTATTGATCTCAAGGCTATCATGTGGCCTCCCCTACTCTTCCAAATAGGACAAGTGGTACACCACATGATTCTTACTACCCTTGTGGTTTTGAATCTCTAGATCAAAGTCTTGCAAAAGAAGTACCCACCGCATCAACCTTGCCTTAGAATCTTTCTTGTTCATCAAATACCAAACTGTTGTATGGTCGGTATGAAAAATCACCTTAGTACCCATAGACTATGGCCAGAACTTCTCTATGGAAAAAACAATAGCAAGTAGCTCCTTTTCGGTCACTGTATAATTGACTTGGGCATCATTCATGGTCTTGCTAGCATAAAAGACCGGATAGAAGATTTTGTCGATTCTTTGCCCCAACACTGCTCCAACCACAACATTCACTAAAATAGAACTTGGCATCCTTCTCCAAGAGTTTGCACAATGGGTTCACCACCTTAGAAAAATCCTTGATGAATCAGCGATAGAAACCCGCGTGAGCCAAGAAGCCTCACTCCCTTATCGGATGTAGGGGAGGTAGTTTGGAGATCACCTCAATCTTGGCCTTATCGACCTTAATACCATGCTTTGAAATTTTGTGGCAAAGGACAATGCCATCTTCGACCATGAAGTGACACTTCTCCTAATTCAACACCAAATTAGTCTCCTCACATCTAGCAAATACTCTATCCAAATTGTTCAAACAATCTTCAAATGAATTTCCAACCATAGAAAAATCATCCATAAAGACCTCAAGAATGTCCTCCACCATGTCAGTGAAGATAGTCATCATACACAGTTGAAAAGTCATCCCAAAAGGCATCCGCGAGAATGCCAAAGTACCGTAGGGACAAGTGAAAGTGGTCTTCTCTTGGTCCTCAGGAGCAATAAGGATTTGGTTATAACCTGAGTATCCATAAAGAAAGCAATAAATAGCACGCCTGGCTACCCTATCAAGCATTTGGTCAAGAAATGGAAATAGGAAATGATCTTTTCGAGTAACTTTGTTGAGATTCTTATAGTCCATGCACACTCTCCACTCGGTGATGGTTCTTATTGGGGTCAATTCATTCTTGTCATTTGTTACAACAGTCATGCCCCCTTTCTATGGGAAACATTGCACCAGAGAGGTCCACGAGCTATCGAAAATAGGGTAGACAAGCCCGGCATCTAACCACTTTATTATCTCCTTCTTAACCACCTCTTGCATTTCTTCATTTAATCTTATTTTATGTTCAACTGAGGGTTTGGCACCATCCTTTAAAATAATCTTGTGTATGCAAAAGGTGGGGCTTATGACCCTAATATCCGCTAAAGTCCAACCGATTGCCCTTTTCCTCCTTTGTAGCACCTCCAATATGGACTCTACATGCATGTTAGTTAAGAACGACGAACGAATGACCAATAAAGTAGAAGAAGGGCCAAGGAATTCATACCTGAGGTACGAGGGAAATGGCTTTAGCTCCAAGGTAGGAGGCTCCTCGATTGAGGGTTTTGTTGGAAGAGTCTTCCGATTTTCAAGATCCAAAGATAGTTTTCGGGGCTCATAAGTGTACGACCCCATGCCTTGCAATGCATTTACACACTCCACATAGCCATCACACTCCTCATCATCATCTAGGTTGAGCAAAATGGCTTCCAATTTGTCCTCAACATTCATTGTTTCACTAGCATCATCAACTATCACGTCGGTCACTGTGAGCACGTGATTTTTGCCTCGTACGAATTACTCCAAAATAATTCCCAAAATTAGGTCTTTTCTTTAATTATGTGTTATTTTTAGGAATTATTATGTGATTTCCCTGATTGTTCGCATATATTTGTGTGCATGTTTAATTATATTAATGCATTAAAAATACAAAAATATAGCATTTTCATTTAAGATTTGATTTTTACATTTTTGGAATTAATTAATAATTAGATGTTTTACAAAAATGAAAATTCAAAAAATAATAACATACTTTTTGTAATTTTAGTCAAATTGTTGTGATTTTCTTTTAATTTGACATTTAATTATTTGTGATAATTATTAGTTGAAGTTAATTAATATTTTAAGTTTATTTGGTGTTTTTATAATTTAATTTAGGATTTTGGTTTTAAGTTTTCAAAATTGGGCCAAATTTAAGTTGATTTAAGAAGCCTAAAACCAAAACCCAGCCAAACCCAGCCAAAAACCACCCCAGACCCGTCCCAACCCGGCCCGCCCTTACCAGAACCAAACGACGTCGTTTGGATACGCTTTGATCAGGGCCGTCAATTTTATTTGATCGAACGGCCCAAAGCTTTGCCCATCACCCGTATCCAACCCATTTCATCTGAGACAGATCCGGTCTTCAGCTCACTCAAACGACGTCGCTTCATTTAGTCAGATGATCCAAAACTTGCCCGAACCTCTCGAATTTTAGATCTAAGGTTCAAATCCCAAAACCTCCGAATCCTAGCTGACTCCAATCCCTCCCAAATTAACACCACACAACCGCCTTGACCCCTCATACCTAATCTATCACCAGTTTCCCTCGAATACCCTTGAAGCCCCTCGAATCTGGATTGGAAAGAAGAAAAAAACGAACCCCAAATCCCAAAAATCCAAATCGTTAGATGCTTGAAAATTTGAGATCGAAATCGACCTTAGTTGTGTGTTCTCAGTCGAGAACACTCGATTAAGGTCTATTCCGGCCACAAATTCGAAAAAAATCCAAGGCCTAATTAGAGACAGTATTAAGATATTTGGAGGTAGATTTCCTGATTTTAATTTTTTCTATTTTTCTTATTATTATCTTCTTCTACTCCTTTCTGTTATTAGAATATTTATTTGGTCATTATTGTTCTATGTTTTTAGTAAATAGATTGTTTGTTGATTTTGTTTGGTGTTGTTTTGTTTCTCAGTAGTTTAAACTCACACTAGTTCTTGAATTGATTCCTGTTAATTTTATTGAAATTATTTCATTTTAAGAACTATTAGGCAGTCTGCTGGGAAAGTTTGTTTGTATAAAGATTGAATAACCTAAAACGATATGAATTGAGTTCAGCCTGGCCCATGAATTTCAAGTTTAAAAATAGAAACTTTAAGATAATAGTGGGAATTATTTAAGTGAACACCTACTTAAGAATTTTCTAGTGGATAGTAGGGTAGTATTTGCACTAATGGATTAAATAATTAAGTGGATAATTGAGTGGACAATGGAGTGGAGGATTAAATAAATGAAAAGTGAAATTGGTAGTGGAAAATGCACTAATTGAATGCCCATTTAAGGGAGTTGGAATTTAGGAGAGGAAGAGAGGCTAGTACTTGGAAAATAGAGAAATATACACTGAGAGAGATTGGAAGAAGGACATTCGGAGAGAGATATAGGAAGGGAGATACACACAAATAGATAGAGAAATAAAAAAAAACAGAAACGATTGCAGAATTTCAGAAAAATAGATTGTTTCATTGAGTCATTTGGTATTTTCTGAAGTTTTCCTCTAGTATGGAAGCAATTTCTGGTTAGCTGATAATAAAAAGGGTTTAAGTCGAGTCTGGTTTGGGGTCTGTTGATTCATTATGACTGAAATTAGGGTCTGGACTATTTTATCACATCTCTTGGTTTCAAAATTAGTCTGCTGGTTCACATTTTGGTGTTGAATACTACTGTTGTTGTTGGTTACCGTTGATACCTCATTTTTCTGCTTCCTTCCTTCATTTCCAGGTACACGTCTCAAAACTACCTTGATGTAGTTGTTGAAATAGAAATGATATCAGCATGTTCATGTTCTCTATGTGTTGTACACTGATGGCTAGATAAATGTTAGTTAGTGTGTACATTGTTTTATGCAAATCAGATTTGATGTGTAATAATCTGATTTGAACGATATTGGACTGTTAAATTTGAATTAGAATTTGTTCATCCTGAATAGTAGTTTTAGTGTAGTGTATCTTGAATTCATGTGATAATTAGTCATTACAGCTTAAAATTGGCTTTGAAAAATCAGAATGTAGATCATGATAATGTTAAAATCGGGCCTAATAATTGATTTAGTAAGTGCAACACTTTAGTTTTGACACCAGTAATTTGAGCTTAAGATCAGGGAATAGGCACTTAAATTGGTGAAGTGTGTTTGATAGCTCAACTTAGTCGTTAATCACTCCATTGCCTTCGGAATACTGTGGTAATATATTAGTTAGGCATAACCCAAGCTTGGAATTGGAATCAAAATGATCAGTGCTTGCTAATTTGAGTAGGTGTACCTTGTTCTTCCTTGTTACAAATTATAGAGTGCACATAGAATAGTTTGAAGCAAATTCAGTAGTATTCGTTTTAATTGAATTAAGTTTGCTTGGTACAAAGATCAAGGCCCAACGGCCTGTTTCCAGCAGTTTGAGCTTCAGCTCCTCTGATGCGGGCCCAGGTCCAATTTTAATTCCCTTCACGTTTGGACCTGGGCCAAGGTCTGCGACTGGCCAATTTTGGGGTACAGACCTGGATGTAATTTCTCTTTGTTGGGCTTATCCTGGAGCCCAATGGCTAGACTGTGGTGCAGAATTATCATTTGGTACAGTAACAAATTAATTAGGACTTTTTCTTTTATTATTAGAGACAAATAAAAATAGAAAATCATAGTTGCTTTTAGGTTTGCCTTTTAAATAATAAACTGAGATGAACCTCGCTAAATAAAATGCCTAAATCGTGGGGCCCTCAATAAATGTCTGCATTAAATTACTTATAATTCGGGATGGGCCGTTTAGCGAATTTCACGCCCCCCCCCCCCAAAAAGATAATAATGCATTAGTCATTTTAGGTGCGCTTTTAATAAGTTACTTTCTTAAACTCGGGTGTGCATTTCATGTGACCCAAATCAAATCCCAAAATGTTGAATAAAATGTGTTCAGGATTGTGGATGCATTTCATGTGACGCAATCCAAAGACACGTTTTAAACAACGTTCAACTTTCTCTAAAAATAATTGAATAAAAGCGGTTGAAAGCTAAATTTGGCACATAGGTTCAACATGTATTAAAATCAGATAAATAAGCTGAATATGACAGTTGAGCAACCGTGCTAGAACCACGGAATTCGGGAATGCCTAACACCTTCTCCCGGGTTAACACAATTCCTTACTCAGATTTTTGGTTCGCGGACTGTTAACAGAGTCATATTTTCCTCGGTTTGGGATTCAATCGGTGACTTGGGACACCATTAATCTCCCAAGTGGCGACTCTGAATCTTAATAACAAATCCCGTTTCGATTGCCCTTTAAGTGGAAAAACTCCTTTATGCCCTTGCTAGTGTAGGTAAAAAGGAGGTGTGACAGCTCTGGCGACTCTGCTGGGGATGCAAACCTAGAATCTCTGGTTCAGGGTTCAAGAATTCGAGCTTAGAATAATTGTTATAGTTGGCTTTATCCATTATCTGATTTTGTTACATGATTTGGGCCTAATATGCTAATTGATTGCTTTTACCGCTTTGGTATTTCGTGAACTGTATATAAACTGTTGCAAAATCCCTCTTCTCTATGAGTCTTCTAAATCATGAAGAAGTGTGCACTTCGTGTAACTTCTTTTCTGTTAGAGTCATATCCCAAATTTAGAACGAGGTTCGGACAAGTTGCAAAGCCGGCGAAGCTTCTGTATTCCCGGTACGCTGCCCCCTCGGCTCGAGCTGTCCGCTCGGGTAAGCCAGGTCTAGAACAAACACCCAGGTTCTGAACCTAGAATAACTCAACTTCATGTCGGATACCTAGTAGAAACGCTTATTTGCATCATGTGCATTTGACTTAGGGGACTCAACATAGGGGTTGGGTCAGTCTAGGATAAGCAACCTGAAATGAAAAGACCATCCTGATACATCCTACTTGTTTTCTGTGCATTTATTTGTCCGGACTTGCATGCTGACCGGCTTCTGAATCTCGGGAATATCAGAAATTTGAGAAAAAGAAAAAGGAGTGAGAGGAAATAGCAGTGTAGAGAGTTAATTACCTATATTTAGAATAAAACCAATGTCCAAATACTGTCGAAACTCTGCCGAAATTTTGAGAAAATAAAAAGAAAATATTTTATATTTTTAAAATTGTTTGTTTTACTCAAAAAGCAAAAATGCGTGAAAAAGAGTCTTTTATTTTATTTTGTCTTGTTTTCAAAAATGGAGAAGAAAAATAGTTTTTTTGTTTGTTATAAAAGGAACAAAGGAAAAAGAATCTTGTTTTCAAAAATAGCTAGTTTCTCTGCCCGAACTACACAAGTTTGATTCTCACCGGATGTGAGATACGTAGACAACCCTCATCGGGTCCAACCTCCCCTTTTGCAAAAATAGCCAAAAATGTCAAATTTTAATTTTCGTCATAAATAAGTCGGGTGATGCCGTTTCTGTCAAAAATAGCCGAATGTCCCCAAAAGGGACGCCGGAAGGCTGATTTTGCATTAATAGCCACCTTTGGTCATTTTTAAGATTTCGATCGATTAATCCACACAGCATTAAAATCTTCATCTCCGAAGTGCTTAAAGGCCGTGTTTGAAAAACCAGGTCTTTCATTTTAGTTTGAAAAAAATAGTAGTTTTGTTTTGAAACAAATAAATTTACCTTTTTCTTAATCACCTTAATAAATGTGCAGGATGAGCACAAATGCAAATGAATCTTTCACCATACTTAATGAGGCCCCCCTCCAGCTCCACATGTGGTGGAATGATCTGGGAGAAGGCAACAAAGAAATAGTGGCTAAAATCCTGCGAGGTCTTGTCGGTCTACTAAATGTCAAGCCAAAGTCGGATGTCAACGAGGCCTTAATACCATTTTGGGACCCGACCCGCAATGTGTTTCGCTTTGGGGGTTTTGAGCTTATGCCCACGCTGGAGGAAGTCGCGGGTTATGCGGGTCTGAATGGAAAAGTGAGGGGTCAATATTTGCTGTCACCAAGACTGGTATCTCCGCACAAATTTTTGGATTTGCTAAACATCAGCCAGAGTGTTCAGAATGATGATTTGTCGGGAGGATGTTGCACTCTTCAGTTCCTGCATCAGCATTATGGTATTCCTCGGGGTTTCGAAAAACCAAATCTGGGACTAACCCATGCTGGGAACAGAAGTAAATGGGAAGCAAGGCGAACCTTGGCGTTCATAACGGCATTCTTGGGAATCATGATTTGTCCACGAGAAGATAAGAAAATAGAGACAGGTCTCGTGGGGATGGTTGATGTTGCAATTAAAAGGGCAGATAGCACTATAGTTCCCCCAATTTTGTCAGAAATTTACCGAGCATTAACTGTTTGCAGGAAGGGAGGACATTTTTTCCAAGGTTGCAATTTATTACTTCAGTTGTGGATGCAAGAACATCTGTGCCACCGGGCGAGGTATATGAACTATGGGCTGACTGGGTTAAGCTGTATCGAAGAATTTGAAAAGCGGGTAAGGGTACCGAAGCTTGGCTCATACGACTGAGGTCATTGACTGCCGATCAAATTATATGGGCATTTGGGTGGTTGCCCGTTACCGAGGTGCTATATATGTCAGTAGGAGAGTGTCATATTCTTTTAATGGGTGTTCGGAGTATCCAACCGTATGCTCCCCATCGGGTACTACGCCAACTGGGAAGGTTTCAAGTCATCCCCAAAGATGAATACTTGAGCAAGCATGTCATTGAGTTAAGTCCGAGATCCACATTCCCGGAAGATAAAATTCGCAAATTGTGGAACGAATGCCGGTTCCTCGAGACTAAGACTATGGTCCGAGATCTGGCTAAAGGTGAGGTGGACCCGAAGTATAATGCGTGGTTTGGGAAAAGGTTCTAGATTATCCTAAGTCCCGCCAAAAGAGCCCATGTCCAACAGTTTACTAATGATTCACAAGAGCAATAGGGTTGGTTAGCAAAAGAAGAGAGTTACAGGGCAGAAATAGGCAAGCTGAAGCAACAGATTAGAGACCTGGAATTTGAAAATAGTCTGCAAGTTGATGCCGATCAGGGAGAAAAGAACAAATTGGCCCAAGAAAATGAGGCGCTGAAATCCCAAATCCGACAAATGAGGATAGATGCTGACAACCAACAAAGGAGTCAGTCGGATGAGCGGTTAATAAATGGGTTGAAAAAGAAAATCAGTGAGTACCGGGATGATTTGAAGAAATCTGAGGGTACCATAGCACAACTCCAGGCACAATGGGAAAAAAGAACAAAAGAGCGCACACAGTACTTACAGCAGGCGAGGAAGGATTATGAAAAGACCATTCCCAGTCTAAAAAGGAAGGTGACCACCCTAGAGAGCGAGGCGGCTAAACAAGCCAAGGCTTTTGAAACCGAAAGTGAACACTGCTATGATCTAATGGCCTTGATGGAAGATGAAATACAACAGTTACAGAAACAACATCTGCATGATTCTCAGGTTTTGAAGGCTAGAGGGGATCAGATAAAACGCCTACTCCTAGAGAAAGACCGAACCAGGGACAATATTTTGACTATTGCTCATGCTATTACCAGGAAATGTCGGGTGTGTGAAAACATGACCCGCACTACTTTCTTCTCGGCAGTGATGATATTTGTGAAGGAAATCATGTATGAATTGGAACAGCTAGAAAGGGGCCTTACACCTAAGCCCGCGGCAAGGCCGAATGACGCCCCGCGTGCACCCAAATTTAAAACTTTAATGTATTTGTAGTTCGAGTCTGCATTTTCTTTTTCCTTAGAGTCTGTTGTCTATTAGAGTCTGTTTTTCCTTTCGCATCAGAGTCTGTTAGAAGTTTTTGAGTTCGTACTTGGTTTGGTTTCGAGTCTATTATTTTCCTTTCCGAAAGCATCTAGTTTGTAATAGAATTTTTATTAATGAAAAATCAAAAATTTCCAAAAAATTGTCTCTTTGCTTTTCGCACTTATTTTGATAGAACTACGCATTGTCTGATTCATGCGGAGACATGATACGTAGTTAATCTCTATAGGATTCGACCACCACTAAAAAGAAAAAGGGGAAATAAAGAAGGATAGAATAAAAGAAGCTTAAAAGAAGGGGCATAATTGTGAGAGGCCGGGATGACGCATGCAACCGAAGCAAATGCATGATAGAAAATGGTTAATTGCCTAGGTGCATTGCATCCCAACGTGTAATTACATATGTGTTAAACTCTAAGAACTAACAAGTTTGTTGTTTTCCAGAAAGTTCAAGCAGTTTGTTTATTTAGAGGATACTGGCACATTATCATTACCAAACCAGATCAAAGGGACCAATACCAGAAATCATGTCTATCCCGGAGGTTGACACTAGTGTTGAGGTAGAGGAGTTGGACGTCAATAAAATGAAAGAGGACATGTTCAAGATTAAGCAACAGATGGCCGAAATGTATCAGGCCTGGTCCCAAGGGCAATCACCACCGTCTTACCTAGCCAACCCGGCTTTTACCCCACCATTAGCTCAGTCTCAGGATCATCCCGCCACCAATCCAGGTTTTCCCATTTATCAACACTACCATGGCACTACTTCTCATATGCCACAAGCTCCACCACCAAAATCGATTACATGCCCTCCTCCGCCAGTCACCCCTGTCTTTGTGGCATCTCCACCAGCTGCACTCCATAGATCCCTGATTTAACCCATGTTCCAAGATCAGGACAACCAGTATTATCCCCCGAAACCCACCTTCAAAGCTCCCGAAACCTACCCCTACGATCTACGTTCTGATCTCCCGAGAGAAGATGAGAGACCAGCCAAAAATCCCGAACATAAGGAGATGTTCAGAAAAATGAAAAGCATAGAACAATCCTTTAGGGATATGAGAGGGCTAGGAGGTCAGGTAAGCATGGCTTACAAAGACCTGTGTTTATTCCCAAATGTACAACTACCGGCATGGTTCAAAATGCCCAAATTCGACTTGTACAACGGACACGGTGATCTGGTGGCTCATTTGAGAGGTTTTTGCAGTAAGATGAGGGGATCCAGAGGAAAGGATGAATTGCTAATGGATTACTTCAGTCAGAGTTTGAGCGGAGCAGCATTGGAGTGGTACACCCGCCAAGATCACGAAAGATGGTACACATGGGATGATCTGGCACAAGCATTCGCTTGTCACTTTCAGTATAATCTTGAGATCATTCCAGACCGACTAACTTTGACTAAACTAGAGAAGAAGCATAGTAAAAGCTTTAGAGAATATGGTTTCCGGTGGAGGGAGCAAGCAGCAAGGGTAGATCCCCCAATGAAAGAGAGCGAGATGGTTGATTACTTTTTGCAGGCTTTGGAGCCAACTTACTTTGGTCATTTGGTGTCCTCAAATGGCAAGTCTTTTAATGAGGTTGTAAAAATGGGAGGCATGGTCGAGGAGGGGCTTAAGTCCAACAAAATCATGAGTTATTCAGCGATCAAGGCAACCACTCAGGTCATTCAAAGAGGCACCGGGGGTGTACATGGGAAGAAGAAGAAAGAAGATGTCACGACTGTTGAATCTGGTGCCTAGTTCGGATCTAGAGGCCCGTCACCCTACTATAGCCAACCACTCCCTACCACCAAAATAACCCCCACACTCCATATAGCCCTCCACATCATTACCACCCACCGCCAGATCCCCATTTTTCTGTCCATCATGCACAAACCTATACCCAAACTCCGGCATATGCAAAATGGCATGCGCCGGCTCCACCAAATCCATACCCAGCTCCATAAAATACATATCCACCCCCAAGAGCCTATAGAAATCCCCCCGGAACGGGTTTCCGACCAAACCAAGCCTTCACGAATAAGAGGTTACAGAAGCAAAAGACTTTCACTCCACTGGGGGAATCATACACCAGTCTTTTCCATAGGATGAGGCAGTTGGGCATGCTGAATCCAATTGATCCTAAAATGCCAAATCCTCCTCCTAGAAATCTTGATCACTTGGTGAGTTGTGAGTACTGTTCAGGATCCCCGGGGCATGATACAGAGAAATGTTGGAAACTGAAAACAGCTGTGCAAGAGCTTATTGATACTCATCGGATCGAGGTTTAGGCCCTAGAAGCACCAGATATCAATCAGAATCCACTGCCAGCTCACCATAAGACCCATATGATTGAGTTGATACACAAAGGAGGGGATCCTAAGAAGCCCTCGCAGACGGTAATGATGGTCCGTTCTAGTGAAACCATCTCAAAGGAAAAGGTAACTAATGGGAAACCAATGGTCCAGTTGAAAGGGGTAGACAATAAGCCAGCTGTGGTAGCCGAGAAAGGGACGTCAAGCATTGTTGCAGTGAAACTCGAGAAAGCTAAAGTGGTAGTACCAGGGGTTGCAAGTGAACCTGTTGTGGCCGTGAAGGGGGCTCGCACAGTGCCTGTTATTATAAAACCAATAACTCAGCTTCCAGTGATCAACATCAAAGTTATTCCTTGGAATTATGAATGGGTGACGGTGATTTACAAAGGAAAAGAAATCAAGGAAGAAGTTTGTGAAGCACAAGGTTTGACTCGCTCAGGAAGGTGTTTTACTCCCGAGGAGTTAAGAAGAACTAAGGATGATCCAACACCGGTGAACAAAGCTGTAACTAAAGAAGAGGCAGAGGAATTTTTGAGGAAAATGAAAGTGCATGACTATTCTGTTGTAGAGCAGTTGAGGAAAACGCCCGCTCAGATCTCATTGCTCTCATTGCTAATCCACTTAGATGAGCACTGCCGATCATTGATGAAAATCTTAAATGAGGCCCATGTTCCCGACAAGATCTCGGTGCACCATCTGGAAAAGATAGCCAGCAAGATTTTTTAAGTAAATAGAGTCACTTTTTCCGATGATGAATTGCCCATAGAGGGTACTGAGCACAACAAAGCCCTTTACCTTACAGTAAAATGCGAGGATTCCGTAGTTACCTGGGTATTGGTTGACAACGGGTCAAGCGCAAACATACGTCCTCTCTCTACTCCAAGCAAGCTGAAAGTAGAAGATGAGAGGATCCATAAGAACAGTATCTGTGTGCGAAGATTTGACGGCGAAGGCAAAGACTCAGTCGGGGACATAATGTTGGAGCTGACTATAAGTCTAGTAGAATTCACAATGGAATTCCAAGTGTTGGATATAACTGTTTCCTACAATTTGCTATTAGGATGACCATGGATCCACGCCGCTAAAGCAGTACCATTAACACTCCATCAGATGGTCATGTTCGAATGGGACAGATAGGAAATAGTTGTGCACGGTGAAGATAATTTGTGCGCTCACAGCAACACCATTGTGCCATTCATTGAGGTGGAAGATGACAAGGGATCATGGGTCTACCAAGTTTCTGACACAATGTCAGTCGAGAAAGTTCCAGAGGGGAAGTGTATCCCAAATCCAAAGATAACTGCCGCATCAGTCATGGTAGCGTATGAAATGCTGAAGAATGGTTTTGTACCAGGAAAGGGTTTGGGGTCAGATCTGCAAGGAATCATACAACGTATGTCTCTTCCTGAAAACTTGGGAACATTTGGTCTGGGATTCAAGCCCACAACCGCAGACATAAAAAGAGCCAGGAAATTGAAACAGAGGACATCGGCCCTTCCAAACCCGGTCCCACGTCTTTCCAAATCATTTGTCAAGTTCGGTACGAGGAGTCACCCAGTGACAACAATTCCTAGTTCTGTGATTGATCCAAACAAGGAGTTAATGGAAAGATTTAAGAAGTTGTTCGACAGTGTGAACATGGTGGAAATTGGAGAAGGTTCTAGCAACGCGAAAGTGCAATTTGTCAGGCCAACAATAAAGCTTAATAATTGGAAGGCTACTCTTCTCTCTACTCGGAAGGAGTCTTGGTAGTTTGCTTTGATTTTCCTTTAAGTTTGTACGAATTATTCCAGGGTTGTAATCCGGATTTCATTTTTTTAGTCTATTTGAGTGAGCAAACCTTGTTATCTTTTATCATTCAATAAAATACAATTTCCCTTTCTTCATCATTCCTGATGGTTTTCCTTTTTTTTTTGCTTTCTTTTCTATACAGTTCTTTTTACGCTGGTTCTAATGACGTGGTATGCATAAGGAATACTCAGCCCAATCTTAAAAATCAATCTGATTCCGAAATGTTAGTTCAAGAAGTAGATTGTGATTACGAATCAGAATACGATGATGAGGATGAAGCCTTCGAAGAAATTAGTGAGTTAATTCACTTCGAAGAAAAACCCAAAGCCAACCTGAATGACACAGAAGACGTCAATTTAGGGGACGCAGACAATGTTCGAGAGACTAAAATAAGTGTCCACCTCGAGCCAAAAATCTGGGAGGAGTTAATCAGAGCACTCATCGAGTACAAAGATGTTTTTGCGTGGTCATATGACGACATGCCAAGTTTAAGCACTGATTTAGTGGTCCACAAATTGCCCACTGATCCGGCGTTCCCTCCCGTCAAGAAAAAGTTGAGGAAATTCAAAACTGATATGAGTGTGGAGATTAAAGAAGAAGTTACCAAGCAGTTGGATGCGAAGGTTATTCGGGTCACTTGATATCCTGTTTGGTTGACTAATGTCGTGCCTGTACCAAAGAAAGATGGCAAGATCAGAGTATGTGTCGATTACCGCAATCTCAACAAAGCTAGTCCGAAAGACAACTTCCCATTACGCAATATCCACATTTTGATCAATAATTGTGCCAAGCATGAGATAGGATCTTTTGTGGATTGCTATGCCGGGTATCATCAGATTCTAATGGACGAAGAAGGTGCAGAAAAGACGACATTCATCACGTTATGGGGAACTTATTGCTACTGGATGATGCCATTTGGTTTGAAGAATGCCGGGGCAACTTACATGAGAGCAATGAATACAGTGTTTCATGACATGATACATAAGGATATTGAGGTATATGTGGATGATGTGATCATAAAATCAAAGCATCAGGCCAACCAGGTTGGGCATTTGAGGAAATTCTTCCTGAGACTTTGCAGGTACAACCTCAAGCTTAACCCTGCCAAGTACGCATTTGGCATCAAGTTGGACCCATCAAAGATCAAAGCCATCCAAGAATTTCCACCTCCGAGGAACAAGACTAAAGTAATGAGTCTGTCAGGGAGGTTAAACTACATCAACAGGTTTATTGCTCAGCTCATGACAACTTGTGAGCCTATTTTCAAATTGTTGAAGAAAGATATTGCGGTCAAGTGGACTGATGAGTGTCAAGAAGCATTTGATATGATAAAAGGATACTTGTCCAACCCACCCATGCTGGTTCGACCAGAACCAGGAAAACCTTTGATTCTTTATTTAACAGTCTTGGAAAATTCATTTGGCTTTGTACTGCGGCATCATGACATCACCGGCAGAAAGGAGCAGGCCATCTATTATCTTAGCAAAAAGTTCACGGCTTATGAGGTTAAGTACACTCATCTGGAAAGGACATGTTGCGCCCTAACTTGGGTGGCTCAGAAATTGAAACATTATTTGTCATCCTACACTACTTACCTCATTTCGCGTTTGGATCCGTTGAAGTATATCTTTCAAAAGTCTATGCCGACAGGGAGACTTGCGAAGTGGCAGATATTGCTCACAAAGTTTGACATCATCTATGTGACTCGGACTGCCATGAAAGCCCAAGCATTGGCCGATCATTTAGCTGAAAAACCGGTCGATGAAGATTACGAAACATTAAGAACTTATTTTCCCGATGAAGAAGTGATGCATATCGATGAACTAGAGCAAATTGAAAAACCAGGCTGTAAACTTTTCTTTGATGGGGCTGCCAACATGAAAGTAGTCGGGATAGGAGCTGTGATTATTTCTAAAACAGGGCATCACTATCCTGTTACGGCCCAGCTTCGGTTTTATTGCACCAACAATATGGCTAAATATGAAGCCTGTATTTTGGGTCTAAGGCTAGCTGCAGACATGGATATCTAGGAAATCTTGGTCTTGAGAGACTCGGATCTTCTGGTACATCAAATTAAAGGAAAATGGGAAACGCGAGACTTGAAGCTCATACCGTACCGACAATGTTTACATGATATTTTTCAACGGTTTCGATTAGTAGAGTTCAAGCATATTCCAAGGGTCCATAATGAGGTCGCCGAGGCTTTGGCTACCTTGGCATCAATATTGCACCATCCGGACAAAGCTTATGTCGATCCTCGGCATATTCAAGTCCGAGATCAGCATGCTTACTATAACATGATTGAAGAAGAACTTGATGGCGAACCATGGTTCCACGATATCAAGGAATACATCAGAATGGGGGTATATCCAGTGCAAGCCACGGGGGATCAAAAGAGAACAATTTGACGGTTGGCAAATGGATTCTTCTTAAGTGGAGGAGTTTTGTATAAGAGAACACCAGACCTTGGATTATTAAGATGCATAGATGCTAGACAAGCTACGACTGTCATGTCCGAAGTACATTAGGGAGTCTGCGGACCACATATGAGCGGGTATGTGTTGGCAAAGAAAATTCTTCGAGCAGGCTACTATTGGCTTACCATGGAGCGAGATTGTATCAATTTTGTGCGCAAATTTCATCAATGGCAGATACACGAAGATTTGATTCATTCTCCACCATCGGAATTGCACACGATGTCGGCATCATGGCCCTTCGTTGCTTAGGGCATGGATATCATTAGACCAATTGAGCCAACAGCATCCAACGGGCATATATTCATTCTGGTAGCCATTGATTATTTCACCAAGTGGGTTGGGGCCAAAACTTTCAAATCAGTGACCAAGAAAGTAGTGGTCGATTTTGTCCACCTAAATATCATCTATCGATTTGGCATCCCAAAGGTGATCATCACGGATAATGGTGCTAATCTTAACAGTAAATTGATGGAAGAGGTATGCCAACAGTTTAAAATTACACATCGCAATTCTACCCCATGTCATCCCAAGGCGAATGGAGCAGTTGAGGCTGCCAACAAAAACATAAAGAAGATACTTTGGAAAATGGTAGAAAGTTCCAGGCAATGGCATGAAAAATTACCGTTTGCATTGCTGGGCTATCGCACTACTGTCTGTACTTCAGTAGGTGCGACTCCTTATTTGTTGGTATATGGAACTGAAGCAGTGATACCTTCGGAAGTTGAAATCCCGTCCCTTCGTATTGTCGTTGAGGCTGAAATCAATGATAATGAGTAGGTCAAGACCCGTTTGGAGCAGTTGAATTTGATTGATGAAAAAAGATTAGCAGCAGTGTGTCATGGCCAGTTGTATCAAAAGAGAATGGCAAGAGCATACAACAAAAAGGTACGTCCCAGGAAGTTTCAAGTGGGCCAGCAGGTGCTGAAACATATCCTTCCACACCAGGTTGAAGCAAAAGGCAAGTTCGCCCCAAATTGGTAAGGGCCATTCGTTGTGACCAGAGTATTGTCCAATGGTGCTTTATGTTTAACAGATATCGAAGGAAAATGCATAGACATGGCTATCAATTCTGATGCAGTAAAAAGATATTATGTATGATTTCTTTGTTATAACTGTTGATTGTTTGTATTTGGCATTATTTCGAAGATTGGAATGACGAAGGCAATTTGTTCTGCTATCTAAACACTTCACCCTTTGTTCCCTCTTTTTGAGCCTTATTTATTTCTTTCATATCCCTCTTTTGGAATCAATAACGAGAAAGAGAGAAAAAAAAAAGAAACAAAAAGAGAAGAGAAAAGAAGTGAAAAGTATAACAACAAGGAAATTCAAGTGTGAACTATGTTTGAACCGATACCTGTTAAGGATACGTAGGCAGCTTCCCGGCTCGGTCATAGAAAAATAAAATATCCAAAGATCCCCAAGCAAGAAACTGGAGCAGAAGTTATACTTATAATTAGAAATGTGATTCCAAGAGTTGTAATTTTAAACCCGTGTCGAAATTGCTTTGAGCCTTTGATACCCTTTCTTTCTAACCCCATCCAAAAGCCCACATTACGGTCCAAAGAAAGACCTTCTGATCAGTCTCTGAGAGATGCCAAGTCGAGCAATGTACTGAGAATTCATATCAGGGGCAACACTCCAGTTGAAGTAAGAAAAATCAAAAAATGAGAGAGTTTTATTGGTGAAAACCCTCATGGGCAACATGAGGCGACGAGAGCTGAGAGAAAATAAAAATGAGAGAGTCTTATTGGTGAAAACCTTCACGGGCACCATTAGGCGGCAAGTAATTGAGGAATCAACAAATGAGAGAGGTTTGTCGGTGAAAACCCTTCAGGGCACTGCAAGTCGAACGAGGTCTGTGAGTTGGCGAAAAGTAAAATTGGGTTGTGGAAATCTTGGAGAACAAAGTAAAATAATTGGAAAGAAGATTGGTTAAATAGAATGGGCTGATTAATCCAAATGCATACCATGATCATTGGTGCCGGTGATTCCGCTCAGATAAGTCCCTTTTCCTGTCTCCAATAGTCATCCAAATTTGGATTCTTTTCTTTAGTCTCAAAATCCTTTCATTTCATTGTTGTTAACTTTACTTCTCTAAATCTCTACCAAGTTTAGCCTTGTAAGAAGGTATTTCAAAGCTTACTACCAGTTTCGGAATTGTACAAAGCAAAATGCAGCTAGAACATGCCAAAGATGATATGATGAAAAGTGGGACCTATGGCGTAAGCAAAAGTTAAAATTGTGGAACGGTTCAGTAATGTCGTGGGAGATGTATGGTTTCAGGTAGAAAGGTCAGGAGGGGAGAATAAAAGTTGGGGATCTTGCAGTTAAGGACTAGTCAGAAGGTCAAAACAATCTTTTCGATCAGTTCAAGGCAGTTGGACGAAGCAAAGAATGGCAAAGAAAAAACCACCTCCAGCAAGAATGCCACAATGAACCACCACGTTTTAAACTAACGAAATTTTCTTTGATTTGAAACAGGGGAAAAATGGCATTTGTTTTGGGAAATCATCCGTAGGAAGAGTAAGTACCAGGCATAATTGATCAGGGAAATTCTCAGGACCCTCCTGGAAAATAGGACTTAGTTTAAAATTCAAAATAATCATGAGTAGCGGAATTTGGCATGAGTGCACCCTATAAGATTATAAGTGGAACTTTGAAGTTTGTATGTTTGAGATACACTTTGGACATTACCCCATAAGGACAAAGATTCTAACTTCTCTTCTTTCCTAGATTAATGATTATGATTTTCTGTTTCCTCAACATTTTCCCCAAGATGAAACGCCATCTTTTTTCTGCCTTTTACAAATTCAATCGGAAATTTTCAGGACCCTCCTGTAAAATGGGACCTAGTTTAAAAAAAATCAAAACAATCATAAGTAGCATGAATATACCCCAGGGAATATAAGTTGGTTTCAAAGTTTGCATGTCTAAGATAGGATGTAATTAGGAGTTTCCAGGACCCTCCTGGATAATGGGATAGCTTTAAGACCCTCTTAGATAACAAGATTTAGCGGAAGTCACACCTTTAGAAGATATAACTTAGATTTAAAATTGTCGTTTAGGTAAGAATTGTCAGGACCCCCTAGATAATGGGACCTAGCTTTCGAATTCTTAGTAATATTTGGTAATATGATTCAGTTTAACACTCACATATGTGCCCAACCTCCAAACGGGGGCAGAAAGTTTTCTTTGTTTTACCTATTTCATTGAAGTCAGGAGCCCACCTGGAGAGAAGGGAATACTTTCAAGCGCAACAATCAGGAGCCCACCTGGAGAGCAGGTAATACATTCAAGTTCACCAGTCAGGAGCCCGCCTGAAGAGTAGGGAATGCATTTCAAGTTAGCAGTCAGGAGCCCGCCTGGAGAGCAGGGAATACATTCGAGTTCAGCAGTCAGGAGCCCGCCTGGAGAACAAGGGAGTACAATTCAAGTTTTAGTTTTCAAGTTCTTATTGATATTTGGTAATGTGATTCGTTTTACACTTACATATATTCCCAGATACCCAAACTGGGGCAGAAAAATTTCCTTTGTTTTCGTCTATTTTGGTTGAATTCAGGAGCCCGCCTGAAGAGCAGGGAATACATTTCAAGTTAGCAGTCAGAAACCCCCTGGAGAGCAAGGAATACATTTCAAGTCTAGCAATCAGATACCCGCTTGGAGAACAGGGAGAAGCAGTTCAAGTTTAGCAGTCAGGAGCCCGCCTGAAGAGCAGGGAATACATTTCAGTCTTTACATTTTTCAAGTTTTGAAGTTTGGAGCCCGCCCATATAACAGAGGAATATATTGAAGTTTAATGTCAGTAAAGAGGAGGGCTACAACAAAACTCCCCAGCAGAAATCAGAAGGAAGACCACAAGTCGAGCCAGAAGTAAAGAAACAGCGGAGGAAGCACAAATCGACAAGGCAACATTAGTCACAAGAACAAGTTTGGAAATAAATCTTTGTAAAGCGTAGATTATAGCTTAGTCTAGCTTCTTCATTTTTGTCATGGTGTAATAAGGAGGTCAGTAGGCAGTATCAGCAGCAGCAGCAGCAGTAACAGCAAAACCACAGCTTCATGGTAGTCCCAGCTACCAAAACTTCCCGAACTACATTGACCCAATTCCTTGGATATGTAGGAAACCTTTGAAGCAGAGGTTCGGCCAAATATTTCAAAAATGCTTCCCCACGGAGTATTCAAACAGGTAAAAATCGCTCGTATCCGCTCACTTTATCTTTGCACGAAAACTCTTCATGTTTCCGGACAAAGAGGGGCAGCTGTGAGCACATGATTTTTGCCTCATATGAATTACTCCAAAAGAATTCCCAAAATTAGGTCTTTTCTTTAATTATGTGTTATTTTTAGGAATTATTGTGTGATTTCCCTGATTGTTCGCATATATTTGTGTGCATGTTTAATTTTATTAATGCATTAAAAATACAAAAATATAGCATTTTCATTTAAGATTTGATTTTTACATTTTTTGGAATTAATTAATAATTAGATGTTTTACAAAAATGAAAGTTAAAAAAATAATAACATATTTTTTGTAATTTTAGTCAAATTGCTGTGATTTTCTTTTAATTTGGCATTTAATTATTTGTGATAATTATTAGTTGGAGTTAATTAGTATTTTTAAGTTAATTTGGTGTTTTTATAATTTAATTTAGGATTTTGGTTTTAAGTTTTCAGAATTGGGCCAAATTTAAGTTGATTTAAGAAGCCCAAAACCAAAACCCGTCAACCTAGCCAAAAACTAGCCCAGACCCATCCCAACCCGGTCCGCCCTTACCAGAACCAAACGACGTTGTTTGGACACTCTTTGATTAGGGCCGTCAATTTTATTTGATCGAACGGCCCAAAGTTTTGCCCATCACCCGTATCCGACCCATTTCATCTGAGACAGATCCGGTCTTGAGCTCACTCAAACGACGTCGCTTCATTTAGTCAGATGATCCAAGTCGTTGATCTCGTTTGATCAAACGGCCTGGATCCAATGCCACCCCAGTATATATACATCCAAACAAACCCCGCCCCCCTCAGAACCCCCCTATCTCGTCTATCGTCTCCCTCACCCCAAACCCTAGAGACCAGCCACCACCATTCCTCACCGCCTTCCGGTGGCGGTGCCAGCTCCGTTCCCCTCCAAAATCACACCCCAAAACCACCCCAACTCCCTCTTTCAAAATCCATGACTCGTTCCCCTCGAATCTTGCCCAAACCTCTCGAATTTTAGATCTAAGGTTCAAATCCCAAAACCTCCGAACCCTAGCCGACTCCAATCCCTCCCAAATTAACACCACACAACCGCCTAGACCCCCTCATACCTAATCCATCACCAGTTCCCCTCGAATACCCTTGAAGCCCCTTGATTCTGGATTGGAAAGAAAAAAAAACGAACCCAAAATCCCAAAAATCCAAATCGTTAGATGCTTGAAAATTTGAGATCGAAATCGACCTTAGTTGTGTGTCCTCAGTCGAGAACACTCGATTAAGGTCTATTCCGTCCATAAATTCGAAAAAAATCAAAGGCCTAATTAGAGACAGTATTCAGATATTTGGAGGTAGATTTCCTGATTTTAATTTTTTCTATTTTTCTTATTATTATCTTCTTCTACTCCTTTCTGTTATTAGAATATTTATTTGGTCGTTATTGTTCTATGTTTTTAGTTAATAGATTGTTTGTTGATTTTGTTTGGTGTTGTTTTGTTTCTCAGTAGTTTAAACTCACAGTAGTTCTTGAATTGATTCAGGTTAATTTTATTGAAATTATTTCATTTTAAGAACTATTAGGCAGTTTGCTGGGAAAGTTTGTTTGTATAAAGATTGAATAACCTAAAACGATATGAATTGAGTTCAGCCTGGCCCATGAATTTCAAGTTTAAAAACAGAAACTTTAAGATAATAGTGGGAATTATTTAAGTGATCACCTACTTAAGAAGTTTCTAGTGGATAGTAGGGTAGTATTTGCACTAATGGATTAAATAATTGAGTGGATAATTGAGTGGACAATGGAGTGGAGGATTAAAGAAATGAAAAGTGAAATTGGCAGTGGAAAATGCACTAATTGAATGCCCATTTAAGGGAGTTAAAATTCAGGAGATGAAGAGAGGCTAGTACTTGGAAAATAGACAAATATACACTGAGAGAGATTGGAAGAAGGACATTCGGAGAGAGATATAGGAAGGGAGATACACAGAAATAGATAGAGAAATCAAAAAAAAAATCAGAAACGATTGTAGAATTTCAGAAAAAATACACTGTTTCATTGAGTCATTTGGTATTTTCTGAAGTTTTCCTCTAGTATGGAAGCAATTTCTGGTTAGCTGATAATAAAAAAGGTTTAAGTCGAGTCTGGTTTGGGGGTCTGTTGATTCATTAAGACTGAAATTAGGGTCTGGACTATTTTATCACATCTCTTGGTTTCAAAATTAGTCTGCTGGTTCACATTCTGGTGTTGAATACTACTGCTGTTGTTGGTTACTGCTGATACCTCATTTTTCTTCTTCCTTCCTTCATTTCCAGGTACACGTCTCAAAACTACCTTGATGTAGCTGTTGAAATAGAAATGAGATCAGCATGTTCATGTTCTCTATGTGTTGTACACTGATGGCTAGATAAATGTTAGTTAGTGTGTACATTGTTTGATGCAAATCAGATTTGATGTGTAATAATCTGGACTTTAAACAATATTGGACTGTTAAATTTGAATTAGAATTTGTTCATCCTGAATAGTAGTTTTAGTGTAGTGTATCTTGAATTCATGTGATAATTATTCATTACAGCTTAAAATTGGCTTTGAAAAATCAGAATGTAGATCATGATAATTTTAAAATCGGGCCTAATAATTGATTTAGTAAGTGCAAAACTTTAGTTTTGACACTAGTAATTTGAGCTTAAGATCAGGGAATAGGCACTTAAATTGGTGAAGTGTGTTTGATAGCTCAACTTAGTCGTTAATCACTCCATTGCCTTCGGAATATTGTGATAATACATTAGTTAGGCATAACCCAAGCTTGGAATTGGAATCAAAATGATCAGTGCTTGCTAATTTGAGTAGGTGTACCTTGTTTTTACTTGTTAAAAATTATAGAGTGCATATGGAATAGCTTGAAGCAAATTCAGTAGTATTCGTTTTAATTGAATTAAGTTTGCTTGGTACAAATATCAAGGCCCAGCGGCCTGTTTCCAGAAGTTTGAGCTTCAGCTCCTCTGACGCGGGACCAGGTCCAATTTTAATTCCCTTCACGTTTGGACCTGGGCCAAGGTCTGCGACTGGCCAATTTTGGGGTACAGACCTGGATGTAATTTCTCTTTGTTGGGTTTATCCTGGAGCCCAATGGCTAGACTATGGTGCAGAATTATCATTTGGTCCAGTAACAAATTAATTAGGACTTTTTCTTTTATTATTAGAGACAAATAAAAATAGAAAATCATAGTTGCTTTTAGGTTTGCCTTTTAAATAATAAACTGAGATGAGCCTCACTAAATAAAATACCTAAATCGCGGGGCCCTCAATAAATGTCTGTATTAAATTACTTAGAATTCGGGATGGGCCGTTTAGCGAATTTCATGCCCCCCCCCAAAGATAATAACGCGTTAGTCATTTTAGGTGCGCTTTTAATAAGTTACTTTCTTAAACTCGGGTGTGCATTTCATGTGACCCAAATCAAATCCCAAAATGTTGAATAAAATGTGTTCAGGATTGCGGGTGCATTTCATGTGACACAATCCAAAGACACGTTTTAAACAACGTTCAACTTTCTCTAAAAATAATTGAATAAAAGCGGTTGAAAGCTAAATTTGGCACATAGGTTCAACATGTATTAAAATCAGATAAATAAGCTGAATATGACAGTTGAGCGACCGTGCTAGAACCACGGAATCCGGGAATGCCTAACACCTTCTCCCGGGTTAACATAATTCCTTACTCAGAGTTCTGGTTCGCGGACTGTTAACAGAGTCATATTTTTCTCGGTTCGGGATTCAATCGATGACTTGGGACACCATTAATCTCCCAAGTGGCGACTCTGAATCTTAATAAAAAATCCCGTTTCGATTGCCCTTTAAGTGGAAAAACTCCTTTATGCCCTTGCGGGTGTAGGTAAAAAGGAGGTGTGACAGTCACCAAATCCACAAATGAACAAACTTCATTAGTATTTGGTTGCCTTAGTGATTTGCACACATGGAAGACCACTTTTTCTTTACCCACCTAGAAAGTGAGCTCACCAGCCTCCACATCAACAAGAGCCTTCCCCGTAGCAAGGAAAGGTCTACCCAAAATGGTAGGCACCGCATAGTCCACTTCACAATCAAGGATAACAAAGTCCGCTGGGAGGATGAACTTGTCAACCCTAACAAATACATCATCAAAATTACCCAAAGGCCTCTTCATTGTCCGATCAATCCATTGGAGGTCCAAGTGTGGATGGAATGGTTGGGCACCCTCTCTAACCAGTCCAATGCTTTTCCCTATAGAGAAAAGGGAAATAGCCTCAACCTCAGTGCTTGATCAGAAACATTTGTTTGATTGCTCCCCCAACAAGTATCGACGAAACCATTGACATGCTTGTAGGGATTTTGATTCGGATCCTCGGTGAAGAAACCCTGTTGTTCAAGTAGTGTAAGCATTATGTTGGTGATTTGGAAGTTACCCGCCCTAATGCGCGGTAGGACTATAGCCCTTGGATAACCCTCGTTTGGTAATTGTCGGTGGGCTACCACTCTTGGTAGAGGTAGGGGAGGGACGGGGACATTATCTTGTGGCGGGAGGCCTTATCTATTAGCTTGAGGTTCAACAAGAACTTCATCCATTGCATCGTCATCCACTTCCTCCCCCAATGGCACATTTCCAATAGGATCGTTGTTGATAGCCATGTTGTACCTAAAATCAATTCAAACACAAAATTAGTGAGTTGGAAGGAAAGAAAGAAAAAACACACAAAAACCTAGATATATAGCAAATCCTTTTAAACGGCGCCAAAATTGATCTCGCCCAAACTCAAACCAAGATTATTGGTAGTGAGGCGGTCGAAGCAATAATAAATCCCAACACAGGTCGGGTCAATTTCTCAAGGAGTTAGATATTGGATTAGGTATATAACTAGAGTAAATGTACCATGTGCCTTAGAATGCATTTCCACATATTCTTTGGTTGTTTCTATTTCTACTTTTAACTAATGATTGCAAGTATTAGACTAGAAGACACTATTTTTGGTTTTGGGTGTTTTTCAAATGATAAAGGATCTAGGGTCATGACTTCCACCTAGGTGGCTACCTAACGGATTGTAAAATATAGGTCAAGTTTGATTAATTGGGATCGTGGTATAGCAATCACACGCAATTTCTCACTCTATACCTCTCAGTAGTTTGAGTGATTTTACCCAATTTTGCTTTCTCAAGCCCAAATGGGTATTGCACAAATCAAGTGATGTATGCTCAAGTCGGGTCTTACTATCTATAGATTTGACCCTTTAATTGGGGCTATCAATATCTTGAAATCACCCCAATTCCTTGTTAGCCAAGTTTTCCTAAACCTAGTCTCTCTTTCTCACGCAAAGACTAGGTCAAATATGCATGAATCAATATTTGTAACCATTAATTCTAGAATTTAAGCATAAACAAGGATAAGTATCACTAACCCAATCACAAAAAAAGCCCTAAAATTAAATATCCATTAAGTACCCACACTAGGGTTGAGCCACAACCCTAGCTAAAGATTTAGCTACTCATGAAAAATAAAGAAATGCAAAAAGAAATTAAGATAGATTGCATAATAATTGATTAATCAAGGAAAATCTAATGTTTAGAAGTCAATCTAGTACAAAATTACTCAAATAAGTAAAGAAAATGGCTCAGGTGCACCTCTACAAACTAAACTTAACCTAAAAATGATAAAAAGTTCTATTTATACTAAGCTGAAAATATCTGATAAAAATGCCCCTACAAAGGTTATGCCGCTGCATAATTCTGGTACGGTCCGCACAATGGGCTTCTGCGGCCACAAAATTATCGTGCAGTCTGCAGTCTTAGGAATTTGGGCATGGAACTTCAGGCTTCTGCAGTGGGCATAAAAAGTGGGTGCGGCCACACTTAGGATTATGCGGCCGCACAAAAGTGGTGCGGTCCGCACTCTGTTACTTTCCAGCTCTCTGAATCTTTAATCATGCGGACCGCATAATAATGGATGTGACCGCACTTGATCTCCTGTGGATGCACAATTTTAGTGCGGTCCGCACTCCCTGAGCTGGCCAAAACACCACTCTCCAAATCTCCCTTCTACGGCCGCACTAGAATTGTGTTGTCATCACTACTACCCTTTTTGCCCGATTTTTGTTCTTGTTCACTTTGGGCTCCTTTATGAGTTGATTTTGACTTCTTTGGCTTGTTTCCCAATATTCCTGCAAGTAAGCACATTTTGTTAGTTTTCTGGAATACCTTTAAGCATTTTTAGCTAAAACGCAAGTAAAAGAGAGCAAATAAGCGGTCAAAATCCCTACTCATTAGTACCACCCAATGAACTCAATACAACAAGTTCACCCTGGCCTTTCTCCGCTTGGGGTATGGATGTTATTGGCCCAATCGAGCATGCCGCTTTAAACAGGCATAAGTTCATTCTTGTGGCCGTAGACTACTTCACAAAATGGGTTGAAGCTGCATCTTATAAAGTTGTAACTAAGAAGGTTGTAGCACATTTTGTTCGAGACCGCATTGTTTGTCGATTTGGAGTGCCAGAGTTAATCATTACTGATAATGCTGCCAATCTCAATAGCGATTTGATGAAGTCCATGTGTGAAACATTCAAGATGAAGCATAGGAACTAAACGGAATACAAGCTGCTAATGAACGGAGCCGTAGAAGCCGTCAACAAGAACATCAAGAAGATATTGAGGAAAATGGCGGACAATTACAAACAATGGCATGAGAAGCTGCAATTTGCTTTACTTGGATATTGTACCCCAGTTCGCACATAAATTGGGGTAACTCCCTACCTACTGGTTTATGGTACTAAAGCCATTATTCCCACCGATGTGGAAATTTCTTCCCTTAACATCATACAAGAAGCTGAGCTCAATGATGCAGAATGGGTACGAAGCTGGTATAAACAACTAACTCTTATTGATGGAAAAAGAATGAATGTGGTATGTCATGGTCAACTTTACCATAACATAATGGCAAGAGCCTTCAATAAAAAGGTCAGGACAAGGCAATTCACATCGGGGCAGTTAGTGCTAATGCGAGTCTTCCTGAATTAGGATGAAGCCAAGAGGAAGTTATCATCCAACTAGAAAGGTCTTTACATGGTTCACTGGGTACTAACATGAGGACCACTTATACTTGCAGAAATGGACAGAGCGATTTGGCCGAAACCTATCAATTCAAACACAGTTAAGAGATACTATATTCAAGATTGTTTGCATTTTCTATTTGATGTAACTGAACTACGCTTGACCTGATTCCCGTTTAAGATGGGATTCGTAGGCAGCCCTATGGTTTCGGTCACATCCTAATAAAATCTTCCTTTCCCCCATGATCTGAAGGGGGGGGGGCAAAATTTCAAGCTTGTTCGATTTCATCATGTTTGGAACAACCAAGGAATATGTTGTTGGAAGTATGCAATTAAATTGGGGCAAAAGTTTTAGGAGCACCCAAATTCTAAAGCAAGGAGGTTGCAATATATCCAAATGTGTCGCGGTCACTGGTTCATCTAAATTATTTGATCTCACGCTTTGTCATATACTTTAATCAACTACAATTCTGCAAATAATTTTATCAAATGCATACATGCTTTTTGAGAACTTATTTCTACGACAGCCAAAATGTTACCCAGGGTGACTCGACCAGGACCCCAAGACAGGAATAAAGGCGAAGGAAGGAATCAAGAGGCCGAACCAACCCTGTCCCCCGTAAAACTCACAATTTTTCATTGAATGCAGGCACGAGAAACATAATAGCAGTATTGGAAAATACATACGCACAACAAAATCACTACCTTCATGATGACAAGTTGCCAAATGCAAACTACTCATTGCTTTTGTTTCATAGGGCTAAGCACTGCCCTTCTATGTATAAGACTAAGTACTGTCTCCATTTCTTGCATGAGGCTAAGCATTACCTCCGTAATTGCATAAGTCTAAACATATCGTTTCTTTGCATGATACTAAGCATTGTCTCTATTCCTTGCATGAGGTTAAGCATTTCCTCCATAATTGCATAAGGCTAAACATTACATCTCTTTGCATGAAATTAAGCACTGTCTCCATTTCTTGCATGAGGCTAAGCATTGCCTCCGTAATTGCATAAGGCTAAACACTGCCTTTCTTTGTATGAGACTAAGAACTGTCTCCATTCCTTGCATGAGGTTAAGCATTGCCTCCGTAATTGCATAAGGCTGAACACTGCCTCCCTTTGCATGAAACAAAGCATAGTTTCCATTTCTTGCATGAGGCTAACCTTTGCCTCCGTAATTGCATAAGGCTAATCTGTGCCTTTCTTTGCATGAGACTAAGCAGTGTCTATTTTCCTTGCAAAACGCTAAGCATTACCTCTCCTTGCATGAGACTCAACACTGTCTCTACTATTTGCATAGGGCTAAACACCGCCCTCACCATTGCATAAGGCTAAGACTTACCTTTCCTTTCCAAGGACTAAGCATTGTCTCCTTCTTTGCATGACACCAAACACTGTCTCCACTATACTGCATAAGGTTAAGCACTATCCCCTTTCTTCGCATAGGGCTAAGCACTGCTCTCATCTCATACAAAGACTATGCTTTGTATTATCTCGTCCTCGCATACAATTACACATCATAACTTTGCATTTTATAGGCTAAAACATCGCCATATTGTCCGAAGGCGTCATATTTTGAAGGCACCATCCTCATAGCCGGAAGACATTATTTCATGGCCTGAGGATCTCTTGAAACTGCACATCACTATTCAAAGGCGTCATAGCCTTGAGGCACCATCCTTATGGCCTGAGGACACCATTTCATGGCCTATGAATCCCTTATCATATGCTTCATGGCCCAGGACTTTATAGTCTAAGGACATCATCCCCATCGTCTGAAAACAACTTTCATGGTCCAAAGCGAATTTGCATCATGTTTAAATTTTCGCAATAAACCATATATATATATATTCGCATGTACTGTGTTTTATGTTTTGCAGATAATTAGGGAGGTAACCGTTACACAAACTGGAGAAATCTTCGTTCCAATTTCTGTTCACAACGTTCACATCCTTTGACTACCTCAAACGTAACCGACTACCGGTAATTGACTACCTTTTCTATGACCGTTTGAATATATGCCTCAAACACTCGTAACGTCCAAATTCGCACCGATGATTCCACCTAAATTCATCTCTTACTTACGATAATATCCTACTCAAAAAAAACATTTTCGAAACACACAACCACTCCTATAATAACTTTATCGGTCTTGTTCTCCGTTGGATCTACAACTACACACGAACTAATTTTCGTAACACCAGGGATATATAAGCAAATCAGGAACAAGGGTTTGCCCCTTTTTTTCAAATCACATCATTTCCCACTCAATTTGGCCAAAATTGGTCATCATTTTCTTTACCCGACAACTCTTTCATCATTCCCGGGTAAAAAGGGGCAGATGTTGACACCCAATTTTACCCTCATATATTTTCTATATATATATATATATATATAATGTCATTTACATCATTATTCAATTTACAAGATTATTCGAGTATTTTCCATAATTTTCCGTAATTTTTAGAGCTTTAAAATTAATTTTCTTGCATTTAAATTAATTAAATATTTACTAATTATCTCTTTAAATTATTTATGATGACTTAATAATCCAAATTTATTATTTATACCCACATAAATGTCTTAAATGTTTTTACTTCATTTTACATAATTGCATTTATATTTGTAAGCTATTTATATAATTTTTGCAGTAATAACCTATATTCCACAAATAATTGTATTCATTTCATTATTTATTCTAAAATATCATGTCTTATATTTTTGTAATTTTAAGCTATAATTAATCAATTTTATAATTTATTGTTTTTGACAAATTTCGTGTATTTAAATTATAGCCCATTTTAAGTCAATTTTGGACAAAATTTGGCCCAAATCCTTAGCCCAACAGCCTCAGCCCAAGCTAACCGACCCTTTACTAAAACCGGTCGGTACCCATTTTCGTGACCCACCTTGTTCAAATATTTAATCCTAGTCGTTGATCTCTCAAGATCAACGGCCCTCGTTCACTCTCCCCTTTTAATTATCCCAACCCAGAAACCCTAACCCCATTTCCCTAAGACCGCCGCCCTAAAATCATCTCTACTCTCTCCTCTAAAACCCTAGCAGCCTCACTCAAATCTCTTCCAAATCCGATCAAATTATGGATTCTTACTATGATTGCCTTACCTTTTATAGATCATGTAATCGTTTCCTACATGACTATGGTGTAACATAGTACTTGCCTCAATTTTGGCAAGTACCAATCCTCAAATCGGGTGCCACCACCTTCAACCTTTGAGATTTAGACAATATTTCGTCTATATGCACTCACTGTCAGGCCATATGGTCCGATTCAGGGAGATTTTCTGACCATCTATGCTTTCCTTTTGAACTAGGGTTTACTTTATTCTCTCTTAAATTGATTCTGAACGATTTTGCATGCTTTTATTCCTTATTTATGTTTGATTAATTATGTTTCCTTGTTTGGATGTTGATTTTGGCTACTATATAAACCCTTCCCGATTTCCCTTTTAGAGGACCTAATTTTACCGCTATTACTCTTACTATACTTTTCTCTCACTAGTTCACTTCTTCTGAGACACTTGAATATTTTATGGAATTATGGAATTCTTGGCCAGCTAAAAGCCAAGGCCAAAATATTGCCTAAACAACCTCCTTTGGAGCAAGCTCGAAGCCCTTCTCGAGGCTCTTGTGAACTCTGAAGCATCAGGGATTTGGAGTTCTCTTTCAATTGTTGTCACCAATATTATGAACTCATCACTTATTTTGTTCATTTAATGTTGCTACTGGTTAGTGTCCTAGACTCTTACAATGTTAACTATTTTCCTTTCTGTTTGTCTATGACATATATATTCTATGTGCTAATGTTGTTTAAATTTTGTAAGCATGATTCAGTTTTCCTGCTATTCATGGATCCCTAACACTGTATTCTTTACTGCCATTATTTTTTTAACAATCCCCTGCAGTTTCCTGTTCTTTTTTAGTTGAATTCAGTAGGCTTCAGTATATGTAATATACTTTTCATCATCAAAATGGATTCCAGCTTTCTTAGGTGCTTCTAGAGTAATATCTTTTCCCTACCTTGTCCCGCATTTCTACGTTTGTATTCTAGACCTTGTTGAGTTCTTCTTGCTCAATATGATAAAATCTCTAAGGCTGTATTAATTAGCTAAAACATGTGTCCATGCTATTTAAGTTCTATTTTATGCTTGGTTTGTTAATCTTATGCCTTTAAAATGTCTTCTAGGGAAAATTTCTATGTTAGTCTAAGTAACTGGTACGAATGATTACGCTTGCATGTCTTATTCCCCTTAAGTGATATACAGTTCCATGATTTAAGACATTGTTATGGTTTGTTGTAAACGCTAATACTAGTTTGTTGTTGTACTGCTTGTGGTCATGTTAGGCTCCCTATTAGAAATCTTCATGTGAAATTGCATATCTCTCTAACTATAATTACTTTGAATAAGGCTCACTTATTTAAAGTCTTTTCGGACCTATTTTGTTAATGTCTTGTGCTAAACTTGATTTCTGGGAAATTAGCATGTGTATATGTTTGTCATGTTAACTCAATAAACTTGCCTCCTAAGCCCCCTTAACGTGTAACTATGTTCAGCATGTTATACCCTTTACTTTGTTGCATGATTGTTCAATATGGTGTTAGTTCTTCTATGTCAAACTTGCTATGTCAAAGCTGTCCACCTAGTTGGTATGTTCAAGTCCTCTTGTTTGACCAATCTTGTTCCCTTAGCTTCTAAGAATGGTAATCACTACTAATAGACTTTAGGAATGTCAATTGGTTACCATATATGTTTTCCCACTTTTAAGCCTGGTACGACTTTGTGTATGGACCTGGGTGCGTTAATGATATACTCTTAGTCTTGAGCTGTGCTGGGTTCTGGGTTTACTGTTCGTGTGAATGGTGAAGCTTGCTGAAGGCCCTTGTGTCACCGGGTTATTTCTCTTTTGGGCCTGTTAATATGTAATATTTGCACTTGTATCCATTATTTTTTTGGTCTGAAATATTTTATGAACAAAAACAGATGGGAAAATTAGTAAAAAGGGGGTAGTGTATTCTAATTCTCACATTAATGGGTAGCAAACATGCCTATAAGATCTATGTGGTCTGTTCGCTATTTTCTTTACATGTTTCGATTTCATGTGTAAAATGTTTGCCTATAGGAGTCACAAGCACACACATCACTTAATTTGCCAACATATATTGTTTCAAGCATTTGTTGTACCTGTTTCCATTACATGTGCACTCTTAGATAACATGTCTATAGGACGCAACAATGCAATATTGTACTTACCTAGGTGCCATGCCAATAGGACTTCGAATGACTAATCTATAAATTGCCCCCGCCCCCCAAAATTGTTTTTAGTAATGCTCATCTAGATACCATGGCTATAAAGTTTAATAATCAATCAGCTGCTCCATATGGTTTGTGCTGCTTCGCTTAAATAGCATGCCTCTAGGGATAAAACTATATATATATATCAATTTCAATTGCCAGTGACTAGATCTCATGCCCTCGGGACATTGTCACCTACCTAAGGAATCTGTCTATAAAATCAGCATTAGTAATTCATGATTCTGGGGTCGTTTCACTACTTCTTCATGCAAACAATCTAGAGATCATGCCTATAGGTTTGTAATCTGCAAATCCATTGCGTGTACATTGCTAAAAAATTAGAACCACTTAGAAACCATGTCTATAGGATTTATAAGGATTTTATCTGTCCATACGTTAGCCTAAAAAATGCAGCATTACCTGTGTGATACTGGAATCATATAGAGATCATGCCTATAGGACTGAAGTACTCTAAGTCTTAAGTTCAAAATGTTTTACATTTTAATCTGAAAATCAGTTTGTGTCTTCTTTGTTTATATTTGGAGACTAACATGAGCCACTCTTTGCTATTATGTGCAGTCCTATTTGTTTTGGATGCGCGATTAGTTTTATCATTTTTGAGAAATCTAAGTAAGTCTAGAACGACCCAAGTAGAGGTCCAAAGCCTCCTGGACCATAGGTATAGGACGAGTAATGTATCCATAGGATACGACTTAGAATTGAATTAGAACGTTTTATGTAAACAACTTCAACATAGTAATTAGGTACCAGGAGTTGATAGTCTTTTCCCGCTGAATAATATGAGAAAATCCTTTCTAAAGGAGTTGCGAAGTATTATTTATGCTGCACGGGGTGATCTTTTATGCTAAAAAACTTAGCCCCCTCTCCCCCCCCCTCTAAACTTGCTATTCACACTTAGTCATTTAACACAAACTATTATATTTGTATCCTTATAATCATTAAAGATTTGTACCAATTATCATTGTGTTGTAATGAAATTCTTTGATTTTTATATTTTCTTTGTTTATTTGACCACCTAGTCTAATTACATAATCCACATAGTTTATGTTCATCCAGGACCTACAGTTGTGGACCTTGAACAGTGAATAGAACCTTCTCTTTGAGGTAATTTAAGCTCTTACCCGATCTTTGGTGATGTTGAATAGATAAACAAAGCTATTTTTAACTCGGTGCCCTAACGCACCTTAAAAAATCGTTAGGTGGCGACTCTCAACCTCTTTTAACACCTTCCTTTAAAGATTTGTCACCCATCTAAAGCCGCTTTCGTGAGAAAACATGGCGCGCCAGAGCTCTACATGATCTATTATCCTTTGTTGGTCTTGACCATGAAAAGTCTCACCACCACTGCCAGCCACCTCTACTACCGCCTCACCGCCGACCCACTGCCTCACTGTTACTCCGCGTCCACTCGTTTCTCTCTTCACACTGGGCTCAAGCGAGGTTTTGTTGTTGATTTTCATTGAAACTAGCCTACATTTCTTCGAAGTCATGGTTTCGATGAAAATCAACAATAGAAGCTTGCACGAGCCGCACCACTGTCCCGCTATTATCTCGCTACCTAACTGATAGAATATAAGGGTACACCAAACTCGATAGAGAACCAGGTTTTCTATCAGGTTCAATAGTACACACACACACACACACAACAGTAAATAAATGACAAGAAAAATTTTACGTGGAAAATTTCTATCTCAATGGGATTAAAAACTATGACCTACCCTCGTAGGATTTCAACTTCACTACTGAGCAACTTTTAGATTACAACTATGCAACGTAGGAATTAACCTCTTAATCCCTCACTAACTTATTACCCAACTATTATAAGTCGTTTGGTAATAACTCTATTACAAAGACTTTATAACATGACTAACTCTAGCCAAGACTCAAACACATAGGTTTAAGGTTTATAAAGGGGTTCTTACAGAATGCTTCTAACCAAGCTAAGTAGAAAATACAAGTGAAGAACTATTACAAAGTTACAACTCCAATAAGGACATATAATGACTTGATATAGGAACTGGTCCGTAGTTTCTTTGTTCTTTATTCTTGAAGCACATGCAACTTTCTTGCTAGATAGTCACGTGAGTGAGCTTTAGTGAAATCTCAAAGTGTTCAAGTAAATGTGTTGTACCTCCCTTGATGTTAATAATACATGTATAACCTCACATATAATGATGTAATCAAGGTAGGTAAAACGTATTCCATAGAATGTTTACTATTGCACTATTGTTGTACAGTAGGGTGTGCAGGCAGCAATTTTTCAGTTGGAGAGCTGACTTCGTACAATCTCCTGGGGAACTGGTAGGGACCTGTTCCCTCAGTTGTTCCTTCCACTGTAAAGAGTTAATCATATCCCACGTTGAATCCCAACCTGGAATTTTGTGATCTTAAGTTTGTGATCTTAAGGTCTTGTAAATGTATAACAGGTTTCTTATCTGGTTCTGGATAGTAACTTTGTTAGATCATCAAAATGTAAAGTAAATTACTTATGAATAAAGTACTTGTAACCTATCAATTTCGATAGTAAGTTTGTTATATCATCAAAACATAAAGTAAAGTACTTATCACCAAAGTACTTGTAACCTATCAATTTCTCCTTTTTTGATGATGACAAACTCATAATTGAAAATCCCAGAAAGAGCCACATAGAACCAGACTACGAACCAGAAAGACCTTAAGTTTTCCCCTGAAACTCTGCATTCCCCCTTAATTAGTACCTGAACCTCTGTGAGTTCCCCCTAAAGAAGTCTATCATGGTTAACTCATGCCATGTGTGTGCACACAACGTGATATAAAAATAGAGACAAAAGAGCAGCATCATAAACAACAAAATGGAAACCACTTCAATTAACCAAATTTGGACTTTTATAGGTAGGAGCAGAATCATTGTTATCATCCATTGTTTAAAACAAATAAAAACAATTACCAGAAACAAAAAAAATCACCAAAAACAACTAAGGAGATAAACACTGGAAACTTGACACTGAGGGGACATTCTTTAGGGGACACTGGAGGAAGGGGGCTTGGAAGATGAAGCAAGGGTTTGGAGTACAAGATCCATGTGAGCATTAACGTATATTTGCTCATTGAGGAGTCTTTTTTTCAGGTCCTCTACCTGTTTCCTAAGCTCAGCATTCTCCTTTGTTAGGCATGCATCTTCTGAGCTGTGAGAACCACTGGAACCGGTGCCTTTTGTAACTAACTGAGCTGACTCTCAATAATTGCGTTCCTAGCCTTCAACTTCCGGATCTCCTTTGTGGTATTATTCTGAGCATTTATCAGTTGGGAGATAGTGTAAATGCTTCCAACTCCTCCGACTTTGTCAATACACTCACACTGCTCAAGAGTAGTTTTTGAAAAGGATTGCTTTTTAGTTCCTATTTTGGCCTGTCCTAGAGGTACTTTGAAGAACTCAAAGACCTTTGTGAGAAGAAAACCATAAGGTAGTCTAGGATTCTCATCCTATAGGCTTTCTACCTTCTACATATGCTCAATCAATATGCCAGGCAAATTGATGGTGGTAAAATTATCCAAGGCTTCCATAAGGAATAGGTCAGCTTTGGATGTAACAAATCTTCTGTTAGTGTGGGAATAAAACACTTTGTTAACCATCTCAAAAAGCAACTGATATACTAGAAGGAGTGCCTTCTTAGTCACATGTTCCCTATGTTGTATTGCATTGTACTTGACAATGGCATTTCTGAAGTTTTATGTGTGGGCACCCAGAACAGATGACAATCCTTCGGCAGGAACACCTAGAATTGACCCCAATAAGGCAGTGTCTACCACTATGTCCACACCATTTATCAACACACAAATTTGATCACCCTCTACTATGCAGAGGTCGGTATAGAAACTCCGTACCTCCTCCTCATACACTTTGGGAATATCATTTGTAAAAAAATTTGTCCATTGTTGAGAATCACAAATTTTCACCAATTGTCTCATCCCAGCATGTTCTAGAATGTTAGAGGCAAATGTGCGGCCCCACAATACTTTCTGATTTCTCAACTTCCTTTTCTCAGAACTCAAAGACTCACTAACTTTTGCTTTCTTAATGGAACCAGGTTTCTCATCATCATCCATTTTTCTTTTTACTGACTTGCGAACAGACTTTCCCTTATCCACTGACTTTTTATTCATATGTTCACCAGATTTTTCCACTTCTTCATCATCAGACTTGTCACCACTCTCTTTCATTGTCTTGTCACCGGAATATTTCACCAACTTTTCACTGGAAGCAGCATCAGCACTCTTAAAAGTACTTTTAGTATTTGTAGAAGTGTCCCTTATAGACTAAGAATGATAGTGCTTATGCTTCAACTATTTATGGATTAAGGAACTAGGTTCCTCTTCTTCTTTCTCATCAACATTTACCACAAGGAAGACCTTTTCATTCACAACATTTCCATCATTTACCAGTCTTCTCTTTCTCTTGCTCCTTTGACTCTTCTTGAGAGCAGAATCCAGAGCCTCCTTTTGTTGCAACCGAGTAATGGGTCGCTTAGGGATTGACTCTGGATCTACAATTGACTTACTCCTAGCCCTAATAAAACTAGCATATGCCAAATCATCTGTGTCTTCCTCACTATCAGAATTCATCTCAGGCACCACTATATTCAGAGGCTTAGCATAGAAGTTAGGAGAAGGAGAAGTATCAACACTGACCTAGGGAGATGACCCCTGACCTAGATCCTTCACGAATGAATCAAGTTCATTACTTGGGACCCCAGTAGTGTCATCTTTAATTGGTTGTTCAAATGGAACAAGTGCTCCCCAGTCGTCTGTAGACTAAGGCTCTTCCCCCTGAGACTCTGACACTCATCCACCTTCCTCTACCACAAGCCCTTCTGAAGCAATGGAGAGCATATTTTATATTCCCTCTTTTTCTTGTTGTTTCATGGAAATTTCAAAAGAAAGAGGAGTAATATCGGTAGAATCGCAGCCTGTCATGGTTGTCTCAGTCTTTTCAAGACTAATCACTGGATTTTCACTCGAGTGCCCAACCATGGAGAGAGTTGACATTTCCTGAACAAGGTTCCCTTGTTTACCATGTTCACCTTGTATACTATGTTTGACCTGTGACACTGGAGGAGGAAAAACATTCTCAAACTTACTTAGATAAGGAATATAATCGGAGTGGGTAAGAGAGGGAGTGGAGTGTGGAGGAGACTCTCCTTTAGGGTTTGGACTAGTGATTATGTTGGGGAGGAGTTTAATGCTGGAATGTTGACTGGTGTGGACTCAATCACAATATTGCCGGGTACACTGGAGGTTGCTTGACTTTCAGACATGGTGAGATTGCATCAAAGGGTTGTGGATTGAGAAGAAACAAGGCAAATATGAGGTTTTAAATTTGGAAGTGAAGGATTGTGGTGTTGATTTACTTATAATGAGGTACCGATTCTGAAACGGTGGCAACCTTTTGCTTGGGGAGTTGTATCGTTCAGAAAAGGTGTGACGCTTTGGATGAAAAGACACAACTTAAAGAGACTATCATGCTGATGATGTGGCATTGTTTTTGTCCATTTTAAATTGTGTATAAAAGAACAAAGAAGCTACTAACCTGTATCAAGAAAACCATGTTCCCAAATAGGTCTGGCAGTGAGTTTAACCTTTTTTTTAGCATGCACTGCAACATCTGCTTCTATAGTCATCATGTGTGCCTACCTATAATGGTATAGAGGTGAGTTAGACTTAGCCAGAAAACACTTTAGCTAAATTTAACCTGAGAATGAGTTTTATAGTCAATCATAGGGAACCAGGTACTCAGTTGGGTTTCATGATCCCTAGTGCAAGGTGATTTTTCTCGGAATGTTTTCTTCTCAGGGATGTGGTGAAGATGTCAGCAACTTGATCTTCAGCAATCAATGTATTTGACCCTATTGAGTTATACTCAAGGTCTTCAAATTTGCTGCTTGATCCACAACATTACAGCACATCAGGAGGCGGATGGTACATATTCTGCTTCAGCTGTTGAGAGTGCCATTGAATTTTGCTTCCTTGAGCCTCATGAAGCAGGACAAGAACCTAGAGAATGTCCCATTTCAGACATGTTTTCCTATCTAATACTTGAATGATAGTAGAGAACTAGGTCATGTGTACCTCTAAGATATATCAAAATTATTACAACAACCTTCAGATGAGACTCCTTAGGATTTGACTGAAACCTTGTACAGAACCCAACTCTAAACAAAATGTTTGGTCTACTTGCAGTGAGATACAGGAGTTATCTTGTTATGCCTCTATGCATGGTTTGATTCAGAGAAGAACTAGGTTCATCCATCTCTAGGCATGTAGTTGTGGCAATGGGAGTGTTGATCACTTGTGATGCTTCTATGTCAAATCCTTTTTAATGACTCGATTTTCAACTTCTGTTGTTGTAGTCGTGGGACCAGGTTCCTTTTGCTGGAATCAATGAGTGTTCTCCACCTTGATCAGTATTTCTGTTTCCTCTTGAGACGAGTACATCAGGAGGATTCCTCCATCTTTGTTAAGCATCAAATTTTCAAAGCTGATCCTTCCCATTATTGATAACATAACCATTTTACCCAGATATCCTCAAATGAGTTAGCAACTTTGATCAAGATATTTGCAATCCCTCTATCAAATAATATTGACTATGCCAAATCTTCAAGAGTCCTATTCTTCTTTTCCATAACTCCATTTGTTGCGGTGTTCTTGGAGCTAAGAAGTTGAGTAATTCTTCTTTGAATGCAGCTTTCATACACTCTAACATTATCCAAACCTATTCCATGATCCGATCTGATGCAAGCCATATTTGTTTCTATCTATACTTGGATCTTCTTGAAAAAAGCCACAATTACTTTAGAGATCTCATCCTTGATTCTGAGGAACAGAGTCTAAGTGGACTTGGAGTAGTCATTCACTATCAACAGATATCTTCTTTCTTTCCTGTTTGGCTCCCTCACTACTCCACATAGATCCATACGAAGAAGATCAAGTGGCCTTGAGGTGCTCACTGCCCCCTTTTGGGCTTGAATGGAGATCTGACGTACTTTCCTATTGCACACTTTGTGTTCTTTGATACTCAAATTGGTCAGACCACGAACCAGGTCCTTCAAGGCTGGTTTATTCAGTGATGAAAAACTTGCATATCCCAGCCTTCTGCACCATAGTTCATCATCATTTTCAACAGCTCTCAACCAACTTGTATCACCACTTCTGTAGAGGCTCAAGCACAACACCATAGGTATCCTTGTATCTTTTAGCTAGAGTATCACCTCACTAGTCACAGGATTTCAGATTGTGCATATCCTGGATAAGAATCGCACTTTAGTTCCCTTATCACATATCTTCCAACTCTTAAAGTATACCATTTTTAGCTATTTCCAAAAGGGTACACTCTCTAATTGCAAGGATTTTAGTTAAGGAAAATTGATTGTATTTCCAGTCATGTGCTTTGAGTAGTCGATGTTCATATATCAGTGTTGGTTGCTCCCCTTCACTGTTCCCTGCATGAGGAAATCAAGGATTAGATTTAGGAACCCAAATGAATTTGGGTCCCTTGTTATGAGAGAAGGGATGAATGAGTGGTCTTTTAGTCCAAGCAGGTATTATATGTTTCCTATTTGGCGGACCAGGTCCTCTAGCAATAGTTACTCTCTAAGCAAAGACTTTATTTTTTAGATGAGACTGAACCCTAGCCATGCAGTTTTCCTTGAGGTGCCCATTGTTACCACATTGGGTACATAACCAATTGTCGGTTATAGTAACGTACTTGTTATAAGGGTTGTAGGGAATTTTTTCCCTTTGAAACCCAATCCCCTGCCTGTTTCCCCTGTTGTTGGTGTATATGGCAGTGATAGCATTAGAGGACCAGGTCCACTTAAGCGATTTTTCAAGGTCATTTTTTACTTTCCCTAGTTCTTCCTAAAGTTGTTTGTTTTTCTCAAGCTTAGCACACAGACTAGTCTTTACCAAATATAACTCATTTCAAGCTTAATGTGTGCCTCACTTTCAACTTCCTTTCACTTTTCAGAGTTTCCAAGCCTATTTACCATTTTCAATTCCTCAATTGTCTCTTTCAAATCTACTACCACCATTATTAGGTCATCTCTGACCTGCTCAATGATTGTTACTCTCTCAGTCAAGATTTCTTTTTCTTTACTTACACACTCAATGGTTTCTTTTAAGCCCACCATAACAACCATTAGATCATCTCTTTTATGTTCTATACTAGCAATTTTCTCTTCTAAGGCATTCTTTTCTTTTTTCTGGTTCTCTATTGTTTCTTTAAAATCAACTACAACAACTACTACGTCATCAATGGTTTGTTCAGCTTCCCCTAGTTCCATATTTAATGCATCTTTATCATTGATAAGACTATGGTACGCATCAATTAGTACATTTTCTAATGACATGAGCGTTTTAGGAGAGTAATATTTCAGATTTCTCTGAACATCGAGAAAATTTACCTCATCATCGTTGTCATATTCATCGTTATCAGATTAATCCATTAAAGCAAAGATTGAATCATACTCAGTTGTTTAATTTTCCACTACCATAATTGAACTACCACCATGGTCATTTTATTCTTCAGATTCGATGGAGGAGTCTCCCCATGTAGCAAGAGACTGCTTTACAACATTATCAGCATCATTCTTTCTCTTGAAGCATTTGTCAGGAACTTGGTTCTTCTTGGCTGCTTTGTCAAAGTTGTTATTGTACTGATCATTCTTTAGGATAGGGCAATCCTTGATGAAGTGTTCTGGCTTGCCACATTTATGACAGAGGTCATAATTTCTTGGCTTGCTAGAACTTCCCCTTTTTGGAATGCCTCCATTCATGCGAACCATCTTCTAGAATCTTCTTGTCAAGTAGGCCATGTCCCCGTCTTCAACACTTGAGTCATTGATGTCCGTCTTGAGGACCAGGTTCTTCTCCCACTTGGGCTCTGTTCTTTCATTGTCCTTCTTCTTCTTCATTTCATAGGTTTTCAAGTTTCCAACAAGTTCATCCATGGTCAGTGTTTGTAATTCCTTAACCTCTATAATGGTGTTAACTTTGCTTTCCGAAGAACTGGGCAGTACACTAAGGATTTTTCTGACAAGCTTGTTTGTCGGAAAACTTTCACCAAGAGAGTGAAGCTCATTGATGATGGAGATGAATCGAGTATGCATATTGGATGGATTCATCGTTCTTCATTCTAAAGAGCTTATATTCTGTTGTGAGCATATCAATCTTGGATTGCTTTACCTGCATTGTTCCCTCGTGAGCTGTCTGAAGAGCCTCCCAGATCTCTTTTACTTATTGACATCTTGATATCCTATTATATTCATCAGGACCAATGTCACACACAAGAATTTTCTTTGCACAAAAATTCTTTTCTTTGACTTTTCTATCAGCGTCATTGAATTCCTTCCTTATCTTGGGAATAGCTACAGCTGGGTCGCCAAGTTTCTTTGTAGGGACAAAGGGTCCGTCACATATGACATCCCATAACTCAGAATCTTCAGCCACGATGAAGTCGTGCATCCTGGTTTTCCACCATCCATAATATTGACTGTTGAACCTTGGAGGTCTGTAAGTAGACTAGCCTTCTTCATAGTTTGGAGGAGCATCCACGAGGATCCTTTCTAGGTGTTAACCTGATAAAAAGAACTCGCTCTGATACCAATTGATAAAATATAAGGGTCCACCAAACTCTATAGAGAACCAGGTTCTCTATCAGGTTTAACGAGTACATACATACAGAGTAAATAAATGACTAGAGGAATTTTACGTGGAAATATTCCAGCTCAACGGGATTAAAAACTACGACCTACCCTTGTAGGATTTCAACTTCACTACTGAGCAACTTTTAGATTACAACCTATGCAACCTAGGAATTAACCTCTTAATCCCTCACTAACTTGTAACACACCTATTACTAGCAATGTAGTAATAACTCTATTACGAAGACTTTACAACATGACTAACTCTAGCCAAGACTCAAACACAAAGGTTTAAGGTTTACAAAGGGGTTCCTACAAAATGCTTCTAAACAAGCTAAGTAGGAAATACAAGTGAAGAACTATTAGAAAGTACAACTCAACTAAGGACATATAATGACTTGATATGGGAGCTGGTCCGTAGTTGCTTTGTTCTTTGTTCTTGAAGCACTTGAAACTTTCTTGCTAGATAGTCACGTGAGTGAGCTTGAGTGAAATCTCAAAGTGTTCAAGTAAATGTGTTTTACCTCCCTTGATGTTAATAATACATGTATGACCTCACATACAATGATGTAATAAAGGTAGGTAAAAAGCATTCCACAGAAAGTTGACTGTTGCACTATTCCTGTATAGTAGCGTGTGTAGGTAGCAACTTTCCAACTAGAGAGTTGACTTCGTACAGTCTCCTCGGGAACTGGTAGGGACCTGTTCCCTCAGCTATTCTTTCCACTCTGAAGAGTTGAATCATATCCCACGCTGGATCACAACCTGGAACTTTGTGATCTTAAGGTCTTGTAAATGTGTAACAGGTTCCTTATCTGGCTCTCGATAGTAAGTTTGTTAGATAATTAAAATATAAAGTAAAGTACTTATGACCAAAGTACTTGTAACCTATCAATTTAGATAGTAAGTTTGTTAGATCATCAAAACATAAAGTAAAGTACTTATGACCAAAGTACTTGTAACCTATCACTAATCGTCGCTACGCCACCACTATTCGGACGCTCGAATTGGGTAAACTCGAACCTTAATGCTTTCCTCCAGTAGGGCTGTCCTTTGCCCCATTGGACAGTCGTGGATCAGTGTTTGGTGAACAAAAATCAGTCTTTTTTTAAAAAGGAAGGGCTGATAATGTGAATTAAAATAGGCAGAGAGTGATCTTTCATGGGTTGACAAACAAAGTGGGCCGTGGGGAAGGCTAAAAGTTTATGCAGACCAGGAATTTCGGCCGAAAGCTCAAATTCTACAGGCCCAATGCCAATTAAGTTAGTTGGCTCATTTCTTTTCTTCTTGAAAAAAATAAAAAAATAAATAAACAGTTGGCTCTTTATTGTAAATAAACTCTAGCAGCCCAACACCATATAATTCTACAGATGGTCTATTCATTAATAAATCGATGGATGGCCCAACAGCCAAAGCTGACCAAAATTGGCAAGTAGTTCAAATACTCAAATAGCTGGCTCATTCCCTTTTAAAATAGCCAACACAAGTAATGGACAGCCCAACAAAGCTGCCCACTCTTTAAATAACAAGTTCGTCCAACTTTTATATTTTTATTTCATCAAATAATCTCAATAAAAATCACTTTTCTTTCATTAAAATAACTTTATAACTTAGCCTCCTTAATAATTAATTTAAGCGTTAGGCAACTACTAGATGCGCTTTAACCTTTTCATTCACGGACACGCTTGCGTAGTGTAATGTTTAACATTCTTTAAATAAAATCAAGGATCGCATACCTTATCCAATAGTTTTAATTAATCCTTTGCTAAAATTGTGAATTCTCATGCGTAGCGCGATAGTTGATATTTAGTTAATTCCTTCGAATGTAGTATTTTTTCCAAAAGCAATAACATACTAATAACCCTTGTCATGACTGCGAATTCGGTTGTGTAGCGTTATTCTAATAAATTTAATGAATTTCGTCTTGATCACGCATTCGCTTGCGTAGCGTGATTATGAAATCTTATCATTCAAAATATTCTTTAATTTTTCTAATAATCAATTATAAAAGCGGATAGGTAAAATATGAAAATCAATTAAATATACAGTTTATCCAAGATTAATTCAAGACATTTTTAGTCAATAAAGGCGATCGTGATAGAACTACGAAAATCAAAGAATGCCTTACACTTTCTCCCCAATCAACAAAATTCCTTACCAGACTTTGTTTTCGCAAAACAAATAATAAAAGAGACAAATCTTCCTTTGAATAGGAATTCGAATAAAAGGTGACTTGGAACACCCGAAATCAATTTCTAGTGTCCATTTTGAATTGTAAAATAATCCCAATTTCAAAGTTGTCACTATAATTGGAAAAACTCTTTAACCCACATTAATCCATAATACATTGTCTTCTCACGCATCCCCTCTGAATCTTCTTAAAAGTAAATTGGGCATTTGCTTGACATATACCCCTTTCTTTGAGAGAGCTAAGGTGCTTGCCATCCGGTGAAGGATTTTAGTCACGCATATTTTAGGCGGGGAGCACCACCAGCTAAGCCGGAAAGCAATGCTACCGGCACGCTGACCCTCCTCGGATTGATACTTTCTCCACCATAGTTTAAACCTAGAAAAACAATCATCATACCGGATATTCCTAGTAGGTTTGCTTTATTTGCATCATGTGCATTTGACTTTGCAGCGCTCGGCATAGGGGTCGGGTTCTGTTTTAGGACAAGTACCTTGTTGAGACCATTATGTTCATGTTATGTGCTGCCTGTTACATTATTTTGGAAGCTTGCATGTTGACCGGTTTTAGGGTAGATCAGTTGAATGAGCATAGAGAAATAAAGAATATCCTCCCAATTTTTGTACGAATGTCTGTTCTTCTTTAAAATAAAAATAAATAACAAAAAAAGTATGGTCTAGTGCAAATGGTTTTAAAAATTAATGTTCATAAAATTCAAAAAGAAAAACATGGTTATTTCATCGAACTACTTGAGTCTAATTCTCATTACCTGGTAAGGTACGTAGGCAACCTCAAAAAAGTTCGACCCACATTTTTCAAAAAAAGAAAGAAGCATAAAAATTACGTATGCACATAAAAAAAAATTTAAAAAAAGGATAAATTTTGTTTTGCTATATTTGGTCACTTTTTACTTTTTTGCCTTCGTATACATCCGTTTTTGCCAAGCCTTCCTTAAAATCTTCTTCGGAAGTGCTAAAGGGCCATTTTTGTAATAAATAGCTAATTTGTCCATTTTTTAACCATTTTTCCCTTACGTCCGGCCATTTTCCGTGACAGCCTAAAACCTTCTACGGAAGTGCCGAAAGGCTATTTTTGTAAAAATGATCATTTTGTCTGCTTTTTATTGCGTTGCCTTTGTATCGGGCCGTTTTGCCGAGAGAACCTTAAAATCTTCCTCGAAAGTGCTAAAGGGACGTTTTGTAAAACTAACTGCTTTATCCATTCATTTTGGCTTTTTTACCATTTGCCCTTATGTCCGGCCATTTCGCCAAGACAACCTAAAACCTTCCACAAAAGTGCTTGATAACTCGGAATTATGATGCATTTTACACTCCTTCATGCTCAAGTTTTTGATTAGAAATGTGTACAAAATAGTCCCAAAAGGCTCACAAGTTGTGCTTGATTGCAGGTTTGATCAACAAGGTGACAAGATGTCAAAAGCCAGCTCAAAAAGGAGTGAAATTTGCACAAGTATCAAAACAAGGCAAAGCTTAGTCAAACAGGGCCAGTGCGGTCGTACACCATTCTTTGTGGTCCGCACAAGTGAAGTTCAGAGAGTATGCAACTCAGGCAAAAAGGGCAATACGACCGCACATGATTTTCTATGGTCCCCATTGGAGTCACTGCGGCCGCACTCTATTTAGTGCAGTCCACAAAGGCAAGGGTTCAGAGAGTTGCCAGTTAAGGATTGAAGCCCAATGCGGTCTGCGCTCCATTTCATGCGGACCGCACTATAAGCCACCGCGGCCGCACTCAATTTTGTGTGGTCCGCATTGCCCGAGTTCAGAGAGCTGGATATTTAAGTCAAGAGCCTTAGTGCAGCCGCACGTGATTTTTTGCGGTCCGCACTAGCCCCGCAGGGGTATTTTTATCCAGATTTTCTAGCTTAGTATAAGTAGCTTCTTTTCCCATTTTTAAGTCATCAGATAGTTTGTACTGAAGGCTGGGCTCATGACTTTGATATTTTTAGCTGTTTAGAGTAATTTTAGATTTATTTCAACATTGAATATTCAAGTTTAATTTAGCAATTAATTAATATGAATTTTTCTTCATCTATTTCTTTGTTTTCTTCTCTAATTATGAGTATCTCGACCCATAAGGTATGGTTGTGGCTCAACCTAGTATGGGTAATTGATGGGTCTTGTGTTTTAGGGCTTTATTGATTATGAGTGTTTGATATTTGGACTAATTTCATGTTGAATTGTTGAATTAGTGGTTGCAAACACTAGTTTGTGTTTAGTTGACTTTGGCTCCTCTTGAGAAAGAGAGCCCAAGTCTCTGAAATTGGTCCAACAAGGAATTGGGGCGTACTCAAGAGATTGATAGCCCCAATTAAAGGGTTAAACCTAGAGATAGTAATAACCGACTTGAACCTTGATTCCTTGTGCAAATTTGCATACCCAATTGGTCTTGAGAAAGTCAATTCAAGCAAAATTACTTGATCTATCGAGAGGTGTAGAGTGAGTGGAATCGTGCAATGGTTATATCATACTCCCCAAATGTGACAATCATGCCTTAGACTCAAGTATCCGTCAATTGACCACCTAGGCAAAAGTCACTACTCTAGTGCCTTTTAATCATTTGAACAACTCGCAATAGTTTAATATTAGCTTATTTAATTTAATTGACCATTGTAGTTCTATACAATTAGAAGTAAATCAAAATCCAAAATGTTTAGAAGCACAATTAAAAGCAAATACACAACTCCTCTTTAGATAGACACCCGACTCTAACTTCTAGCACCCTGTGGAAATCGATCTCGTCCTTAATCGGGTAAAAGCTGCTTCGACCTCTCTCACTACTCAATAGTAGTGCAAGGTTGGCACCAATCACTTTTTGGCACCATTGTCGGGGAGCTAACTGCTTTGGCTATTTATCTAAATAGTCTTGTGTATTGTTCTTCTTTCCTTTTTTGTTACTAACTTGTTTGTATCACAACTTCAGGTACAAAATGGCAGCAAATGTTAATGACCCTCTTGGAAATGTGATTGCTGGGGACTAGGTAGATGATATTGAAAATGATGAGGTTCCTCTTATACCTCAAGGACAACATAGAGGCCGCCAGGCCAATGCTAATGCCAATGACAATATTCTAGACCCTCCACCACCACCTCCAAGAGTGGCTCTGAGAGTGCTTCCAAACCAAGGCTATGCAAGTGTAATTGTTCCGCCCCGGATCCGGCGGACAATTTTCAAATAACCAATGTGATGATAACTTTGCTGGAGCAACGTGGGTATTTCACGGGCGCTGTGAATCAAAATGCTTACTAACATCTCGAGGAGTTCGTGGACACCTGTTGGGGGAGCAAGCAAACTAATATGTCCGAGGATGCTTTCCGATTGAGACTCTTCCCATTTTCACTTAGAGGGAAATCACTTGGTTGGCTTGAGCGACTTCCCAACAATTTCATCACTACTTGGGATGAGTTGGCGGATAAGTTCGTTGCAAAAGTTTTCTCACCGGGGCATATGGCTGCATTGAGAGACGAGATCTTGGCGTTCAAGCAAGAGCCCACGGAACCTTTGCATGAGATTTGGGAGCGCTATAGAGCAATGGTGAAGGAATTGCCCAACAATGATGCCCTACTCGGTTTTCAAAACTTTGGCTATTGGGCAACCTAGGCCGACTTCCGTGAGATTATAAATGGCGGATAGAACGATGAAGAGACCATTGGGTATTATTGATGATGTGCTTGTCGGGTGGACAAATTTATCTTGCCAGCTGACTTTGTGATCTTGGACTGCGAGGTAGATTATAAAGTGCCTGGCATATTGGGGAGACCTTTCCTTGCTACGGGGAAGGCCTTAGTTGATGTGGAAGCAGGAGAACTCACCTTCCGGGTAGGTAATGAAAATGTGGTCTTTCATGTGTGCAAATCAATGAAGCAGCCCAACAGTACCAAGGTGTACTCTTTTGTGGACCTTGTCAAAGTAGTAATAGTGGATGACACCAGTGCAATGATCAATGTGGAGGACCCATTGGAGGTCGTACTATTGAATCTTGATGTCAATGATTATGAGGGCCGAGTGGAGTGCGTGAATGCTTTACATGGAATGGGTTCTTACTCTTATGAGCCTAGGAAATTATCTTTGGATCATGAAAATAGGAAGACTCCACCAACAAAACCTTCAATTGAGGAGCCTCCAGTGTTGGAGTTGAAACCGCTACCTCCACACCTCAGGTATGAGTTCTTAGTCTCAAATTCTACTTGTCAGTTATTCCTTCCTCTTGTCTTACTAACATGCAGGTTTATGCCACATTGGCGGTGCTTCAAAAGCGAAAAAAGGCAATTGGATGGACTTTAGCTGATATTCGGGGGATATGCCCCGCATTTTGTATGTACAAAATTATTCTGGAAGATGATGCAAAACCCTCATTGGAGAATCAAAGGAGGTTGGATGAGGCAATGCAAGAAGTTGTGAAAAAGGAGATGATCAAGTGGTTGGATGTCGGGGTTGTGTACCCCATCTCTGATAGCTCTTTGACTTCACCGGTGTAGTGTGTACTGAAGAAGGGTGGCATGACCGTGATTGCAAATTCACAAAATGAGTTGATTCCTACTAGAACCATCACCGATTGGAGGGTATGCATGGACTACCACAAGTTGAATAAAGTGACCCGTAAAGATCACTTTCCTTTTCCTTTTCTTGATCAGATGTTAGACTGACTTGCTGGGCGTGCCATCTACTGTTTCTTGGATGGGTATTTTGGGTACAAACAAATCTTAATTGCTCCGGAAGATCAGGATAAGACCACATTCACTTGTCCATATGGCCCCTTTTCTTTCTCTAGGATATCTTTTGGATTGTGTAATGCATCGGCTACATTTTAGCGGTGTATGATGGCCATTTTCACCAATATGGTGGAAGACATTTTGGAGGTGTTCATGGATGACTTTAGTGTTGTGGGAGACTCATTTGATGAATGCTTGAAAAATGATAGAGTTTTGGCCCGTTGTGAAGAAACCAACCTTGTTCTCAATTGGGAGAAATGTCATTTTATGGTGGAAGAGGGCATAGTTCTTAGGCATAAAATTTCAAAGCATGGTATTTAGGTAGACAAAGCAAAAATTGATGTGATTTTAAGGCTCTCGCCCCCTACTTCTGTCAAGGGAGTGTGAAGTTTTCTTGGGCATGCGGGGTTCTACCGGAGATTTATCAAAGACTTTTCGAAGGTGGTGAATCCCTTGTCCAAGTTGTTTGAAAAAGATGCCAAGTTCGTGTTTGATGAAAACTGTATGCAAGCCTTTGAACTTCTCAAGCATAAATTGACCACCACTCCTATCATTACCACACCTAATTGGACCTTGCCCTATGAGCTCATGTGTGATGCAAGCGATGTTGTGGTTGGGGCAGTTTTGGGTCAAAGAGTGAACAAAATATTTCATGCGGTATACTATGCGAGCAAGACAATGAATGATGCTCAAGTGAACTACACGGTGACCGAGAAAGAACTTTTGACTATTATGTTCGCAATGGATAAATTTCGGCCATATCGCATGGGTGCCAAGGTCATAATCCATACCGACCATGTCGCACTCCGGTACTTGATGACGAAGAAGGATTCCAAAGCTAGACCAATGCGATGGGTCTTATTACTTCAAGAGTTTGATTTGGAGATTGTGGACCGGAAGGGTAGTGAGAACCAAGTGGTGGACCACTTGTCCCGCTTGGAGGATGAGGGGAGGCCTCGTGATGGCCTAGAGATCAATGATTCATTTCCCAACGAACAACTCCTTTCGGTGTCGATGAAAGGTATGCCATGGTTTGCGGATGTTGCTAATTTCCTTGTGACTGGTATAATCCCGTGTGAGCTCTCTTCTAACTAAAGGAAGAAGCTAAAGCGGGATAGTTTGAATTTCTATTGGGATGAGTCATACTTGTTCAAGATTTGCACAGATGGTGTGATCCGAAGGTGTGTCCCAGGGTAAGAGCAATTGAGTATCTTGGAGGCTTGTCATTTCTCTCCCTATGGTGGCCATCATGACGGGGCGAGGACGGCTTCCAAAGTTCTTAGGTGTGGGTTTTATTGGTCAACTTTGTACAAAGATAGAAGTGAACTCGTGAAGAGGTATGACAAATGTCAAAGAGCGGGTGGAATTTCTAAGAAAGATGAGATTCTTCTCAATACCATCCTCGAGGTTGATATTTTTGATGTATGAGGCATTGATTTTATGGGCTTGTTTGTTAGCTCGTGTGGGAACACACACATTCTTGTGGTGGTGGACTATGTTTCAAAGTGGGTTGAAGTCGTGGCTTTGCCCAACAATGAGGCCCGGAGTGTTGTTGCATTTCTCAAGAAAAGCATTTTTACGAGGTTTGGAACTCCTTGTGCAATCATAAGTGATGGGGGGTCTCATTTTTGCAATACAGCTTTTGACACTTTACTTGCAAAATATGGTGTCAATCACAAGGTTTCTACTCCCTATCATCCTCAAGCGAGTGGCCAAGTTGAAGTTTCCAATAGGGAGATCAAGAGCATATTGTTAAAGACGGTCAATGCAAATAGGACCGATTGGTCAAAGAAGTTGGATGACGCTATATGGACTTATAGGTCAGCTTACAAGACTCCGATTGGTATGTCTCCGTATCGGTTGGTTTTTAGGAAAGCTTGCCATCTACCGGTTGAATTAGAGCACAAGGCCATGTGGGCTTTGAGGAAGCTAAATCTTGAATGGGATGTTGCAGCCAATCTTCCTGTGGAGAAACTCAATGAACTTGATGAATTCCGATTCCATGCCTACTCAAGTTCTTCCTTGTACAAGGACAAGATGAAATACCTTCATGATAAATATGCTCGTAGCAAGGAGTTCAAAGTGGGTGATTTGGTTCTCTTTTTCAACTCTCGGTTATGTCTGTTACCGAGAAAGCTTAAGTCAAAAAGGAGTGGACCTTTTGAAGTGGTATGTATGACCCAGTTTGGTGCACTTAATTTAAAGAACAAAAATAGGGAAGTTTTCAGAGTAAATGGGCATAGGGTCAAGCACTAGTTGAGAAAAATTGATGACAGCCACGTGGTGGCACTTCTTCATCTCAAATGATTCGATGGTAACATGCGTTGTGCTGCGACGTTAAATCAGGCGCTTCTTGGGAGGCAACCCATGTGTTTTTCTTCTAATTTTTCTTTGATTTTCATTGTAGAGTAGGATTTATTTTTGGACTGACTGGTTGTGAGATGTTATAGGTTTGTGTTGATGTAGTGCAGGACATGGTGGAAATATTATTCAAGTCTATGAAGTTTTCAATGCGGACCACACTACATTGTGTGCGGCCACAAAGAAATAAGTGCGGGGGGCACAAAATCAGTGCGGACCGCACTGATGATGGATGAAAATATGCTATCTTTGTAAAAAATGAAAATTTCATCTATTTTTGGTTCCTTTTTACTGTGTTACCTTTCTGTCGTGTCGTTTTGTCGAGACAGCCTTAAAATCATCCTCAACAGTGCTGAAGGGTCGTTTTTGTAAAATAGCTTATTTGTCCATCTTTGTTCACTTTTTACCATTTTCCCTTATGTACGGCCATTTTTCTGAGACAACTTTAAACCTTCCACGGAAGTAACGAAAGGCTATTTGCAAATTAGCCATCTTATCTAGTTTTTTAGACTCTCTACTCCTTCGGGGTAGGGGTAAGGTCTGCGTACACACTACCTTCCCCAGATTCCACTAGTAGAATTTCACTGGGTCGTTCTTCTTGTTGTTGTTGTTGTCCTGTCGTTTTGCCGGGACAGCCTTAAAACCTTGCACGGAAGTACTGAAGGGTTGTTTTCATAAAAATAGTCATTTTATCTAGTTTTGTCTGGTCATATTTGCTGAGACAACCTTCAAACCTCTCGCAGGAGTACCGAAGGGCCATTTTTGTATAAATAACCATTTTATTTATTTTATCTACTTTTTATTATTTTATCCCTATGTTTGGCCGTTTTTGCCGAAACATCCTTTAAGCCTTCCGTCGAAGTATCAAAAGTTGGTTTTCGTAATAATAGCCATTTTCCTACTTTTATCATTTCACCATTTGTGTCTGGTAATTTCAAAAAATAATAGTGAAAAATAGATTGAGTCCTAAATTGGGATATTTTTAAATAAATAAAAAAATCGGAATTTGCATACAATTTAGGTAAGTTCTGACCCCCTTTTTATCTTATTCCTCGATTTGCCATGAATTCTCCACAAAAAATCAGTTAGAAAAGGGTAAGGGATGAGACACCTTGTATGTTCATGATCAGAATAAGACCCCGAGTAGTCTCAATAATTGGTGGGCTAGTTTAGCCACATGGGAACGGAATCAAGTTTTAAAGCACCTAAAGTTTCTCACAAACATCATGAGAGTTAAGTCCAACAGAGATTTAATCGAGGCCCTAGTGGGTTTTTGGGACCCCGTGAATAATGTCTTTAGGTTCAGAGATTGTGAAATGACGCCTATGTTGGAAGAATTAGATGGGTTTACCGGATTAGGGAGGGACCTTCGTGGGAAAAAAGCCTGCAACTCCGAGAAAGGTTGGTGTGAACAATTTTTGAAGAAGTTATGCCTCTGTCAAATTCTAATGGGTTGCTTGAATGAAGGTTGGGTTCCGTTAGAATATTTGGGGACAAGAAAGGGGTTGAGAATTTCTCGGGCACGGAATCAACCGATTGAGTTACGGTGCCTAGAGGGAGTTGAGAATTTTCGCATCTATGATATCATTTATGGGGATCATGGTCTTTCTAGAGCATGGTGGACACATCAGAATTCAATTGGCTATGGTATTCTCGTTTTTGCAAAGTAGCGAAGATCATACCATTCTGCCCATGATTCTGGGAGATATTTTACGAGCTTTGACACGTTGCCAAATATGTGAAAATTACTTTGAGGGATGAAACATTCTGGTGCAGATGTGGTTCATAGATCACCTTTATCATCATCCAATAGTAGTAAATTTCAGTGACTGTTGGCTGAATTACATTAGAAATCGCCGCAAGTTGTAATCTTCTAGAAGGGGTAAGGGCCTGGTGGACACTACTTGGTTCATTGACTGCTGATAGAATCACTTGAAACTATTATTAGTTCCTTTCTACTAGGGTCATGCATATGTCGATGTATAGCCCGTTCTTTATACTCATGGGTTTAAGAGGTTTTCAACCCTACGCGCCCCTATGTGTCATGCTCCATCCAGGGAGAGAGCAAAAGAAGCCCCAGGTTAAGGACATATGTCCATTTGTGTGGGAATTCAAGGGAGAGGAACTTCCAAGTGAGTCGTATGCACAAAAGGTTTGGTTTGATTGTTAATTTTCCAACTTGGACAAGACGGTAGCTAATCGTGAATGTGGGGAGGCAAGTCTTGTGTACCTTGAGTGGTTTCACAATCAGGCTATCCTAGAGCAGAGGCCAAAAAGATCCATACGAAATGCATTTGATTAGGAAGAGGAGATTGAGGCAAGAATTAGAAACACTAGAAGGGAAGTGGCACAAGAGTACCAATCCTGTATTGACATTTTACAAGATGATAAAGGCATTCTAGAGACGGCCATGGGCATACAACAGGATGATTTTGAGCAGGAAAAGGCTCAGTGGGCACAAGAGAGACGAGCACTCAAAGCTCAAATTGGACAGAAAAAGGTGATCACTACCGCTCAATAGTAATAAGAAAGAGAAGCCCAGTTGAAGGTGGTCTGTAACCATGGGCGTAGAAGTTTTGCTTTATTAATCCAAGGTCTAAGGGGTCAAATAGAGGGAGTTGAGTCAAGTAAGGGCCAGATCACCAAGCTTGAAATAGAAAGACATCACTACCAAAAGATGATCGATCAGTTAGAGGGGGAGTCACTAGAAGTTTAGCGCCAGAGAGATATGGCCTTGGAGAGTGAGCATGATGCGCTGCATCTAGCCGAAACCTGCAGTCAGTGAAATCAAGAGTTGCATTAGGCTCAGGATCACATTAAGGGAAAGATCCTCGAGGTAGCCACATATACCTCTCGAGCATGCAAGAGTTGCTATGCAATGACGCCTAAACGATTTGTAGAAGTATCATTGAACGGGTCACTCATCCCATATATACAAATTTAGAGAGGATATACCACGATGTTGAGGGTTAGCCGCAGGATTAAATGCCTTAACTACAGTGATGCCGGTGGATTCTACTGCAGCTATCTGAGTCTTCTTTACTTGGCAGTCCAATTTGATTGTTCTTATGTTGTTTGAGTTTGTATGAGTCTTTTTGTGTTTTGAGTCGTTTTGCCTATTTTCTTAAAAAGTCTATTTGTGTCGAGTCTGGTCTTGTGTAAATGTTTGTCTTTATGTAATTTTTTCTTCTTAGTTATGTATGAAAAAATTGAAAATCAATGAAAAGATTTTGTTTTAGAAAAATGTGAAAATGATCTAAAAAGATTTTTGTTTTTGTAAATAAATAAATAAATCAACAGATGGTTATATCCCTGAACTATGTAATGATCTGATTCATACGGTGACATGATACGTAGGCAACCCCCAAAAGGTTTGATCAAAATATTTTTCAACGACTCTAAAATGAGAGATCAAAATGAGGCAATTGAAAGGAAAAACGAAGAAAAGAGTGAGAAAGAAATAAGAGTGTCAATAAGCAGCACACTTATAATACGGAATGAAACATGAAGCCTTCCAAAAGCATGTTAGAAACGGTGATACTTTTAGGAGCATAGCATATTTACGTGTGATTCGTAACTGTAAAATGCTTAACCCTACCACGTTGTTGCCTCTTATATAGTAAACTTAAGGTGGTTGGTTTGTGTTAAAATTGGAAACACATCATTACTTCACCATATCTAAGGGAAAGATAGCAATGGCTAACAATAATGAAATCGAGCTGGTCAAAGACGACCCCTAGGGTCAGCCAATTGAGCAAGAATCGAATGAAGTAAGAAGATTGAAATAATAATTACCTAATGTGTATCAAGCTTAGGTCTCCGGTCAGCCTCCGCCTTAGGGTTCCTTAGAAGGAACTTTTGCCATACCCCTAGCTACTCAACCACCGCTCCATGCAACGAGAGATCACATTTTACCAACAGGGTATGTGCCCAACTACAGCTTCCATGTCTCCCCTAGTACCTCGAATATGCGACCTCTAGTCGCACCAGTCAGGAACACCCCTCTCGCCATGTCTGGCATGCCGGTATATACAATCCCGCCACCACTTCCTGTGATGAGTCCAAACAACGAGCCACCTATCTCATGCTTGTAATGGCCAATACTACTCTCCAAATATGGCTTTCAAGGTCTCGGATCTATATAACCAGACACCTCAGTACGACTCACTAGTGGAAAATGAAAAGCCTGCCAAGACGTGTGATCAAGATGATATGGCCAGGAAAATGAGAAGTCTTAAATAAAACATAAAGAACTTACAACGACTAGGTGTTCATAAAAGATTTTCATTCAGTGATCTATGTATGTTCCCTCCCATCCATTTACTACTAGGGTTCAAGATCCCAAAATTTGAGAAATATGATGGACACGGCAACCATATCACCCACTTGAAAAGGTATTGCAACCAGCTGAGGGGTGCAAGAGGAAAAGAAAAATTGCTGATGACTTATTTTGTATAGAGTTTGGTGGGAGTAGCCTCTTAATGGTCTATTGACCAAGATATCTCTCCCTGGCATGTTTGGAATAATATGTCCTAGGCCTTCATCAAACAATTTTAGTACAACATTGATATTGTGCCAGATTGCAATTCCCTATCCAATAAGAAGAAAAGCCGACTGAAAGCTTTAGGGAGTATGCCATTAAGTGTAGGGAGAAAACGACTAGAGTTATGCCACCCATGGATAACCATGAGTTGATCATTATTTTTCTAGAGGCTCTAGACCCTAATTATTTCAAAAACATGATGTCCACAATGGGTAGACCTTTTGCTGAAGCGATCAAGATAGGAAATGGTCGACAATGGCCTCAAGACTAGCAGAATTGTAAGTCAGGATGCCTTCAAAGCTACCACCCAATATATCCAAAATGGGTCAGGAAGTTTGGTAAATAGAAAGAAGAGAGATAAAGGGTCCATGATGACTTCGGGGTCCAGAGAAGTTCAAAGAGGGGTTTCATACCCTTATGTGCAAGTTCAACAAGCGCAGTACAACTAACCTCAACATTACTATCTCTATCCAATTCCTCAATACTCTATGGGCCCACTACAATACATAGTATTTAATACCCAGTCTTATGTCCAACCTCCCAATCAACAGGTATGGTCACCTACTCCAAGGATCCCACGACCTCAGTGCTCTTCCCAGGCAAGATAATGGTTGAGAGAACACGCAGGCGGAAAAATTCACTCTGTTGGCTGAATCATACTCTAGTCTATTCCAGAAGTTGAAGTAGATAGGCATTATTGGACCCATCGTTCCCTACCATATGCTTCCCAATTCACATGGATTTCAAGAAATACTAGATGTGAATATCATTTAGGTGCCCTGGGGTATAGCACATATGACAGTTCGACTCTAAAAAGATCCATAGAAAGACTTATTGCTGATAAACTAATTGTAGTGACAAATGGCGAGGACCCTCATAATGTGACAAACATTCTGTTGCCAGCACTCAATGATGCTTATTTTGTGTGAATGATTGGCCGAGATCAAGAATACAAGTCAGTTGGTCGAGCAGAAATGACAGTGGGAACGATTAAAGAAGTGACATGACTGGAAGAAATTCCAAGCCGAGATATGTCGTTGATTATGAAAGGCGCCCAGAGCTTAGAGAAGGCAACTTTATTTGTTGCAAAAATCTCGAGGTTGGAAGTTTGCTCCAATGTTCCAAGCCTAAAGTTGTATATACTTGGAGGTCACCCCATTACTAGGCAGAATCAGGGCGGTATAAAGGGTATAATAGAGTTGATCATAATCAAGCCTGCCATATAACCCTATGTGACAAACACGAAAATCATTCCTGGGAACTACAACAAACCTGTAGTGAACAAAAAATGCTAGGAAATCATAGAAGAAGTGGGAGAAACTAGGGGTTTGCCTCAATCGGGGAGGTTTTACTCTCCATAAGAGTTGAGAAAGGACAAGAAAATCAAAGAAAGCCAAATGCCAATAAAGAAACCAGTTACCGAAGAAGAGGCAAAATAGTGTTTGAAAAAGATGAAGGTCCATGATTGATGGAGGCTCGAGCGCAGATGTATGCCCTCTATCTACCTTGCAAAGCATGAAGATCAATACAGACAGAATTCGACCTAGCAATGTTAATATCCGAGCATTTGATTGCTCAGCAAGAAACACCATTTGGGAGATTAGCCTTACCATGATGATTAGGACAAATTGATTTTGAAATTATCTTTCAAGTAGTAGACATGGAAACTTCTTATAACTTTCTTCTTGGAAGGCCATGGATCTATACGGCTCGAACTGTGCCATCCACCTTGCATTAGATGCTCAAGTTCGAACATGACAGGTGAAAAATTATTGTTCACGGAGAAGACGAGTCATCCATTTATAAAGATTCGTTAATCCCGTGTATAAAAGCCAAGGAAGGGTGCGAATCCATTGTCTATCAGTCTTTCGAAGTGGTTGTTGTGGACCATGTTGAGTAAGGAAAGCCCATTATGCATTCTCGTCTTTCTGCCACATTTGTAATGGTGGCTGCACTTATGCTGAGATAGGGTTATGAGCCAGGAAAAGGCATGGGGATATCATTGCAAGGAATTTCGGAACTCATCTCTCCCTTTATTAACAAGGGTACTTTTGGCTTAGGCTTCAAGCCAACACAAGAAGATGAAGACAAAGCCAAGCACTGCAAAAAACATGGGTGGGTATTGCAGCAACCTATCCCTCACATTTTCTACACTTTTGTTAAGCCACGACTCCAAGATGGTCAAAATTCCTCGCCGCAGGAAAACATTCATGAAGTTTGCCATGACCTCAGCCAGATGTTTTCTGAAGTTATTATGATCCAGGCTAGTTAAGGCACTAGTCGTGCCAAAATGCAACTAATTGGCCTAGACACCGTGCTCAATAACTAAGAAGCAACTCCTCTCCCCACAAGGAAGGAGTCTTTGTAGTTTGCTTTTGCAGCTTCTTTTTTGTATTTGGGTTACTTTTAGGGTTGTAATCCAAACATCTCAGTATGATTGTTTTGTTTTGATGTTAGCACTTCTATCCTTTCAAATTCAATTAAAATGCAGTTCAGTTCCATATTAAGTTCTCTATCTTTTCCATTTTTGAATTCTTATCATTTTGTTTTCATTTTAGTTTTGTTAATGTCATCTTTAATAACATGACATGCATGCGAAATTAATGCCCAGATCTTAAAATGTTGTCTAATTTTGAAATAATGTATCAAGAGATTGAATATAATGAAGATGAAGCTGTTGAGGAAATAAAAAAAGAGTTGGAACAATTTGAAAATAGGCCTAAGTCTAACCTCAATGAAACTAAGCCAATTAATATCAGAAGTCATGAAGAAGTTAGAGAAACAAAGATAAGCATTCACACTGAACAAACAAACAAGAGATGTATTGATTCAACTTTTATTTGAATGTAGAGATGTGTTTTCTTGGTCTTATGATCATATGCCAAGTTTAAGTGATGATCTAGTGGTTCATAAGCTTCCCATGTATCCTGATTTTCTACCAGTCCAACAAAAGTAACGAAAATTTAAAACGGATATGAGTAATAAAATCTAAGAGGAAATAATGAAGCAGTTGAGCTCCAATATGGTTAGAGGCATCTGATACACCACTTGGATGGCAAATGTTGTGCCTGTGCCAAAAAAGGACGAAAAAACCAAAGTCTGTGTTGACTATAGAGACCTAAACAAAGCAAGTCCAAAGGATAATTTTCCTCTACCAATGATCCACATACTTGTAGATAATTGCGTTAAGCATGAGATACAACCTTTTGTTGATTGCTATGCCGGATACCACCAGATTCCAATGGATGAGGATGACCATTTTTCATGACATGATGCACAAATAGATTGAAGTATATGTCAATGATGTCATCATAAAGTCAAAAACACAAGCTGATCATGTGTGCAATTTGAAAAAGTTCTCTGAACGATTGTGAATCTATGACCATAAGCTCAATCTAGTTAGGTGTGCATTTGGGGTTCCTTCTGGGAAACTCCTCGATTTTATAGGCACCTAGAGATGCTTCGAATTGGATCCATCTAAGATAAAGTCCATTCCAGATCGGCTACCCCCGAAGAAAAAAACTAAAATCATGAGTTTGCTTTGAAGATTGAACTACATCGGTAGGTTCATTGCTTAGCTCACAAGCACGTACTAACCCATCCTAAAAAAGGATGTTGTTATCAAGTGGACATATGATTGCCCAAAAGCATTTGACAGGATCAAAGATTATTCGTCAAAACCCCCTATACTTGTCCCACCGAAACCTAGTAGGCCTTTGTTTTTTATATCTATCGGTGATGGACAATTCCTTTGGATGCTTTCTGGGGCAACATGATGTGGCAGGAAAAAAGGAACAGACAATCTATTATTTGAGCAAGAAGTTCACCAATTATGAGGTTAAGTACACCCTTTTTAGAAAGGACATGTTGTGCCTTGACTTGGGTCGCTCAGAAGCTGAGGCATTATCTTTTGGCCTACACTACTTACCACATATCCTGAATGGATCCTTTGAAGTACATCTTCCAAAAGTCAATGCCCACTGGCAGGCTCATAAAATGGAAAATCCTGCTCACAGAGTTTGACATCGTCTATGTCACTCGCATCACAATGAAAGCACAAGCTTTGGTAGATCATTTGGTAGAGAATCCAATTGATGATGATTACAAGACACTGAGCACATAGTTCTTAGACAAAGAGGTAAACTCAATATAGGAAGTAGTTTCAGACGACAACCAAGTATGGAAAATGTTTTTTGATTGGGTTGTCAATATCAAAGAAGTTAGGATCGGGGAAATACTTACTCACATATTGGACAACATTACCCTGCAATGACCCGACTTTGGTTCTTTTATACCAATAATATGGTAGAATACGAAGCTTGTATCATGGGTCTTAAAATATACCTCGATCTGGATGTGCATGAACTATTGGTTATGCGAGATTCTAACTTGCTTATCCGGCAAGCCTAAGGCGAATAGGAGACTCGAGACATCAAGCTAAACTATAAATAAAATATGTGAAAGACTTGAGAAAAAGATTCAAATCCATCGAGTTCAAGTACATTCCTAGGTTTTACAATGAGCTAGCCGGTGCCTTGGCTTAGCCTCGATGCTCCCTTATCCAGGAAAACTCATGTTGATCCATTAGAAATCCAAGTTTAGAATCAACACGGTTACTGTAATACTATTGAGACAGAACCAGATGGTGAACCATGGTATCATGACATAAAATGATTCCTGAAAGCAAGGGAATACCCGGAGCATGCCAATGGAGATCAAGAAAGAACTATAAGGTGGCTCGCCGATGGTTTCTTCCTGAATAGGGAAATCCTGTACAAAAGGATCCCAGATTTGAACTTGTTGAGATGCGTAGATGCTACAGAAGCTGAGCAGATCATGAGTGAAGTGCATTCGGGGGTGTGTGGGCCTCACATGAATAGATACGTTTTAGCGAAGAAGATTCTATTGGCAGGGTATTATTGGCATATTTGGAATGAGATTGCTTCAGTTTTGTTCGCAAGTGTCACCAATTCTAGATTCATGGCGACCCGATTCACTCCATCCGTCGTAGTTGCATCCCATGTCCTCTCCTTGGTATTTCGTTGCTTGGGGAATGGATATTGTTGGGCCAATCGATCCAAATGCTTCAAATGGGCATAGATTCATTTTGGTCTCCATTAATTACGTCACCAAATGGGTGGAGCAGTTACTTTCAAAGCAGTCACCAAGAAAACAGTGGTAGACTTTGTTCATTCAAACATCATATGTCATTTTGGAATCCCAAAGACTGTTATCACTAACAGTGAGGCCAATCTAAATAGTCATCTGATGAAGGAGGTATGCGAGCAATTTAAAATTTTTCATCTCCATTCTACCCGTTACTGACCAAAAGCCAATGGAGCCGTTGAATCAGCAAACAAGAACATCAAGAAAATTCTCCAGAAGATCATATAAGGGTCCAGGCAATGGCATGAAAAGTTGTCTTTTGCTCTTTTGGGATACTGCACGATTGCTCGCACATCTATTAGTGCAACTCCTTATCTGTTGGTATATGGAACAGAAGTTGTAATATCGGCTAAAGTTGAAATTCCCTCTCTCCGAATAATTGTGTAATTTGAAGATACAGAATGGGTAAAGACCCATTTGGAACAGTTGATGCTGATTAATGAAAAATGGCTAGCTGCAGCATGTTTTGGCCAGTTATACCAGCAAAGAATGTCATGTGCTTATAACAAGAAAGTGCGCCCAAGGCTCTTTGAGGTAGGCCAGATTGTCTTGAAACATATTCTTCCATACCACGTAGAAGCTAAAGGAAAGTCCGCCTTGAACTGGCAAGGATCGTACATCATCAAAAAAGTATCACCAAAAGAGTCCTTGCACTTGGTTGATGAAGAAGGATGGGTACTAGACATGATTATTAACGCAAATACAATAAAAAGATATTATGTTTTATATATACCCACTGCAGAACTTTTACGCATGATTTTCTCATATCGAGATGATGAATGTTATCATTGCTCACTATCCCAAATATATGTCAACCTTTTGTTAACCCTTTTGAATTATATTTGTCTTCTTTGTTTTCCCTCTTTTTGGAACATATGTACTTGTAAAAGTAAAAACGAAAAAAGTAATTAAACAACAAATCTTCTCAGTTAGTGAACTATATTAGACTTGATTCCGAAAGGATATGTAGGCAGCCTTACCCGAGGTTTGGTCCCATCACAACAAAAAAAATCGTTATCCTCAGTACATCAAAACTAGGGAAGAAGTTTATTTTTATGGTAGTTCTATAAAAAGGGTCCAAAAGTTGTAATTCAGTTTAAGGTTCTTTTCACCTTTTCCCGTTAAGACATTCTGATCGACCTTTGAGAATGTTGAAGTCACCATGCCAAGGGTGTTGTAAAACCTACCTCATGAAGTATCTTAGTCAAGGGCGACAAAAACGAAAATAAAAAAGAAAAAGAAAAAAAGAAAAAAAGAAATGAGAGAGCCTTATCGGTGAAGGGCATCGTAAGGCGACAGTGAGCAGAGAAATGAGAGTCTTATTGGTGAAATCCCATATGGGCACCATAACGCGATGGTGAGTAGAGAAATAAGAGAGGTCAGTTAGCGAAAACCCGAAAAGGGTGCTACTAGCCAAAAGTGGGTCTTCGATACTCCGACATTGAGCACAACTAAGAACTCGGTTTCAAGACAAATGTTTGCAATAGATTTTGAGAATTAGACAGCTCAGACGGATCAGGCGTCCACTCCAAAATGCATGTCATGATTCAATGAAGTCAACACATACATCTAGATAAGTCTCCCTACTCCTCTCCCCGAAAGGGACACCTTTTGTTTAAACACAGTTCTTTTTCACTCTCAATTATTCTTCTATTTTACCCATAATTTTCTTTTGAGCCCCTTTCAGTCTAATCTTACATCAAAAGCAAAGTAAAGAAATGGCTGCAAAATTGGCTACAATTTCCTCGTAATACCGAACACAATTGGAGCATATATGGCATTGATAAAGGCATGAATCCATTTGTGATCTCTTTTGAGAAGACGAACAAAGTGTCTCAAAGAAACTGAAAGGTCTCCCAAACAAGACTTACTTCATGGAAAAAGTTGATAAGCACTACGAACACAAACTAGGTGTAGGACAACTAAGTTTAATTTTAAGGGAAAACTTGTCTTGCCTTAGGGACAAGGGTTAGAGGTACCATGGATATCTGAGTATGAAATAGTTGGGAGAAACGTCGGAAAACCAAGGGTTCCAGAAAGTGATACAGAGTATCGGAGCACCTCGGTAGCACACTGACATAATCATTTCTTCTATAGCACAATGGTCGTGAATTCAAACTACCCAGGCCATCAAGCCACAAACTGACCACCGCTTTGAAAACTCATAAAGTTTTCTTTGTTTGAATCAGGAACAAAGTAGTGAAGAATGTCGATTCTTAAAGGACGAATGTCACCAAAGGTAAGTTCCTCAAAATATCTATTTTCTTTTATTTTTATCATGCATCACCATTACTCATACCTCTCATTTTTGTAGCTTAATTCAGGTAGAACCTTTTTGCCTAGGGAGATCCAGCTCATATTTTCGGGTAGAAGTACTCTTCGCTCAGGATGTTTTACGTAGCTTAACCCAGGTAGAACCTTTTTGCCTGGGGGGATCCAGCTCATATTTTCGGGTAGAAGTACTCTTTGCTCAAGCTATTTTACATAGCTTAACCCAGGTAGAACCTTTTTGCCTTGGGAAATCCAACTTATATTTCGGGGTAGAATATTTTCGCTCAGGCTATTTTAGGTAGCTTAACCCATGTAGAACCCTTTTGCCTAGGAGGATCCAACTCATATTTCCGGGTAAAAGTACTCTTTTCTCAACTGTTTTTCATAACTTAACTCATATAGAACATTTTCGCGAAGGAGGATCTAGCTCATAATCTGGGTAAAAGTACTCTTCGCACATGTTGTCTACATAGTTTAACCCAGGTAGAACCTTTTCACCTAGAGGGATTCAGCACTTTATCCATAATACAGGGCACCAACCCCTGGTTATATTTGCTTTCAGTAATACAGGGTACCAACCCCTAATTCTTCCTCAGTAGTACAGGGCATCAACCCCTGGTTACATTCTTTTCAGTAATACAGGGTACCAACCCCTTGTTACATTTCTCCTTAGTAATATAGGGCGCCAACCCCTGGTAATATTTCTTTCATTAATACAGGGCACCAAGCCCTGGTTACATTTATTTTAGTAATACAGGGTACCAACCCATGTTTATATTCTTTTTAGTAATACGGTGTACCAACCCCTAGTTATATTTCTCCTTAGTGATATAAGGTGTCATCCCTTGGTTACATTCCTTTCAGTAATATAGGATACCAAACCCTGGTTACATTTCTCCTCAATAATACAGGGTACCAACCTTTGGTTACATTTCTTTCAGTAATACAGGGTACCAACCCCTGGTTGCATTGCATTCAACGATATAGGGTATCAACCTCTGGTTACATTCCTCCTTAGTAATGCAGGGCACCAATCCCTAGTTACATTATATTTCAGCGATATAGAGAGCCAACACCTGGTTACATTTTACTTCAGTAATACAAGGTACCATCCCATAGTCACGTTTCCTTTCAGTAACGTCGGGCACCATCCCAAGGTTATGTTCTCTCTTTTTAACACAAGGTACTACCTCCCTGGTTGCATATCCTCACATAGCTAGTTTATACATCTATCTTTATCTTCCTTTTAAGAAATTAGATAGTTTATAGCTTTCTCTAATAACTCAAAAAAAATTCCTAGTGCCAAACTAGGGCAGAAAAATTTTGTTCGCTTTGTTCGTCTTTGATGGCTTTGCAGCCCCCTACTGTAGAGCATAGACTATGACAATCAAAACTTGCAGTTTTAGTTCTCATCAGAAGAATGTAGTCTTTCAATCACAAGATAGTTGGAGTTGGTTTTCATAATATGACCGCAACTCAACGTCTCATGATCCATCTTCTCAATTTCACATCAGGAAATCAAGCAACTAAGATTGAGTCATAATCTTTTCTTCAAAGAGCATCGAGAGCCAATCTAAGGTCGATACAAGCGAGCAGTTCAAGAATAGAGATTTGACTCCAGAAGACACATAGATAGGAATTTTATAACTCTTAGCTTGAAGGCATATATAGTGCTCTTCTCTTTTTCTTTTGATGTAAGAAGTGAGTAACAACAACAACAACAATCTTGACTCTAGTGTCCGGTAGTCCCAGAACTACACTAACCTAATTCCTTTATAGCCAAGGATAAGTAGGGAACCTCGAAAGCAAAGTTCAGTCACCTTTTTCAAAAATTCTTTCACTAGAGTCATAGGTGAGCAAAAGTTAGTCATGGCATTTACTATCTTTGCACGAAAACACTTCATGTACTCGAGCAAAAAGGGGCAGCTGTAAATACCAAATTTTTGTTTTATATTTTACATAATATTTTGAATAATTATTTTGTATGTGTTTGTAGATTTTTAGAATTAGAATTTAGTTTAATTAGTTTGTTAAGGAGGTTAAGGGATTGGGCTTTCCATTTTAAAGACAAAATTGGCACACACTTGGACTAAATCGGCGGCCTAGACCTAGTCCATACCATTGGTCAGAGGGATGCCCCAAAACAGCGTCGTTTTGATAAGTGAGGTGAGAGTAAATCTAATCCATTTAATCTCAGTTGATCCAACGGATCCCCTTCCTCATTATCTTTGGTATTAAAAGCCTTCACTCCCCAAAATTTTACCACATTTCCCCCTTATCTTCCCTCTTCTTCCTCTCTCTTCTTTAAGACTCTGTCGCCGCCCCCTAAACCCTAGCGCCGCCGGCCGGAAATCTCCTCACGGAGGCGGCGCACCTCCAGTCAATGCCATAATTTCACTATCTCCTCCCCTCTTCCTCCTCTTTCTACCTATCCTAACCAATTCCTTTGAATCCCTCCCAAACTTCACGAATACACAAAAATCTGAAACCCTAGCTTACTTTATTTTGTAAATTCGTCGGGTTTTAGACCTCTCATTCATAAAATACTTACATAGAGGTGTAGAGCTCCACGTGATCTATCATCCTATGTTGGTCTTGACCCCAAAGAGTTTCACCACCACTGCCAGCTACCTCTACTACTACCTCACTACCGACCCGCGCCCTCATTATCACTCCGCGGCCTCTCGTTTCTCTCTTCACACTGGCCTTAAGCGAGGTTTTGTTGCTGATTTTTGACGAAACTAGCCTCCAATTCTCCGTAGTCATGATTTTGATAAAAATCAGCAATAGAAGCTTGCTCGAGCCACACCACTATCCCTCTATTGTCTCGTTGCCTAATCGTCGCTACGACACCACTGTTCGGACACTCAAATTGGGTAAACTCGAACCTTAATGCTTTCCTCCTTGTTTTGAATTTTCTGTTTCTCTGTCGTTTGTTTGTAGCCTTGTTGTAGTTTAAATTCTGTTTAGTGATCGTTTTAGTTAAATGTTCAATCTAATTTTTGATTTCGTCATTGTTTAACTTAATCGATTATATTTAGTTTGTCTTACAATTAACATGTTTTTGTCTTACTTTATATAGTTAAGTTTGAATTATGTTTTCTATTTTCACTTTAGTTTAAACTATTGAGTTCAATTAAGGTCTTCACTAGTCAATACATGTCTTTGGTTAATCTTTATGTTCTGGTTTTCTTTGTTGGTTAATGATTCGATTAGATAGTTGTTCTAGTTACTTGTTTTTCATTTGGTTTGAGTAAGTGGTTCTTGTTTGTTGTTTATAAAATTTGAAGGTTAGGTGAGTTGATCATGATTTAGGGTATAAAGTTATTTACTTTAACATCTAGAGTGATTGAAAGTAATATTTTCTTCCATGCTTCTACCATATTACGTTGTAGTACTATCCTTTGCTCCTTTAGACTGCCCTAGAGCAATATTTGGTGAACAAAAGTAAACAAAAAGTTGTACAAAAGTGGCTTTCTTTGCTTAATTAAGAGTTGTTTCCTTCATATTTTAAGACACTCTATATTACACTTAAACACATTATTGCGACCAAAACACTCACGCAAGTGTACGCGATCGACAAGTAATATAGTTGTAAGTAAAGTATCGTTCCCATGAGGAATTGTGATCAACTTATCGACTGATGTAGACTCAAACAATTATCAATTCAAGCTAAATTATCACAAAATATAACCAATTTACAACTTACTTAATAATTGCACAATAATTCAACACAAAATTACTACACCAATTACACAATATTTTGATAACAATTTTGGTAAAGATATTCCAGGGTCATGGACTTGCTAGAGATCATGCTACTATTTTAGCTTAAGATTGATTTATTGAATTATCCGGGTTATTGATTATAGGGTTAATAATATTCATAAGAATCTTTCGAGTTCTTATGCATCTATTCAAGTTAAACTAATACCTATATGTCTATGGTATTAATATTAGCAAGAATGCATTTACAACTCCTATTTTTCAACCAAACAAGGCAATTAAGTATATGTCTATCTTAATTGCAAATTCTTCACCCGATGCCTGGGATCACTGTTAGCTACGCAGTAAAATAATTAGAAGCAGAATCAAATAAACAACCCATAACAATAAATTCAATATCTTCAATCTAAGCTTCAAATAACATAATTATCTAACATCCATGACCCAAGAATACTAGAGTTTTTAGCTACTCATAATCATACAAAAATCAACAATAAAAGTCTTAAACATAATATAAACAAATACAAGAAGAGAGTTTAGAAAAACTCTTTTAGTTCTTGCTTCAAGATTGTAATCCTCTTCTTTTCTTCACTTCAAGATTGAGTCTTCTCTTCACCTTCTCTCTCTAAAATTATTTCTTCCTCTCAAAAATATCATGTTCCAATAATGGAGTCTTTGCTTTATGTAAATTGAGTGGTATTAAGAAGGAATTCCAATTTTACCCCCAAATAATTAATTTCCCGGACAGGACTAACGCGGGAGCGCATGACCAGCGCATGACCCGCGCTAGTGGGGTTTCTTTCTGTCCAAAACAACTGAACTAGCGCGGGAGCGCATGACCCGCGCTAGTGGGGTTTTCTCTTGTTAAGATGTTGTTGCTTAACTTTTCGTCATTTGACTCCATTTTTCACTTGATTACCATCATAAATCCTCATTTGTTTATTGAACTCCTGTGAGACATTAAAGTCATGATTAGAGCCAATTTTTGCATTATTTGAACATTTACAATAGTAAACCATCCTTAAGTTGAGCTAAAACATAGGCTATATTAAACAATTTAGCCTATTATCAACACCCCACACTTAGCTTATTGCTAGTCCTCGAGCAATCCACTATATTCTTTTTAGAGAATTCTTCACTCAACCATTTCCCCTCACGCATTACACCTAGAACATTGTACATACTTAACACCTAGCAGTGAACAATCCTAGCCTTAAAGTTGTCTCTCAAGTGCTATGCAATATTCAAACTTCCTCAACTTACTCTTCACAGAAGTCAAGATTTGCTTTTCTGTCACAAGTCATATGCCCTCACCATCATGCCAACAAGAAATATTTGGTAATTACTCCGCACATTCAAGTCATATACTTATAATAGTCAATTAAAGCACTCACTCTCACAATAGAAGTCACATGCATGCAATGGGTACCATAAGCTTGCCCGTAATATAAATCTCTACTAATTTAGGCTAGCTCGACTCAAAATCAATTATGACTTTTTCATGGTTGTAATGTGGGCTAAGGGACGGGTAGGATGTATTTAGGAATAGTGACTCAACCCCTAAGCACTTTAACACATCACACGAGCAATTTTCAGCATAAATTCTTCAACCCACTTCTCATTTATACACAATATCATCCCACAAATACGCCCTTCTTCTTTAAGCACTCTATTAATTCATTCCCACTAGCTAGAGAAAAACACAATGTAATTATCTTTTTTTTTTCTTGTCACTCAATTTCTGCTGGTGGTGGTGTTTCGTTTACAACATAAGTGCACTTTTCATCCTTTTATTGGTTCCACTCAAAAGTCACCCCACACTTATTTCCTTCTTACTTCTTTTAGCGCTCTTCTCACAATTAAAGTGCTTTAAGAGGTAAAAAGATCAAAAAACTGTCAATTAAGAACAAAAGGGTATAGGCTTGTAATGCGTGTGCCAAACAAAAAGTCTAAAGGCTCAAAAGAATTAACTAGGGAAAAATTTTATTTGTAATAAGCAATTAAGCTCAAAAAGGTAAAAAAAAGCCTAACATCATTTTTCAAACCGAGCATCACCTCAAATTTCGCTTCAACTCACATACCGGGCAAGTTCTAGACACAAGTACAATACATAGACTACACAAATACTCACCACACATGGCATATGACTCATTCCAGATCAGCTCATCAAGACACTCCATTACGAGCATTCAATTCAGTACAAACATACAAATTAAGGCACTTTCAGTGCGATTCAACAATTGAGACTAAGCGTTACACTCTAGGGTCTATTGTGTTCAGGTGTGTCAATGCTATGGGTTCACTTTTCTATAGCTTATAACTCCTTTTATTTAATATACAAGTCAAAAAATGAAAACATAAATTAAAAACTACATATGCCCGGTTCAAAATAAACCCTTGGAAAAGAACCGTGGCTTAAAGAAAAATCAAGGGGGATTTGTTATACTACCTAAAAATAAAAAATAAAAACAAAAATCTTTTTGTTGTTTTCTATAAGCTCAGTCCCTCAAGAACTCCTATCTAAAAGAATCCGTCATCGGGCCGCGCCAATATAACTACTAAAAAAATGTTTAAGAACAGACAACAATTACTCCAACAATACTAAATCACCAAAACATTTAAAAACAAAAGTGAAATAGTCACGCAATCCCGAAACATTATATATTGTACCACACCACCAAAACATTCCAACAATCCAAAACAATTGAAATAACCTACAAATCCATAATAATTACTACCATCCATTCATTTAAGAACAGTTAAACATGTGTTTAAGGGAATCCTCCACCCCATACTTAAAGCGAGACATGTCCCCATGTCTTTCATTATAAACAAGAGATTAAGCAAAGATACTTCCCCAAGGAGTCACTCCTGGTTGGAGACAGAACTGGTATCCACATTGCATGCCCGACCAATTGCACGAAGCCAACCCAAGAGCCGGCTTTCCGTTTTCTTCTGCTGAACTTGCATTTCATCAACACGTCTCCCCATAAATGTCACTGATGTTTTAATTTCAGTGATTTCCTGCTCCATGCGGTCTATCCTTTGTCCCTGACCAGCCCTAGATGGTCCTACTACATCAAAAGCTTGTGGTTGTGCAGGTGGTGCATCTTCTCTCATCTCCACATCGTCAGCTCCTTCTTGTTGGTCCTCTCATTCCTCATCGTCACTGTCATCAGAAGCAGCAGCAACCAATTCAGCTGGATGTACAACTTCCTTACCTGTGGTGACCATTTTAGACGTGAAAGGATTGACTTTAGCTAGTCGTCCATCTGCAGCAAGATTGTTTGGTACATTGGCTCGAAGGCACAATAGAGTGACAAGAGATGGGTAATACAACCCGTAGCGTTGAATTCTAACCCTCTGGAACATTTCTTTATGTATCAACAATGGCACATCAAACCATTCCCTATTCATGAAACACCATATTAAGCAAGCTCGAGGGATGTTTATTTCAGTCAAATTCTTGGAAGGCAAGAGACGGCTGTTGATGAAGTACAACCAACATTTGGCCTCGAACTTCAGGGCATTAGCGTGGAACTTGTTCCCATATTTATACCATTGGATATCTCCATCTGGCAACAAATTATGTTGGTGAACGTGGACCATGGTATTAGCTTGCTGTTATATGCCTGGAACATATCCATATAATCTTCCTCCACTGGGGGTAGCCTGTACACATCCCGAATTGTTTCTATAGATGCATTGACTTGTCGCTTTCGGACTGTAACATTGTAGTTATCATGTTCCGGAAGGTTGGCATAATAATCCCTCACTAGCATTACATTCGACGTGATTGGCTCCTCGAAGAATATGTCAAGCCCATGCCTTCTCAACTCGTTTGCTATGTTTGGACAATTAATAGCCAAAGCATTTGCATCCATTGCTTGTTCAGGCACTATTGTTTTCTGTTCTTTTTTGTTAAATCTGTCCTGTGCCTTGGCTGACACAAACTTTTGACTGTTGAATGGCCTAGTATCAACTGATTTTCTGGGTCGTCCACCAACATTTGCTGTAGCTGGGCGTTCGAATGAGGAACTTGATGCTGGGCATTTACGAGGGGCCATGGTACATACAAGTAGTTTAGAGTTAGCCCTATTCAATTGGGTGACCAAACCGGGCTACTTAGACTTCACCACATAGTTGGTCACATCTTTTCCTCCAAAGAGGCATTTTTTCAAACACATTGTGAGCATGTTGAGTTTCAAGCTTTTTCCAACCCTATGTCACAATGTATTCACCATAAACTAACCCAATTACTACTTTACACCACCATACTCCTAATTTTTCACTTCCTCAACCCAACCAAACATCAAACATATGTTTAAATCTTTTATAAATGCTACATTCTAATGTTAAATAAGAAAGAATTTAAGAAACTATCCTAAAAATATACAATCTTGACAACCACATAATAATATTACATAATAAAACTAAACAAGGAAAAAAATGAAGACATTATACTAAATATATGCAAAGAAATTGAAAATCGAACAAAAAAATAGAAAATTAAAACTATGTTCACCATAAAAACGAAATTAATCTGAAAATAAAAAAAATTAACTAATAAGCAGAAGATGAAGAAGACATACCTTAGAGGTGATGGGGTATGGGGTGAATGAAGAGGTGGGGAGATTTGACGAAGAAGAAGAAGAAAAAGATTAAGGTTTTGTTGGGAGAGTTTGGAAGAAAAAGAATGAGAGTGTTATTAAGTTAAAGAAGTGAAAAAAAAACTTAAAACGGAGTTACCTGTTGTCACACCTCCTTTTTGCCGCCCCGTGAGGGCGCGTAGGGAGTTTTCTCCAATTGAAGGATAGTCGAAACGGGATTTGTTTATTTGTTTCAGAGTCGCCACCTGAGAATTTTAAGGCGTCCCAAGTCACCGGTTTTAATCCCTGAATCGAGGAGAATATGACTCTGTTTGTTATTCTGCGAACCAGAAATCTTGAGTAAGGAATTCTGTTAATTCGGGAGAAGGTGTTAGGCATTCCCAAATTCCGTGGTTCTAGCACGGTCGCTTAACCGTTTTTATATTTGGCTTAATTATCTTGATTTACTAAATACCCTTTTTCTTGTCACCTGATTTTATTACCGCTTTTGTTTAGATTGTTCATAATTATATAAACGAATCATGTGTACGTATATTCGGATTATATACCTTTTATAATTGTAGAGAATCATGTCACGCATACGTGTACACAAAAAGGTTGATAATATTTTTTATATTTTTATTATAAAAAAAACCATACGTTCAAAAATTAAAAATTAAATTAAGAACATTGTTGCCCTTGTATGATTAAACAATGAACTGCACATCTCGGGTTTTTAGGAAATTAATTTGCTATTCTCCGAAAAATCCCTTTTATCAAATATTCGCTTGAAATTGCGCGAACGCATAATCCGAATTGCTTTTAAAAATATAATCAGGTTACGCGAACGTATCCCTAATCACAAAAATATTTTTGATGGTAGTATAAATTTGTTTACAAATTGTTTATTACATCCATATTATTTTTATGTGAAAATCATGAGAAATTCCCATTTGAGATGCCCTTAAATTCTTTGGAAAGAATTCACAATTTATTAAATGTTGACCGCTGATTATATTTTTACGTGTGAATTATATTCTTCCGAGCCATTCAAATTTTAGGAGTAAAAATAAACAAAGTGTGATTAATACTACCATTTTTCTCGTAAATCCAATATATGTATACCCAAAAAGTGAATTGCATATGAAACTAAAAAAAATTGATTTATGAAAGGAAGAGATGTTTTCGAAGAATTTTTATTATTTTATTTAGTGCAAACTCTATTTCTACATACCATTGATATAAAATGTTGCAATTCGTGCTTATACATCCCATCTCATTCTCATATACTTATTTTTAATCCAAAGTTATAATTGCTTAGTTAATTTGTTTATGACGATAAATAATCAAATTGATGAAAAAGGGGTTGTTATACAAATTGACTTAATAAAATTGCATTACATGCAACATAGTTGTACGTCTGAACCGTTCATAACATTCTAACATCGTAACGAGCTATATCAACTCACCTTTCACATATGATTATATATATACCCGTCATCATGCCATGTATGAAACATACAACTTATATCAATCTAAACAAAAATCAGATTTTTACAAGATATGCTAATAATGTAATTTCTTGATACTTCCATTCTACTTTACATTTAGGTAACAATGTTACGGGATGTAATTAATGGCCCATTTTATGCCATGTTCCCTACCTTGATAATTCAATCATAACTTCACTTAATGAAAATTCCGAAATATATAACATTATTATAATACTTATGCGAACTTCCAATGGGAATGATTAACTATAGTCGTTATGTCAAGCATACTACCATGTTAAATAACTTAAAATAAAACTGAAATTTAAACTAATAGCTTTAAACGAGTAAAAGACATAATTATAATCCCAAACTTCATCTTTTTTTTCCAATGTTCTTTTCACAACATGAGTCTTAAAAATATGTACCTGAAAATGAAGGTAGAAGAAATAAATTTCAACAGTGACAGCAGCAGCAAAGCAGCAAAATATACCAGTATTTCCACAGATTTGAGCAACAAAAACAGGACCCGAGGAACCCAGATGCACAGGAGCAAAGCTTCTTAAAGAATTTCAGATTTTAAAACCCAGCAGTATCAACAAACAAGACCCGGACAGATTCCAGAAAAATAATGTTTCAGATTTTCTTTTTCCTTTTCTATTATCTGTTTTCGACTCTATGTGTATATGAGTACTCTATTTTCTGTTTCTTTTTCTGTTTTTCTTCTTTCTTTTCAGATTTCTGTTTCTGCTTCTGTGTGTTTTCCTCTCTTAATTTCTATATCTGTGTGTATTAAAATCTGGTTGTGTTCATCTATTTCTCTCTCTCTTTTAATCAGATCTTTTTCCTTCTTTTTAAAATCTGATCTCAGTTCTTTTCTATCTTAAAATCAGATCTCCTTTAAAATCTCAATGTAAAAAATCTGGTTCCTCCCTCTTAAAAGCAGATATCAGTTTTCTTTCTTTTGAAATCTCTCTCTAAAATCTGATCCCCTTTAAAATCTGAGTCCCTGTATTTATACAGGTCTGCCCCTTTCTTTTTAGTGCTGCTTGGACCCCCTTCTTCTTTTAAAAATCAGAAATTCCCATTAAAAACTACTTTTACTACTTTAAATCCCATTAAGTGATCTTTTCCTGATTTTCAGTATTTCCATTACCCTTTGTTTCTCATTATCTCATTAAGTAATAGTCATTATCACTCCACTATCAGCACACTACTATTATCACATTACCCTACTGTTTCTTTCCCAAAACAACCCTGAAATCCTACTGTTATTACTGCCCTTAATACAAAAATCAGAATCTGATACAAAACAGATTTATAATCTGTCCAGGCTTAATTATCTTTCTGATTTAAACAGCTAGAACCAATCCTAATCAACTTCTTAACATAGTTGTATCTAACCAACCCCTGTAAACTTGAATTCAAACCCAACATCACAACAACATTATACTGAATTCAACATAACAAGTTAAACTGAATTTCAGCATTGAACTAAGATCCAAACAAATACAGGAGCATTGTCAATATACTGATAATGCCCTGAAACTTATGCTCAGAAATCAACACATACACAACATCCTTTTGATGAACTTATTGAATTATAAACAAGGATGATTTAATTGACGAGTATTAATTAAACTGATTATCTATAACAATTGTCCACAAACAATAGGTAAACAGATTGTTTCAATCAGTATTATCATAAACGGGAATTCATAATGTAACTAATCGACGAACTTAATCGAGTCGATTACACACATTGTAAACAAACATAACCAACAGAAACAATTCACACTTTGATCAAGTAAGCGGGTATGAGACAGAATAACAGAATTAAACAAACAAAAATATGAAAAATTAACAGACAACTAAAATAGGCAACAACTTTTGTAGGAAACAAAAGAAATAGGAAAATACCTCTAAATCTTCAATTTCATACGGACTCAAACTCAACTTGGATTCAGACCCTTTTTGAGGCTGAACAGACTTTATTCGAAGTATTCTCAATTGAGAATACCTCGATTAAAGTCTCTTAGACCTCAATCCTTCACCCGAATTGGAAAAATTCCAAGATTGGAAATTTTTTAGGGTTTCAGATTCTTTGATTTTAAATTCGAACACTTCTGGGCAGATTCGAAAGAAACCAAAGATGACACAAGGGTGAGGGATGCCTAGGGGTCATTTGGTGTTAGTTTGGAACGAATCTGAGTGAGTTCATGTTTGGCTCGAACCTTCAAAAGAAGATTCGAAGAACTCTGAGGTGATTCGAGTCAAACCAACACCAGATCCATAACTAGGGTAGTTAGGGGAAGCTACGGTGTTAATTTGGAAGTCATCGGAAAGGGTCGAGTTTGGCTCGAATCTTCAAATGAAGATTCGAGAACCTTCAGGAGGATTCGAGCCCAGTGGCTAACAGATTCGGATAGAGGATGGTCAGGGGGTTCAGGGGTGTTAAGGTGGTGACCGGCGACGTTGTTGCCGCTGGGTTTCAGGCGATGAGGAATGACGGCGGCTAGGGTTAGGGGTGTGCTTTCGGAGAAGATGATGAATAGTGAAGAGGGGGGTGTTTAGTTAGGGGGCCGGGGTAGGGATTTGGATTTATATAGGGATGGGGTGGATTGATACTGGCCGTTAAATCAGGCAGAATGGATGGCCAGGATCTATATGCTTACATGAACGGCGTCGTTTTGGTTTAGTTGGGGAATGGGTCGGCCCGAGTACTGGATCGGGTAGGGATCACGGGTTAGGTCAAAATCCTGGGAGCCCTTGGATCAGAAGTAATGAACGGCCCCGATCTATCGCAACCATACGACGCCGTATGGTTTGCATTTGTAATTAAATGACCGGGCATCATCAAACGGCGTAGTATTTTCCCTATACTATGTCGTTTGATGGTTTTTGGGTTGACTGACTTGGGCTGGGTAAAATGTATTGTTTTGGGCCTGAATGTTTTTGTCAAATAAATGGCCCAGTCCGTTTTTCTTTACATTTTAATCAACTCTTTTCAATTTCCAATTTTATTCTTTAATTATTAAAATCCTAATTAAAATTATAAAAACAAAATTACTCTTACAAAATATTAATTACTTTTAACAACTATTAACACATAGACAAAACATTAATCACACAGTGAAACATTTAAAATAGAATAAATGCGTATTTTTTTGTGATTTTATTTTAATTAACTCTTAAATGCATAATTAAATCCTAATTATGCATGCAACATGTGTTTTTTATTTTATTTTTCATTTTAACAAACAAAGTAGACATTTACGGACATAACACAAATATTTAATAAACGCCATTCAAATTCTAAAAATTGCACACTAAGCAAAAAATTGTTTTATCATTACTTACTTTTTTTTAATTTTGTTTTGGAGTAATTTTCGTGAGGCAAAAATCACGTGCTCACAGCTGCCCCTCTTTGTGCGGAAACTCGAAGAGTTTTCGTGCAAAGATAAAGTGAGCGGATACGAGCGATTTTTGCCCGTTCAAATACTCCGTGGGAAGCATTTTTTGAAAGATTTGACCGAACCTCTGCTTCAAAGGTTTCCTACATATCCTTGGCTATAAAGGAATCAGGTCAATGTAGTTCGGGAAGTTTTGGGTAGCTGGGACTACCGTGGGACTGTGATGTTACTGCTGTTTTGTGCTGCTTTTACTGCTTGCTGACCTCCTTATTACACCTTACTTCAACGGTAAAACAAAAGCTAAACTATACTATGGTATATGAATTACAGAATCTTATCTAGATCATGCCCTTGCGTTTCTTGTTGTCTTGATGTCTTGGTGACTTTTGGACATCTTTTGCTTCTGACTTGTTCTGCATTTCCTTTCATTATGTCCCGTATTTCCTTTATTTTTTTGGGACTTCTTGTTGTTCTTGCTGGGGATTTGGTTGGAATCCTCTGCTTTATTGACTTTACGTGTGCTCCTTTCTCACATGGGCGGGCTTTTGACTTTACCCATAATGTCAAACTATATTGCCATTCTGTTCTTCAGGTGGGCGCCTGACTGCTGATCCTTCAATTGTATTTCCTTATTCTCCATGTGGATGCCTGATTGCCTTTTCGATCCTTCATCCTTGTTATCCAAGTGGACGTCTGACTTCTTCTTAATTTTTTCATCCTCATTCTCCAGGTGGACGCCTGATTTCTTCTTTAATTCTTCATCCTCATTCTCCAGGTGGACGCCTGACTTCTTCTTAAATTCTTCATCCTCATTCTCCAGGTGGACGCCTGATTTCTTCTTTAATTTTTCATCCTCATTCTCCAGGTGGACGCCTGATTTCTCCTTTAATTCTTCATCCTCATTCTCCAGGTGGACGCCTGATTTCTTCTTTAATTTTTTATCCTCATTCTCCAGGTGGACGCCTGATTTCTCCTTTAATTCTTCATCCTCACTCTCCAGGTGGACGCCTGATTTCTTCTTCAATTCTTCATCCTCATTCTCCAGGTGGATGCCTGATTTCTTTTTAATTCTTCATCCTCATTCTCCAGGTGGACGCCTGACTTCTTCTTTAATTCTTCATCCTCATTCTCCAGGTGGATGCCTGATTTGTTCTTTAATTCTTCATCCTCATTCTCCAGGTGGATGCCTGACTTCTTTTTAATTCTTCATCCTTATTCTCCAGGTGGACGCCTGACTTCTTTTTTATCTCTCATCCTCATTCTCCAGGTGGACGCCTGATTTCTTCTTAAATTCTTCATCCTCATTCTCCAGGTGGACGCCTGACTTCTTCTTAAATTCTTCATCCTCATTCTCCAGGTGGACGCCTGATTTCTTCTTTAATTTTTCATCCTCATTCTCCAGGTGGACGCCTGATTTCTCCTTTAATTCTTCATCCTCATTCTCCAGGTGGATGCCTGATTTCTTTTTAATTCTTCATCCTCATTCTCCAGGTGGACGCCTGACTTCTTTTTTATCTCTCATCCTCATTCTCCAGGTGGACGCCTGATTTCTTCTTTATCTCTTCATCCTCATTCTCCAGGTGGACGCCTGATTTCTTCTTCAATTTTTCATCCTCATTCTCCAGGTGGACGCCTGATTTCTTCTTAAATTCTTCATCCTCATTCTCCAGGTGGACGCCTGATTTCTTCTTTAATTTTTCATCCTCATTCTCCAGGTGGACGCCTGATTTCTCCTTTAATTCTTCATCCTCATTCTCCAGGTGGATGCCTGATTTCTTTTTAATTCTTCATCCTCATTCTCCAGGTGGACGCCTGACTTCTTTTTTATCTCTCATCCTCATTCTCCAGGTGGACGCCTGATTTCTTCTTTATCTCTTCATCCTCATTCTCCAGGTGGACGCCTGATTTCTTCTTCAATTTTTCATCCTCATTCTCCAGGTGGACGCCTGACTTCTTCTTAAATTCTTCATCCTCATTCTCCAGGTGGACGCCTGATTTCTTCTTTAATTTTTCATCCTCATTCTCCAGGTGGACGCCTGATTTCTCCTTTAATTCTTTCTCCGGGTGTTTCCTGACACAAATGTTGTTAAAGCCCCTGTTTTAAATCAAAGATAACTTTGTTAGTTTTAAAGCAGGATGGTTAACTGGGGCATTCTCGCCGACGATGGGGCTTCTCTTCGTCTTTGTTTTATTGCCTTGGAATGGTTGAAAGGACCGTCTGTCCTTGTAATTGATCCTTAACTATAGGATCCCCAACTGTATGTTTTCCTTCAAACCCTTTTAACCGTAATCATATGTTCTCCTGACATTGCTGATCCGCTTTTGATTCCACTTTTCTTACACCCATATCTTATTATTTTTTATTACCTCCTGCCCATCATGGCCGTATTTGTTTCCTATGCAACCTTGAATCTTGGTAGTATACCTTGACATTCTTTCTTATTTGTTTGGAACAAAACTCATCTCAAAAGCTTTAGAATAGTAAGATTATTAGTGACGAAAACATGATGATTTCGACAATCTAGAAAGAAAAGAAAAATCCAAATTTGGATGACTGTTGGAGAAGGAATAAAGGACTTATCTGATTAGAGTCACTGGCACCAATGATCATGGTATGCATTTTGGATTAATCAACCCGGTCTTTTAATCAATCTCCTTTCAATTGTCTCATTTTGTTTTCCCAAAATTTCCATAAACCAACTTCATTTTTTCATTTTACAGACCTGTTTGACTTGCAATATCTTAAAGAGTTTTCACCGACAAACCTTCCTCATTTGTTCATTTCTTAATTCCTTTTCGCCTTATGGTGCCTGCGAAGGTTTTCACCAATAAGACTCTCTCATTTTACTTTCTCTCAACTTCCGTCGTCTTATGGTGCCCGTGTGGGTTTTCACCTATAAGACTCTCTCATTTTCTCTTTCTTTTCTTGTTTGTACCAGAGTGTTATGAACCATCTTTATTTGCTTGACTCAGCATTTTTCTAAGTTTGATTGAAAGGTCTTTTTGGTATGTGGTTGGAAATGGAAAGGTATCAAAAATGTTAAACAGCTTTGATATGAGTTTAAAATTACAACTCTTGGAATCTTTTTCTTATTTCCAATACAATTCCTGCCCCAGTTTCTTGATTGGGGTCTCTTGATGTTTCTTTTTGTGCACATTATGCATATTGTGCACCCTATGATCGAGCCGTGAGGCGCTTACGTATCCTTCTTTGAGGAATCAGGTCAAACGTAGTTCACTATAATAATAGTGATTTTTTTTTTGTTATTTCATATTTGATTTTCATTGATTCCAAGAGAGAGTAGGAAAGAAACAAATGTGGATCAAAGGGGAAGCAAAGGGTATAGTGTTTGGATATCAGAATAAATTGCCTTTGTCATTCCAATCTTCGAAATAATGCCAAGTACAAACATTCAAAAAGTTATGCATAATATCTCTTTACCGCGTCAGAATTGATAGCCATGTCTATGCATTTGCCTTCAATATTTGTTAAGCATAGTGCACCATTGGATAATACTCTGGTCACGATGAATGGTCCTTGCCAATTCGGGGAAAATTTACCTTTTGCCTCAACCTGATGTGGAAGAATACGTTTCAGCACATGTTGACCCACTTCAAACTTCCGTGGATGCACCTTTTTGTTGTATGCTCTTGCTATTCTTCTTTGATACAATTGGCCATGACATACTGCGGCCAATCATTTTTCATCAATCAAGCTTAACTGTTCCAGACGGGTTTTGACCCATTCATCATCATCAATCCTTGCTTCGGCGATGATCCGAAGGGAAGGAATTTCAACTTCTGCAGGAATTACTGCCTCAGTGCCATATACCATCAAATAAGGAGTTGTCTTGAACCTACTGAAGTGCGAACAGTAGTGCGATATCCTAATAACGCAAATGGTAGTTTTTCATGCCATTGTCTTGAACCTTCTACCATTTTCCGAAGTATCTTCTTTATGTTTTTGGTGGCTACCTCGACTGCTCCATTCGCCTTGGGCCGATATGGGGTAGAGTTGCGATGTGTAATCTTAAAATGTTGACATACTTCCTTCATTAAGTTACTGCTAAGATTAGCACCGTTATCTGTGATGATCACCTTTGGGATTCCGAATCGACATATGATATTTGAGTGGACAAAATCGACCACAACTTTCTTGATCACTGATTTGAATGTTTTGGCCTCAACCCATTTGGTAAAATAATCAATGGCTACCAGAATGAACCTGTGCCCATTGGATGTTGCCGGATCAATTGGTCCAATCACATCCATGCCCCAAGCGACGAAGGGCCATGGTGCCGACATTGTGTGCAACTCGGATGGTGGAGAATGAATCAAATCTTCGTGTATCTGGCATTGATGACACTTGCGCACAAAACTGATACAATCTCGCTCCATGGTAAGCCAATAGTAACCAGCTCGGACAATTTTCTTTGCCAATACATATCCACTCATGTGGGGTCCGCAAACTCCCGCATGCACTTCAAACATGATGGCCGTAGCTTGTCTGGCCTCTATGCATCTTAATAATCCAAGGTCTGGTGTTCTTCTATACAAAACTCCTCCGCTTAAGAAGAATCCATTTGCTAATCGCCTAATGGTTCTCTTTTGATCCCCTGTGGCTTGTGCTGGATATATCCCCATCCTGATATACTCCTTGATGTCGTGGAACCACGGTTCACCGTCAAATTCCTCTTCAACCATATTGCAATAGGCATGCTGATCGTGGACTTGAATATGTAGTGGATCCACATAAGCTTTGTCCGGATGGTGCAACATTGATGCCAGGGTAGCCAATGCATCGGCAACCTCATTATGGATCCTTGGAATATGCCGGAACTCCGCTGATTGAAAACGCTGACAAAGATCATGTAGACATTGTCGGTATGGTATGAGCTTCAAGTCTCGGGTTTCCCATTCTCCTTAAATTTGATGTACCAGAAGATCTGAATCTCCCATGACTAACATTTCCTGGATACCCATGTCTGCGGCTAGCCTTAACCCCAAAATACAAGCTTCATATTCAGCCATATTATTGGTGCAATAAAATCGTAGTTGAGCCATAACAGGATAGTGATGCCCTGTTTCAGAAATGATTACAGCTCCTATCCCGACTCCTTTCATGTTAGCGGCCCCATCAAAGAAAAGTTTCCAGCTAGGTTTTTCAATTTGCTCCATCTCATCGATATGCATTATTTCTTCATCGGGAAAATAGGTTTTCAATGGCTCGTACTCCTCGTCGACCGGGTTTTCAGCTAAATGATCAGCCAGTGCTTGGGCTTTCATTACAGTTCGAGTCACATAGATGATGTCAAATTCTGTGAGCAATATTTGCCATTTTGCAAGTCTTCCCGTTGGCATAGGCTTTTGAAAAATATATTTCAACGGATCCAGACGCGAAATGAGGTAAGTAGTGTAGGACGACAAATAGTGTTTCAATTTTTGAGTTACCCAAGTCAAGGCGCAACATGTCTTCTCCAGATGAGTATACTTAACCTCATAAGCTGTGAATTTCTTGCTAAGGTGGTAGATGACCTGTTCTTTTCTGCCGGTGAGGTCATGTTGCCCCAATACACAACCAAATGAATTTCCAAGACCGTCAAGTAAAGAATCAGAGGTCTTCCTGGCTCTGGCGGGACCAACACGGGTGGGTTCGACAGGTATCCTTTTATCTTATCAAATGCCTGCTGACACTCATTGGTCCATTTGATCGCAGCATCCTTTTTCAACAATTTGAAAATAGGCTCACAGGTTGTCGTAAGCTGAGCAATAAACCTGCTGATGTAATTCAACCTTCCCAACAAACTCATTACTTCAGTTTTGTTCCTTGGAGGTGGCAATTCTTGGATGGCTTTGATTTTTGATGGGTCTAGCTCGATGCCTCGCCGACTGACTATGAATCCCAGCAACTTTCCAGATGGAACTCCAAATGCGCATTTGGCAGGGTTAAGCTTGAGGTTGTACCTGCGAAGTCTTAAGAAGAATTTCCTCAAATCCCCAACGTGGTTGTCCTGATGCTTTGATTTTATGATCACATCGTCCACGTATACCTCAATATCCTTGTGTATCATATCATGAAACACTGTGGTCATTGCTCTCATGTAAGTTGTCCCGGCGTTCTTTAAACCGGATGGCATTACCCGGTAGCAATAAGTTCCCCATGGTGTGATGAATGCCGTCTTTTCTGCATCTTCTTCATCCATTAAAATTTGATGATACCCGGCATAACAATCCACGAAAGATCCTATCTCATGCTTGGCGCAATTATCGATCAAAATATGGATATTGGGTAATGGGAAATTATCCTTTGGACTTGCTTTATTGAGATTGCGGTAGTCGACGCATACTCTAATTTTGCCGTCTTTCTTTGGTACAAGAACGATATTAGCTAACCAAACCGGATATCGAGTGACTCGAATGACTTTTGCTTCCAACTGTTTGGTGATTTCTTCCTTAATTCTCACACTCATATCAGGCTTGATTTTCTCAGCCTCTGCTTGACAGGAGGCACCATTGGATCGGTGAGCAATTTGTGAACCACTAAATCAGTGCTCAAGCCCGGCATGTCGTCATATGACCATGCAAAAACATCTTTGAATTCTATGAGTGCTTTAATTAACTCTTCTCGGATCCTTGGTTCGAGATGGACACTTATTTTAGTTTCCCGGATATTATTCGTGTCCCCTATGTTGATGTCTTCGGTATCACTCAGGTTAGGTTTGGTTTTTTCCTCAAAGTGAATTAACTCTTTACTAATCTCTTCAAAAGCCTCATCTTCATCATATTCTGATTCATAATCACAATATATTTCTTGAATTATTATTTCGGAACCAGATTGATTTTTAAGACTGGGCTGAGGATTCCTCATGCATGCCATATCACTAGAGCCAGCGTAAAAAGAACTGTACAGAAAAAGAAGAAAAGGAAAAGAAAACTATCAGGAATGATAATGAAAAAGGAAACTGTATTTTATTGGATGATGAAAGATAACAAGGTTTGCACACTTCAAACAAACTGTAAGATAAGCATTGGGATTACAACCCTGAGGTAACCCAAACAAACTGAAGGAAAATCACAAAATAAACTACCAAGACTCCTTTCGAATGGGGAGAGGAGTGGCTTTCCAATTATTAAGCTTTGTTTCTGGCCCAACGAATTGAACTTCTGCGTTGCTACAACCTTCCCCGCTTTCCACCATATTCACATCGTCAAACAATTTCTCGAATCTTTCAATTAATTCCTCCTCAGGATTGACCAGGGATTTAGGAATTGTTGTTATCGGGCGATTTTTAGCACCGGTCTTGACAAAAGACTTTGATAGATGTGGGACTGGTTTTGGAAGAACCCATACTTTTTGTTTCAGCTTTCTAGCCTTTCTCACGTCGGTGACAATGGGTATGAATCCCAAACCAAATGTTCCCCAGTTCTCGGGGAGAGATACTGGTTGTATGATTCCTTGCAAAGATGAACCCAGACCTTTGCCGGGTATAAAACCATTTTTTAACATTTCATAGGCTACCATGACTGATGCAGAGGTTATCTTTGGATTCGGAATGTACTTCCCCTCTGGAATTTTCTCTACCGACACTGTATCGGACACTTGGTATACCCATGGTCCCTGGTCATTTTCTATTCCCTCGACCGGTACAATGGCACTGCTGTGAGCATTTAAACTTTCTTCCCCATGCACAACTATTTCTTGATGATCCCATTCAAACTTGACCGCCTGATATAGTGTTGACGGGACTGCTTTAGCAGCATGGATCCATGGTCGACCCAACAACAAATTATAAGAAACAGTTATGGCCAATACTTGAAACTCCATCGTAAATTCAACCGGCCCTATTGTCAGTTCCAACACTATGTCTCCAAATAAATCTCTGCTTCCACCGTCAAACCCCCGTACGCAAATACTATTCTTTTGGATATTCTCCTCTTTGATTTTCAATTTGCTTAAAGTGGAGAGAGGGCAGATGTTTGCACTTGATCCGTTGTCAACCAATACCCGGGTTACTACGGAGTTTTCACATTTCACGGTGAGGTAAAGAGCTCTGTTGTGCTCAGTCCCTTCCACAGGCAATTCATCATCAGAAAATGTAATTCTGTTCGCCTCAAAGATTCTGTTGGCTATTCTTCCCAAATGATTTACAGAGATTTTATCAGGAACGTGAGCCTCATTCAGGATTTTCATCAAAGCCAGACGGTGCTCCTCTGAATGGATTAGTAATGATAATAATGAAATTTGAGCGGGCATCTTCTTCAGTTGATCCACAACAGAATAGTCATGGAGCTTCATTTTTCTTAAGAATTCTTCCGCTTCTTCTTCCGTCACAACTTTCTTTATTGGTGTTGGATTATTTTTAGTTTTTCTTAACTCTTCGGGAGTAAAACATCTTCCCGAACGAGTCAAGCCTTGCACCTTACAGACTTCTTCCTTGACTTCTTTTCCCTTGTACATTACAGTCACCCGTTCATAGTTCCATGGAATGGCCTTGTTGCTGATCACTGGTAGCTGGGTTACAGGTTTGATAATAACCCGATCTATACGGGCTCCTTCCAAGAATACAATGGGTTTGCTGGCAACCCCTGGTACTATCACTTTCGGCCTTTCTTTCTTTGTGGCTACTTTGCTCGAAGATCCCTTCTCGACTACCACAAATGGTTCATCACTATTTCTGTTCTGCTTAGGTACCGACTTCTCCTCTGTTAACTGCTTATCCGGCTTGGCTTCATGAGACCTGATCATCATGACGGTTTGTGATGGCTTCTTTGTCTCCCCATCAACCTGTACTATTTCTATCATATTAGCCTCCTGATGGGCTGGCATTGGATTTCTGTTGATATTGGGAGCTTCGGGGGTTTGAACCTCGATTTTATTAGTATCAATCAGCTCTTGTATTGCATTTTTTAAATGCCAGCATTTTTCCGTATCATGGCCTGGTGTACCGGAACAATACTCACAGCTAATGGTGTAGTCCAGATTCTTTGGAGGAGGATTGGGTAGCTTGGATTGTATTGGTCTTAGCATGTCCAGCTGTCTCAGCCTGTGGAACAGACTAGTGTAGGACTCTCCCAATGGAGTGTAGGTTTTCTTTTTCTGTTCTCTTTCTCCCCTGAATGCTGGCCTAGGCCTGAAACCTGGTCCGGGATAGGCTCGTGGGTAAGTACCTGGTATGACAGGAGCACGCCAGTTAGCGTGTGCCGGTGGATGATTGTATGCTTGTGTATGGTTGATGGAAAAATGAGGTTCCGAAGGGTGATAGTAGTGTTGAGATGAATTGTGGTGGTGAGTTGATTGGTGAGGTCGATGTTGATTATAGTAAGGAGGTGAACCTCTCGATCCCAACCAAGTTCCTGAATCAACTACTGCTGCTTCTTCTCTTTTCTTTCTTCCGATTCGTCCTACCCCGCCTTGAATAGCTTGAGTAGTCGCTTTGATGGCCGAATAGCTCATGATTTTATTTGTTTTGAGGCCTTCTTCCACCATACCTCCCATCTTTACTACTTCGTTGAATGTTTTACCTACCGCTGAAACCAAATGGGCATAGTAAGTTGGTTCCAAGGCTTGAAGGAAGTAGTCTACCATTTCACTCTCCTTCATTGGAGGATCCACTCTTGCTGCCCGTTCTCTCCACCGGAAGCCATACTCTCTGAAACTTTCATTGTGTTTTTGCTCAAATTTTGTCAAAGATAGTCGATCTGGGATGATTTCCAGATTGTACTGGAAATGGTATGCAAATGCCTATGCCAGGTCATCCTAGGTGTACCATCTCCCATGGTCCTGGCGTGTATACCACTCCAAAGCTGATCCGCTTAAACTTTGACTTAAGTAAGCCATCAATAATTCATCCTTTCCCCCAGCTCCTCGCATCTTGCTGCAGAAACCCCTTAAGTGGGCTACTGGGTCGCCGTGCCCATTGTATAGGTCAAATTTGGGCAACTTGAAGCCAACTGGCAATTGCACATTTGGGAATAAGCATAAATCTTTGTAGGCCACACTGACCTGTCCTCCTAACCCTCGCATTTCTCGGAACGATTATTCTAGGCTTTTGACCTTTCTAAACATCTCTTCTTGTTCAACATTTTTGACTGGTTTGTCAATTTCGGTTGGGAGGTCAAAACGAGGAGTAGTTGAATGGATTTCGGAGGCCTTGAAGGTGGGCTCCGGGGGTAATATTGATTGTCCTGGGCCTGGAATATGGGCTCACTAGGAGATTTGTGGAATGTAGCCGGGGGAGGTGCTACGAAAACAGGAGTCACTGGTGGAGGAAAGTATGGAACTGGTTTAGGAGGGGAGACTGCGGTGTCTGAGAGGTGGTGCCTCGGTAGTGTTGGTAGATGGGGAAATTTGGGGATAATTCAGTGGTAAGATTATCCTGAGTTTGGGCCATTGATGGAGGAGGGTTAGTTGGGTATGATGGGGTGACTGCCCTGTAGACCAGGCTTGGTACATCTCAGCCATTTGCTGCTTGAGTTTAAACATCTCTTCTTTCATTTTCCCGACATCCATCTCCTCTATCTCAATACCTGTGTCAACATCTGGGATAGACATACTTTCGGGTATTGGTCCTTTTGATCTCGTGTGATAATGATAATATGCCAGTATACTCTTTAGAGAAACTAACTGCTTGAATTCTGGAAATGAGCAAACTTGTTAGTTTTGAGAGTTTAACACATATATAATTACACGTTGAGATGCAATGCTCCTAGACAAATAACCCATTTCTATTATGCATTTGCTTGGCTGCTTGTGTCATCCCAGCTTTTCTTGGTCTTTTATTGTTGTTCACTCTTATTTTATTTTCTTATATATATTTTTTTATTGTATTGTGGTCGAATCTTATAGAGATTGCCTACGTATCATGTCCTCGCATGAATCAGACCTTGCATAGTTCGGACATAAGGCAAACACTTTTATTCATTATACAAAGATGGAACAGACATTACATTTGAAAACCTTTATAAGAAAATGGTTTGAAACACACACACTCAAATCAAAATAAAAGATACAACTCTTAACATCTCACAACATGCCCCACTTTCCACTTTTGTTGTCAATCATTGGATTATTTGCTCAATGTGGGGCTTGACCTGGATGACCTCCCAGCGTACGATACATCCTTTCCAACTCCATTGCTAGATGACGGGCAAAAATGGGTGCATGCTCTGTAAACCTTTCATAATCCATTCCTTAGCAGTTTACATAACTTTGAGAGGTGTAGACCGCCAGGTCGTGGATTTGTGCCCTGAAATCTTGGAGACGTTGGTCTTGGTTCTGCAATTGTTGCTGGCGAGTGGTGGCTATATCTCTGACACGGTCTTCACAATCTAGAGCTGACTCTAATAGAGATCGGAGTATGGCCTTCTCTAATCTTGCCTGCGCTCTTTCTCTGTCGATGTCCGCTTGTTGATGTTCTCTGTTGTATCTTCTTGCCTCTTCTAGTTGTGCACGAAGTTGGTCTTCTGATCGTATCCAATGGTCTTTTTCCTTCTTGAATTGTATCATGTCTTCTTCGGATTGCCTTACTTGGCGTTCCTTATTAGATCTGGCTTTTTCGTTTAATTGTTGGATTCTTTCTTTTGCTTTGCTCAACGCCCTTTCGTTTTTAGCAAGAATGGAATCATAATCTTGCATTCTTTCAAAACGATTGGCGATGGTTTTTTGATCCTTCCAACTCCTCATTGTTGTTTCAGAAGCCTTTTTCATTTTTTGAAATCGAGCATGAAGATTTTCCTTCTCACAAGCTAGACTCTTCTTCTCGCCTTCGGCTTCTTGTGCTTGCAAATCTTTCTCCAGACTGAGGCTCCTCAGATTTTCCTTTAGGGCATGGATAGTTGCTTTGTACCCCTTTTCCTTTTCTCCCCAAATCAACCGCTCTTGGATTTTATCATTAAAGTTTTGAACATGGGGTCTTTTTGTTGGCCTACTTAGCTCGGGTTCTGGTACCATCATCCACGCGAGACCGTTTCTCAAACCACCTTGCATACCCAGGATTTATTTCACCCCTTGTAGTGTCTGGGACTTGAGTATCACTTTTCAAGTATCGACATCCATTCCACATCTGCTGAATTAGAGCCTCGGGAATAGTGGCTTCAGGGTGTAATTCGATTACTTGCATACTCAAATCTTCATCATCAGGAACTACTTGGTATCTCCCTAGTTGTCTTAGGACTCTTAGTGGCGCATATGGCTGGATGCTTCTCAATCCCAATAGTAGCAAATAACTATTTGAGGTTGACATGTGTATCACTTCCCTCATCGGGAGCCATCCCAAAGTCCACTCAATTTGATTTGCCGTTAAAGCCCTTAGATGAGATACCCATGCTTCTATCCCTTCTGGAGACTTATAATCTTTTATTCTTTCCTCATAACTCTCGATGCAATTATCATTGCTTGGCCCATACTGTATGATCTTGGGCTGTTGTTGGAGATGTTCAATCACCCACATTTGCAACAAAATTTTGCATCCTTCGAAGACTTTTGCTCCTGATTTACATAAAGTCAACGCCCGATAAATGTCTGAGAGAATGATTGGGACAAGGGTGTGATTTTCCTTGGTGGTGAGGACCTGCACAACTTTCGCGGTGCGAATATCAATTGTTCGCTCTTTGTTTGGGAAGACCATGATTCCTAGAAAAGCCACTATGAAGGCGAAGCGACGGTGAATCTGCCAGGTGTCTTTGTTTTGCTTGTTAGTAAGGCCTTTCTCGTGAATTTCAAATCCATCTGGCTTTCCGAACCTTGAATACAAGAAGTTGAAAGAACAACATCCGTTGATGACATTGCTTTTCCTGATTTGATTACTGATGTTCAGAAGACCGAAGAATCGATGTACCGAGGGAGCCTTTGTGAAATATCAGGTTTTGATTTCTTAGACTTCCGTCAAAACCAGCATATCCAGCTATCTCCTCTAATGTAGGAGTAAGCTCGAAATCAGAGAAACGAAAGACATTGTGAACAGGGTCCCAAAAAGTTACTAACGCCGCAATCAGATCATCACGGGGTTTAACTTTCATAATATCCGTGAGATTTCCCAAATGCTTGACGACCCATTTTTGACCATCTTCGCCTAATTCATACCACCACATTTGAAGCTGAAATAGAAACTCGTGTGTATTCGTGGATGGGGGGTTTTGTGTGGTGCTCATTTTGTATTTGAAATTTAATTTTAATAAAGTCAAGACTCATTTTGAAAATATACACTAAAAAAATCATTTTCAATTTTTATATATTAAACACTTTTTATTTCAAGATTTAAAACTATTTTTGGGAATTTCTTAAAACAACCCATTTTATTCCTCGGTTCTCACAATGATTTCAATTAAGCTGGTCAACAAGCATGTTCGAGGCAAATGAATGCACAGGTAGCAAGTAGGATGCATCAGGATGGTCTTTTTATTTCGGGTTCACCTGTCCTAGACAGACCCAACCCCTGTGTTGAGTCTCCAAGGCCAAATGTACATGATGCAAATAGACGTTCCTACTAGGGATCCGGTACATGGCTGAGTTATTCTAGGTGAAAAACCTGAGGCATATTGTTCTAAACCTGGCTCACCCAAACGGACAGTTTGAGCCGAAGTGGGGGCAACGTACCGGGAGCACGAAAGTCTACCCGGCCTAGTTACTTGTCCCAACTTCGTCTTATTTGGTATGACTTTAACAGAAAGGTGGGCCACGCGCACGTGTGCACCATAAATTTAGAAGACTCAGAAAGAAGGGGGTTTCGTAGCAGTTGTATATATTCATAATTCAAATAATATTAAAGCGGTAAAAGTGTCATTTAGCACATTGGGCATATATCATGTAAAAAAATCAGATAATAAATAAAGCCAACTATAACAATTATTTTAAGCTCGAATTCTTGAACCCTGAATCAGAGATTCTGGGTTACGGTTTTCACTTTGTTCCCCAGCGGAGTCGCTAGAGCTGTCACACCTCCTTTTTGCCGCCCCGTGAGGGCGCGTAGGGAGTTTTCTCCAATTAAAGGACAGTCGAAACGGGATTTGTTTATTTGTTTCAGAGTCGCCACCTGGGAATTTTAAGGCGTCCCAAGTCACCGGTTTTAATCCCTGAATCGAGGAGAATATGACTCTGTTTGTTATTCTGCGAACCAGAAATCCTGAGTAAGGAATTCTGTTAATTCGGGAGAAGGTGTTAGGCATTCCCAAATTCCGTGGTTCTAGCACGGTCGCTTAACCGTTTTTATATTTGGCTTAATTATCTTGATTTACTAAATACCCTTTTTCTTGTTACCTGATTTTATTACCGCTTTTGTTTAGATTGTTCATAATTATATAAACGAATCACGCGTACGTATATTTGTATTATATACCTTTTATAATTGTAGAGAATCATGTCACGCATACGTGTACACAAAAAGGTTGATAATATTTTTTATATTTTTATTATAAAAAAAACCATACGTTCAAAAATTAAAAATAAAATTAAGAACATTGTTGCCCTTGTATGATTAAACAATGAACTGAACATCTCGGGTTTTTAGGAAATTAATTTGCTATTCTCCGAAAAATTATTAAATATTCGCTCGAAATTGCGCGAACGCATAATCCGAATTGCTTTTAGAAATATAGTCAGGTTACGCGAACGTATCCCTAATCACAAAAATATTTTTGAGGGTAGTATAAATTTGTTTACAAATTGTTTATTACATCCATATTATTTTTATGTGAAAATCATGAGAAATCCCCATTTGAGATGCCCTTAAATTCTTTGGAAAGAATTCACAATTTATTAATGTTGACCGCTGATTATATTTTTACGTGTGAATTATATTCTTCCGAGCCATTCAAATTTTAGGAGTAAAAATAAACAAAGTGTGATTAATACTACCATTTTTCTCGTAAATCCAATATATGTATACCCAAAAAGTGAATTGCATATGAAACTAAAAAAATTGATTTATGAAAGGAAGAGATGTTTTCGAATAATTTTCATTATTTTATTTAGTGCAAACTCTATTTCTACATATCATTGATATAAAATGTTGCAATTCGTGCTTATACATCCCATATCATTCTCATATACTTGTTTTTAATCCAAAGTTATAATTGCATAGTTAATTTGTTTATGACGATAAATAATCAAATTGATGAAAAAGGGATTGTTATACAAATTGACTTAATAAAATTGCATTACATGCAACATAGTTGTACGTCTGAACCGTTCATAACATTCTAACATCGTAACGAGCTATATCAACTCACCTTTCACATATGATTATATATATACCCGTCATCATGCCATGTATGAAACATACAACTTATATCAATCTAAACAAAAATCAGATTTTTACAAGATATGCTAATAATGTAATTTCTTGATACTTCCATTCTACTTTACATTTAGCTAACAATGTTACGGGATGTAATTAATGGCCCATTTTATGCCATGTTCCCTACCTTGATAATTCAATCATGACTTCACTTAATGAAAATTCCAAAATATATAACATTATTACAATACTTATGCGAACTTCCAATGGGAATGATTAACTATAGTCGTTATGTCAAGCATACTACCATGTTAAATAACTTAAAACAAAACTGAAATTTAAACTAATAGCTTTAAACGAGTAAAAGACATAATTATAATCCCAAACTTCATCTTTTTTTCCAATGTTCTTTTCACAACATGAGTCTTAAAAATATGTACCTGGAAATGAAGGTAGAAGAAATAAATTTCAACAGTGACAACAGCAGCAAAGCAGCAAAATATACCAGTATTTCCACAGATTTGAGCAACAAAAACAGGACCCGAGGAACCCAGATGCACAGGAGCAAAGCTTCTTAAAGAATTTCATATTTTAAAACCCAGCAGTATCAACAAACAAGACCCGGACAGATTCCAGAAAAATAATGTTTCAGATTTTCTTTTTCCTTTTCTATTATCTGTTTTCGACTCTATGTGTATATGAGTACTCTATTTTCTGTTTCTTTTTCTGTTTTTCTTCTTTCTTTTCAGATTTCTGTTTCTGCTTCTGTGTGTTTTCCTCTCTTAATTTCTATATCTGTGTGTATTAAAATCTGGTTGTGTTCATCTATTTCTCTCTCTCTTTTAATCAGATCTTTTTCCTTCTTTTTAAAATCTGTTCTCAGTTCTTTTCTATCTTAAAATCAGATCTCCTTTAAAATCTCAATGTAAAAAAATCTGGTTCCTCCCTCTTAAAAGCAGATATCAGTTTTCTTTCTTTTGAAATCTCTCTCTAAAATCTGATCCCCTTTAAAATCTGAGTCCCTGTATTTATACAGGTCTGCCCCTTTCTTTTTAGTGTTGCTTGGACCCCCTTCTTCTTTTAAAAATCAGAAATTCCCATTAAAAACTGCTTTTACTACTTTAAATCCCATTAAGTGATCTTTTCCTGATTTTCAGCATTCCCATTACCCTTTGTTTCCCATTATCTCATTAAGTAATAGCCATTATCACTCCACTATCAGCACACTACTATTATCACATTACCCTACTGTTTCTTTCCCAAAACAACCCTGAAATCCTACTGTTATTACTGCCCTTAATACAAAAATCAGAATCTGATACAAAACAGATTTTATAATCTGTCCAGGCTTAATTATCTTTCTGATTTAAACAGCTAGAACCAATCCTAATCAACTTCTTAACATAGTTGTATCTAACCAACCCCTGTAAACTTGAATTCAAACCCAACATCACAACAACATTATACTGAATTCAACATAACAAGTTAAACTGAATTTCAGCATTGAACTAAGATCCAAATAAATATAGGAGCATTGTCAATATACTGATAATGCCCTGAAACTTATGCTCAGAAATCAACACATACACAACATCCTTTTGATGAACTTATTGAATTATAAACAAGGATGATTTAATTGACGAGTATTAATTAAACTGATTATCTATAACAATTGTCCACAAACAATAGGTAAACAGATTGTTTCAATCAGTATTATCATAAACGGGAATTCATAATGTAACTAATCGACGAACTTAATCGAGTCGATTACACACATTGTAAACAAACATAACCAACAGAAACAATTCACACTTTGATCAAGTAAGCGGGTATGAGACAGAATAACAGAATTAAACAAACAAAAATATGAAAAATTAACATACAACTAAAATAGGCAACAACATATGTAGGAAACAAAATAAATAGGAAAATACCTCTGAATCTTCAATTTCATACGGACTCAAACTCAACTTGGATTCGGACCCTTTTTGAGGCTGAACAGACTTTATTCGAAGTATTCTCAATTGAGAATACCTCGATTAAAGTCTCTTAGACCTCAATCCTTCACTCGAATTGGAAAAATTCCAAGATTGGAAATTTTTTAGGGTTTCAGATTCTTTGATTTTAAATTCGAACACTTCTGGGTAGATTCGAAAGAAACTAAAGATGACACAAGGGTGAGGGATGCCTAGGGGTCATTTGGTGTTAGTTTGGAACGAATCTGAGTGAGTTCATGTTTGGCTCGAACCTTCAAAAGAAGATTCGAAGAACTCTGAGGTGATTCGAGCCAAACCAACACCAGATCCATAGCTAGGGTAGTTAGGGGAAGCTACGGTATTAATTTGGAAGTCATCGGAAAGGGTCGAGTTTGGCTCAAATCTTCAAATGAAGATTCGAGAACCTTCAGGAGGATTCGAGCCTAGTGGCTAACAGATTCGGATAAAGGATGGTAAGGAGGTTCAGGGGTGTTAAGGTGGTGACCGGCGGCATTGTTGCCGTCGGGTTTCAGGCGATGTGGAATAAGGGCGGCTAGGGTTAGGGGTGTGTTTTCGGAGAGGATGATGAATAGTGAAGAAGGGGGGGGTGTTTAGTTAGGGGGGTGGGGTAGGGATTTGGATTTATATAGGGATGGGGTGGATTGATACTGGCCGTTAGATCAGGCAGAATGGATGGCCAGGATCTATATGCTTACATGAACGGCGTCGTTTTGGTTTAGTTGGGGAATGGGTCGGCCCGAGTACTGGATCGGGTAGGGATCACGGGTTAGGTCAAAATCCTGGGAGCCCTTGGATCAGAAGTAATGAACGGCCCCGATCTATTGCAACCATACGACGCCGTATGGTTTGCATTTGTAATTAAATGACCGGGCATCATCAAACGGCGTAGTATTTGCCCTATACTACGTCGTTTGATGGTTTTTGGGTTGACTGACTTGGGCTGGGTAAAATGTATTGTTTTGGGCCTGAATTTTTTTGTCAAATAAATGGCCCAGTCCGTTTTTCTTACATTTTAATCAACTCTTTTCAATTTCCAATTTTATTCTTTAATTATTAAAATTCTAATTAAAATTATAAAAACAAAATTACTCTTACAAAATATTAATTACTTTTAACAACTATTAACACATAGACAAAACATTAATCACATAGTGAAACATTTAAAATAGAATAAATGCGTATTTTGTTTTGTGATTTTATTTTAATTAACTCTTAAATGCATAATTAAATCCTAATTATGCATGCAACATGTGTTTTTTATTTTATTTTTCATTTTAACAAACAAAGTAGACATTTACGGACATAACACAAATATTTAATAAACGCCACTCAAATTCTAAAAATTGCACACTAAGCAAAAAATTGTTTTATCATTACTTACTTTTTTATTTTATTTTGTTTTGGAGTAATTTTCGTGAGGCAAAAATCACGTGCTCACACCTATGACTAGCGCAGGTCGTGCGCTGGTTATGTGCTCCCGCGCTAGTCATTTTTCCCCGAGGCAGACGGAAACCCGATTAGCGCGGGCTATGCGCTAGTCATGCGCTCCCGCGCTAAACACTGAACGTTTCTCCTGTTAGAAGGCCAAGTTATAAATTCTCATTTACAAACTATATTTACAATACATTTGTGGGTTGCCTCCCACACAGCGCCTGATTTAATGTCGCGACACGATGTCATATTGCATTATACATCAATTAAATCTACTGAGGTTTTGTGACGTTGAATGTCACCACCCCAATAGTGTTTAATTCGTTGCCCATTTACCAAGAACGTGCCTGTTGAATTAATGTTTTACAATTCAACTGTTCCATGAGGAGTTACACTTACTACAACAAAAGGGCCTGCCCAACGGGACTTAAGCTTTCCAGGAAAACCCTTTAACCTTGAGTTGAACAAGAGAACTTCTTGACCCGGCTCAAACTCACGATGTTGGATGTGTTTGTCGTGCCACTTCTTGGTCTTTTCTTTATATAATTTGGCATTTTCATAAGCATGCATCCGAAACTCATCAAGTTCATTGAGTTGTAGCAGTCTTTTTTCTCCAGCTAAGTCTATATTCATATTTAGCTTTTTGATTGCCCAATAAGCTTTATGTTCTATCTCAACAGGCAAATGACATGTTTTTCCATAAACCAACCTGTATGGAGAAGTACCTATTGGAGTCTTGTATGCAGTTCGGTAAGCCCACAATGCATCTTCTAACTTACCAGACCAATCTTTCCTATTTGCGCTCACAGTTTTCTCCAAAATCTGTTTTACCTCCCTGTTTGATACTTCAACTTAACCACTCGTTTGAGGGTGATATGCAGTAGCAACCTTGTGTCTTACACCATATTTTGCTAGAACATTTTTCAACAATTGTTGCAAAAGTGTGTTCCTCCATCACTTATCAACACCCTTAGAGTTCCAAAGCGTGTGAAAATGTGCTTCTTAACAAAACTTACCACTACCTTTGTATCATTAGTAGGAAGAGCAATGGCCTCAACCCACTTAGACACATAATCCACTGCAACCAAAATATATATGTGCCCATTAGAATACGGAAATGGTCCCATGAAATCTATTCCCCAGACATCAAAGAGCTCTACTGCCAAAATATTTTGTAAAGGCATCTCGTGCTTCTTCGTGATCGTTCCGTTTCTTTGGCACCTGTCACAATTTTTAACAAAAGCATGTGCATCTTTAAATAATTTTGGCCAGTAAAAACCTGATTGCAAAACCTTTTATGCAGTTCTGTCTCCACCATGATAACCTCCATAAAGAGAAGAATGACAGTCATGCAATATTGCATTCATCTCCTCCTCAGGGACACACCTTATTACCAATTGATCTGCGCATTGCTTGTATAGGAAAGGCTAGTCCCACATGTAGAATCCCACATCATGTAAGAACCTTCTTCTATGGTCAGCTGTGAATTCTGGTGGAGTCACCCCACTTGCAATGAAGTTCATATAATCAGCATACCACGGGGTTTCATCCGAAGTGATGGCTAGCAAATTTTCGCCAGGGAATGTTTCTTTGATTGATTCTCCTTCAGTGACATGGCCTCTATTTTCCAGCCTGGATAAATGATTTGCAACCTGATTCTCTGTTCCCTTTCGATCTCGAATCTCCAAATCAAATTCCTGCAAAAGAAGAACCCATTGAATTAACCTTGGCTTGGCATCTTTCTTTGCAAATAAATACCTTATAGCTGAGTGATCTGTGTAAACTATGACTTTTGTCCCCACTAGATAGGATCTAAACTTATCAAATGCCCATACTACTGTGAGCAACTCTTTTTCAGTAACAGTGTAATTCATTTGAGATGGATTAAAAGTTCTACTCACATAGTGAATGGAACAAAATATTTTCTCTTTCGGCTTCCCCAAAACAGTTCCAATGGCTATATCACTTGCATCACACATCAATTCAAATGGAAGTTTCCAATCTGGAGAAATGATAATCGGTGCAGTAACTAATCTTCGTTTCAGCTCATCAAATGCTTTCAGACAAGCATCATCAAACTTGAAAGATGTATCTTTCTCAAGAAGCCTGCACAAAGGAGATGAGATTTTTGAAAAATCCTTGATGAAACGACGGTAAAAACCCGCATGGCCTAAGAAACTGCGAATGCCTCTAACTGATGTCGGGGGAGGTAATTTTTCGATTGCTTCCACCTTTGCTTTATCCACCTGCAATCCATTCTTGGACACTTTATGCCCTAAGACTATGCCTTCTCTTACCATGAAATGGCATTTTTTCCAATTTAGTACCAAATTTGTTTCTTCACACCTAGCAAGGACCTTATCAAGATTTATTAAACATTCATCAAAAGAACATCCAAATACAGAAAAATCATCCATAAATACTTCCACAAATATTTCAACCATATCAGTGAAAATAGCAATCATACACCTTTGAAAAGTCGCAGGTGCATTGCAAAGACCAAATGGCATTCTTTTAAATGCATATGTCCCATAGGGACATGTAAATGTGGTCTTCTCTTGGTCTTCTGGGGCTATAACAATTTGATTATATCCCGAGTAACCATCCAAAAACAGTAGTATTCCTGCCTGGCTAATCTATCAAGCATTTGGTCAATAAAGTGAAGGGGAAAATGGTCTTTTTGGGTGGCATTATTCAATTTTCTATAATCTATGCAAATCCTCCACCGAGTAACAGTTCTAATGGGAATCAAATCATTATTTTCATTTGTCACTACGGTCATTCCTCCTTTCTTTGGAACACATTGGACTGGACTTACCCATTTGCTATCAAATATTGGAAATACAATACCTGCATCAAGCCATTTAATCACTTCTTTTCTTACCACCTCTTTCATGTTTGGATTTAGGCGGCGGCGTTGTTCTATGCTTGGCTTGTGTCCTTCCTCCATGAGAATTTTATGCATGCAAAAATCTGGACTAATACCTCTTATGATCAGACATTGTCCACCCAATTGCTCTTTTATGCTCACGTAGTACTCTTAACAATTTCTCGTCCTGCAATTCAGAAAAGTCAGCAGAAATAATAACAGGTAACGTTTCAGAACTACCCAGATAAGCATAATGAAGGTGAGAAGGTAAAGGCTTTAATTCCAATTTGGGAGCTTCTTCAACTGAGGGCTTCAGAGGAGGACCATCTGGCCTCTTTAAAGGTTCAAAGGGATTAAAACCTTTTATATATTCACATGTTGTATTCAAAGTATGTTTCATCTCCTCAACCTCATCATTAATCTCCAAACTTTCAAACAACACAATTGATTTTTCTAAAGAATCTTGCAAATATACACTTGAGGTAATAAGTTGTTCATCAATCTCCATGACAGATATCATAGACAATACTTCATACTGTCGAGGAAGTTGAATTACTTTATATACATTAAAAACAGCTTCCTCGTTGTCAACTCTCATGATCATTTTTCCTTCTCTTACTTTAATTATAGCATCACCTGTATCCAAGAGAGGTCTTCCCAATATAATAGGAACTTTTTCATCGGCCTGAAAATCCAAGATAATGAAATCAGCTGGGAAAATAAATTTCCCAATTTTCAGTAGCACATCTTCTATCACCCCTTCCGGGTAAGCTATGGACCTGTCTGCTAGTTGCAACATCACCGTGGTGGGTTTTGGAGCTCCCAAACCCAATTGTTTGTACAAAGACAATGACATCAAATTTATGCTTGCTCCCAATTCACAAAGTGCATGGCCTACATCAACATTTAATATTCTCACAGGGATAGTAAAGCTGCCAGGGTCCTTAAGCTTTTGAGGAAGCTTATTTTGGACCCTTGAAGTGCACTCTTCAGTAAGTGCAACTGTTTCAAATTTAGTCAGTCTCCTCTTGTTAGCCACAATGTCTTTTATGTATTTGGCATACTTTGGAATATCACGAATCGCATCTACCAACGGAATATTCAATTGAATCTGACTCAACAAAGAGAGAAATTTGTTGAACATGCGATCGTCATTCTTTTTCTGCAATCTTTGTGGGAAAGGTGGTGGTGGCCTTGGAACATTCACAGGTGCTAAAATTGTATCATCTTTCCTTACTTCCTGTATTGTTTTGGGAATCAATTCACCCTCAGGTGCAGGCTTGTCTTTTCTCTTCTTTGGAACTTCTTCTAATTCCCTTCCAGTTCTAAGTGAAATTGCACTAACTTGCGGATTTTTCTCTGTATCACTTGGAAGAGCACCTGCAGGCCTAGTATTTTGATTTTCAGCTAGTTGTCCCAATTGTCTTTCAAGATTTCTAAAGTTCATTCTGAGTTGCTGATTGTCTTGCAACAATTTTTTCAACAAATCATTTGTACTTTCTTCTGCTTGTTGTGGCGGCCTTTGAGGTTGATTAAAATTTCCTTGGGGTCTAAATTGATTTTGATTGGGTTGATTCCCACCCCAAGAGAAATTAGGATGATTCCTCCAATTTGGGTTGTAAGTGTTCCCATATTGGGATTGTTGATTCATCGGACCTCTGTTTTGTTGCCCAACATAGTAAATAGATTCAGGATTCACGGGGCACATGTCACTTGTGTGATTGTCACCACACATTTCACAACAAACTGACATTTGTTGAACCTGTTGCATTGGTTGTGATGGTCCCATTGTCATTCTGGTCATTTGATTTGCTAATTTTGCTAAATTTGCTCTCATGGCGGAAATGTCATCCAGTTCAAGTAACCCTTCTTTTTGTTTCATTGCTCTCCTTGGTTCTCCTTCACCTTGCCAATTATGATCATTAGCAGTAAAGTTATTCAGCAGAAGTTGTATTTCACTGTATGGTTTTGCCATGCAACTACCTCCACAAGCTGAATCAAGATTCATTTTGGAAGTTTCGTCTAATCCATCAACAAAAGTATGGCCCAATACTTCATCAGTTTGACAATGATGAGGACAATCCCGAAGTAGTTTCTTGTATCTTTCCCAAGCTTGGCGAAGAGTTTCACCATCCCGTTGTTGAAACCCAAGAATCTGACTCCGCAAAAACTTTGTCTTTTTGGTGGGGAAAAACTTGATTAGGAATTTCTTTGCTAAATCATCCCAATTGTGGATTGAATTAGCTGGCTCTTTTTGCAACCATTCTCTAGCATCCCCCAACAATGAAAAGGGAAATAAGGTCATCCTGACATAATCCGTGGAAACATTGGATAACTGTAAGTATCCATTATTTCCAAAACAATTTGAATGTGCCTTTGTGGGTCTTCATGAGATAGACCAACATATTGCCCAGTGGACTGTATCAGCTCCACCATGTACTGTTTAAGCTCAAAATGACCGGTGAATTCAGGCTTCACAATGGCCTGAGTCATATTCGCAAGGTTTGGCCTTGCTGCTTCTATCACCGCACGTTCTTGATTACCTGCCATCACTGTTGGCTGTGGTTGAACTTGAATGTCCAACTCTCTTTCTGTTCTGTTTCTAGCTTCCCACTCCTTCCTTGTTCTATGAATTGTTCGTTCAATTTCAGGATCAAAAGGGAAGAGGTTGTTTGTGCTTCTGCTCCTCCGCATTCAAGAGAAGAGCCTGCGCAACACAAACAAAGTAGATGGAAAATTTAGGTTTTTATTAACAGCTAATAAAATCTTAAAATAGTCAAGTAGCTAATTTCAATTCCCCGGCAACGGCGCCAAAAACTTGTTACGACCAAAACACTCACGCAAGTGTACGCGATCGACAAGTAATATAGTAGTAAGTAAAGTATCGTTCCCACGAGGAATTGTGATCAACTTATCGACTGATGTAGACTCAAACAATTATCAATTCAAGCTAAATTATCACAAAATATATAAAGAACCAATTTACAATTTACTTAGTAATTAAACAATAATTCAATACAAAATTACTACACCAATTACACAATATTTTGATAACAATTTGGGTAAAGATATTCCAGGGTCATGGACTTGCTAGAGATCATGCTACTATTTTAGCTTAAGATTGATTTATTGAATTATCCGGGTTATTGATTATAGGGTTAATAATATTCATAAGAATCTTTCGAGTTCTTATGCATCTATTCAAGTTAAACTAATACCTATATGTCTATGGTATTAATATTAGCAAGAATGCATTTACAACTCCTATTTTTCAACCAAACAAGGCAATTAAGTATATGTCTATCTTAATTGCAAATTCTTCACCCGATGCCCGAGATTCAAAACTTGTTCTATTTGATTCTATATGCAACCAAGAATTTTCTTTGTCAAGTTTAATTCAAGATTCGTAAATAATATTTCACCGTTAGCTACGCAGTAAAATAATTAGAAGCAGAATCAAATAAACAACTCATAACAATAAATTCAATATCTTCAATCTAAGCTTCAAATAACATAATTATCTAACATCCATGACCCAAGAATACTAGAGTTTTTAGCTACTCATAATCATACAAAAATCAACAATAAAAGTCTTAAACATAATATAAACAAATACAAGAAGAGAGTTTAGAAAAACTCTTTTAGTTCTTGCTTCAAGATTGTAATCCTCTTCTTTTCTTCACTTCAAGATTGAGTCTTCTCTTCACCTTCTCTCTCTAAAATTATTTCTTCCTCTCAAAAATCTCATGTTCCAATAATGGAGTCTTTACTTTATGTAAATTAAGTGGGATTAAGAAGGAATTCCAATTTTACCCCCAAATAATTGATTTCCCGGACAGGACTAGCGCGGGAGCGCATGACCAGCGCATGACCCGCGCTAGTGGAGTTTCTTTCTGTCCAAAACAACTGAACTAGCGCGGGAGCGCATGACCAGCGCATGACCCGCGCTAGTGGGGTTTTCTCTTGTTAAGATGTTGATGCTCAACTTTTCGTCATTTGACTCCATTTTTCACTTGATTATCATCATAAATCTTCATTTGTTTATTGAACTCCTATGAGACATTAAAGTCATGATTAGAGCCAATTTTTGCATTATTTGAACATTTACAATAGTAAACCCGCCTTAAGTTGAGCTAAAACATAGGCTATTAAACAATTTAGCCTATTATCACACATCTCTACTCACTAAAAAAGACACATCTTTGAGAGTAAAAGAGCAGTTGAACATCTAAAAGTAAGCTGAAAAAAACTGAAAGCTTTGTGAGTGATCTATCCTTGAGAAAACAAAAGATCTTTTTAGTTAACTTCTGGACATACATGGTTACTAGCCTCAAGTATATTTTGCTTGATATTGTGGGTTATAAGCTGCTGATATGTTGTTGTTCGTGCTGAGGTTGTCAGTCGCTTTAAACCAAACCTTTTCACTGTTGGTTAGCTTCTGCATCTAGGTATTTTTCCAGACTTTTTTCCTTAGTGTAAACCTCCGTATGACTGAATGAAAACATGAATAGCTTGATGCGTTTTTACTACTCCATCTTGTTGGTGTAATCTCTCTTTTGTTATGTGTGAATGAATTAATGTTGGCATAAAAGCTGGCCATATAAACTAAACTAAAATGCTATTAGTTTTCAGTTTCGCATGGAGTTTGAGTTATGGAGTATGTATATTTGGCTACAAATTGTAATGACATAAATTTAGCTTATTTTTATCTTTGTTAGGACTTTCTAGAAGTAACTCTTCAATATTGAAAAATTTGAAGGATTCTCTTTTGAAGATACTTTCCTTTTTCCAGAAATACAAACATATATGCATATATAAAAGATTCTACTTTTCTTTCTCTTTGGTTTCATTTTTTCTGTTGAGTTGTTATTTCTAAAACCAAGTTTGAAAATTGCATAGGTGGGGATATAATCTGTTTGCCCGAGTTCATCGTTTTATTGGATTCCGTTGTTGGCATCAAAGTGTTCGTTCTGTTGATATCTTCAATTAGCATATTAATAAAGATAATAATTTAAATATTGAAACATAAGTTGTTAATATAAGTATCAATCTTTGATGACACTTTGAATGTTTTGATGGTAAGTGTATTTGGTTCAATACTTTAATTGCTGAGTGAAGATAATTTGAACATATATATTAGAAGTTTTTTTATTTAAAAGAAGGGGTGATAATGTAAATTAGAATCGGCAGAGAGTGATCTTTCATTGGCTGACAAACAAAGGGAACCATGGAGAAGGCTGAAAGTTTCAGCAGACCAGGAATTTGGGCCAAAAGCTAAATTTTTTTATTTATTTTTGTTAAATAAAGAAACTTTTATTACCAAGTATAATTGTACAGTACAAAACAAAAGCAAGATTTGGAAAATTGCCCCAACCTTCTAATCCCAGCAAACTTCTAACAACATATTGTTGTACTATCCTATTACATCAGCTCAATATTTAACTAGGATAAAAATAAAACTATTCCAAATCTCTTGCTAATCTACTCTTCATTGTCCCCCTGCAATATACTTCTTGTACGAGTTGCCTAACTATGATAGCATGTGTTCTTTTCTTGTTCTAAAATAATTTCACATTCCTTTCTTGCAAAATAAGATATACAACACCAGCTAGTGTCATTCTAAAGATTTCAACTTGCATGTTCTTTCCCCTAGCATGAATAGTTGCCCAACTGATTTCTCCATTCCATTTTTGTACAATTCGATAGATTCCTAGTCATTGCAATAGTTTACTCCAAACATTACTAGAAAACTCACATAGAAAGAAGAGAAGATCAGGACTTTCATCAGCTAGACCACATAGAGGACAATTCAAGTTATTAATAATTCCCCATTGTGACAATCTATCTTTTGTGAGGAGTCTGCCATATAAGCCAAGTGAAGAATGAAAAATCCATTTCGGACATCCAAATATTACATATCAATCTTCTCCATCCAACTTTACAAAAATTCCCTCTCAATTTCAAATACATCTTTTTGATAGGGAAAGATTGCATCTGCTGAACATCATCCTCTCCATACCCAGCAGCCTCTAGATATTTTCTTGCGTTAAAAATCTTTTGAACTACCTATGATGCCTGCGTAGTTTGTGTTGTCCATGTTAAGTTTGGCAGAAATTTTGTCCCACATCGGTGGGAAAAGAAGAGTTGGGGGATTTTTCCCCTATAAAAGAAGGCTTAATCTTTAGGATTTAAACACACCTCTCATTTGCCTTCTCATCTGTTTAAGACATTTGTATCTTCTCTCTTTAGTATTATTTTACTTGTATTTTTGGAGTGAAATAAAATATTGGTTGTGTCCGAGGAGTAGGCAAAATTAGCCGAACCTCGTAAATTCTGGTGTTCCTTTTATTGTTGCTTTATTGTCTTATTTATTATTTGGTGGCTGTCATAATTTTTGGTATAGTAGTTGTGACTTATTCACACTATATACATTTGGCTTCCGCAACAATTGGTATCAGAGCCAAGGTACTGTCTAAGTATGCTCTGTGGTTGCAGCATAGTCTGATCTTCCACATCAGAAAAGATTTATCTTGGTAACTGAGTCAAGGTTCTGTCTGAGTATGCTCTGTGGTTGCAGCTTAGTCTGATCTTCTACATCAGAAAGGAAATAATCTTGATTTGTGTCGTCAGCTATTAAATAATATTTGTGTCAAATATGGGAGACAATAAACAAGAAGAATCTACATCAAGTGTCAACAATACGTCATCATTGGCATCTTCGCTTATGACAAGAATTGTGTCAAATGCGAAATTTGCGGTAGAAATTTTTGACGGGTCCGGGCATTTTGGGATGTGGCAAGGCGAGGTTCTAGATGTCCTTTTTCAACAAGGGCTAGATCTGGCCATTGAAGAAAAGAAACCAGATGTTATTGGAGAAGAAGATTGGAAGATTCTCAACCGTGTTGCTTGCGGTACCATTCGATCCTACCTTGCTAGAGAGCAGAAATATCCATACACAAAGGAAACTTCTGCAAGTAAATTATGGAAAGCACTGGAGGATAAATTTTTGAAGAAAAACAGTCAAAATAAATTGTACATGAAGAAGAGACTGTTTCACTTCACCTATGTTCCTGGTACCACGATGAATGAACATATCACCAGTTTCAATAAGTTGGTCACAGATTTGCAAAATATGGATACAACTTATGATGATGGTGACTTGGCCTTGATGTTGTTGGCGTCACTTCCTGATGAGTACGAGCACCTTGAAACTACTCTACTCCATGGAAATGACGAAGTTTCTCTCAGAGAAGTTTGTTCGGCTTTGTACAGCTATGAACAAAGAAAGCGAGAAAAACAGAAGGGCGGAGAAGGAGAAGCACTATTTGTGAGGGGTCGTCCTCAAAATCAAACGAGGACAAAGAAGGGAAGATCCAAGTCAAGATCCAGACCCAGCAAAGATGAATGTGCCTTTTGTCGAGAAAAAGGGCACTGGAAGAAAGACTGTCCGAAGTTGAAGAATAAGGCCAAACATAACAATGGAAAGGCCATTATGGATTCAAATGTAGCTGATTGTGATGATTCAGACTTCTCATTAGTTACAACAGAGTCATCAACATCATCAGACATATGGTTGATGGACTCGGCTTGTAGCTATCATATGTGTCCCAACAGGGACTGGTTCGTGGAATTTCAAGAAGGAGAATATGGAGTCGTCCACACAGCGGATAACAGCCCTCTTACCTCATATGGCATTGGTTCAATACGATTAAGGAACCATGATGGAATGATCAGAACATTAACAGATGTTCGATATGTACCGGATTTGAAGAAGAATCTCATCTCTGTGGGAGCCCTAGAATCAAAAGGGTTCAAAATCATTGCAGAAAATGGAGTGATGAGAGTATGCTCCGGTGCACTAGTGGTAATGAAGGCTAATCGGAAGAATAATAATATGTACCGCTATCGTGGCAGTACAGTTATTGGGACAGCGACAGTGACATCCAGTGACGACAAAGAGGCAGAAGCAACCAAGCTATGGCACATGCGCTTGGGACATGCTGGAGGAAAATCCTTGAAAACTCTATCAGATCAAGGATTGTTAAAAGGAGTAAAGGCTTGCAACTTGGAGTTTTGTGAGCATTGTGTCAAAGGGAAACAGACAAGGGTTAAATTTGGTACAACGATCCATAATACTAAAGGCATTTTGGATTATGTACACTCTGATGTTTGGGGTCCTTCCAAAACACCTTCATTGGGTGGGAAGCACTATTTTGTAACCTTTGTTGATGATTTTTCTCGAAGAGTGTGGGTGTATACAATGAAAAACAAAGATGAAGTGCTGGGAATTTTTCTCAAATGGAAGACGATGGTGGAGAATCAAACAGGCAGGAGGATCAAGTGTATTCGCACAGACAATGGAGGTGAATACAAAAATGATCATTTCAATAAGGTCTGTGAAAATGATGGCATCGTCCGACACTTCACTGTTAGACATACACCACAACAGAATGGAGTGGCAGAACGTATGAACCGGACCTTGCTGGAGAAGGTACGGTGTATGTTGTCCAATGCTGGCTTGGGCAAAGAATTTTGGGCTGAGGCAATTACATATGCATGCCACCTCATTAATCGTCTACCATCTGCTGCTATTGATGGCAAGACACCATTTGAAAAATGGTATGGAAAGCCTGCTGTAGATTATGACTCTTTGCACGTGTTTGGCTCAACTGCATATTATCATGTGACAGAGTCAAAATTGGATCCAAGGGCAAAGAAGGCTATTTTTATGGGAATTACTTCTGGAGTCAAAGGATATCGCTTATGGTGTCCTATGACAAAGAAAGTAATATTCAGCAGAGATGTTACCTTTGATGAATTTGCTATGGTAAATAAGGTAACAGAAGATACCAAACAAAATGAAGGTGCTTCTAAGCAGGTGGAGTTTGAGGGAAAATTTATTTTTCCTACACAAGAAGCAGAGGAGGAAACAAATGAAGATTACCCTCTGGAAGGAGAGCCAGTAGAGGAGATTCCAACTCAGGAACCTCAACAACAACTTGAATCAATAGCAACCAGCAGGCCAAAAAGAACAATAACGAAACCTGTTCGTCTCATAGAGACGGTTGCTTGTGCAACCTCAATTGTAGCTGATGATGTTCCTACCACTTATAAAGATGCTGTCCAAAGTTCAGAAGAAGATAAGTGGAGGATTGCCATGAATGATGAAATACAGTCCCTTCATCAGAATCATACATGGAGATTGGCCAATCTCCCGAAGGGAAAGAAGGCAATTGGGTGCAAATGGGTATTTGCAAAGAAGGAAGGATTTCCTAACCAAGTAGATGTTCGCTACAAAGCAAGATTGGTGGCCAAAGGATATGCTCAAAAGGATGGAATTGATTACAATGAAGTGTTTTCTCCAGTTGTAAAACATTCCTCCATTAGAATTATGTTGGCTTTGGTAGCACAATTGGATTTGGAACTAGTTCAGATGGATGTAAAAACTGCATTTTTACATGGAAACTTGGAGGAGGAAATCTACATGACTCAGCCAGAAGGATTCAAAGTTGCTGGAAAAGAAAATATGGTATGCAAACTTGAAAAATCGTTGTACGGATTGAAACAATCTTCTAGACAATGGTACAAGCGATTTGACGAGTTTATGTTGCGGCAAGGGTACAAGAGAAGCAAATACGATCATTGTGTGTATTTGCGCAAGCTTAAAGATGGTTCCTTTGTATATCTTCTCCTATATGTTGATGATATGTTGATAGCTTCCAAGAATTCGGAAGAAATTGATAAGTTGAAGATTCAACTGAAGAAGGAGTTCGAGATGAAGGATCTGGGTGAGGCAAAGAAAATTCTTGGCATGGAGATAATTAGAGATAGACGTTCAAAGAAACTCTGTTTATCTCAGAAAGAATATTTGAAAAGAGTACTACAACGTTTTGGCATAGATGACAAGACTAAGCCAGTTAGTACTCCACTTGCTCCCCATTTTAAGCTAAGTACTAATATGTCGCCAATGGATGAAGCTGAACGAGAGTATATGTCAAAGGTACCATACGCAAATGTTGTTGGTAGCTTGATGTATGCAATGGTTTGCACAAGGCCTGACATTTCACAAGCTATTGGAGTTATTAGCAGATATATGCACAATCCAGGGAAGGAGCATTGGCAAGCTGTGAAGTGGATTCTACGGTATATTCATAATACTATAGATGTCGGGTTAGTTTTTGAGCAGGAAGACAATCAGTCTGTAGTTGGATATTGTGACTCAGATTTTGCGGGTGATCTGGACAAACGACGATCAACTACTGGTTATGTGTTTACTTTTGCAAAGGCACCAGTTAGTTGGAAGTCTACTTTGCAGTCAACAGTTGCTTTGTCTACAACAGAGGCAGAGTACATGGCTATTACAGAGGCTGTGAAAGAGGCAATTTGGCTTCAAGGATTGCTAAAGGAGCTTGGTGTTGAACAAAAAGGTATCACAATTTTTTGTGATAGTCAAAGTGCTATTCAATTAGCGAAGAACCAAGTTTATCATGCAAGGACGAAGCACATTGATGTTCGGTATCATTTCGTACGAGAAATCATAGAAGAAGGTGGAGTCACGGTGAAGAAAATTCATACTACGGAGAATCCTGCTGATATGCTGACAAAGGTGGTGACTGCGGTCAAGTTTCAACATTGTTTGGATTTGATCAACATTGTTGAACACTGAAGATTGAAGATGAAGACACAACCAAAATTTGTTATTGAGAGAAAATTGAAGATGTGGAATTTTGCCAAGGTGGAGATTTGTTGAAATTGGCAAAATGTTTGTCCCACATCGGTGGGAAAACAAAAGTTGGGGGGATTTTCCCCCTATAAAAGAAGGCTTAATGTTTAGGATTTAAACACACCTCTCATTTGCCTTCTCATCTGTTTAAGGCATTTGTATCTTCTCTCTTTAGTATTATTTCACTTGTATTTTTGGAGTGGAATAAAATATTGGTTGTGTCCGAGGAGTAGGCAAAATTAGCCGAACCTCGTAAATTCTGGTGTTCCTTTTATTGTTGCTTTATTGTCTTATTTATTATTTGGTGGCTGTCATAATTTTTGGTATAGTAGTTGTGACTTATTCACACTATATACATTTGGCTTCCGCAACAATTGGTATCAGAGCCAAGGTACTGTCTAAGTATGCTCTGTGGTTGCAGCATAGTCTGATCTTCCACATCAGAAAAGATTTATCTTGGTAACTGAGTCAAGGTTCTGTCTGAGTATGCTCTGTGGTTGCAGCTTAGTCTGATCTTCCACACCAGAAAGGAAATAATCTTGATTTGTGTCGTCAGCTATTAAATAATATTTGTGTCAAAGATGGGAGACAATAAACAAGAAGAATCTACATCAAGTGTCAATCCCTCTTAATTAAGACAAGAGAGGTTGCTTTGATGGTAAGCAACTCCCACTTCCAACTGAGAGGTTGTAAGTTCGAGTCTCCCCAAGAGCAAGGTGGGAAGTTCTTGGAGGGAAGGATGCCGGGGGTCTATTTGGAAACAGTCTCTCTACCCTAGGGTAGGGGTAAGGTCTGCGTACACACTACCCTCCCCAGACCCCACTAAGTGGAATTATACTGGGTTGTTGTTGTTGTTAATCAATTGTACCGTGCCAGCATATGATAAAAATTTGGAAATCCAAGAAGATATCTTTCCCATCATTTTATCCAGTAATGGTTGATATTGAATTATGGATAACCTCTTATCACTAAGAGTACCCCCAAATATCTAAATGGTAGTTCTCCTTTTACAAAAACAAGTGCATCAATAATTTGTTGTTGGGCAGTAAAGCTAACTCCTCCAAAGTAGATTGAACTCTTATCAACATTTGCTTGTAATCCTGATGCATGTGAGAACTCTTTAAAACAATCATAAAATATTATAACAGAAATCATGTCTCCCTTGCTAAACAATAGCATATCATCTCCAAATTTATCTGGATAATATTCAACTTCTCACACTTCGGATGAAAATTAAAATCAGGCAGCCTTCTCAGCTTCTTCAGGATTCTAGCGAAATACTCCATAGCTAGTACATAAAGGAAATGAGACACAAAATCTCCTTGTCTCAAACCTTTTTTGGCAGGAAATGGGGGAGCAGACAAACCATTAATAACCACGGAGTAAGACACAGTGGTCACATATGACATAATCCACTTTACAAACTTTATGGGAAAGTTTAAATAGTTGAGAACTTGTTCGAGAAACTTCCATTCCACAGAATCATATGCTTTCTTCATGTCAATCTTTAACATACATCTGGGTGATACTCCTTTCCTACCATATCTTTTGATTAGTTCATGGCTTAAAATAATATTGTCTGTATTAACCTTCCCTGGAACAAAGGCTGACTAACTATTATCAACCAGTGTATCCATCACCTTTTGTAACCTTTTGGTGAGAATTTTGGAGATAATTTTATACAGTATGGTGTAACAAGATATAAGCCTAAATTCGGTAATTTAGAGGGGTTTTTTACTTTTGAAATCAAACTGACATTAGTGCAGTTTATAGGTTTATAGAACTCGCCTGAGGAGAAGAAATCCAGAGCTGCACAAGTAACATCATTCCAAATTATAGGCTCACTCTTTTGAAAAACAGAGCGTTCAAACAATCACAAGCAGATGCCTTGAATCATCAATATCCATTAGTGCCTCTAATACTTCATTTTCCTTAACAGTAGCAGTCAATGACATCTATTGTTCCATGTTTAGAATCCCCCTTCTTTCATTACTTGAGGATTAATTGTCGGTAATTGATCCGCTGAAGTTGCCAGTAACTATTTATAAAAGCTCAAGATTTCATCTCCAATGTTTGCCTTACTCTGTAGTTAGGGGTATACATGGACCGGGTTGGTTCGGTTTTTATCAAAACCAAATCAAACCAACTATATCGGTTTGGATTGGTTTGGTTTTATCGGAGTTTCGGGTTTTTTGTTACTTACATATTATTTCAATCTTACTTTATTAAATATTTGATAAGTATATATCTATTTAGTAAAAATATAAAAATTGACAAACATATTATAGATTAAAATATTCTTATGGGAGAATTCTATTAGTAACACATAATAATTATTTTTTTAGTCGTCTGACAATAATTTTTCGTTGATATACACTTTCAGGTTAACCAAATTTAGTAATTAAACATAAAAATCAATATGATACCTAAATATTAATAACCACTTCACATTCGAAAAAGATATAAGAATTTAATAGATCTTAACATATGATATGAATATGGAAGAACAAAGAGATAGACGCATTTCAGGAACACTTGATAAGAAAGTGATCATACAACCCATTATTTAAGGTCAATAAATATGGAGCACTTCATATTCTATTAAAATTTATATCCCGCAAGAGAATCACAAATATTTCTAGACAATTTTTAAAGAAAAAGTTATATAAAATCCTAAAAATATATTTAAAAAATTATATATTTATATGTCGGGTTGGTTCGGGTTTTTTAACTCAATACCAAACCAAATCAAACCGAACCAAGTCGGGTTTTTTAATCGGTTTGGTTTGACTTTCGGTTTGATGCGGTTTTTCGGTTCGATTTGTACACCCCTATCTGTAGTATACTCCCTGTTGCATTTACTAGATTGTGTATACCATTTTGAGCTCTCCTACTTTTCATACTGGCAAAGAAATATGAACTATTCGAGTCTCCCAGTTTTAGCCACTGCACCCTTGATTTTTGTTTAAGAATGCTCTCTTCTACCAAATTTCATTTTTCTAGTTTCAACTTTATCTCTTGTTCTGCAAGAAAACTGTTTAAGTTATAGTAATCTCTTCTTTGATTTTGCAGTTCATCCAACTGCCTCCTGCACTCTTCCACTTTCATGCCAACATCAAAAAACTCTTCTTTATTTAGTTGCTTCATTCCTTGTTTTACTAATTTCATTTTTTGCCATATTCCTTTCATAATATTAGCATGTATTAATCTCCCCTAAGCTTCTTCAATAATACTTAGAAAGTCTTTATGGTCAGCTAGACAATTCAAGAACTTAAAAGGCTTAGATCCTTTATAAGTTTCTCCATCCAGTAGAATATTTAGTGGCGTATGATCAGAGCATCCTGGATTCATAGCAATAACCTCTATCTGTGGAATCTTAATCATCCATTCAGTATTTACTAAAGCTCTGTCCAATTTACTATGGACATGGTTGTTAATCCAAGTAAATTCCCAGTCAACTATTCTCAACTCTATCGTCCAAGTTTCTAGTAAATAATCCCTAAAATCCTTGATTTCTGCCTCCTGAATTGGATTCCCAAACTATCTGTCTTCCGAGGAAACTACAGCATTGTAATCTCCCATACAATCCAGGATTCCGACACATAGCATTAATCCCTCTTAGCTCCCGCCACAAACTCTTTCTATCCTGAACCATATGAAGACCATACACTGCTATAAACTGAAGATTTATTTGCATACTTCTAACAGTAACTATACCATGGATAGTTTGTATACCCATAGTCACCACATTAAACAGAATCCAAGCTGGATTCCATGGAACCAAAATTCTTCCTCTACTGCTATGAGTATGATTAGTGCACCAGTCTCATCTACGACCTATCTTCCTTGTTACTTTCTCAATATTTTTCTCTTTTATTCTATTCTCTAAGAAAGCAATTAGAGCAATATTATTCTCCTTAACAAAAAATTTCAACTCTTTCTGTTTATACAACTTATTCAGGCCCCTAATATTCTACGATACTATTTTCATACTAGCAAATAAAGAATCATTCCTTGGCTCCAACCAATAACTGCATTGCCCTTTCTCTTCTCTATTCTCAATACCTTTCTCTTCTCTATTCTTAATTCCCCCCATAATTTGTTGTTCATGAGTTTCAGCCAACAATCTAAATCCATTGACATTACTAATAACAGCTAAGTTGCTTGTGCCAATCCGAGAACTCTTAGCAGCAGATTTCCCTCTCACTTCATGCCATGCCTCATTTTGCTCTTGTGCTGCATCTACTGGAGTTACTTTCAAAACCTATTTAGGATTCACCTCTTTCTCTTGTTGTATTTGATCTGCCTATTTGCTCTTAACTTGCCCCTTGTTATTTTGTTTGACCTTGTCAATCTATATTTGCAATGGCTTCAGATTCATTCCTTTAGGCTGGTTTTCAACTGGCATTGCTGCAACTGCCTATACTTTTTCAAGAACCTTGCAATTGTGATGAACAAGCAAACAAGTGTGAAAATATTCTGGCTCCCAATCATATTCCACTATCTACTCAAATAGTTTTCTGTTTGGGTCCAATAGCTTGATCTTCCTAGGTAATTCTCTAGTCACATCCATTTCTATATGCACCCTGTAATATGAAATACGTTCAATCTTAGTCGTACATTCTTCAGCATACAAGGGAATACCCAAAGCACTTCCAATCCTACTCAAAGAATCCATTCCCCAACAATTAAAAGGAAAATTGGGAAATCTAACCCATAGGGGAATGGTTTGCAAAATCTCAGTGCCAAAATCGAACTCTGGTGACCGAACTTTCAGAATTATTGGTTTGTTTTGCAGAGCATAAGGTCCAGAAAATAGAACACCATCCTTATCTTCCATATAAGTAAATTTAACCACAAAATATTCATCATTATGATAATAAATTTTTGGTTTCGAAGTGAAATTCCATTGGATGCCATAAACCTCTCTAGCACTCCAATAGTTGGGGAGTCTCCAACAACATACAGTATAAGCGCATTCTTCCATTTTTATGTTTCTTTCTCCTGTTCCAATTTGCTCAGTTCAACAATTTTTTCATGATTTTGTATGGTGCCATAAAGTTCAGACTCATACCTCTCGAAGCCAATTTGTTACCAACAAATAAATTTTTCCACTTCGGGGGATCCTCTATTGACTGATTCAGATCCAATTTCTTTTGCGCATTCACCGGATATTTTTCTACTTGTCCCACAGAACTGGGAACCAAATCCTTGCCAGCACAATTATTTGTATCATCAGATATCGCTGGAATTGATTGAGCTATAGCTAGTATCCCAATTGTAATTGGTGTCTTGTTCACTTCCTTGCTTATCAACAATAGTGGCCTATTCTCCTTGTTATGATCTAGAAGAGGCTGAATTACAGCTGATATCCCAACATTAATTGGTGTCTTACTTGCATCCTCGCTCACTATCAATGATGGCCAATTTCCTTGTTATGTTCTTGTGGTTCAGGCAAAGTTTCTATCCCCAAGTTCTTGCAGATAGCTTCCGTCTTTGCCTTGTCACTCGTATGAGGTTGCTATATCCTTTTCAGACGACCCATACCACCCATTTTGCGATGTCGTCGCACGTTAGAAAGAATCCAATTGTATGCTGAGAGAAGCAGTTATGAGAGAGAACTAAGCATTATGCAATTTCCTAGGTCCTTGTAACCACCGTGTTACTCCCCGTAATATTTCGTTCCACATTATTATATTACGATTATGTTTTACCTTGCAGTACTACATGATGATGATGTTATGCCTTGCAGTACTACGTTACGATAATATTACGCTTTGCAGTATTAAATTATGACGATGTTGCACCATGTACTATTGTACATTAAATTTGTCATAAGGTAATTGACATCAGTCCAAGGAAAAGATTATTTGGAGATTATAAGGATTATGCTATTTTAAACAAGTGATGAGTAAATTTGTGAAGGTGAGAGGGGAAGCAAGTCAAAGAAAATGAATTTTCGTCCCCGTTTGGCATATTGGGATAAAATACGAGCCGAGCGCTATTACCCGTTATTTATGGACTAGTACCATACAAGGTACAATATGACCGTGATAGTATGATATATATAAAAAGATATTAAAAATAAGTAGAATTTTAAGTAATTTAAGAAATTTTTTAATTATACGGGTAATTGATTAATTACCGGATAACGGGACATTACCTAATTACCTAAATTGGATAAGGATTAAATATCTCCCCTATCTCCACGTGATAGTAAGTCACACCTTAAATAAATGAGTAAGAGTCATTTCTTATTAGGTGGCATATACTTGCACATTCATTACATTTCAAAGTCTTACCATATCAAAGACTATGCAATTCAAAGGTGGGAAGTTGGCCATTTTGTAAGGCTTCAAGTTTCCATTCTCAAAAACTCCTAAAATCAGATTTTATACTTTAAGCAACGAGATTTTTACAAGTCTCAACAATTCCAGCTAGTATTTTTAGACTCTTAGCAACGGAGAAATTTTATGGTTTTAAAGAAGTACGGCGCAATTTTTTTCAAGAATAACATACAAATTTTCCCTACTCCAGGTATGTTAAGGCTAAGTTTTTCCTTCATTTTGGCATGATCTCGTAATTACACAAGTCTAATAACGAGGCATAAAGAGAAATTCATATTCCTGAATTTATGTACATTTTTCTAGTTTCATAAGTTACAATATTCTCCATATCAGGGCTTCATATTCAATTGAGTATTTCCTTCTTCCAGTCAAGAGAGAAGAGAGTTTATATATACAGTATTATAGTATTTTCATTACCATCAAGCTATAATTGATGGGCAGGCCACTATCGGGCAACCTTTGATTAGATGGTAAGATATATACCGAGCCTACCGTGGTCGAGCGCCTATGAGCGAGCCGAGTTGGTCGAGATACAGAGCTTAGTATGGCCGAACACCTATGAGCGAGCCTACTATAGTAGAGCAGATATATATATATATACCGAGCCTTATAAGGCCGGACAACTATTTTACTTACTATATTAAGAGAGTTGAGTCGGTATCAGCAGGTAAGCATATCTTCAGATTATCTTTGACTTCTAGCTACTTGTAGTTATTATATTATCAGTTCAGTTTCAGCTTTCAGTTGTGATGACCCGGCCAGTCGTCTCATGAATTACCGCTCCATTTCCCCTATTTAAGCTTCTTTATACTTTGTTATCCGTGTTTTATGTGATCGGGTTGATTAGATTGAGTTCGGAGAGAATTTGGTAAGAAATGAGACTCTTAGTCTCTTTTAAGAAGGTTTGAGTTAGAAAAGTCAACCAGATGTTGACTTATGTGTTAGAGGGCTCAGATGTGAGTTCTGATGGTCTGGTTAGCTTCGGGAGGTGATTTATGACTTAGAAGTGTGATCGGAATGAGTTTTGGAGGTCCGGAGTAGAATTAGGCTTGAATTGGCGAAGTTGATATTTTGGCGATTTCCGGTTGATAAGTGAGATTTTGATATAAGGGTCGGAATGGATTTTTGAGAGTTGAAGTAGCTTCGTTGTGTCATTTGGGATGTGTGTGCAAAATTTCAGGTCATTCGAACGTGGTTTGGTTTGGTTTTTGATCGAAAACGTATTTCGGAAGATTTTAGAAACTTAGGCTTGAATCCGAGGTGATTTGGTAGATTTGATGTTGTTTGAGGTGATTTGATGATTGAAACAAGTTTGAATAAGGTATTGGGTCATGTTTGTCCTTTTGGTCGAGGTCTCGGGGGGCCTCGGGGTGATTTCGGATGGTTAACGGGAAGATTTGGGACTTGAGAGATTTTAGAAAATTGCTGCTTCTGGTGTTTTCGCACCTGCGGTTTGGGGATCGCAGGAGCGGTGCCGCACGTGCGAGGGAGGAGGCCGTAGATGCAAAAGTTGGTTTGGCGAGCAGTTTCCGTAGAAGCGGTCAAGGTGGCCGCATCTGCGAAGCCGCAGATGCGGAATTTCCATCGCAGATGCGGTTCTGGCTATTAAGGAGGGACCGCAGAAGCAGTTGTTTTGACCGCATATCCGATACCGTAGAAGCGGGGTTTGGACCGCAGATGCGGAAAAATCCTGGGCAGAAGGTATATATTTCATCCTTCGCGATTTTTGAAGGGTTTAACCATTTTAACTTCGGATTGAGTGCTTTTGGATGATTTTGAAGGGAGATTTCAAGGGAACTTCGATAAGGTAAGGATTTTGGACCTAAAACACACTTCTATGGTAAAATTTCATGGATTGAGATTGAAATTTAAGGAATTAAAGGGCTACAAATAGAGGTTCAGGGCTTGAGTTGAAGAGGGCTTAAATTGAGGGTTTGAGGGGTCATTTGAACTCCGATTCTTGTATTTTTGATATGTATGAACTCGTGGGGAGACGAGGAATCTAATGATGTGAAAATTCTTGAGTTTAAAAAAGTGGACCCGGGGCTCGGGTTTTGCTAATTTCGGGATTTTTGGTATTTATCGATTGTTTTCGTTTGGGTTTTGTTCCCTTAGCATATTGTGACGTATTCGTTCTGATTTTGGATAGATTCGATGCGCGAGGAGGCCGATTCGAGGGGAAAAGGCATCGCAAGCTAGAGATTTAGCCGGTTCGAGGTGAGTAATGATTGTAAATGATGCTCTGAGGGTTTGAAACCCCGGATTGCACATCGTAGTGATATATTGCGGTGAGACACACGCTTGATGACGAGCGTGGGGTCGTGCACTATTGGGGATTGTGATTTGATCCATCCCGATTGGTGATTTTACCGTGTATTTGATTGGAAAATATTTGCTATCATCATTATTTGGGCTGAATGCCATATTTGGGCCTAGTGCCAACTATTTGAACCCTTCGGGGATTTTTATTACTGTTTCCTCAATGTTTTGACTTATTACTTGAACTCAGTCATGTTATTTACCACTGTTTTACTACTCAGCCATTTTTACTTAGTTTTGAGACTTAAATGATGATTTAAATGGTGTTTTGGGCTGAGAAATACTGTTTTACTAATGCCCGAGGGGCTTGTGATGATTTTCGGACTGAGTAAGGCCGAGGGACTAGTTGTAAGGATACACTGATACTGATATGAGGCCGAGGGCCTGAGATACACATATATACGCCATGAGGTAGCTCGATTGATATGAGGCCGAGGGCCTAGATTTGATGCCACGAGATGGCTTGTTATTGCGCTTAGGCCGTAAGAGGCCCCTCCTAGAGTCTGTACACCCCCAGTGAGCGTGGGTACCCATTGCGATGTGAGATTGAGCCCGAGGGGCTGGTATTGTTCTGAGATTAGCCCGCGGGGCTGGTACTATTTTGAGATATTGTCCGAGGGGCGGATTTGTAGATACTGAGCCCGAGGGGCGAACTTCTATTTGTTCACTTTATCTTAATTATCTGTCAATTACTTGTTTTACTTGTTGAAAAAGGGATTATACTTGATTCTTCACTAATTTACTGTTTTTAAGTGATTTTACTGCTTCGGTATAGAATGCCTTGTGTTTTACGTGTTTTCTTACCTTTAGTCATTATTTTTTTTCTCACTGAGTCTGAGTACTCACATTACTCCCTGCACCGTATGTGCAGATTCAGGCATAGAAGGTCCCACTCCTGAGTGCTTATCCCTCCAGTCCAAGCGGTGTTTCGTAGACTACAAGGTAGTTGTTGGCATCCGCGGCCCCTGTGTCTCCCTTATCTTATTATTTCTATGTTCTTCAAACAGTTGTACCAAATATTGTATTTAGTGGACTCGTATCAGGATCCTTAGTTGCTCATGACTTGTGACACCCCGGTTAGGGCTGTGTCGGGTTGGATTTCCGCTTTGTTATCTTTATTTTCGCTAATTGTGCTATTAAATTATGTTTGAACTATTCTTAGGTTATTTAACTGCCTAAAAGGACGAACTGTGTTAGACTGGCTGGCCTTGTCTTCATGAGAGGCGCCATCACAACTGGGTTCGGGGTTAGGGTCGTGACATTAGTATATTGCCTTACATACTCGGTACATTATTTCGTATTAACGTCCCTTTTCTGGGGGCACTACATTTCATGCGTGCAGGTTCAGATAGACAGACGGGTAGGCCTCATTATTAAGTGTTGCCTGAGTTTAGCTTGATCGGTAAGCTCTATGCCTTTCAAAGTCGTCGCGACTAGAGCTTTATGTATATCTTGTGTATATATGTATATATGTTATGAGTAGGTCGGGGAGCTATTCCGATCACAGTATATCCACAGGTAGAGGCTTGTAGACATATCCTATTAGCTAGTGTAATATATTGGGCTTGTAGGCCTTGTATGTATATTTGGCTGGTTTGTCAGCTACAATAATTATGAGGCCTTGTCGGCCCAACTTTATATTGATATTTAGTCAGCATTCGCAGTTTCCTTGCAATATGGCCCATGGCCAAAGTATGACATCGTATTTTCAAAGTCTTTTAGTTGCAAGTTGGTACGCAAGGATAGGTGAGGCACTGGGTGACGGTCTCTCCCGCAGGTTCGGGGTGTGACAAAAGTGGTAGAGCAGTTCTGTCCTAGGGAGTCAACAAGTTGTGTCTAGTAGAGTCTTGTTTATGGGTGTGTTGTGTACCACACTTATAAGCAGGAGGCTATAGGGTATTTAGGACTGTCACTATTTCTTATTACTCTACATTGTGTGGTAGAGCTCACTTATAAGAATTCAAATTCCAAACTTCTATTTTATTCGTAGTACGACGTGCCTACATCCAGAAATACAGGTGGTAAGAGATATAGTTGTGGAAGAGTTGAGTTAGAAGAACTCGATTTTTTCATCATGATTGTGAGCACGTAATTTTTGCTTCACAAAAACTACTCCAAAAGAAATCAAAAAATAAAACAAATGTCATTTGGGTACAAGTTTAAGAATTTCGCGTGACATTTTTCATATTTAGTTTGTCTGTGAGTGTTTATTTTGTTTAATTAATTTAAAATACAAAAATATATGTTGCATGCACATTTAAGATTTAATTGTGCACTTAGGAATTAATTGAACCATGTTTTGTTTTTAAGAGAAAGAAAATCACAAAATATGTATTTGTTGCATTTTTTTTCGTTTTATTGTCCCATTGTGTGATTTTGTTTTTTTTATTAATATTTAATCCTGGGTGTCAATTGTTATTTAGGTTTAATTAATATTTTTAATTTAGTTTTGGTTTTACAACTTATTTTAGAATTTTTGGTAATTAGGAATAAAAAAGAAGTTAAAAGAAAAGGAAGAAATGAAAAAGTCCAAAGAAATCGGAACTGGGCCGTTTTATTTTGAACAAAATCAGGCCCAAACAGATGCCCAGACCGGTCCAAATCTCACAGACGTTCGAACGACATCGTTTCAAAGGAAATCAATCACAGCCGTTGATCCTGCATAATCCAACGGCTCAAAAGTCGTCTCCCCTACCCATTCCCTGGCCCGACCCGTTACCCGGTTCAAACCGACCCCCTACTTAAACCAAACGATGCCGTATTTTTTAATCTCCTTGATCCTAGCCGTCAATCTTCATTGATCCAACGGATCACATTAATCCCCTCAATCTAATGTACCAAAATACCCAGACCCATTACTCCCCTCTCATTTCCAAACACCCCCCTGTTCAGTCGTCTCTCTTAGAGACGACCCCTCGAAACCCTAGAGCCACCACCCCACACCTTCGCTTGAAACCCAGCGGCAACGACGCCGCCGGCCACCCAAATAACACCCCTGAACACTCTGACCACCCTCATTACGAATCTGTTAACCGTTTACCTCGAATCAACCTCTAGCTTTTCGAATCTTCAATCGAAGATTCGAGCAAAACCTAAACCTACCCCAACCAGTCCCAAATTCACACCCCAACTCCACCTGACCTCCCTCGTCCCAAATCCCATGTGATTCTTGCTCAAATCAAGCCGTAACTGGATGAATCCTAAATCGACTGTACGAGCCCTAGAAGAACAAAATCCAGTTTTCTCATCTTGGTCGATTGGCATATGTTGAATTTATTAAATGGTCTCATCGATTGACCCGTTCATGTATATAGTTCAGTTGTTCTTCTCAAGTTATTGTTTGTTGTTTTGTCTTCCGACCTTGGTATTTTCAGCCTCAGGGCTCATAGTCAGTATACTTGTCGTTCCAGCATTTTTGTTCAAGGTGAATTTAGAATTGTATCTGTTCCCAATATAGATAGCTTACTCTCATGCATCTGTATGAATTAATTTTTTTACCTTAATAGTCCAATCTGACTATTGTCCTGAATCATTGAGTCCCCATCTTGGTTGAAATATTGTTGGATTGGATTTGAGTTCAATTGCTGATTAAGTTTAATGACTTGGATCTACTAGTTTGTTCTGTTAAGTTTATTCTGATATGAATTTGGCTTTGTTGAATTGTCCTAAGGTTGTTGATTGGGAGTTAGTTTCATTTGTTTAATTAGTCAATTGTTAGGATTTCTAACTTAGTTGAATTGGTTATAGCTGATGGATTTGGTATAGATTGAAAGGGGTTGAGGTAGGGTAATACATAGGGGTTAAGGGGTAATTTGGGAATTGAAAAGTTTAAAAATGGTTAGTTTAAATGTTCTGTCCAGTAGGGTACTAAAGTACCATTAAACTAATGAATTGTTTAAGTGCTAATGGGGAACAAAACATAATGGTAGGGGAAGGTTTAAAGGAAATGGATTAAGAAATAGGTGCCCATACCTATTTGAATTTAAATAAAGGGAAGGACAAAGGATAATGGAAAAAACATACTCTAGTGGGGAACAAGTGAATTAAAAGGAGAACAAAACATGTAGTAGTGGGCAGAAATACTTTCTTAATTAGCTAAGTGCTCCTTAGAGCTGGAAATGGGCTGAGGTTTGGGTATAAATAGAGGTCTGGACAGAATTAGGAGGGGTCCTTTTTTGTCTGGTCTGGCTGTTCTTTTGGGCAGACTTTAGAAGAGAAAAGATTTGGGAAATCTTAAGGGTTTGAACATTCTGAAAACTGGAAGAGAGTTTTAAGAGCTAGTCTAGTTCAACTAGTGCTATCCCATTGAAACTAAAAAAAGCTTCAGCTTTAACTGTGGAGTTGTATTTTCGAGTTTTTCTTGATTACTGAATTCCAGGGGTGTTTCTGCTTGTGTTTTGATTGATATTTGGTTGCTATTAAGCTGTTTTGGGGTCAGTTACTGGGTTGTTCTGTCACTGTGTTGCTGGTTGTTACTGTTGCTGTTTGCTACTACTCTGCTGATCCTCCTCTTTCTTCTTCATTATTGTAAATCCCAGGTACACGTCTCAAAACTACCTTGATGTAGCTGTTGAAATAGAAATGAGATCAGCATGTTCATGTTCTCTCTATGTCGTACATTGATGGCTAGATAAATGTTAGTTAGTGTGTATATTGTTTGAGGCAAATCAGATTTGATGTGTAATAATCTGGACTTTGAACGATATTGGATCGTTAAATTTGAATTAGAATTTGTTCATTCTGAATAGTAGTTTTAGTGTAGTGTATCTTGAATTCATGTGATAATTATTCATTACAGCTTAAAATTGGCTTTGAAATCAGAATGTAGATCATGATAATGTTAAAATCGGGCCTAATAATTGATTTAGTAAGTGCAACACTTTAGTTTTGACACCAGTGATTTGAGCTTAAGATCAGGGAATAGGCACTTAAATTGGTGAAGTGTGTTTGATAGCTCAACTCAGTCGTTAATCACTTCATTGCCTTCGGAATATTTTGGTAATATATTAGTTAGGCATAACCCAAGCTTAAAATTGGAATCAAAATGATCAGTGCTTGCTAATTTGAGTAGGTGTACCTTGTTCTTACTTGTTACAAATTATAGAGGGCACATGGAATAGCTTGAAGCAAATTCAGTAGTATTCATTTTAATTGAATTAAGCTTGCTTGGTACAAAGATCAAGGCCCAGCGGCCTGTTTCCGGCAGTTTGAGCTTCAGCTCCTCTGACGCGGGCCCAGGTCCAGTTTTAATTCCCCTCACGTTTGGACCTGGGCCAAGGTCTGCGACTGGCCAATTCTGGGGTACAAACGTGGATGTAATTTCTCTTTGTTGGGCTTATCCTGGCGCCCAATGGCTAGACTGTGGTGCAGAATTATCATTTGGTCCAGTAACAAATTAATTAGGACTTTTTCTTTTATTATTAGAGACAATTAGAAATAGCAAATCATAGTCGCGTTTAGGTTTGCCTTTTAAATAATAAATGAGACGAGCCTCGTCGAACAAAAAACACATAAATTGCGGAGCCCTTAATAAATGGTTAAAAATGAAACATTTAGAATTTGGGATGGGCTGCTTAGTGAGTTTCATGGCCCTCCCCAAAGATGACAACGCGCTAGTCATTTTAGACGTATTTTTAATAATTTACTTTCTTAAACTCGGGTGCACATTTATGTGACCCAAATCCAAATCTCAACGGAGTCAAAATATGTCAATAATCACAGGTGCATTGATGTGACGTTGTTCGAGATGTGTTTTCACAACGTCGCAATTTTCGTTTAAAATAATAGTAATAAAAGCGGTAAAAGAGTAAAAATTTGCATATAGGTTCAGCATGTATAAAATCAGATAAATAAGCCGAATATGACAGTTGAGCGACCGTGCTAGAACCACGAAACCTGGGAATGCCTAACACCTTCTCCCAGGTTAACAAAATTCCTTATCCAGATTTCTGGTGAACGGACTATATCATTCTTTTCCTCGATTCGGGATTCAACCGGTGACTTGGGACACCATAAATCTCCCAAGTGGCGACTCTGAATTAAATAATAAATCCCGTTTCGATTGTCCTTTAATTGGAAAAACTCCCCTTACGCCCCTTTACGGGGGCGCCAGGTGAAAAAGGAGGTGTGACAGCTCTGGTGACTCTGCTTGGGATAACACCCAGAATCTCTAGTTCAGGGTTCAGAATTCGAGCTTAGATAAATTGTTATATTTGGCTTTATCTGATTTTGTTACACATTTGGGCCTAATGTGCTAAGTGATGCTTTTACCGCTCTGATATTATCTGAACTGTATATAAACTGTTACGAAACCCTGCTCTTCTCATCTTTGGGGATGTGCTCGCTGGTCGAGACTCTCTATTCTGTTAGTGTAATACCTCGAAATAGGAAAGAGGCTCGGACAAGTTACTAAGCCGGATGGCCTTTTGGTTCCCGGTACGTAGCCCCCTCCTCAGCTCGAGTTGTCCGTTTGGGTACATAGTCTAGAACAAATACCCAGGTTATAAACCTAGAATAACTCAGCTTCATGCCGGATCCCTAGTAGGAACGTTTGTTTGCATCACATGCATTTGACTTTGGAGTCTCAACACAGGGGTTGGGTCTGTCTAGGACAGGTGTACCAAAAAAATGAAAATGACCATCCTGATGCATCTTACTTGCTACTTGTGCATTTATTTGCTTCGGACTTGCATGCTGACCGACTTTTGAATATTTTGAGGAAAGAGAAATAGCAGTATGAGGTCTAAAGAGAGTTAATCGCCTATTTTGAAAAAAACCAATGTCCAAATAGTGTCGAAACTTTGCCGAATTTTTGAGAAAGTGAAAAAAAATGAGAAAAAAAAAACAAAAATATAGTTTTATTTGCCAATGAAAAGAGTCTGGTTTTCAAAATGAAGTTTGTTTTATCAGCCCGAACTACGCCAGTTTTATTCCCACAGGGTGTGAGATACGTAGGCAACCCTCATCGGGTCCAACCTCCCCTTTACAAAAATGTCAAAATTTTAAGTTTCGTCATAAATAAGTCGGGTGACGCCGCCGAATGTTCCCAAAAGGGACGCCGGAAGGCTGACTTTGCATGAACGGCCACTTGTAGTCATTTTTTGGATTTTTGACCGATTGACTCACCCAGCCTCAAAATCTTCGTTCCCGAAGTGCTGAAAGGCCGTGTTCGGAACCGGATCTTTCTTTTAATCTGTGAAAAATTAAAAAATAGCCAATTGGTGGAGTCAGATAAATTTTATTTTTTGCTTAATCACCTTAATAAATGTGCAGGATGAGCACGATGCAAAATGAACCTTTTTCAATAATGACTAAAATCCCTTTCAAGTTGCGGCTATGGTGGGATGATTTAGGTGGTGAAGGGCAAGATGAGGTCAATAAATATCTAAAAGGTATTACGGGTTTATTGAAAATCCAGCCTCGGGGGGATATCATAAGAGCTTTGGTCACCTGCTGGGACCCGACACACAATGTCTTCCACTTCTCTGATTTTGAAATCACCCCGACTTTGGAGGAAATAGTCGGGTACATCAGAAATCCTATAGTTTTTCGAGGGAAGAATCGACGATATCGGGCACTACATCACCATAAAGTGCCTAGCTTGTGAGGATATGTCCCGTACCACCTTCTTTGCTTCAATAATGATTTATGTCCACCAGATAATGGAAGATTTGAAAGACCTGCAAAGGGGCCTTGCACCAAAGCCCGCGGCGAGGCCGAACGACGCCCCGCGGGCGCCAAAATTCAAAACTCTAAAACATTCATAGTTTGAGTCTATATTTTCCTTGTCTTCAGAGTCTGTTGTCCGTCGGAGTTTGTATTTCCCTATTTTAGCATAAACTCTGTAGTCTGTATCAAGTCTGTGCATTTCCTGTCAAAAATGTTTTGCCTTGTAATAAAACGTTTTGCTAGTAAAGTTTGAAAAATCCAAAAATGGTGTCTTTATTTTCTGCACTTATGGCAGAACTACGCGCGGTCTGATTCATGCGGTGACATGATACGTAGGCAATCCACACAAGATTCGACCACCACTAAAAAGAAAAAGAGAAAAGGCAAAGTGAATAAAAGAAAGGAAAAGAAAGAAATAAAAAGAGAGATAAAGAAAGTTTCAGAAACACTTAAACGAGGCACAAACAAAGTAAGCCGGAATGACGCATGCGGTCGAAGAAAAGACATGTTAGAAATGGTTAAACTGCCTAGGAACATTGCATCCCCCAACGTAAAATTGTAATATGTGTTAAACTCTAACGCTAACAGGTTTGTTGTTTTCCTAGAGATTTCGAACCAGTTAGTTTGTTAGAACGTTCTAGCAGATTACCATTACCAAACAAGATCCAAAGGGCCCATACTAAAAAGCATGACTAGTTCAAACCAAAGTGTCGAGGATGAAAGGACAGAGAATCAAATGCTGAAGGAGGAAATGGATAAGATGAGACAGGAGATAAAAGAAATGCAGCTGGCCTTAGCTAGGGTACAAAAAGTGCCTGACCCTCCCGTTACTCCCACTCTCCCACTAGGACACCCGTCGGAATACCCTCCCCCCGGCCCTTCGACAAGCTTCCCCAGTCACCAATACTATCAGGGAAGAAATGCCTATGATCCCCAAGTTTCACAACCCAATCAGAACCCTCATCCACCAAATGTTCCTGTTTTCGTGGCACCCCCACTAGCCAAGCTACAAAGATCATCCAGCGAGCCGTTGTTTCAGGCTCACGATAACCAATATTACCCCCCTGAATCAACCTTCAAAGCACCTGAGCCTCATACTTATAATACTCACTTCGAGATCCCGGTAGAGGCTGAAAAGCCGGCTAAGAGCCCAGAGCAAGACGAAGTGCTTCGAAAATTTAAGAGCCTGGAGCAGTCCTTCAGGAATATCTATGGGTTAGGCAACCAAGTCAGTATGGCCTACAAAGATCTGTGCCCATTCCCCGATATTAAATTGCCGGCAGGGTTCAAGATGCCAAAGTTTGATCTATACGAGGGGCACGGTGATCCAATGGCACATCTGCGAGGTTTTTGCAGTAAGATTAGAGGGGCCAGGGGAAAAGACGAGCTGTTGATAGATAATTTTGGTCAAAGTCTAAGCAGGTCTGCACTGGAATGGTACACAAGATAGGATCCTAGCAGGTGGTACACCTGGGACGATCTGGCACAAGCCTTTGTAGGCCACTTCCATTACAACCTTGAGATCGTCCCTGACCATCTCACATTGCTGAAACTTGAGAAGAAGCCTGGGGAAAGCTTCCGAGAATTTGGGTTCCGCTGGAGAGAGCAGGCGGCAAGAGTCGATCCTCTAATGAGAGAGGGGGAGATGGTGGACTACTTTCTGCAGACTCTGGAGCCAACTTACTTCGGTCACCTGGTGACGTCAGTTGGCAAATCTTTCAACGAAGTAGTAAAAATGGGCGGTATGATTTAAGAGGAACTTAAGTCCAACAAAATCCTGAGCTATTTGGCGATTAAAGCAACCACTCAGGCCATCCAGAGCGGCACGGGAGGTGCGCTCGGAAAGAAGAAAAGGGAAGATGTCGCAACAGTCGAGGCAGGTACTTGGTCCAGATCCAGAGGTCCCCCCTCACTACAAACCTAGACCCCATCACTCAAATTACCCACACATTCCATACGGCCCTCCACAACCCTACTACCCACCACAAGAGCCACATTTCTCTGTCCATCACGCCCAAACTTACACCCAGCCCCCGACTCGCTTGCAATGGCGTGCGCTGGCTTCCCAAAATACATATCCACCTCCACAAAACACATATCCACCTCCACAAAACACAGATCCATCACCAAGGGCCTACAGGAATCCTTCGGGACCAGGTTTCCGTGTGAATCAGACTTTCAGGAATGAAAGGGTGCAGAGGCAGAGAACATTCACTCCGCTGGGAGAAACCTATACTACTCTGTTCCACAAATTGAGGCAGTTAGGCCTATTGCGTCCTATGGAGCCCAAATTGCCAAATCCCCTTCCCAAAAATCTGGACCACTCGGTAAGCTATGAATATTGTTCGGGGGCTCCCAGGCATGATACCGAGAAGTGTTGGAAGTTGAAGACTGCCGTACAAGATCTTATTAACACAAATAAGATCAAGGTCCAGGAGCCAGAGGCAAATAACATCAATCAGAACCGTGCCGGCACACCATGAAGCCCACATGATTGAACTAGTGTATGAAGGAGGGAAGCTCAAGAAGCCCTCACAAACGGTAATAATGACCCGTACCAGTACAAAAGAAAAGTTGATCAGTGGAAAAGTGGTAGTACAATCGGAAAGGGTAGAAGGAAAGCCAGTGGTGGTGATGAGGAATAGTTCGTCTGATCTTGCCAAGAATCCAAAGCCGGTCAACGGTGCAAGGGATATCAAGCAAACCAGTAGCCGTGAAGGGGGCATGCACAGGACCAGTTGTTATCAGGTCAGTAATGCAGTTGCCAATAATCAGCGAGAAAGCTGTGCCATGGAGCTAAAGTCAAGTAATGGTAATGCATAAGGGGAAGGAGGTTGTGGAGGAAATATGTGAGGCACAGGGGTTAACTCGTTCGGGAAGGTGTTTTTCTCCCGCAGAGTTAAGAAAGGCCAATCTAGTAGCGACAAAGAATCCAGTTACCGAGGAAGAGGCGGAAGAATTCTTAAAGAAAAAGAAGGCGCAAGATTATTCCATTGTGGACTAGTTGAGGAAGACCCCGGCATAGATCTCATTGTTATCGTTGTTGATCCATTCAGATGAGCATCGCCAGGTATTGATGAAAATTCTGAACGAAGCCCATATTCCGGATAAGATCTCTGTATTTCATCTGGATAAAATAGCAAACAAGATTTTCGAGGTCAACAAGGTCACTTTTTCAGACGAAGAGTTGCCCGTGGAGGGTACAGAACATAATAGAGCCCTTTATTTGACTGTGATGTGCGAAGACTCGGTAGTCACTCGAGTACTGATTGATAATGGGTCCAGTGCCAGTATCTGTCCTTTGGCCACATTGAACAAACTGAAGGTCGATAGTGACAGGATTCACAAGAACAACATCTATGTTCGAGGGTTTGATGGTGGTGGTACAGACACAGTGGGTGACATCATACTTGAATTAACAATTGGTCCAGTCGAGTTCACCATGGAGTTTCAAGTGTTAGACATGGCAGTGTCATATAATCTTCTGTTGGGGAGACCCTGGATCCACGCCGCCAAAGCAGTGCCTTCTACATTACATTAGATGGTCAAATTCGAGTGGGATCGACAAGAGATCGTAGTACATGGGGAAGACAATGCAAGCACCGTAAGTGATGCCATCGTACCCTTCATAGAGACTGATGATGATAAGGGACCGTGGGTTTACCGGGTTTCGATACAGTTTTAGTGGACAAAGTTCCCAAAGGTGAAAGAATCCCACTTCCCAAAATAGCAGCTGCAACTGTCATGGTAGCCTCGGAGATGTTGAAGAACGGGTTTGTGCCAGACAAAGGTTTAGGGGCTGATCTTTAGGGTATTGTTCAGCCAGTTTCTTTACCCAAAAATCTGGATACCTTTGGGTTGGGGTTCAAGCCTACAGCGGTGGATGTGAGACGGGCCCGCAAGTTGAAGAAAAGAGTCTGGGTCCTTCCCAAGCCAATCCCGCGCCTATCCAGATCATTTGTCAGAGCAGGTATCAGAAGCTTGTCGGTCCCGAAAGTTCTCGGACCACTGATTGGGCCAGATGGAGATTTGAATGAGGGCTTTGAAAGGCTGTTCGCAGATGTCAACATGATAGAAGATGGAGAAGGGTCCAGTAGGTTAGATGTACAGTTTGTGGGGCCTAGGGCAAATATCAACAATTGGATGGCTACTCCCCTTCCTACCCGGAGGGAGTCTAGGTAGTGGGCTCTGATTTTTCTTTCTTATTTTTTTGGATTATTCCAGGGTTGTAATATGTGCTAGTTACAGTAAGTTTCACCATTGCGAGTGAGGAATTTTGTTATCCTTGGTGCAGAAGGATTACCGCAAGGGGAGTAAGGGTAGTTGATGATGTGAAAGGATGCCAAAAATCGAGAGGAAAAATATCTATAGGCAGGTCGTCGTAGCTCCAAGTCTTAGTACTCCCCTAAAGGGGGGGGGGGGATATGGAATGATAAAGGAAGGATGCGATCAAAATGAGAAAGGGGTGGGATTGCACTTATCCAAATCCTACAGATATGCTATGATTCCAGAACATTATGTAAGCACGACGTCAAGAAAAGGAAGTAAGGGTTCCTGCACGGGATGTTATTGATAGATAAGGAGCCAGTACGTGAGGTAAGTTAAAACAAGGAAATAACCCAAGAAAGATTACACGGAATATGGATATGAGAATAGGCCAGCGAGTAGTTAGTAGTTGATTTAGGAAGAGCCTAGTCATGATTAGATAAGAAGTTGTAGACAAATCAGTAGATCATGCAAGATAAATGTAGTAAACCCCAACATGGAGAATTCAACCTCGCAGTAATGTCATTATACTACTTGAGATATATTCAAATAAGAGTCGGGGTAGTTAAAGGTACCGTATAAGGGTTATGGGGATAAAAAAAAGTGCCACTAGGAAGACAGTCAAAATATTAGTTCAAAAGCAACCCTACAAGCACAAGGGCACAGAGGTAAGCAACTACGGATTATTATAGGCAAGGAAGGACATCAAAAGTTTCGTAATAAGCTCACACCTTTACGAGAGTCAAAGGTTCTCCCTAAGTACTAAACGGAAGACTAGCTGAGGAATAAGGGAGACGGCTTCAACCTAAGCACAACGAACTAAAGAGGAAATGGTCGTGTAACAACAGTCTCACAACAACATTGTAAGAACTCCAAAGGAAAGTGGCACCTACCGTGGCTAATAAACGGGAAGTAAAACTAGAAGTAATATTTGAGATCATATGTGTTGCACGAAAACTTTGGCATGTGGGGGCACTAAGATAAGCTAAGTATGGATAGAAAAGGGGGCAGAAAGACCAGAAAAGTAATAGCTTACGTTGAAAGAAAGCTAAGATGGTGTCAGGACCCAAATCGATGGGTCGCGTCGGGTGCCTGAGTCCTACCTATAAAATACCCCTAAGCATGTATCTAGGATATGAACATGTATAACATCTGTTGAATTACGAAGATAACATACATTAAGGAAACTTTCCAACAAGGCATATGTACATATACATGTAGAATATAGTGGGCGAGCTGGCAAGGCTGCTATAAACAACTATACATCCAATAACTGAAAGCTGACAAGGCCAAATACAACCCAACTAGACATACTGTCTACAGACCTCTAATTGAAATATAACTGTACAAAGATGGGATTGAGCCACATCATACCCCTATATATATATAAACATATCGTACCAAAATCAGAAGCAGCTTGGGATCAAGTGAAGCACGCCAACTCTCGCTGATCAAGAATCCTAAGAAAGGGGACCGTCAGCTTTCCTACCTACACCTGCTGGCATGAAATGCAGGACCCGTGAAATAGGATGTCAGTACGAAAAATGTACTGAGTATGTAAGACATGAAAATTAGTACGTAAAAAACATAGATGAAACATGGAATATAGAAACACGTCTTTAAATTTGAATAACTTTATAAATTCTAAAACATTTATAATGTCATGCACGTGCATATAAATGTCGTGCCATGAATAGGTATGGGTGTACTTTATATCATCAAGCCACTGAGGGCATCCCATCATATCGTCTCGGCTACTGTGGGCAACATCATCAACATATACCAGCTGATCAGGTGGTGGTGCGTATATAATGTCGTAACTTTTTCCCATATCCCATATATATATATATTAACATATATACGCGTATATAATGTGATCTGTTCATGGGTCAATGCACATGTATGAATGGGTGAAATGCATGAAAAATACGTAATAATCTCAATATTCCTTCCGAATAAACGTTTTCAACTACGTATTATTATCAAGAATATAGACACCCATTTCTATGAATAGAGTAATTTATGGAAATTGTGTGTTTGCTCATTTCTTCGATGTAAACTTCTACTTCTGCTTTTGAATCCTTGAACAAAATTTGTTCTTGCTTCCTTGAAATTTATAAACAAAATTTGGCTTTGAATTTCTTTGAAATTTTGGACGAAATTGCTTCTGCTTTTTGAAGCAATTTTAACGAAATTAGCTTCCGCTCTTTGAAACTTTTTTTCGGAACAAATTAAGCCTCCTCATCCTTGAAGACTTTAAATTAGGAAAGATAAAATATGTTTCTTACCTAAGAATTTTTTGACGTTTTTGATCTGGTTGTGCTTTGTCAAAAATGAATGGAACAAGACAATGTTTCCTTATTCAATTCCAATTCCTAGATTTCCACCTAGACTATATGACTATTTAGTCATTTCTAGATTTTGTGGCTTCTTGCCATGTTTTGGGATGTAATTCATAAATTTTTATCCACTTATTAGTTAACTGGGTAATATCCTGTTACCCGGTAATTAACCAATTACCCACATAATTTAAAAATTATCACAAATTACATAAAATTCTACTTATTTTTACTATACTTTATACATTATACTACCGTGGTCATATATTACCTTGCTTGGTACTAGTTCATAATTATCGGTATTATCGATCGACCTGTATTTTATACCAAATTGGCCACTTTCAACGAAATTCATTTTCTTTAATTCGTGTACCCCTTTATCTTTCATAATACTTATTTATCGTTTGTTATAAATAGCGTAAATATGTTAGCGTCAAGATGATCTCATCCCCGAGTCTACGTCAATTAACTGAAGACGAAACTTTTAACGTACAAAAATGCGAGATATGACATCCTTCCCCCTCTAGAAACATTCGTCCTCGAATGTTTTACTCTCCGGGATCTATATAACCTTGGCAGAGTCGCCTTTGTAACAACACTACAACCAACTCTCTCCGTAGAACTTAATAACCCAATGCCACACAGGATCATAATTATAAATAAAGACAATGGCCTCACATGACCAACGACAATAACCAACACATGAATTTATACACGTACCTTATGGTTATGACGTATCAGTCAGACCCTTCTCTGGAGGAGGAAATAAGTAGGGATATCTAGACTTTATGTCTTCCTCGGCCTCCCAAGTCATTTCTTCCACATTGTTGTTCCTCCAAAGTACTTTCAGGAAGGCTACCTCCTTATTCTATAGCTTGCGGATTTGTCGGTCTAGGATGGAAACCGAAATTTCCTCGTATGACAAGTCCTCTGTAATTTGTACATTATCCGTGGGCACCACTCGGGTAGGATCGCCAATGTACTTCAGTAACATAGATACGTGAAAAACCGGATGGACAGACTCCAATTTCGAGGGCAATTCTAACTCATAAGCTACTTGTCCAACTCTCTGAATGATCCTATAAGGCCCAACATACCATGGGCTAAGTTTGCCTTTCTTGACAAATCTCATCACACCCTTCATAGGTGACACCTTTAAGAATACCCAATCATCAACCCCAAACTCTAAATCTCGTTGTCACTTGTCAGAATATGACTTCTAATGACTCTGATCTGTCAATAGTCGATCCCAGATCAATTTTACTTTTTCTATGGCTTGTTGAACCAGGTCCGGCTCATGTAATTCAGATTCTCCAACATCGAACCACCCTATAGGTGACCTACACTTTCGTCCGAAAATAGCTTTGTATGGAGCCATCTGAATGCTAGAATGGTAGCTATTATTATATGCGAACTCAATAAGCGGCAGATGATCATCCCAACTACCTTTGAAGTCTATTACTCAAGCTCGTAACATATCGTCCAGTGTTTGAATAGTACGCTCAACCTGTCCATCTGTCTGGGGATGAATGTTGTACTAAGACTTACTTGAGTCCCCAATCCTTTTTGGAAGGACCTCCAGAAGTTAGTTGTAGATTGAGCTCCTCTATCTGAGATATAAATACAGGGACACTATATAGTCGTATTATTTCCTTAATATAAAAACTTGCATAATCCTCTGAGAAATATGTAGTCCTAACGGGTAGAGAATGGGCTAACTTTGTAAGCCTATCAACAATCACCTATATCTAATCAAACTTACGCTGGGTATGAGGTAAGCCTACGATGAAATCCTTATTGATTATTTTCCATTTCCAAGTCGGAATCTCCATAGCCTGCAATAATCCACCAGGTTTTTGATGCTCAATCTTAAACTGCTGATAGTTAGGACACTAAGCAACAAATTCTGCTATATCCTTTTTCATTTCGTCCCATCAATACACTTCCCTGATATCATGATACATCTTGGTCTCTCCTGGATGGATATAATAATGATAATAGTGAGTTTCTGCCATAACCTGCCGACATAGCCCTGCAACATTAGGGATACATAATCGTTCTCGATATCTGAGGACCCCATCTTCTGTAATTCCAAATTGTGTCTTCTCCTTCTGAAGGGTGGTATCCCTATAATGAACTAACACAGGATCCCCGTACTAATGTTCCTTTACTTCAGTTACTAAAGAGGATGTTGATGTATCCTGAATAGTAATTCCAATATCACTTGAGTCCAGTAACCAAACTCCAAGACTAGCTAACTGATGAACCTCATGGGCTATTCCCCTCTTTTCGAGCTGTAAATACGATAGGCTACCCATAGATCCATGGCTGAGGGTGTCGGCTACTACGTTCGCCTTCCCCGGATGGTATAAAATATCAACGTCATAGTCTTTAAGTAGCTCCAACCATCCCCTTTGACGTATATTCAATTTCTTTTGCTTGAAGATGTACTAGAGGCTCTTATGATCCGTATAGATATCAACATGAATGCTATACAAGTAGTGCCTCCACATCTTTAGTGCATGAATCACTGTAGCTAACTCTAAATCGTGGGTCGAGTAGTTCTTCTCGTGCTTTCTTAGTTGTTTAGAAGCATAAGCCACAACCTTACCATGTTTCATCTACACACAACCTAACCCAACGCCTGAAGCGTCACAATAGATAATGTAACCATCGGTCCCTTCTGGAAGCGTTAGAACCTGTGTTGACGTTAATCTATCCTTTAATGCCTGGAAACTCTGTTCGCAAGCATCAGTCCATTGAAACTTTGCTCCCTTTGAGTCAACTTTGTTAAAGGTCCCGAAAGGGAAGAAAAATCCCTCCACAAATCTCCTGTAATAACCTGCCAAACTGAGTAAGCTACGAACCTCCATCGGTGTTGTGGGTCTAGGCCAAGTCTTTACTGCCTCAATCTTTTATGTATCCACCCGGATGCCTTCATTCGAAACAATATGCCGAAGGAAAGCTACAGAATTTAACCAGAATTCACATTTAGAGAATTTTGCATACAACTTCCCTTTTTGTGAGTTCTAAGCACAGTACGCAAATGATCTGCATGTTCAGCCTCTGAACAAGAATACACCAATATATCGTTGATAAGTACAATTACGAGCAGATCTAAAAAGGGCCTGAACACACGATTCATCAAATCCATGAATACTGTTGGGGCATTGGTCAAACTGAATGGCATAACCCGGAACTCAAAGTGCCCATATCTAGTCATGAATGTTGTCTTCAGAATATCTTCTTTATTAACCCTTACCTTATGGTACCCGGACCTCAAATCTATCTTTGAAAAACACTTGACACCTTGCAACTAATCAAATAAATCATCAATTTTCGGGAACGGGTACTTATTCTTGATCGTCACCTTATCTAACTGCCTATAATCAATACACATTCGTAAGGAACCATCTTTCTTTCTCACAAACAACACAGGTGCTCCCCACGGTTACGTACTAGGTCTAATAAAACATTTTTTCAAGAAAGTCCCTTAGTTTTTCCTTTAACTCTTTTAGCTCTGCGGGGGCCATTCTATAGGGAGGAATAGATATTGGAGGAGTATTTGGTTGTAGGTCATTAGCAAACGTAATTTCTCACTCTGGAGGAAGACCTTGAATCTCATCGGGAAAAACATCGTGAAACTCATTAACCATAGGGATGGACTAAACGGTTGGTGACTCCACTTCCACATCTTGAACCCGAACTAAGTAATAAATACAGCCCTTTCTAATCATCTTCCTTGCCTTAAGATAGGAAATGAATCTACCTCTCGGTGATGCCGTATTACCTTTCCACTTCAAAAAAGGCTCCACTGGAAATTAAAATCAGACTGTCTTTGCTCTACAATCAACATTGGCATGACAAGAAGCCAACCAATCCATACCTATTATAACATCAAATTCCACCATATCTAACTCGATTAAGTTTGCTATGGCAGATTGACCACGAATTACTATTATACAACCCCTATATACTTGCTTAGCTATAACCCAGTCCCCAACAGGTGTTGACACCTCAAAAGGTTTAACCAATTCAGGTTTTATTTCAAACTTACTAGCAACCAACGGAGTAATGTATGATAAGGTAGAACCTGGGTCAATCAGTGCATATACATCATAAGAAGAGACAAATAATATACCTGTAACAATATCAGGCGATGACTCATGGTCCTCTCGTCCTACCAATGCATAAATACAGTTCTGAGGATTGCTCGAGTTATATGCTCCGCCTCTACCTCTACCACGACTCATTGGTGTTTGTGGACCTTGCTCGGGGGGGCGTACTGATGATGACGAACTGGCTACAGATCTTGATGGCTGACCTATACTTGCATCACCTCTCATTGGATAATCCCTCATAACGTGACCCGGATAACCACACGTATAACAAACACCTAATCTCATATGGCACTACCTAGCATGCTTCTTACCACATTGAGCACATCGTGGCAGGGGCTGCCTCATCTAATTTGACTAACCCCAATATTGAGAACCTAAGGCCCTAAAATTCTAACCAGACCCTGAATATGAGGAACGATCAAATCTCTTACCGCCATACTAAGGGGGCGCGCTAGCTAATGGCTGGGCTGAATACCTCAGGTACTGCTACCTCTGGCCACCTCGAAACTCTCCAAAAGGATCTGAAGACCCCGCTCTCTTATTTTGGGCCCTATCATGCTCACGATCGGCCCTCTAGTTCTGTTTACGCTCCTCTACACCCTGAGCGTATGCCTAAATGCAAGAAATATCTATGTCTGGCTGAAGTGAAACCGACATACAATCGTTAAGCAAGTGAGGCTCTAATCCCATCATGAATCGGTGAACCCGTTCCTCTATCTTAGATATAATAGTGGGTGCATACCTAGCCAATGAATCAAACTGAAGACTATACTCCCGAACACTCATGCTACCCCGCCGAAGGGTCAAGAACCTACCAACTCTTGCCTGTCTAAGCTCTAGTGGCAGATAATAATGAAGAAAAGCTTCTGTAAACTCCTACCATACTGCTGGATGGTAATCCTCACCTCTGGACAATTCCAAAGATTCGTACCAATTAACTACAACATCTCGGAGTCTATAGGAAGCTAGCTCAACTAACTCAGTCGCAGTGGCCTTCATTACCCTTAACGTCCTTTGCATTTTTGTCACGACCCAAACCGATGGACCGCGATGGGCACTCAGTACCTTACTAAACCAAGCACCAACGTAACGTATTTTTCTTATTACATTATCAAATACATGTGACATACGAGCCTAATAGGCTAACATAATCATTTATAAACTCAAAATATAGGCCGACAAGGCCGTACAATCTTTTGCGTACATAACATATGTCTACAAGCTTCTAAGAGTGCATAAATGTCATAAATGTTGGGACAGAGCCCCGCCATACCAAACTATACACGTCTAAATCATACTAACCAAACAAGCAACTTCGAAGCAAATGGAGCGCACCAACATCCTCCGTTGAGATGATAGCCTACTTGGAGGGCTTTCGGTCTATCTATCGGGGCTTGCAGGCATGAAACGCAGCGTCCCCAGGCAAAAGGGACATCAGTACGAAAAATGTACCGAGTATGTAAAGTGCATAAATAAGTACATAACAGACATGGAAGAAATATAGAGTAATTGACTTAACCTGTAAGTCTGGATAACTCTGTAAATCATAAATTACTTTTAGTGTCATGCATATGCGTATAAATGTTATATCATGCATAGGTACATGTTTCATAACATCATCAGCCTCTGAGGGCATCCCATCATATCATATTGGCCACTGTGGGAAAAATCATCATCTTATACCAGCTGATCAGGTGGTGGTGCGTATATAACGCTATAACCATTCCCATATCCCATATACATATATATACATACATATATACGCGTATATAATACCGTCTGAGTCATATTTCAGCCACTGTGGCAACATCATCATCATATACCAGCTGATTAGGTAGTGGTGTGTATATAACGCCCTAACCTTTCCCATATCCCATACACACACACACACACACACATATATATACGCGTATATAATGCCATCTGGTCATGGGTCAATGCACATGAATGCAATGCATGAAAAGTACGTTAATAAAATCTTTCGGAGCTTCATAGGACCATTTTGCCTTTGAGTAATATAATAAAGTAAACTCTTTTCAACTTTCATATTTTTCTAAGACCCATGAACAAATGATAAAATATTATGACACACGGAAATTCAAGAACATAGATATCTTTAATAATTCAATGAATAGAGTCATTCATGGAATTTGTGCATTTGCACGTTTTCGTTCGTATCATATGGATCATGCTAAAAGAAAGAAGGGATAGCCTTAACATACCTAGAGTAGAGAAAACTCTGTATAATACTCTTGGAGAAGATTGCACATACTCCTTTAGGATCGTAAATTTTACGATTCTACGATTCTACCTAATTCTCGTTGAAACCTTGTTGCTGCACGTTGGATTGAACTTAAAATTGCAGGAACTGGATTCAAATAGTTACTGTTCTTGAGACCTTGAACCAGGATATGAAAGTGTTTCTATTGAAATGGCTACTATTCTTGGTTGATTTGATACTTTGAAAGTATTCTAACATTTCTTTTCCCATCTTTTATGAAGGAAAATATTTCTGATCTTTCCATGTACTTGAACCTAAGAAGGAGATAAGACTTATTCAAGTCTTATGTTAGTAGGATTCTTAATATGACTCTAAGTAGCCACATGGCATAATAAGTGTCCTTACATTGCCACCTGACATGATAACTAATGAGTCATTTTTGTCATGGTGGATTTTTTGCCACATTTTAGATGGGTATATTTTATAAATATTTATCCACTTATTAGTTAACTGGGTAATGTCTTATTACCCGGTAATTAATCAATTACCCGCATAATTTAAATTTTTCCCCAAATTACTTAAAATTTTATTTATTTTTAATATATTTTATACATCATACTAATGTGGTCATATGGTACCTTGCATGGTAGTAATTCATGGTTATTAGGTATTATCGCTCGACCCGTATTTTACCCCAAATGCCAAACTTGGACGAAAATTCGTTTGCTTTGACTTGCTTCCCTCTCACCTTCACGAATTTACTTTTTACTTGTTTGAATTAGCATAATGCTTATAATCTCAAAATAATCATGTGAGCACGTGATTTTTGCTTCACGAAAACTACTCCCAAAGAAATCGAAAAATAAAACAAATTGCCTTTTGGTACAATTTTAAGAATTTGTGTGGCATCTGTGGATAATTGTTTGTATTTTTGTCTGTGAATGTTTATCTTGTTTTAATTAATTAAAAATATAAAAATATATGTTGCATGCAAATTTAAGATTTAATTGTGCACTTAGGAATTAATTGAACCATGTTTTGTTTTTAAGAGAAAGAAAATCACAAAATAATGTATTTTTTGCATTTTTAGCATTTCATGTCCAAGTTATGTGATTTTATTTGATTGTGTGTGTTAATTATTATTAAAAGTTAGTTAGTACTTTTATAAATTAATCTAGTCCTATAAGTTAATTTAGGATTTTTGGAATTTTTAATTTTATTAGTTTAAGAAAAGAAAGGCAAAATAAAAGAGTGTTAAGTCATATTTGGGCCAAATCAATTTAAAGTCCATCATCCCAAACAATTTTTCTTCCCTTTGAAATTGAAACCAGGATACCCAGACCACACCCCATCCCTGACCTGGTCTGCCCCATAGCCCAAACAACCCCCCCTTTCTTCACTTTATTTTTCATTTCCAAACCCCTAACGAAAAAACCCAAAACCACCCGCCCCCTCTCCTTCTTGATCTTCTCCAAACGACCCCTCCAGCTCCAAACGACCTCCATAGCTGCCCTCCTTCGTCTTCTTCGAACCAACGACCCCCCCCCCACTGCCATCTCCAAGCTCCCTCGACAACCATGGCTGCCCTCCTTCTCCATCGACGTCCAACGCCACCTGAAACAGCCCGCCTCACTTTCTCCATAGCCACCCTCCAGTCGCGAGCTCCAACCTTCTCCATCGACGTCCAACGACCACCGGCGACTCCATCACTCATCGACAGCCCGCCTCACGCCCACCACGACCACCTCCCTTCACGCCAGCCTTACTACCAATTCTCTATCAGCTCGTTCGACCACCTGAAACAGCCCGCCTCACCTTCCCCATAGCCACCCTCCAGTCCAAAATAAAACCAGCCACCCTCCAGTCCAAAATGAGACCAACCATCCGAGGTCGTGCTCAGTTGTACGTCGAGGCAGTGCGTCGAGGTTCCATTCGAGTCTGTGTTTGTTAGTCAAGCGTCGAAACAGTGTTGTGAACGAAGCTGTGTTTCATCGAAAGTTCAGCATTGTTCGACGTCGGATCGTTAGCATAAAGGTCAGCCATAGCTCGTTCACGGATTTTTTGCTTATTCTTTGGAGTTTCGTCTTCACTGTGCGTAACAGAGAAAGAAAGTGCAGTAGTAAAGGTCATATCTCTTACCTCGAATCTATGCTATTCACAGATCTATTTGTGGTTTCGTTTTAATGTGGGTTCATTTTGATAAAGTTTTCGCATGAAGTATCCTACTGCATATTCGTTGAAATTATATGTTTATGCGTTTTGACGACTTTCCTACTATTTTGAGTTCAATTGATGATTGTGTTTAGTGATTTGGATATACTTGTTTGTTCTGTTAAGTTTGTTCTGATATGAATCTGGCCTTGTTGAATTGTCCTAATGTTGTTGATTGGGAGTTAGTTTCATGTGTTTAATTAGTCAATTGTTAGGATTTCTCAATTAAGATTGGTTATAGCTGCTATAGTTTGGTTAATTGATTAGGAGGATTGGATACAGCTGATGCGGTAGAATGGTAATTTCAATAGTTTCAGGGGTATTTTGGATTTAAAGTTTTAAAAATGATCAATTTGAGTGCTCTGTCCACTAAGCACTAATAATATTAAAATAAGGCATTGTTTAATATATAGTGGGGGACAAGACATTTGCTAGTGGGGGACAAGACATTTTTTAGTGGGGAACAAGACATTTGCTAGTGGGGGACAAGATATTTTCTAGTGGGGAATAAGACATTTGCTAGTGGGGAACAAGACATTTGCTAGTGGAGAACAAGACATACAAGTGTGGGGAACAAGGCATGCAAGTGTGGGGAACAAAACATAATGGTATGAAAAGCTTAAAAAGGATTGATTAAAATATGTTGTCCATACCTGTTTTTGGGTTATAAATAGAGTCGTTTCAAGACAGAAAAGGGGCTGGTTTTTGAAAGGAAGAAATCAGTTGTCTTTCAGTTTTTTTTTCCAGAGAGTTTAGGCTAGATTTTTAACATTTAAAAGTTCAGTAATTTGAGAGTGAAAAAACAGGCTGGTTTTTTATCCTAAAAGGTTCAGTGTTTGAAGCGCTAAGAAACTGAAAAGTGAGTCTTTTCTTTTACTACTGAATATCAGAACTAGTACTGTTGATGTTTCATTGGTGTTGCTGTTTGGTATTTCTGGGGTTTCAATTGGTTCTTCCTGAGTTTGCTATTGATTATTGGCTACTGTTTTCACTGGGTTGTTCTGTCACTGCGTTGCTGTTTTATTACTGTTGCTGACTGCTCCTTCATTTTCTTGTATTTCCGTTATCCAGATACACGTTCTAAAGCTCTCAAATTTAAAGGAAAGAAAGTAAAGAGTTGTTGGAATGAATTTATGAATTTCCCTTGTTTCTTTGTGTTTAATTTGATGTATAAGCAGTGGTTCACTTGATATTTCATAGTATGTATTGGAATGACTTTGGAATGCATAAGGTGGACTGATTGAATCTATTTCTACAAACATGGAATATCAATTGTACTTAACTTAGTTGGTGATTACTAGTTATGAAATATACTGTATTTAATTCTTTTTTCAGTGGTCGCAAAATAGTTTCAAATAGTTTATGTCACAAAACAGGTTCAAATAGTTTATGGAAATCAGCATGTTGGTTTAATAAGTCTAATTCTGAAATTGCGAGTTCACTTGAGTAAATAACATAATTTTAAATAGCAATGTAAATAATGTTGGGAACTAATGTTAGTTCTCAAATGTTAGTGATTAATGTTAGCTTGATGTCAGTTTTTAAGCATTGATGCATTTTTCAACAAATCGTAAAAAGAGCTCAAAAATGGCTTTGTATTCCACATAGTTAATTCCAATAGTCCAATTCATATAATAAAGCTAAAGTTAAACTGAATCGAAATGGTAGCTGGTTTGTTAATATTTACAACGGCAGGTGGCGGATCTTAAGTTAGGCAGCGGGTTCAAACTAGAAGGTGTTTCCTTTTGTTTGGACCCGGACTTGAACTTGAAGCCCGAACTTTTAATGCTAATTGATTAGGATTTTCTTTATTCTTAGAGACAAATAAATAGAAAATATAGTCTCTTTAGGATATCCTTGAATAAAAAAAAAGACGAGCCTCAACAAACAAAAATACACAAGCTGCGGGGCCTTCTATACGTGTTGGTAAAATTACTTAGACTTCGGGATGGGCCGTTTAGCAAAATTTCATGGCCCTACCCAAAAATAATGATACGCTAGTCGCTTTAGGCGCGCCTTTAGTAATTTACTTTCTTAAACTCGGGTGCACATTTATGTGACCCAAATCTAAATCTCAACCGAGTTGAAATGTGTCAATAACCACAAGTTCATTGATGTGACGTGGTTCGAGGTGTATTTTCACGACATTGCAATTCTCGTTAAAAATAATAATAATAAAAGCGGTAAACAGATAAAATTTGCACATAGGTTCTACATGTATTAAAACCAGATAAATAAGCCGAATATGACAGTTGAGCGACCGTGCTAGATCCACGGAACTCGGGAATGCCTAATACCTTCTCCCGGGTTAACAGAATTCCTTACTCAGATTTCTAGTTTGCGGACTGTAATATAGAGTCAATCTTTTCCTCGATTCGGGATTCAACCGGTGACTTGGGACACCATAAATATCCCAAGTGGCGACTCTGAATCTTTAAATAAAATCCCGTTTCGATTGCCCTTTAATTGGAAAAACTCCCTCTGCGCTCTTTACGGGGGCGCGAGTGAAAAAGGAGGTGTGACAAATCCCATTCCCGAACTTACTTCGATTAACTTACGACGAAACTTTAACATACGGAAAATGCGGAATGTAATATCTCATTTTTCGAGCTTCCGTCAATTTACTGATAGCGTACCTTCACGTACGAAAATATAGGGTGTAACATCATTCCCCCCTTTGAAACATTCGTCCTCGAATGTTGACTGATGCACTTATCATTTTCATAACTTATGGCTCTTGTGAATACTTTAGTACTCTCCTTGCCATCTAGGCAACTGTTCTGTGAATAAGTCCAAAGGCCAGAGTATTCCCCCTTTTAGGCCTCTTTCCCATGCCATGACTTGTGATCAAATTCCTTCCAATCTCATAACTGTTGCTACCTCCCATCATGCAACTTCTACGATACTGACCTTGTAATTGTGCTTATGCAACTGTCCTCTCCTTTTTCCTCCAGTTGTTAACCAATCCTGAAGTTCTTCGCTTTTTGTTGAACTAACGAATGTTGCTATATCTTATTTTATAGACGTGGTTATCCATTCGTATGACTTTACTGCATCTACATAGGTCATACTATACCATAACTTTTACCTTGACTTCTCGTTACCATTGTCTGCTACCAAATCCTAGGTTACTTTCATTGCTTATCCCATACGTAAAAATCTATATCCTCTAATGCTTTCACATTACTGTTCATCTTAAGAATGACGACCTAATCTCTTCTCATACTTTATAACTTTTATCCATCCATTGTTGATTCACTTCAATTTTGATCCATAATCTACCCCTAATAACTTAACCTTTTACGTAATACTGTTGCCAGGATTCACGTTTTATCAGGGAACATCTGAAATGATTAGATTGATCAACCTGGGGCGATACCCTGCTTTCATAACCGTATCTCACTGCATCCCAATGTGATTTACCTTGCGTGGGTATTTTAATCCTGTCCAATTCATGAGATCTCTTTCTTTTATTTGTCAGATTCATTACTCAAACGAAGGCCCAAACGTCATTTCATTTTTTTTCTATAATAATTACACCCTCATTCTATTAACAGGGTAGCATTCCATCTCTTCTGAATATTATTAGTCTTAGACTCCTTTGAGTTCATTCAAGCTATACTGAACTTTCTATAACTTAGAGAAACCATTAACTTTCTTGTTTTCATGGGTTTCAATCCCGAGGACTTATATGTTCTTGTCACCCTTTCACCTCTCTTTCCTCATCCTTACTCATGTTTCGTTAAAACTTTGTCGCTCTACTATATTTTAGCTTGGGACCTATACATATCTATTTATTCTATCCGCGACCTTCCTTCAACTTGTTTGCACCATAGATTTCCTTATGTTGTTCTAGAACATCAAGCGAGGCATCACATCGTCTCTAACTATCCTTTACTCTCATAATCAGGCTTTTCGATACCTAGACCATAGGCTAGAAGATTATGGTTGTTATGTTATTTCTCTTGAACATCTGATATTAAGAGTGATTCTGTCATGTTCTCAAGCACAACTTCTATAATTTTTCTAGGTCCAACAATCAAACACTTGATTTACTTGGGTGATGTGATTCTTTAGCTTCCTCTTCCTTCCAATCAGCCTTTATGTAGGTTTAAGCTACCTTCCGATTTGTGGCTCATGGTATCAGTTATTATTTTAGACTTTCATGGGTGTTATGGAATATCCATGATACAATCTTTTAACAATTCAATCATTTGTCTATGCCCTCGGCTCAATTCTTTTTTTTTTTAACTTATACGAGAGTCTTCTATGGTTGTATGATTGCCAACAAATATAATGCTCCAAAATCTTGAATGTGTCCATAACATACTAACTCTGGATTATTGATCGAATAATTCTGTTCGTACCATCTCATCTCTCTTAAAATGTATGCAACTACTTTTTCTGGTCTTTCTGCCCCTTGTTGCGTGCATACCTAACTCATCCTAGTTCCCACATATGCCAGAATTTTTGTACAACTCATATAGTCTCAAATATTACCTTCGATCGTTCTCCCCGTTCATTAGCCACGGTAGGTGCCACTTTCTTTTGGAGGGCATACAATTTTTGTTGTGAGACTGCTTTTACATGACCTTCTCATCATTAGGTTATTATGCTTAGGTTGAAGCCTTCTTCCTAATTTCCTAAGCTAGTCCTTCACTGTAGTACTTACGGATGATCCTTTGACTCTTGTAAAGATGCAAGCTTATTATATCGTTTACTTGATGGACCTTCTACTGTCCTTCCTTGCCTATACTTATCTGTAGTTACTTATCTCCATGCCCTTGTACTTGTGGGGTTGCTTCTAGACTGATATTTTGACCGTCTTCCTAGTGGCACTCTCTTTTATTTCCATAACACTCATATAGTACCTTTTTAACTTCTCTAACTCCTATATGAATATATCTCAAGTATTACAATGTCATAACTGCGGGGCTGAATTCTCCATGTTGGGGTTTACTACATTTATCATGCATGATCTGCTGATTTGTCTGTAACTTCTTGTCTAGTCGTGACTAGGCTATTCCTGAATCAACTACTAACTACTCGTTGGCCCATTCTTATGTGAAATCTTTCTTGGGTTATTTCCGTTGTCTTAACTTATGTCTCGCACTGGCTCCTTATTTATTAATAACATCTCGGGTAGGAACCCTTACTTCTTCTCCTTAACGTCGCGTTTTCATAATGTTCTGGAATTGTAGCATATCTGTAGCATTTGGATAAGTGCAATCTCATCCCTTTCTCATTTTTATCACATTCTTCCTTTTATCATTCCATGTTCCACCCTTTAGGGGAGTACTAAGAGTTGGAGCTACGACGACCTGCCTATAGATGTTTCACCTTTTCATCTTTGACATCATTTCACATCATCGATGACTCTTACTTGACTTACGGTAATCCTTCCATACAAAGGATAACAAAATCCCTTATTCATGAGGGTGAAATTTAGTATAACTGGCACACACAGTCTCTTAAGATGAACTTTGCTCACATTGCTTACTGTAGGGAAGTGTCTTCCTGAATGATCATTCTCTGAATTTCTTATGAATCTTCTTTTATCGTCCATTCTATTATTAGCGGAACAAAATCTAAAGTTCTTATGATGGAGACTATCACCAGTCACTCAGTCCCTAATTCATGTTTAGTTTATCTTGTTCACCAATCCATACTGGTTCTATTACTCTGGGGTCTAACTTTTCCTCTTGGTAATCATGATAGAGTTGTGAATTTATTTCTTGAAATAAGGACATGATTGTATGGCCTATACTCTTTTGTTGTCCTAAAGCCTGTCACTTCTCATTTTTTCCTTCACTTGACTATAGATTTTGTAATATTGTCATCTTTTGATATACCGTTGTCATCCATGTATCACATCTTACTCATAATGCTTTATTAACTCTTTTCTTATTTCCCACTAACATTTATGCCTATCACTTTATTCTGAATACTTGAAAAAGACATTCTTTTGCTCTTAGCTTCCCTTTTGCTCTATCCAATGGCTCTTCAAGTTACTTAACGTTCTCGCTTTACTAGGGACGCGAGCCACACTAAGGTAATATTTATCCCTTCAAGGCTTATAGTGCATGTCTTTGTAGTACTCATATCTGGCTGCACTTTTTCAGAGTGCACCATTTGGTGTCTCATAAAGAGATATATTAGCATATTTGAAATATCCTTTGGAAATGTCAACTGACGTAAACAATTTATCCATCATATCTTCTTATACTACTTCTGTTAATCCCCATAGGGCATAACTAGAATGGGTGCGACCAATTATATATACCTCTGTTACTATTAAATATAACTCGAAAATCTTATGTTCCTTTACCTTAATTATAAACGTTGTTAACCTTCATTAATTAGGTGCCTCGTACCCTTCTTCATCTTGCATCTTCTGCTTGTTGAAACTTGTATTTATCTTCTTAATCTCTTATTGTCTTTTACCTTAAAGATGGATAGACATTCTTGCCCTAAGGTTTCTTATCAGGAAGCTTACACATTTCAGTACACCCATGATCTGCTAAAGACCTCACATTTACTTATCGTAAGAATCATACAAAAATCCAATTCCTCTCACTCAGTTCTTCCACAACTATCTCTCTTTCCAACCTTCTTTCCGGATGTAGGTATCGTTTTATTACGAATAAAATAGAATTTCGAAATTTGAATTCTTATAAGTGATCTCTACAACACGATCTAGAGTAAGAAGAAAGAGTGGCAGTCCTAAATGCCCTGTAGCCTCATGCTTATAAGTGTGGTGCACGACACACCCATAAACAAGACTTTACGAGACACAGCTTGTAGACTTCTTAGGACAGAACTGCTCTGATACCACTTTTGTCACGACCCAAACCGATGGGCCGCGACGGGCACCGGGTACCTTACTCAATCGAGCACCAACGTAACTTATTATTCTTATTACATCATCATATACACGTGACATACGAGCCTAATAGGCCAACATAATCATTATAAACTCAAAACATAGGCCGGCAAGGCCGTACAATCTTTCGCGTACACAACATATGTCTACAAACCTCTAAGAGTGCATAAATGTCATAAAGGTCGGGACAGAGTTCCGCCATACCAAACAATACATGTCTAAATCATAATAACCAAACAAGAAACTCTGAAGCAAATGGAGCGCACCAACATCTTCCGCTGAGCTGATAGCCTACTTGGAGGGCTCTCGACCTAACTATCGGGACCTGCGGGCATGAAACGCAGCATCACCAGGCAAAAAGGACGTCAGTACAAAAAATGTACCGAGTATGTTAGGCGCATAAATAAGTACATAACAGACATGGAAGAAATATAGAGTAATTGACTTAACCTATAAGTCTGGATAAACTGTAAATCATAAATTACTTTTAGCGCCATGCATATGCGTATGAATGTCATGTTGTGCATAGGTACATGTTTCATAACATCATCAGCCTCTGAGGGCATCCCATCATATCATATCGGCCACTGTGGGCAAAATCATCATCGTATACCAGCTGATCAGGTGGTGGTACATATATAATTCCATAACCATTCCAATATCCCATATACATATATATACATACATATATACGCGTATATAATGCCGTCTGAGTCATATTTCAGTCACTATGGGCAACATCATCATCATATACCAACTGATCCGGTGGTGGTGCATATAAAAAGCCATAACCTTTCCCATATCCCATATACATATATATACATACATATATACGCATATATAATGCCATCTGGTCGTGGGTCAATGCACATGAATGCAATACATGAAAAATACGTTAATAAAATCTTTCGGAGTTTCATAAGATCATTTTGCCTTTGAGTAGTATCATAAAGTAAACTCTTTTTAACTTTCGAATTTTTCTGAGACACATGAACAGATGAGAAAATATTATGACACAAGGAAATTCAAGAACATAGATATCTTTAAAACTTCTATGAATAGAGTCATTCATGGAATTTGTGCATTTCCACATTTCATTCGTATCATATGGATCATGCCAAAAGAAAGAAAGGATAGCCTTAACATACCTGGAGTAGAGAAAACTCCGTATAATATTCTTGGAGAAGATTGCACATACTCCTTTAGGATCGTAAATTTTGCATTGCTACGATTCTACCAAATTCTCGTTGGAACCGTACTGCTGCTCGTTGGATTGAACTTAAAATTGCAGGAACTGGATTCAAATAGTTACTGTTCTTGAGACCTTGAACCAGGATATGAAAGTGTTTCTATTGAAATGGCTACTATTCTTGGTTGATTTGAGACTTTGAACGTATTCTAACATTTTTTTCCATCTTTTATGAAGGAAAAATGTTTCTGATCTTTCCATGTACTTGAACCTAAGAAAGAATGGAGATAAGACTTATTCAAGTCTTATGTTAGTAAGATTTTTAATATGACTCTAAGTAGCCACATGGCATAATAAATGTCCTTACATTGCCACATGGCATGATGACTAATGAGTCATTTTTGTCATGGTGGGTTTTTTACCACATTTTAGATGTTATTTTATAAATTTTTATCCACTTATTAGTTAACTGGTTAATGTCCTGTTACCCGGTAATTAATCAATTACCCGCATAATTTAAAATTTCCCCCAAATTACTTAAAATTCTATTTATTTTTAATATATTTTATACATCGTACTATTGTGGTCATATGGTACCTTGTATGGTACTAATTCATGATTATCGGGTATTATCGCTCGACCCATATTTTACCCCAATGCCAAACTTGGACGAAAATTCATTTGCTTTGACTTTCTTCCCCTCTCACCTTCAAGAATTTACTTTTTACTTGTTTGAATTAGCATAATGCTTATAATCTCAAAATAATCTCATTCCCGAACTTACGTCGATTAACTTATGACGAAACTTTAACTTACAAAAAATGCGGAATGTAATATCTCATTTTTCGAGCTTCCGTCAATTTACTGACGGCGTACCTTCACGTACGCTAATATAGGGTGTAACAATTCTATCAATAAATACTTGAGGGTCCTCGTTTGAATCAGCTCCAGTGAATACTGGAGGGTCTAAATTAATGAAGTCACGAACCCTCGCACTAACGGACCTATCTGCATGACCAATACCTACTTCCTGACGCAGAGCCTGTGCAGCTACTAATTGAGTTAGTATGTTAATAGCATCTCTCATCTCCTGACCTGGTGCATCTGGCTGAGGAGCTGGACGTACGGGGGGCGGGCGCTTGAGTAGGTGCCCCTCGGATCTCTTCTAGAAAGGGCGGGGTAATGTGAAGTTTGAGATGGAACCTCACCATGAGACTCTCCCCGAGCCTTGGTAACCTATGGAGCTTGACTAGTAGTCACACCAGCCACGGACTTTCCCTTCTGGTCGGCCGTACTCTTTGGAGGCATCGCTGAAAAGATAACATATCGTTAGGAACATAAATTCTTGTATCGCACGATCTGAGATAAAAAGATAGGATAACATCCTATATGTTATGTAGCCTCCTGTCTATAAGTATGGTGCAGAACACACCCATAAATAAGACTCTACTAGACACGGTCTGTAGACAATCCTAGGACATAACTGCTCTCATACCACCTTTGTCAAGACCCAAACCGATGGGCCACGACGGGTGCCTGAGTCCTACCGATCAAAAACCCCTAAGCATGCATCTAGGATATGAACCTGTATAACATCTGTTGAATTATTAAGATAACATGCATGAAGTAAACCTACCAACAAGGCATATGTACGTATACATGTAGAATATAGTGGGCGAGCCGGCAAGGCTGCTATAGACAACTATACATCCAATAACTGAAAGCCAACAAGGACACATACAACCCAACTAGACATACTGTCTACAGACCTCTAATTGAAATATAACTGTACAAAGATGGGATTGAGCCACATCATACCCCTATATATATATAAACATATCGTACCAAAATCAGAAGCAACTTGGGATCAAGTGGAGCACGCCAACTCTCGCTGATCAAGAATCCTAAGAAAGGGGACCGTCGGCTTTCCTACCTACACCTGCAGGCATGAAATGCAGGACCCGTGAAATAGGATGTCAGTACGAAAAATGTACTGAGTATGTAAGACATGAAAATTAGTACGTAAAAAACATAGATGAAACATGGAATATAGAAACACGTCTTAAAATCTGAATAACTTTATAAATTCTAAAACATTTATAATGTCATGCACGTGCATATAAATGTCGTGCCATGCATAGGTATGGGTGTAAATTATATGATCAAGCCACTGAGGGCATCCCATCATATCATCTCGGCCACTGTGGGCAACATCATCAACATATACCAGCTGATCAGGTGGTGGTGTGTATATAACGCTGTAACCTTTTCCCATATCCCAAATACATATATTTACATATATACGTGTATATAACGCTATTTGGTCATGCGTCATTGCGCATGTATAAATGGATTAAATATGTAATAATCTCAATATTCTTTGCAAATAAATTTTTTCAACTGCGTATTATTATCAAGAATATAGACACCCCTAATATTTCTATGAATAGAGTAATTTATGAAAACTGTGCGTTTGCTTGTTTCTTTAGTATAATTTGGACCTTGCCAAAAGATAGAGGGGATGACCTTAACATACTTAGAGTAGGGAAAACTCCATAAAATATTCCGTTGGAGAACCTTCGTTGATTGAACTTAGAACTCAAAAAAAGAAGATTAAGCTTATGCTTTCTGAATCCTTGAACTAAAGTTGTTATTTCTTCCTTGAAATTTATAAACGAAATTTGGCTTTGGATTTCTTTGAAATTTTGGACAAAATTGCTTCTGCTGTTTGAAGCAATTTTAATGAAATTAGCTTCTGCTCTTTGAAGCTTTTTTGGAACAAATTAAGCCTCTTCCTCCTTGAAGACTTTAAACTAGGAAAGATGAAATATGTTTCTTACCTAAGAAATTTTTGACGTTTCTGATCTTGTTGTGCTTTGTCAAAAATGAATGGAACAAGACAATGTTTCCTTATCCAATTCCAATTCCTAGATTGCTACCTAGACTATATGACTACTTAGTCATTTCTAGCTTTTTGTGGCTTCTTGCCACATTTTGGGATGTAATTCATAAATTTTTATCCACTTATTAGTTAACTGGTTAATGTTCCGTTACCCGATAATTAACAAATTACCCGCATAATTTAAAAATTATCACAAATTACTTAAAATTCTACTTAATTTTACTATACTTTATATATACTTTATACATTATACTATCGCGGTGATATGGTACCTTGCTTGGTACTAGTTCATAATGATCGAGTATTATCGCTCGACTCGTATTTTATCCCATATTGGCCACTTTCAACGAAACTCATTTTCTTTAATTCATGTACCCATTTATCCTTCATAACACTTATTTATCGTTTGTTATAAATAGCCTAAATATGTTAACGTCAAGATGATCTCATCCCCGAGTTTACGTTAATTAACTGAAGATGCAACTTTTAATGTACGAAAATGCGAGATGTAATGATCTAAAGTTTGTTACATTATGAATGCACTTAAGGGTTCAGAGTTTTATACACACAACATATACGGCCGTAGAATATTCAGGTATATGTTAAAAGAAAGAATTGAGCCCAGGTCATAAATGAAGGATTAAATTGTTAAAGGATTGTATCATGCATATTCCTCAATTCCCAAGAAAGGCTAAACAGAATAACTAATACCACGAACCCCAGATAGGGAGATAACTTAAGCCAACATAAAGGTCAATCAAAGAGAGGAGGAAATTAAATAGTTACATCAACGAAGTAAATCAAGAATCCAATTATTGCACCCAGAAGTTATAGGAATCATGATTGAGAACATAGCAAAATCACTCTTAATATTAGGGGTGCAAGAAAGATAGCACAACAACCATATTCTATGACGGCTCTACGATAAATCTAGTTAGAAATATACCGGCCTTGTTCAGTATGGAGATCCCACCAGATTGTGTAGGCACCAGAGGTGCAAGTATTATAATAGAGTTTCAAATGGTGGATGTGATTTATACCTATGTTAGAGGGAGGTTATGAAAGAGAGATAGAAGAATGTGAGGTGATATTTTAAAGTAAGTAAGGTACAAGTGAACAACGTACGAAATACTCAAGTATAGAAGGATGAAAGTAGTCCATACTTCAGATAAAAGACTAAAAGCGCGAGGATTTAGTGTCCAGGAATAATAGCAGCATCGTCAGTGGCATGCCTTCCAGCCTATGGTTTCTAAGTACCAAAAGGTCTGATTAGAGAGTACAAGAAGAGTTAGAAATAATGCAATGTTTCGCTTGATGTTCTATAAAAGCATAAGGATATCGATCAAAAGCTAAAGTATGATAGAACGACAAGGTTTTAGAAAGACAAGAGTAAGGATAAGAAGAAGGCAAGTGTGAAGGTGACGAAAATGGATAAGTCCTTGGGATTAAGCCCATGAAAACAAAGGAGTTGTTGGTTCCTCTAAGTTATAGAAAACTCAATATAGCTTGAATGAACTCAAATGACTCTAAGACTAGTAGCACTTAGAAGAGATGGAATGATGCCCTGGTAGCAGAATGAGGATATAATTATGATAAATAAAGGGTGACATTTGGGCCTTCGCTTGAGTAATGATTTAAAGAAAAAGGAGAAGGGGGGGGAAGAGAATTCCATGAATTGTAAGAGACTAAAATACCTATATAATGTGAGTCACATTAGGATGCTATAAAGTACAGTTATGGAAGTATACCATCACCCCTAGGTGGATCAATCTAATTACTCCAGATGTCCCCGGTGAGACGCAAGCCCTAGCGGTGGTGTTACATAAAAGATCAAGCTATCAGTGGTAGATGATGAATCAAAATTAAGGTAAATCAACAATGGATGTATAAAAGTTTAACAGTATGAGATGATATTAGACCACCAGTCTTAAGTATAAACAATGAGAGTAACTTGGAGTTGGTTGCAGACCTCAGTAACGATAAATCAAAGTAAAAATTATGGTATAGTATGACTTAGGTAGATGCAGTAAAGTCATACGAATAGATAACCAGGTCTATGAAATGAGATATAGCCATATTCACAAGTTCTACAAAGTACCGAGCGAAGAACTTCAGTACGCCTATAGATGCCCAGAGAGGCATCCTATTAAGCCTTGTATATGTTTACAAAATAAGGCCTATAGATTGGCTAAAAGCTGGAGGAAAAAGGAGAGAAGAGTCGCATAGGCACACTTACAAGGTCAGTATCATAGAGGCCACATGATAGAAGGTAGAAACAGTTACGGTATTGGAAGGAATTCGATCACAAGTCATGGCATGGGAAAAAGTCCTAAAGGGAGAAATGCCCTGGCCTTTGGATTTATTCAAAGAACAGTTACCTAAATGGAAAGGAGAATCTTAAAGTATTTTCAAGAGCTATGGGTTATGAGAATGATAAGTGCATCAGTCAACATTCGACGAATGTTCCAAATAACGGAATGATGTTACGCCCCGCAATATTACGTCGATATTTTGTCTCGCAGTATTATATTACAAGAATGTTTTGCCTTGCAGTAATACATTACGATTATGTTACGCCTTGCAGTACTTCACTACGATGATGTTACGCTTCGCAGTATTAAATTATGGTGATGTTGCACCCTGCAGTATTGTACATTGAATTTGTCATAAAGTAATTGACATCAGTCTAAGGAAACTATTATTTGGAGATTATAAGGATTATGCTATTTCAAACAAGCGATGAGTAAATTCGTGAAGGTGAGAGGGAAAACAAGTCAAAGAAAGTGAATTTTCGTCCCCGTTTGGCATGTTGGGATAAAATATGGGCCGAACGTTAATATCCAATATTTATGAACTAGCACCATACAAGGTACCATATGACTATGATAGTATGATATATATAAAAAGGTATTAAAAATAAGTATAATTTTAAGTAATTTGAAATAATTTTTAACTATGTGGGTAATTTGTTAATTACCAGGTAGCGAGGCATTACCTAATTACCGAATAAGTGGATAAGGATTAAATATCTCCCCCATCCCCACATGGCAGTAAGCCACACCTTAAAGAAATTATTAAGAGTCATTTCTTATTAGGTGGCATATACTTACACATTCATTACATTTCAAAGTCTTTCCATATCAAAGACTTTGCAAATCAAAGGTGGGAACGTTGTCCATTTTGTAAGGCTTCAAGTGTCCATTCTCAAAAACACCTAAAATTAGATTTTATACTTTAAGCAATGAGATCTTTACAAGTTTCAACAATTCCAGCTAGCATTTTTAAGCCTTAGCAACGGAGAAATTTTGCAGTTCTAAAGAAGTACGGTGCAACCGTTTTCAAGAATATCATACGGATTTTTCCCTACTACAGGTAGGTTAAGTCTAATCTCTTCCTTCATTTTGGCATAATCTCATAATTACACAAGTTTGATAATGAGTCATAAAGAGAAATTCATATTCCTGAATTTATGTAGATTTTTCTAGTCTCACAAGTTACAATATTCTCTGTATCAGGGATTCATATTCAATTCAGTATTTCCTTCTTCCAGTTAAGAGAGTAGAGAGTTTATATATACCGTATTACAGTATTTTCATTACCATCGAGCTATAATCGATGGGCAGGCCCCTATTGGACATTTTTTGATCAGATGGAAAGATATATACCGAGCCTACTATGGTCGAGCGCCTATGAGCGAGCCCAGTTGGTCGAGATACAGAGCCTAGTATGGCCAAGAATCTATGAGCGAGCCTACTATGGCAGAGTAGTATATATATATATATATATATATATATATATATACCGAGCCTTATAAGGCCAGACAACTATTTTACTTACTATATTGAGAGAGTTGAGTCGGTATCAGCAGGTAAGCATATCTTCGGATTATCTTTGACTTCCAGCTACTTGCAATTATTATATTATTAATTTAATTTCATCTTTTTGTATATTTCCTTACATACCTATTACATTATTTCGTATTGACATCCCTATCGCGCCCCCTTTTTTCCCTTTCATGGAGAGGAGTCCGGGTTTCGACATTTATGGGGTGTGATGACTCATTTCTTTTTGGGAATTGGGTTTTTGAAGATTCGCCACCTAACAACTTTTAATGTGCGTTAGGGCACATATAAGGTTCAACTACAGCTATGTTTGATAACCAGAGATAGGGTAAGGGCTTGAAATTATCCTAAGGGGAAGGTGTTAGACACCCCTCAATATCCACTAGTGTGGTTCCCGGCCAGACAGTTTTTTTTTGTGAATTTGTGCAATTAGAAAATAAACAAGTAAGGCTCAAATAAGAGGGGATTTAAGTTTAAATGCACAAGTGTTTGGAAAAAATTATTGAAAGGCAAGATTTTGAATGAGTTATAATCTAAGCGTACTTATAAAAATAAAAGGGGTGTCCTAGTTTTGTTTGTAATATAGATCACATCAATGTAATAGCTAGTATGGCACTCCTCAGAAGAGGGGATACACGTGGTATTAGTGCACCAGTCATTATATCCATATCTACCCTTTCCCACCCCGTGAAGGTAATTAGAGCGATGATTGGTCTCGATTCTTATTTCATGCTGCTACCCGTCCCTTTCTATTAGTCCCGGAGGAATTTTAGGACTCCTATTCCTATAAGAAGGAGGTTCCAGGTAGACCTTCAGGTTTAAAGGTAAAAATGCTAAAGCGACAGACAAAACATATAAGACCGCAATTAAAGGGGAAACATATAAGTAGATAGAAGACTCAGTTATACCTCCGCAAATAATGCACATAGATAGCACGACTTATAAACAGTTAAAGTCTGAATTTAAAATCCTAAGTAGGGTGTTTAAGTTAGAACTAGATTCATTATATAACTGAGAAAAGAAGTCTGAATCAAGCATGTCTGCTGGTTGTAGCAGTTGATAATTAAACAAAGGCAGTTCCCATTTTATTAAAGTTATTACCTAAGGCTTGCCTAGGCGCAAAACAAGGCAGTAGTTGTTCCAAATAATTAAGACAGTTTGGAGATTTTTTTATTACCTAAAACATGTTGTTCTAGGTGTTCAGTATATAGAATTATTGCGAGTTGATTGTAAAAACTGAGTAAAATTGTTTTATTCCTTTTTGTGCATTCATAGTTAGCCTAAGCGTGCTTAAGCAAATATAAATGAAATTCTAAAGACATGATATCTAATGTACAGAGATGCAGATTGATGCAGAATCTAAGCAGGATTTCTATATGCACAAATATTGCAGCGTTTAAACATGATTTTCAGAATACGCAGAAATGATATGTTTGTTAGTGTTGTTTAGCCTAAAACATGATCTCTAAGTGTGCATGGTAGTAGGAACATGATTTCATAAACTCCGGTTATTAACATAATTAACGCAGGATTTTATAAGTGATATGATAGTGAAATGGACATGCTGAAAACAATAAGCGTAAGTCCTAGGGAATATGATCTCTAATGCATGAAATGAGTCCTAAGCATGGTTTCTATTGCGCAAGTACGAATATAAACCTAATAATATGTTTTCAACCCATTTTGACAGCTAGAGCATGCATAGTCACCCCTTCCCTTTCTACTATCCATCCCTGGAGTTGTTTACAAATTATTACAGACTGAATGATTGAATTACATAAGAAATGAAAAAATAAGAAGTTACAACCATAGGGAGCCTGATTCTGACTTTCTCTCTGAGGTATGTAATAAACCACTTCAATGCCAATGTTGTTCCAAAAAACCTTTCTCATGTTTGGGTATGTCAGAGTTCCCTAAGGATCTCAAAGGATCCCGGGCAGTGCCCACACCCATATTGCATATAAAAGAGTAAGTGCAGTGTGGAAGGGCCGGCTCTTATGTGTCCAAGTTCATAGGGAGCTCAAGGGCCCCAACGCAAGGCTCACATAAGAGGGGCAACACCTAGTATTCTAAGAGTATATGTGAGAGTTCTTGACATAGTTTGAAAAAGAGTTTGTGTAAAAAACTGGATTGTCAAATCCATTTTTTTAAAGCAAAAGATGATTGAAAGCAGTGATAGTAGTAAACAAAAATCAAACCCCCTTAAGGTGGGATCACACACAGAATCAGTAGCCCCAGAGGGGGGTGCATTAATCTAAAGGGTAAGGGGAAACATAGACACTTGTCTGTAAGCATATGACCCCATCAGGGGTCTGGTTTCGACATGCACAACAATAGTTGATACTGGCATAATCAAATACCAGCCAAAAGAACATAAACACATGGAAGGGATAGGGGTTTGGGATTCATAAGATAGCAAGTACACAATAAGTTATTGACAAAGTATGCCTTAAATACACGCAGGGGAGTGTATTAATCTAAAGGGGAAGAGAAAACATTACAGCATGCTGGTAATGCAACTTAATAGAACCACAAACAAAAGTAGACCAAAATTGAAAGAAGCTGAAACAAATAAGGAAACATGTTGTTTTGGAGCTTTAAAATTAAACTAGGACATACTAGTCAAAGAAGCAAAATGTAGAAAAGAAAAGCGAGTAGAATCCCACAATCTAGCCTTGGCTTTCAGCCGGCTAGACAAGCATTAGCACAAGTAGCAAAGAAAGAAGAGACAGTTTGAGTGTTTAAGTGTGTGTTCTGAACTAAATTGTTCGTGTCTTTGGAGAATAGAGGGTAGGGTATTTATAGTTTTGAGAACGAGTAGAAAATAATGTAACAAGTGATGTTTTAACACAAACATGGAAATAATCACAATTAGAATCAATTAATACAAGTATTTTCCTTTAATCAAGGAATTATTGTTCAAAAGGATACTGACAGGAATAATTAAGGAAAGAAAACCAATTTGAGAAAGATTGATTTCTACCCATATAGAGGATATAAAAAGTATAGAGTAAATAATTGAGTCTAAGTACAAGATATACTTATTTGGGGAAAGGATTCAGCAGGGGTACAACATCACAACAAATAAAGGAAAGGAATCAATAAACTCAAACAAACGGATAGAATTAGGGGTTTATAAGAAAACCTTTGCAATCAGTCGTAACTTGAGGAAATCAAGATCAATCAAGAAAGAATCATGATTCTGCACTTTTCCATATAAATAGAGAAGAATGAACAAGAGTATCAGACATGCAAGGACAACCATATTGATAAAAGAAGCAACACAAACATACAATAGTAGCAGGAGTAGGCTAGGACTCAGTAGTAAAAGGACCTACTCGAAGCATGGTAGTTAACAAAGTCAAGTAGTCACATAGAACCAGAGTGAAAACCAAACCAACAGGTAAGAAGGTCAGAAACAAGTAAAGAACCCTTTAAACCCACAGTAATGAGTGAGGAAAATCTTTTAAGAAATTAGGGTTTTAACAATAGTTGAGTTTAAAATGGTAAGAACTCTGGATCAGTCAACAAATAGGAAGATCCAAAAGCAAAGAACTTAATCGAAACAAGTATACTTACAAACAAACAAAGACAGCTTCAGAACCCGGATAAAACTAAAAATACCTAGGGTTTTAAAACGATGAACCAGGTATTAGAAAAACATGAACAAATCGTTTAAACATAGTAAAATCATAAAACAACACTGAGAATTGGAGAAGTGATCTTGTAAAGGAGGTTGAGAAACCCTAATGGTTGAAGACGAAGAGTCATTTTTGAAAAAATCGGAAAACCTTTAAGGAAAGAACTTGAGAGGTTCATAACATACACAGACCTAAGACAGATCCGAAAGAAAATCGGAAAGCCTTTGAAGTTAGGGTTTCGGAGAACCCAGAAAGGTGAGAAAGACTTCGAAAAGTTACTGATCTAGCCGGAAAAGACAAGGATCTGACTCGAACAGCCATGGATGGTGGGAAAGAGGCCATGGATAGGAGTTGAGCAAGGACTAGACAAGATATCTTCGAGATCAATCCATGAAATCACACAAGCAGACCACCAGGGGACGTAGGAGACAAGTACACGTCTCAAACAGCCATGGAAGTCCATGGATTGGGTGGGGGTTGAAGGGAATTAGGGTGGATTTGGGTGCGGCGGCTAGAGTTTGAGTGAAGTTGTACAGAGAATTGGGGAGGAAGGGGATTCAAGGGCGGCGGGTTGGTGAGAATGATTTAGGTTAGGGTAGTCGTATGGGTTAAAAAAAGTAAGGTTGAACGGTGGACGTTGATCTGAATGATCAACGACCAAGATTAAATGGGGTAGGTAGGGATTCGGGTTTGGGTAGGGTTCAAAATGGTTAGGGTCGAGTTAAAATTAAAATTGGGCTGGGGGAATTAGGGTCCAATTTGGGCTAGAATTGAAATACAAAAGGGGTTGTTTTTTAAATAGCCAGTTTTCCCCTTTTTAATTTATGAAAATAGTAAATAATTTCTGAAAACTAAATTGAAAGGGCTAAAATGATTTATAAAACATAATTAACAATTTAAAGATACTATACCCAATTTTATGAATATAAAACATAATTAAACCTTAAAAGGGCTAATATTGCAATTATGTGCAATTTAGCTTTAAAAATAATAAATGAAATTGTAAAAATTACTTTAATCATACTTTGGCATAAATATAAAAATCCAATAGATAAATTCTCAAAAATAATAATTTTGGAAATAATTATTGGGATTTAATGGATAAATGGGGAGAAAATAAATTAATTTAAACCTTTAAAAATTATGAAAAAATAATAAAACACTTGGACATGCTTATATACACATATACATGCTATTTTGAAGTAATTTTGCATATTGAAAATATATAGGGAAAAATTGGGTATCAACAGCTGCCCCTCTTTACCCGCGAAGGATGAAAGAGTTGTCGGGTAAAGATATGATGGCCAATTTTGACCGAGCGAAATGGGTTGAAGAGGTTTAGGCCGCACCCTAGCTTATGAGCTGCCTACATATCCTTGGGTTTATAGGAATTAGGCCGTACGTAGTTCAGGATTGACCTGTGGAGTATTGCCGATGAATATATTTCAAGTACGGACGCAACGTTTAGGGCCGGGGAGTGAGAGGATTACAGGAATGGTTAGGTTTGATATGGTTGCGGGAACTAAAGTAGGATGCTCTTGCTGGGAGGGTCGTTGCTCATTTTTCTACCTGCAATTAGAAACAATACAAACGCATGTTGTGTATAAATTTAAACATGATGCAAATTCTCGTCGGACCATGAATGTTGTCTTTGGACGATGAGGATGACGCCTTTAGATCATGATGTCCTGGGCCATGAAACATGTGATAGGGGATTTGCAGGCCATGAAATGATGCTCTCGGACTATGAGGATGGTGCCTCCGAACCATAATGCCTTTGAATAATGATATGCGAAAGATTGAAAGAGATCATCAGGCCATGACATGGTGTTCTCGGGCTATGAAAATGGTGCCTCCGAACTATGACGCCTTTGGATGAGTTGGCAATATTTCAGCCCATGAAAGATGCAGTAGCATGATGCGGACAAGACAGAGCTTAGTCTTGCAAATTGAAGGGCAGAGCTTAGCCCGTAAGAAAAGCGAAATAAATAGTGCTTGAGGTGGTGCTTAATTTAGAAGAAACCTGGAGGCAAAGCTTAGCCTCGGAAGGCAGAATGATAGCTTTATGCAAAGATGCAAATATAGAGAGAGGTAGAGCTTAACCTCGGAAGGCAGAATAATAGCCTTATGCAAGAATGCAGATGGAGAAATCGTTTAGTCTCGGAAGGCAGAATGGTAGCCTTATGCATTGCGAATGCAGATGGAGACAACTTTTAGTCTCGGAAGGCAGAATGGTAGCCTTATGCAAATTGGAAGGCAGAATGGTAGCCTTATGCAAATTGGAAGGCAGAATGGTAGCCTTATGCAATGTGAATGCAGATGGAGGTAGATATTAACCTCGGAAGGCAGAATAGTAGCCTTATGCAAAATTGGAAGGCAGAATGGTAGCCTTATGCAAATTGGAAGGCAGAACGTTAGCCTTATGCAATGCGAATGCAGATGGAGACAGCGTTTAGTCTCGGAAGGCAGAATAGTAGCTTTATGCAAGAAAATAGAATAACGAATGATAGTAGAGGTTTCTTAGCTGATAGTAGATTGCGGCATTGTGATTACTGGGAGCATTGTGACTACGGATCATTACTTGTATATGCTGATAGCAAATGTTTGGCAAGTGCAACGGTTTAGAGAGTCGTACTCTTGAACGTTTGTTCCATGGGCGCACAGTATGTTTAATGATTTCGTAATCCTAGTGCCTGCATCCAAAGAAAAATCGTGAGTTTTGTAAGGGGAAGGGTTAGTTTGTATTCCTGCTGGCTTTGCTTGACTTGTTCGGCTTTGATCTAGTGATATCGTCTATATCATTGGGGTAGTGTTGCTAAACAAAGCGGTTTCAATAATAAACATGCATGATTTTGTAAAGATATGACATAAGTGTATAATTAAAATAATTTTTAGATGAACCGACGTTGCGATGTATTTCAAGACATTGCGACCTCTCTTACTAACGGAATTTTGAGGGTCCTCCTCAAAATTTTGCCCCAGTTTGATGGGTTGACGTTTCTGACTATTGCTCATGCGGCGATCAGCTGAAGTTACTTCGGAATTTTGAGGGTCCTCCTCAAAATTCTGCCCCAGTTTCCAATTGCGGGGGAAATGAAATTTTTATTGAATTGTGACCAACCCATAGGGCTGCCTACATATCCCCTCTTAAACGGAAATCAGGTCAGGCGTAGTTCAATTTAGATCATATAAGGGAAGCATAAAGATTACACATAGTAACACTTGACTGCATTTGAATTAATCGGCTTTGGTCAGACTTCTCCGTCCATTTCTGCAAGTATGAGGGCTCCTCCTGTCAGAACCCGGTGAACCATGTATGGACCCTGCCAGTTAGGAGAGAACTTCCCTTTGACTTCGTCTTGATGAGGAAAAATTTTCTTTAACACCAGCTGCCCTAGTATGAACTGTCTTGGTTACAATTTCTAATTGAAAGCTTTGGACATTATGATCTGATAGAGTTGACCATGGAAAACTGCATTCATTCTCTTTCCGTCTATAAGGGCTAACTGCTCATAACAACTCTTTACCCATTCTACGTCGTCGAGCTCAACTTCCTGCATGATCCTTAGGGAAAGAATTTCTACCTCAGCGGGAATGACAACCTTTGTACCGTAAACCAGCATATAGGGGGTTGCCCCGGTTGATGTGTGAACTGTGGTGCAATACCCTAATAGAGCAAATGATAAATTCTCATGCCACTATTTATGCTTCTCTATCATTTTCCTCAATATTTTCTTGATATTCTTATTGGCGGCTTTTACGGCTCCATTCATTTGAGGCTTGTAGGCTGTGGAATTCTTGTGTCTGATCTTGAAAGTTTCACACATAGCTTTAATCAAGTCGCTGTTGAGGTTGGAGCCATTATCAGTAATGATTGACTCTAGAATTTCGAATCGACAAACAGTGCGGTCGCGGACAAAGTCTACCACGACTTTCTTAGTCACTGTTTTGTAAGATGCAGCTTCGACCCATTTAGTGAAATAGTCGATGGCTACTAAGATAAACCTGTGTCCTTTGGAAGCGACAGGCTCAATTAGTCCAATAACATCCATTCCCCAAGCGGCGAACGGCCATGAGAAACTTGTTGCGTTGAGCTTGTTTGGAGGTACCTTTATCATGTTTGCATGTATCTGACAGCGGTGGCATCTTCGAACATACTGGATGCAGTCCGTTTCCATAGTCATCCAAAAATAACCAGCCCAGAGTATCTTTTTTGCTAAGACAAAACCATTCATATGTGGACCGCATGTCCCAGCATGAATTTCCTCTAGTAGCCTGGATGCTTCCTTCGCATGAACACATTTTAATAGTCCCAAATTGGTAGTCCTCCTATAAGGATTACTCCGCTGTGAAAAACTTTATTGGACAATCTCCAAAGTGTGCATTTCTGAGTAGGATTTGCAAGCTTTGGGTACTCTTCTTTTGGCAAATATTCCTTGATATCATGAAACCAAGGCTTTCTCTCTGCTTCTTCTTCAACATGGGCACTGTAAGCTGGCTGATCATGGATCTTCACTGGAATCAATGAAATTCTTGTCTGGATGTTGTATCATAGATGACAGGGTAGCTAATGCATCGGCGAACGCATTCTAGACTCTGTGAACATGCTGGAATTCCGTCTTCATGAACCTCTTTCTCAATTTCTGTACATGATGCAGATACGAGAGTATCTTGGAGTTCTTGGTTGCCCATTCTTCTCGCACTTGATGCATAAGTAGGTCTAAATCTACAATCACTAGCAACTCTTGAACGTGCATGCCAATGGCCATTTTGAGTCCTAAGATGCAGGCTTCATACTCGGTCATATTGTTGGTGCACGGGAACTTGAGTTTGGAAGACACCGGATAATGCTGACTGATTTCTGATACTACGACTGCTCCTATGCCAACTCCTTTTAAGTTTTCCACTCCATCGAAGAACATTCTCCAACCATCATAGGATTCTGCGATGTCTTCTCCTATGAATGATACCTCTTCATCAGAAAAAGACATTTTTAAGGGTTCGTGTTCTCCATCCATGGCCAGTGCTTGTCCCTTGACCGCTTTCTGAGTTACGTAGATAATATCAAACTCACTCAACAATATTTGCCACTTGGCCAACTTGCCGGTGGGCCTAGGCTTCTGAAAGATATACTTTAAAGGAACCATTCTCGATATAAGATATGTATAGGCGCAGAAGTAATGTCTCAACTTCTAAGCTACCCAAGTCAGCTTCTGAGCTACCCAAGTCAAAGCACAACAGGTGCATTCTAATAGAGAATACCAGGCCTCGTATGGGGTGAACTTCTTACTGAGATAATAAATGGCTTGCTCCTTCCTCCCTGTTTCATCATGCTGCCCCAGAACACAGCCGAAAGCTCCATCAAACACTGCAAGGTAGAGTAATAAGGGTCTACCTGGCTCGGGCGGGACTAAGACTGGCGGTGTTGACAGGTATTCCTTGATTTTGTCGAAGGCCTTTTGGCAGTCATTGGTCCATTTTTTAGCGGCATCCTTCTTCAACATCTTAAAGATTGGCTCACAGATAACTGTAGATTGTGCTACGAATCGGCTGATGTAGTTAAGCCTTCCCAAGAAACTCATCACATCTTTCTTGTTCTTTGGTAGTGGTAGTTCCTAAATGGATTTGACTTTCGATGGGTCCAGTTCTATTCCCCAACGACTCACAATAAAACCAAGCAATTTCCCAGCAAGAACCTCAAATGCACACTTTGCAAGGTTTAGTTTCAGGTTGTACCTTCGTAATATATTGAAGAACTTCCTCAGATCTCCCGTGTGATTAGTAGCCTTCTTGGATTTGATAATGACATCGTTCACATATACCTCTATCTCTTTGTGTATCATATAATGGAAAATAGTAGTCATGGTCCTCATGTAGGTAGCCCCTGCATTCTTCAGGCGAAACGACATCATCTTGTAACAGTACATTCCCCACGACATAATGAAAGCTATTTTCTCAGCATCATCTTCATCTATCTTGATCTGATGATAACCAGTGAATCAATCTACAAATGACTGCAACTCATTCTTGGCGAAATTGTCAATCAAGATGTGTATGTTCGGTAAAGGGAAGTCATATTTTGGACTAGCCCGGTTGAGATCCCGATAATCGACGCAGACTCTGACCTTCCCATCCTTCTTTGGCATTGGCAAAATGTTGGCTAACCATGTCGGGTATTCTACTACCCTGAGAACCTTAGCTTTGACCTGCTTGGTGACTTATTCCTTGATTTTCAAACTCATATTAGGCTTGAACTTTCTGAGATTTTGCTTTATCGGTAGACACATTGGATCGATTGGCAGTTTGTGAGCCACAATAGATGTACTCAGACCAGTCATGTCATCATACGACCAGGCGAATATGTCCTCATATTCGTTTAGAAATTTGTGTATTCTTTCTTTTCTGATGGCGATAGGTGAATGCTGATTCGTGTTTGCTTGACATTTTCTATATCTCCCAGGTTGACAATTTCGGTTTCGTCCAGGTTGGACTTAGGCCTGTTCTCAAAGTTCTTAACTTCTTTGACAATCTCGTCAGGTATGTCATCTTCCTCTGAATCAATATCCGTTCGTTGTGTTGTCTCATCGCATGTCACAGTCATTGCTTCATCAAGATAAGTAATAGTAATGTTGTATTGGTAAAGTAAAGAAAGAAAACGATAGCAATAAATATTAATTCATAAGAAAAATCAAAATCGTTTTGATAAGTGGAATAATTATTTTGAACATTGCAGATTTTATTGCGGGAATTGAAAATGCGAAAAGAAAATAATTTACTAAAAACAATGAATAATTATTGTTTTAGCCTTGCTACCCCGAGGCACGTCGGGCTTTGGTTGTCCTGATGGTCCAATTCTTGAGATATGCCCCTCTGCTCACAGCCTGTATGGAAGGGCCTTTCTCCCCCTCCTCCTCGAGAACAACACAACAGTCCATATCAGTGTCTTCTAGGAACAAGTTTTTTACCGCTCCAAGTGCTTCTTCTTCAAAAGACCCATAAACAATGTCAGCCTGTTGGAAAGTCTGCTCCAGATACGGTATTGGCTGCTCTAGTGGATAGTAAGGACCGCATCATGGTGGAGACCAATTGTTGAATTCTTCCCAGGTGTAATCGTATCCCAAACTAAAGGTAGTGCCACATTTCTTCAGTTTTATGGGCTTAGCAATTCCTTGGAGGTTCTTGTTGAGCCCTTTGATAGGTTCGTACCCATTCCAATTCAGTTTACTCTCGATTTTTCTATCCCTCTATTTGTCTTTGTTGATAGCATTGACCCTCTCAATGTGGTGGTAAGTATCCCCACCTAGTTTCCTTCTTCCCTACTCCAACTAGTTTGTCACAATAGGTCCTCAAATGGACTCTTGGATCACCCGTACCATCAAACATCTCGAACTTATGAGGTTTGTACCTTTCGAGAAGTTCCACATCAGGCTGTATGCAAAGATCCTCATAATTCAGCCCCTCGATTCCTTTGCTTCCCTTAACACCTTGAATCCGGCCGGTCAATTTCTTAAGTTCCTCGGCCAAGTTCCTAATAAGCAGATCCTTTTCATCAAACTCAGGTATGCATAAGATAGGTTGGGTGGAGTGTGGCATGGTCTCTACGTAGATAGGAGTGTTATTGTGGCCTGGTATATGGGTGTGGAGATGGTCGTTTGTAGAGTGCTGAGGTTCTAGGATGAGTAGCAGAGTGTTGTTTGGGGTATGGTAGGTGTTACACTGATTCTTTGGTGGAGCCGCGTGACGATGAGGCGCGAGATGATTCTGTTGTTTTGGAATATTTTGAGGAGGTGTAGGGTTTTGAGTGTTGGGGAAGTTCATATCTGGGGTGCTGAGGGAAAATGACAGGCTTGCCAGATTCCGAACCTGATCGAGCTCTTCTTGGAATTTTAGCTGTTTCTGTTCAAGTTGTGACACATTCTCATTAGGAACCCGAATACCATGGCCATCATTGGCCTCAACCCGTTCAGTTGGGTTCTCCTTCCTGACGTTGTTCAAATCTTTCATCTTGCCTTTATTCTTATTCTTAACAGGACTAAGAGAATGAGTGGGTGGAGGGCCCCTGGATCTCATGGAATAAGATGATGATGCCAGAGTGCACGAACTAACCTTTGGGGAGGGGAATAATAAAAATAAAAACAAAAGGTAATCAAGTTAGTGAGGATTATAAAAAGTATTGTAATATTTAAACACATAGTGCGTGAATATAAATCGTGTCCTAATTTGGGAACCTCTTTGTTCCCAAGGTAGGCCTAGGGATAAATTGATTTGGAGAACTTATAATGGTAAATGCCTCATTTTATTGATAAAAACAGATGAATCCCAAAACGACACTAAATAAGCAAGAAATAAAAGTCACTAATGGCCATTGGCCTTATTACATTTATAAAGCAAAAAATATAAACTCCTATCTACTTGGTCCCAGAAGGACCTTCCTTAGGTTGAATGCTCTCGTCGATTAAATCCTCTAGTTTGCGTAGGTTCACCAGTAAAAATGCCTTTGCCAAATGTTCTCCTTCATTTCCCTCGGCATTCTAGCAATCAGTGACTCTCTTTCTTACCTTTCCTTCCAATTCCAACAAGCTATATTCCAGATACTCCAACTTTTTGCCGGATTTGGTGGACCTCTCTTTCCATTCGTTAAATTGGTCATTTGATGGAAGACTTCTCCACCAGTCTAGTAAGAGTGAGGGTGTGCTAACCATATCGAAGTTGGGGACCTCGTGCCTCATTTTCTGCAAAAACAAACAAGGTTAGGTCCTTACCCTCACCAGACTCGACTATTTAATATCAACAATTAGCATGAAGCATTTAGTTCTCCAAATAAATGCACAGAACTTGATGATGTCCGTTTGTGTTTAGGGAAACCTAGTGGACTTTTGGACAAGGCTATTTTAAAGGATCATTATGTGGACAACATAATTGACCCGGCTAGGTTTGACCATGATGCATGCACAATCTAAACAGAGTAAGGTTTCTATGGGGTTTTAGACTGGTACCCTTGAGCGGACAACTCAAGAGGGAAGGCACGGAACTGTCGATTGCACCGCTGATCGACTAGTTTTACCGCAAATACGCCTTTCTGAATTTAGAGGGTAATGATATAGGAAGAGCTCAACCACTCATTAAAGCGTTGCTATAGTATTTGTTTGGCACGAGTGGAGTATGATGTTGAGCATGATTATGCAATAATTAAAAGCATATTGACATGTATTTGCACGTTAAGAAAGCGATAAATACAATAGTTTTATAATTTAAAGCAGCAGTAAAGGAAGGAAACAAGAAAGATACGTCAGTTTTGCTTTTGAAAAAGAAATTAAATGCTTAAAGAAATTTAAACAAGTAATTGCACATAGGGAGGTACAAATTCACAAGAACAATCTGAAATGGTAAAAGCATAAAAATCCCCGGTAGAGTCACCATATTGTCGCTCCCTCTATTTTCCCTTTCGCAGAGAGGAGTCCGGGTTTTGACATTCATGGTGTGTGATGACTCATTTTATTTTGGGAATTAGGTGTTTGAAGATTCGCCACCTAACGGTTTTGAAGATGCGTTAGGGCACCTATAAGGTTCAACTACAGCTATGTTTGATAACCAGAGATAGGGTAAGGGCTTGAAATTTTCCTAAGGGGAAGGTGTTAGGCACCCCTCAGTATCCACTAGTGTGGTTCACAGCCAGACGGTGTTTTTGTGAATTTGTGAAATTAGCAAATAAACAAGTAAGGCTCAAATAAGAGGGGATTTATGTTTAAATGCACAAGTGTTTGGAAATAATTATTGAAAGGCTAGATTTTGAAAGAGTTATAATCTAAGCGTACTTATAAAAATAAAAGGGGTGTCCTAGGTTTGTTTCTAATATGGATCACATCAATGCAATACCCGGTATGACACTCCTCATAAGAGAGGATAGACGTGGTATTAGCGCACCAGTCATCATATCCATATCTACCCTTTCCCACCCCTTGAAGGTAATTAGAGCGATGATTGGTCTCGACACTTATTGCATGATGCTACACGTCCCTTCCTATCAGTCCCGGAAAAATTTTAGGACTCCTATTTCTATAAGAAAGAGGTTCTAGGCATACCCTCAGGTTTAAAGGTAAAAATTCTAAAGCGACATATAAAACATATAAGACCGCAATAAAAGGGGAAACATATAAGCAGATAGAAGGCCCAGTTATACCTACGCAAACAACGCACATAGACAACACGACTTATACATAGTTAAGGTATGAATTTAAAATCCTAAGCAGGGTGTTTAAGTCAGAACCAGATTCATTATATAACTCAAAGAAGAAGTCTGAATCAGGTCTGCCTACTAGTTGTAGCAGTTGATAATTAAACAAAGGCAATTTCCGTTTTATTCAGGTTATTACCTAAGGCTTGCCTAGGCATAAAACAAGGCAGTAGTTGTTCCGAATCATTAAGACAGTTTGGAGATTATTTTTATTACCTAAAACATGTTGTTCTAGGTGTTCAGTACATAGAATTATTGTCAGTTGATTGTAAAAACTGAGTAAAATTATTTTATCCCTTTTTGTGCATTCATAGTTAGCCTAAGTGTGCTTAAGAGAATATAAATGTAATCCTAAAGACATGGTATCTAATGTATAGAGATGCAGTATGATGCAGAATCTAAGCAGGATTTCTATATGCATGAATATTGCAGCGTTTAAACATGATTTCCAGAATATGCAGAAATGATATGTTTGTTAGTGTTGTTTAGCCTAAAACAGGATCTCTAAGTGTGCATGGCAGTAGGAACATGATCGCAGAAACTCCGGTTATTAACATAATTAATGTAAGATTTTATAAGTGATATGATAATGAAATGGACATGCCGAAAACAGTAAGCGTAAGTCCTAGGGAATATGATCTCTAATGCATGAAATGAGTCCTAAGCATGGTTTCTATTGCGCAAGTAGGAATATAAACCTAATAATATGTTTTCTACCCATTTTGATAGATAGAGCATGCATAGTCACCCCTTCCCTTTCCACTATCCATCCCCAGAGTTGTTTACAAATTATTACAGACCGAATGATTGAATTACATAAGAAATGCAAAAATAAGAAGTTACAACTATAGGGAGCATGATTCTTACTTCCTCTCTAAGTTATGTAATAAACCACTTCAATGCCAATTTTGTTCCAAAAAACCTTTCTCATGTCTGGGTATGTCAGAGTTCCCTAAGGATCTCAAGGGATCTCGGGCAGTGCTCACACCCAGATTGCATAACCAAGAGTAAGTGCAGTGTGGAAGGGCCAGCTCTTATGTGTCTAAGTTCATAGGGAGCTCAACGGTCCCAAGGCAAGGCTCACACAAGAGGGGAAGAACCTAGTATTCTAAGAGTATATGTGAGAGTGCTTGACATAGTTTGAAAAAGAGTTTGTGTGAAAAACTTGACTGTCAAATCCATTTTTTTTAAAAGCAAAAGATGATTGAAAGGAGTGGTAGTAGTAAACAAAACTCAAACCCCCTTATGGTAGGATCACACACAGAATGTGTAGCCCCACAGGGGGGTGCATTAATCTAAAGTGGAAGCAAAAACATAAACACTTGTCTGTAAGCACATGACCCCAGCAGGGGTCTAGTTTAGACATGCACAACAATAGCTGATACTGGCATAATCACAAACCAGCCAAAAGAACATAAACACATGGAAGAGATAGGGTTTGGGATTCATAAGATAGCAAGTACACAATAAGTGATTGACAAAGTATGCCTTAAATAAACACAGGGGAGTGTATTAATCTAAAGGGGAAGGGGAAACATTACAGCATGCTGGTAATGTAACTTAACAAAACCACAAACAGAAGTAGACCAAAATTGAAAGAAGCTGAAACAAATAAGGAAGCATGTTGTTTTTGGAGCTTTAAAATTAAACTAGGACATACCAGTCAAAGAAGCAACATACAGAAAAGTAAAGCGAGTAGAATCCCACAGTCTAGCCTTGGCTTTCAGCCAGCTAGACAAGCAGTAGCACAAGTAGCAGAGAAAGAAGAGAGAATTTGAGTATTTAAATGTGTGTTCTGAACTAAATTGTTCGTGTCTTTAGAGAAGAGAGGGTAGGGTATTTATATTTTTGAAAACAAGTTGAAAATAAGGTAACAAGTAAAGTTTTAACATAAACATGGAAATAATCACAATCAGAATCAATTAATACAAGTATTTCCCTTTAATTAAGGAATTACTGTTCAAACGTGTACTAACAGAAATAATTAAGGAAAGAAAACTAATTTGAGAAAGATTGATTCCTGACCATATAGGGGATATTAAAAATATAGAGTAAATAATTGAGTCTAAGTATAAAATATACTTAATTGGGGAAAGGATTCAGCAGGGGTACAACATCACAGCAAATAAAGGAAAGGAATCAATCAACTCAAACAAACGGATAGAATTAGGGGTTTATAAGAAAACCTTTGCAATCAGTCGTAACTTGAGGAAATCAAGATCAATCAAGAAAGAATCATGATTCTGCACTTTGCTACATAAATAAAGAAGAATGAACAAGAGTATCAGACATGCAAGGACAACCATATTGATAAAAGAAGCAACACAAACATACAATAGTAGCAGGAGTAGGCTAGGACTCAGTAGTAAAAGGACCTACTCGAAGCATGGTAGTTAACAAAGTCAAGTAGTCACATAGAACCAGAGTGAAAAACCAAACCAACAGGTAAGAAGGTCAGAAACAAGTAAAGAACCCTTTAAACTCACAGTAATGAGTGAGGAAATTTTTTTAAGAAATTAGGGTTTTAACAATAGTCGATTTTAAAATGGTAAGAACTCTGGATCAGTCAACAAATAGAAGGATCCAAACATAAAGAATGTCACGACCCAAATAGAATGGGCCGAGATGAGCACCCGGTGCCTTACTCAACCGAGTACCAACGTAACATATCATTCTTATCATACTATCATGGGTAAATGAGCTATAAAACTCATCATGAGATAACAATAATGAAACATAAGGGAATACTCTACATATGACGACCCAACATGATATGCAAACTTATACATGTGACATACAAGCCAATAAGGTCGACATGACCATTTGTAAACTCAAAACATAAGCCGACAAGGCCATACAAGTATCCATACACCTGACATCTGTCTACAAGCCTCTAAGAGTACATAATATCATAAAGGATGGGACAGGGCCCCGCCATACTAATCAATACATATCGAAAGTATACTGACCAAATAGGCAACTCTGGAGCAAGTGGAGTGCACCAACACCTTCCACTGAGCTGATAGCCTACTTGGAGGACTATCAACCTATCAATCGGGACCTGTGAACATTAAACGCAGCGTCCCCAAGCAAAAGGGACGTTAGTATGAATATAGTACCGAGTATGTAAGGCACGAAAACATAAACAAGAACAGTAGTGTAAAGAGAGATAGAGGAGATACAACTTATAACATCTGAGTGCCTCTGGGGGCTACTAACATGAAATGCATAATACATATATATATATAAACTTTTAAAATCATAAGCCTCTTTGTGAATCATCATCTTCATATCATACCCGGCCTCAAAGAGGACTCGATAAAAATGTACCCGGCCATCATAAGGCTCTGTAGAATCATACCCGACCACATGGAGCTCGGTAATCCCAACTGATCAGTAGTTGAACAATAGGTGTCGTACCCGACCGACTATAGCATGGCTCGATAGAGTAAAATATATACATATATATATAATGCATGTAGGACTCATTAGAATCATATTCTGAACCTTTCGGAGTGACGTAAGGTTGACATTCTCCGTACACCTTATTAGGAATAACTCCTCATCAAGAATCTTATAAGAATCAGGAAGTACCAACAACATTGGTAACATAAGGATAAGAGAAGCAAACTCAACATCAATTGTTCCATAAGAAGGGAAACAATGTAAGTATTGCTATCTTCTAAGAGTAGAGTACCTTTGGAAGATCGTTCATTACGTTATGTACAATCGGAGTCATGCAAAAGAAGGAAAGGGATAGCCTCACATACCTTGTATGTGTACTGCCCAATCTCAAGCTATGCAAATGTCATGACTCCTTAGTCTACAATAAGAGAAATGACACTATCGTTATCGTTTAAGCGTCGTAACTATTATGTATCGACCATAACCTATTTTACAATGAAACGGACAGAACATCCCCTATACATGTGACTTTACACTAGTCAAAAAGATGACAAACATCCCAACATACCCCTATCACTTCATACACAACACAACAACCATAATAGTTTCAAACAATCCGAAAATGTTACGACGAATGACCAATAAACAACCTTGCCATTATGTGTTGTTTATCTACACCCTTCCTCCTATCAAATCCATAAAAATAGTAGCAAAAGATACAACCCAATACCAACACGAAACAGCCCACAAAATAGTCCCACAAGTTCATCAACTCAAAAATAATTTTTCAGTTTACTTAAACACGTTTCGACTTGTCTTTTCTTTCAAATTGGGAAACACAACCAAAAGTACATAATTATACCTCTAATCCAATAAACCAGACATGAATTCAACTTAAAAATAAGTTCACAACCATCCAACCATTACACAAGAACAAACAACATACCATTCTTACAAAACTAGCTAGGTCTATCCTTTACGATCGACTTACAACTCGCAAACGCATAGTTAATGGAAGGAGAAGCATAACCTTACCTTGTACTGAGTATGACCAACTAAACCTCGTCCTTCTTCATCAAAAATATGTTTCTCAACGCGGCTACAAGAAGGAAAAAGAGAAATTAGCAAGTTGTCCGGACTTTTCAGCACAAGAATCTTGTCGTAACACCAGGAATACCCTAGGGTTTGTGTGGGATTTTTGGGGAGGAGTTGCAGGGATTCAATTAGGTTTTCAAGGTCTGGAAGATGGGTGAAATAAATGAATTGATAATCCCTTAAAAGACCCCTCTTGGCCGACTTTGGGGCTTTTAATTGAGTCCTCTCATTTTGGCAAGTAGGTGATGCACCTACTTGTCACCTACCAATCTGCGCAGTCTCACAAAAATGCGAATATCTCTATACTCCGAGATCATATTGACAAACAATTTAATGCATTGGAAACTAGATTCATAGATATTCAATTTGATATGTAGATAATCCCCTAATTCAAAGTATATTGAGAGAAAAAGCTCAGTTACATTTGACCTAATATTCAGCACATTTATGAATGGAACTTGTGATAACCTTTTCCAACTTTTGTTCTACAACTCTCTTGACTTCAAAACATAATACCAACTATCATACGACTAAAATAAATCATAATATAATCTCCTTATAATGTTAATAACCCTAGTCTCACCCAAAAAGTACATGGTAAAACATTCCCTCTTGCTACTTGGTATTAATGATCTTAAATATTTGTAACTTCCAAGTTAATATGATGAACTAACTTAGTAAACTTTTCAAAGATGATTCCCTTTCTGAGCTTACATTAAATTACTTATGATGTACTCTTACTTACGAAAACATGGGGTGTAACATCATTCCCCCATTTGGAACATTCGTCCTCGAATGTTGACTAATGCGCTTATCAGTATCATAACCTTTAGCTCTTAAGAATACTTTAATATTGTCCTTGACATCTAGGAAAATGTTCTGTAAATAAATCCAAAGGCCAGGGTATTTCCCCCCTTTCGGCCTCTTTCTCATACCACGAACTGTGGTCGGAATTTTTTCAATCTCATAACTGTTGTTACCTTCTGACATGCATCATGTACAGCCATGTACTTATTTGTTTGCCTACGCGAATTGTTTCTCCTTTTTCCTCCAACTTTTGGCCAATCTCTGGGCCTTACTTTGTGAACATATATAGAACTATGACAATATGTCCCTCTAGGCATTTATAGGTGTACTAAAGTTCTTCACTTGGTACGTTGTCGAACTTACGACTATTGCTATACATTGCTTCATAGCCTTGGTTACCTATGCTTATGGTTTTACTACATCTAGGTAGTTCATACTATATCCTAACTCTTACTTCGTTTTATTATTACCGAGGTCTGCCGCCCAGCTCCGGGTTACTCTTTCGCTGCTTGTCCTATATGTATAAATCTAAGTCCTTTAATGCTTCCTCATTACTGTTCATCTTAATAATGACGATCTAATCTCATCTCATACTTTGCAACTTTTATCCATCCATTGGTGATTCACCTTAATGTTGATCCATAATTTACTGCTAATAACTTGAAACCTCTTATGTAGTACATTACTGCTAGGGCTCACGTCTCATCGGGGAATATCTATAGTGATTTGTCTGATCCACCTAGGGAGGATACTATACTTCCATAACCGTATTTCATAGCATCCTAATATGATTCATCTTATGGGGTATTACAATCCCATGCAATTCATAAAATCACTTTTCTTTAAATTATTCCTCAATCAAAGGCCTAAATGCCATCCTCTTATCTATCACAATTACACCCCTATTCTACTATCGGGGCATCATTTCATCTCTTCTAATTGCTCCTAGTCTTAGACTCCTCCGTATTAATTCAATCCATATTGATCTTTTTATAGCATACATAAACCATCATCTCTCTAGTTTGATGGGCTTAATATCGAGCTCTTACCTATTCTTGTCAACTCCTAACTCACCGTTTCTTATCCTTACTCCCATATACCTAAAGTCTTTTCACTCTATCATACTTTAGCTTGAGACCTACACATATCTATTTGTACTACTCACATCCTTCTTTAACTTGCTAGCACCACAGATTTCCTTTTGTGCCTTCTCAGTTGTCTTTAAATGTAAGCAATTACTTTTCCTGGTTGTTCTTCCACTTGTTGTGGCTTGTCTTATTGCCCACGAATACTATAATTTCCTGTACCTCATATGATCTCAAACACCACCTTTGATTTTTTTTTCCATTCATTAGCCACTATAGGCGCCACTTTCTTATGGAGTACATCTAATGTTGTATTGAAACTATTATTACTAGACCAATTCTTCCTCAAGTTAATATACTTAGGTTGAAGCCAACTTCTTTATTTCTTGAGCTAGTCTTTCGTGGTAGTACTTAGGGGAGATCCTCTGACTCCTGTAAAGCTACAAGCATATTACACCGCATACCCGAAGAAATTTTTGATGTTGTCACTAACCTATAATTATCCTTAGTTACTTACCTCCACGCCTTTGTGCTCGTAGGGTTGCTTCTGAACTAAAATTTTTGATTGTCTTCCTAGTGGCACCATTTTTTATTTTCATAACACTTATATGATACCTTTAACAACCCCAAGTCTTATCTGAATATTTCTCAAGGATTACGACGATATCTACGATACTGAATTCACTATGTTAGGGTTCACTACATTTATCTTGCCTGATCTGTTGATGTGTGTGTATCCTCTTGTCTAGCCATAACAAGGCTCTTCCTTAATCAATACTAACTGCACATTGGTCCATCCTCATATCTATATTCCATATAATCTCTCTTGGGTTATTTTCTTTGTCTTAACTTTTCACTCGTACTGGCTCCTTATGTATCGACTATTCATTCGCACTTATTTATCAATAACATCTGGTGTGGGAACCCTATTTGCCTCTCCCCGGTGGCATGCTTGCATTATGTTCTGGAGTCTTAACATATCTGGGTCTAAATAAATGCAATCTCATTCCTTTCTCCATTCTGCCACATTCTTCCTTTATTATCCAATAGTTACCTGAAACAATAACTCCAACTTAATGCCATATCACACCATATTCCCCCTTTTAGGAGAGTACTAAGACTTAGTGCTATGAAGATCTACCTATAGATGTTTGACCTCTTTATCTTTGACGTCTTTTTTATATCATCAATGACCCGTACTTGCCTTATGGTAACCCTTCTGTACCAGGGATAACTGAATTTCTCACGCACGAAGGTGACACCTAGTTTAACTGGCACACTTAGTCCTTTAAGATTAACTCTGTTCAGAGTGTTTTCTTTAGGGACGCGTCTTCCTAAATGACCTTTAAAGGTTATTCGTTCGTTGTCTATTCTATTATTGTCGAAATGCGATCTTTGAAGTTATCACGATGTAGACTATTATCAAATCCTCCGGTCCCTAATTCATGTTCGGTTTTATCTTGTTTACTATCCCATACTAAATTCTATTACTACGGGGGTCTAATTTTTCCTTCTGGTAATCACATTCGAGTCACCAGCTCAATTCTCAAGAGAATATAGCCTTTGGCCTATACTGTATTATTGTCTCAAGGCCTGTCACCTCTTGTTGTTTCCTTCACTTGACTATAGGCTCTATCATCGTGTCATATTTTGATTTACCGTTATCACCCATTTATCACATCTTACTCATAATACTTTATTTACCCTTTTCTTATTCTCCTGCTAATATTTTTGTTTATCACTTTATTCTGAAAACATCAACAAAACATTCTTCGCTTTTAGCTCCCCTTGCTCCATCCATTGGCTCTTCGGGTCGCCTAGTATTCTCTCTTTACTAGGAATGGGAGCCATACAAAGGTAAATATTTATCCCTTCTAGGATTCCAGTTCCAATCTTCTAAATTTTTTTTAGACATTCTAGTATTCATATCTGAATGCACTATTCTAGATTGCACCATTGGGGTGTCTCACAAAGAGAACTATTATCACATTTTCAATATCTTTTGGAAATGTTAGCTAATGATAATAATCCATCTAGCATTTTGGGTTACTCTAGCCCCAATTGGATCTTGCTATCCTTTTCTTCTCTTAAACTATATCTGTCAACTCCCATAGGGCATACTCAGATGGGCGGGGCCAATTTTACATACCTCTATTACTATTGAAGGTAACTCAGAATACATATATTTCTCTGCCTGAATTATAAAAACTCAAAACCTTCACTAACTAGTACCTCGTAACCTTCGCCACCTTGCTTCTTTTACTTGTTGAAATTTGTATCAACCTTCTGATTCTCTTGTTGCTTTTTAAACCATATGGGTGGATAGATATTCATGCCTTACGCTTGCTTACCAATAAACATACGTGTCTTAGTACACATATAATCTACTGAAGGCATTACATTTACACATCATAAGCATGATGTAAAATCGAGTTTCATTAACTCAACTCTTCCATAGCAAAATTTAATCTCTTACCAACTATCTGTTTGGATGAGGTATCATTGTGTTACGAATAAAGTAGAATTTAGAAGTTTGAATTCTTACAATTGAGCTCTATCACACGATCTAGAGTAAGAAGAACGAGTGACAGTCCTAAATGCCCTGCAGCCTCCTGCTTATAAGTGTGGTGCACTACACACCCATAAATAAGACTCTACTAGACACGGCTTGTAGACTCCCTAGGACAGAACTACTCTGATACCACTTTTGTCATGACCCAAACCGAATGGGCCGCGACGATCACCCGGTGCCTTACAAAACCGAGTACCAACGTAACATATATTTCTTAATATTATCATGGGTAAATGAGCCAGAAAACTCGTCATGAGATAACAAGAACGAAACATAAGGGAATACTCAACATATGAAGACCCAACATGATATGCAAACTTATACATGTGACATAGGGGCCTATAAGGCCGACATGACCATTTGTAAACTCAAAATATAAGCCGACAAGGCCATACAAGTATCCATACACCTGACATCTGTCTACAAGCCTCTAAGAGTACATAATATCAAAAAGGTGGCAATAGGGCCCCGCCATACCAATCAATACATATCCAAAGCATACTGACCAAATAGGCAACTCCGGAGCAAGTGGAGTGTACCAACACCTTCCGTTGAGCTGATAGCCTACTTGGAGGACTGTCAATCTATCAATCGGGACCTGCGGGCATGAAACGTAGTGTCCCCAAGCAAAAGGGACGTCAGTACGAATAAAGTACCGAGTATGTAAGGCAGGAAAACATAAACAAGAATAGTAGTGTAAAAAGAGATAGAGGAGATACAACCTGTAACATCTAAGTGCCTCTGGGGGCTAATGACATAAAATACATAATTTATATATAGAGATATACTTTTAAAAAGCATACGCCTCTATGGGCATTATCATCATCATATCGTACCCATCCTCAAAGAGGACTCGGTAAAAACGTACTCAGCTATCATAAGGCTCGGTAGAATCGTACCCGGCCACGTGGAGCTCTGTAATCCCAACTGATCAGTGGTTGCACAATAGGTGTCATACCCGGCCGACTATAGCACGGCTCAGTAGAGTAAAATAGATACATATATATAATGCATGTAGGACTCATTGGAATCATATTCTGAACCTTTCGGAGTAACCTAAGGTCGATATTCTACGTACACCTTATTAGGAATAACTCTTCATCAAGAATCTTATAAGAATCAGGAAGTACCAACAACATTGATAACATAAGGATAAGAGAATCAACCTCAACATCAATTGTTCCATAAGAAGGGCAACAATGTAAGTACTGCTGGATTCTAAGAGTAGAGTACCTTTGGAAGCTCGTTCATTACGTTATGTACAATCGGAGTCATACAAAAGAAAGAAAGGGATAGGCTCACATACCTTGTATATGTACTGCCCAACCTCAAGCTATGCAAATGTCACGAATCCTTAGTCAACAATAAGAGAAATGACACTATCGATATTGTTTAAGCGTCGTAACTATTATGTATCGACCACAACCTATTTTACAATGAAACGGACAGCAACTCACCTATATATATGACTTCACACTAGTCAAAAAGATCACAAACAGCCCAACATACCCCTATCACTTCATACACAACACGACAACCATAATAGTTTCAAACAATCCGAAAATGTTACGACGAACGTCCAACAAACAACCTTGCCATTATGTGGTATTTCTCCAAACATTTCCTCCTCTCAACTCCATAAAAATAGTAGAAAAAGAGACAACCCAATACCAGTATGAAACAGCCCCACAAATCAGTCCCACAAGTTCATCAACTCAAAAATAATTTTTCAGTTTACTTAAACAAGTTTCGACTTGTCTTTTCTTTCAAATTGAGAAACACAACCAAAAGTACATAATTATACCTCTTATCCAATAAACCATCCATGAATTCAACTTAAAAATAAGTTCACAACCAGCCAACCATTATACAAGAACAAACAACATACCATTCTTTCGAAACTAGCTAGGTCTATTCTTTACGATCGACTTACAACTCGCAAACGCATAGATAATGGAAGGAGAAGCATAACCTTACCTTATACTGAGTATATCCCACTAAACCTGGTCGTTCTTCATCAAAAATAATTTCCTCAACGCGGCTACAAGAAGGAGAAAGAGAAACTAGCAAGCTGTCCGGACTTTTCAGCACTAGAATCGCGTCGCAACACCCTGAATATCCTAGGGTTTGTGTGGGAAGGAGTTGCAGTGGATCAATTAGGTTTTCAAGGTCTGGAAGATGGGTGAAATAAATGAGTTTATAATCCCTTAAAAGACCCCTCTTGTCCGAATTAGGGGTTTTAATTGAGTCCTCTCATTTTGGCAAGTAGGTGATGCACCTATTTGTCACCTACCAATCTGTGCAGTCTCGCAAAAATATGAATATCTATATACTCCCAGATCATATTGAAAAACGGTTTAATGAGTTAAAAACTAGACTCATAGATCTTCAATTTGATATGTAGATCATCCCCTAATTCGAAGTATATTTGGAGAAAAACTCAGTTACATTTGACTTAATTTTCAGCACATTTATGAATGGAACTTGTGATGACCTTTTCCAACTTTTGTTCCACAACTCGCTTGACTTAAAAATATAACACCAACTATCATACAACTAAAATAACTAATAATATAATATCCTTATAATGTAAATAGACCTAGTCTCACCCCAAAAGTACATGGTAAAACATTCCAACTTGTCGACTTTCGACAAAATTTATTTTCTTCAATTCGTGTAGCTTCTAAGCCTTCAAACCCTCTTACTACTTGGTATTAATGATCTTAAATATTTGTAACTTCCACGTTAACATGATGAACTAACTTTGTAAACTTTTCAAAGATGATTCCATTTCTTAGCTTACATTAATTGACTTGTGATATACTCTTACGTACGAAAACATGGGGTGTAACAAAGAACTTAATCGAAACAGGTATACTTACAAACAAATAAAGACAGCTTTAGAACCCGGATAAAACCAAAAATACCTAGGGTTTTAACATGATGAACCAGGTAGATAAAAACATGAACAAATCATTTAAACATAGTAAAATCATAAAACAACACTGAAAATAGGAGAAGAGATCTTTTAAAAAAAGGTTGAGAAACCCTAATCGTTGAAGACGAAAAGTCATTTTTGAAAAATCGGAAAACCTTTAAGGAAAACACTTGAGAGGTTCATAAAATACACATACCTAAGACAGATCGGAAAGAAATCGGAAAGCCTTTGAAGTTAGGGTTTCGGAGAACCCTGAAAGATGAGAAAGACTTTGCAAAGTTACCGATCTAGCCGGAAAAGTCAAGGATCTGACTCGAACAATCATGGATAGTCGGAAAGAGGCCATGGATAGGAGTTGATCAAGGACTGGACCAGATCATTTCGAGATCTTTCCATGGAATCACACAAGCGGCCACCATGGGACGTAGGATACAAGTACACGTCTCAAACAACCATGAGAGTCCATGGATTGGGTGGGGTTGAAGGGAATTATGGTGGATTTGGGTGGCGGCGGCTAGGGTTTGAGTGAAGTTGCAGAGAGAATTGGGAAGGAATGGGATTCAAGGGCGGCGGGTTGGTGAGAATGATTTAGGTTAGGGTGGTCGTTTGGGTTAAAAAGGTAAGGGTGAACGGTGGTCGTTGATCTGAATGATCAACGGCCTAGATTAAATGGGGTACATAGGGATCCGGATTTGGGTAGTGTTCAAAAGGGTTAGGGTCCGGTTAAAATTAAAATTGGGCTAGGGGCATTGGGGTCCAATTTGGGCTAGAATCGAAATACAAAAGGGGTTGTTATTCAAATAGCCAGTTTTCACCTTTTTAATTTATAAAACTAGTATATAGTTTCTAAAAACTAAATTAAAAGGGCAAAACTGATTTATAACACATAATTAACAATTTAAAAATACCAGACCCAATTTTATGAATATAAAACCTAATTAAACCTTAAAAGGGCTAATATTGCAATTATGTGCAATTTAGCTTTAAAATTAATAAATGAAATTGTAAAAATTAATTTAATCATATTTTGGCATAATTATAAAAATCCAATAGATGAATTATCAAAAATAATAATTTTGGAAATAATTATTGGGATTTTATGGATAAAAAGGGAGAAAATAAATTAATTTAAATCTTTAAAAATTATGGAAAAATAATAAAATACTTGGACATGCTTATATATGCATATATATGCTATTTCGAAGTTATTTTGCATATTGAAAATATATAGGGAAAAATTGGGTTTCAACAGTCCCTTTTGTGGGGGCGCTGCATTTCATGCGTGCAGGTTTAGATAGACAGACGGGTAGACGTCCTCATGAAGTGTTGCCCGAGTTCAGCTTGATCGTAAGCTCCATTCCTTTTGTAATCGCCGGGTGTAGAACTTTGTTTATATCTTGTGTATATATATGTATATATGTTATGAGTAGGTCGGGGAGTTGTTCCGCTCACAGTATATCCATCAATAGATGCTTGTAGACATATCCTGTCAGCTTGTGTAATATGTTGGTCTTGTAGGCCTTGTATGTATATTTGATTGGTTTGTCAGCTTCAATAATTATGACGGCCTTGTCGGCCCAGATTTATATTAATATTTAGTCAGCATTCACAGTTGTCTTGCAATGTGGCCCATGGCCAAAGTATGGTATCATATGTTCATAGTACCTTAGTTGCAAGTTGGTACGCAAGCATAGGTGAGGCACTAGGTGCCTATCTAGCCCCCAAGTTCGAGACGTGATAGACCAGACCAGTCGTTCTACATTTTAGAACTCCATTCTACTAAATAAGACTTCACGTATATGCTTTTACTGTTTTATGACTTGTGGGGATGGTTAGTTTGGGATTTGGAAGGGTTGGGGTTGAAATCGAAATACTTGGTTCCTTAAGGTTGGCTAAAATAGCTAAGTTTGACGTTGGCCAACATTTTGAATAAATGACCTCAGAATCGAGATTTGACGGTTCCAGCAGGTTTGTATGATGAATTTGTACTTGGGCGTGTGTTCGGATTGGGTTTTGGATGATCTGAGAGCGTTTCGGCGCATAATAGTGAAAGTTGACTCCTTGAAGCTTTAAAGTTCTTTAAATTTGGCTTGGAGTAAGTTTCTGTGCTATCGAGGTTCAATTGGGATCAAAGACCTGAAATAGTTCTGTATGGTGATTTAAGACTTGCATGCAAAATTTGGTGTCATTCCGAGTAGTCTAAGTGTGATTCGGCGCGTTCGGAGCGATTTGGAAATTTGAAGTTCATATTCTTATTCAATTTGGTTTTGGAGTGTGATTCTTAAATTCGTTGTTGTTTTACGCATTTTAAGAGTTCGAGCATCTCCGTATTATCTTTATGGACTTGTCGGTGCATTTGGACAGGGTCCCGAGTGGCTCGGGTTGGTTTCGGACCACCCGGAGCAAAACTGGAAAAACTAGATATTCCAGTTCTGGTATCCTTCTTTGCGAACTCGGAAGGACCCTCGCGTTCACGTAGAAGGATTTGGGGGTACAGGGGCTGGAGGAATTTTTCCCTTCACGTTCGCGGAAGCCTGGGCTCTTTGGCCTTCACATTCGCGGTTAGAGGGCTACATTCTCATGGTAGCCAGGGCCTGGCCCTGGGCCACCCAGTTGCCCTACGCGTTCGAAAGCCAGGCCCCGCGTTCGCGTAGAGGCTTTTAATGCTTTGCATTAGCGATCGCGTTTTGCATTAGCGATCACGTGTTCTTGGTTGCGATCGCATATAAGGACCCCCAGGCAGTGTCTTGTGTTAAATCGGGACATAGGCTATTTTGAGATCATTTATTACACCCTTGGGCGATTTTGGAGCTTTAAAGAGGGGTATTTCAACCTAGCTATTGAAGGTAAGTAATTCCTACCCAATGTAAGTTTAACACCTAGATTATGGGTAGATTTCAACATGTAAATTAGTCAAATTTATGTGTTGAGATGAAAAACTTAGGTTTTGATAAAAATGAGATTTAACCACGAAAATGATTATGGAATAGGGTGAAAATTATATATTTGAGTCTGTGAGGCTATGGGTAACATTTATTTTTGAAATTTTTCGGAATTCGGGCACGTGGGCCTGGGGTGAATTTTAGGAATCTTCCATTCGGGGTTGGGTAATTACTCTAATGGTTAAATTATGAACTTGCAGACATGTATTGGTTATTTTATATAATATTTGACTAGTTTCGAGTATTGGCACCGAGTTAAGGATTTAAAGCATAGTAGTGGGTTGGAAGTGAACTTGACACGACGTAAGTCTTTTTTCTAACCTTGTAAGAGGGAAACTCATCCTCTTATATATGTTTTGTTTTAGTTTACTTATGTGGGGAGCTATGCACGCACTAAGTGACGAGAGTCCGTGTGTAGCTATATTGTATGTGATGTCCGGGTAGCCTTAGGTTTACATCATGCTTTGTTGACACCGTTATTTGATTATGCTTGTATGTGGCAAAATCAAAGGTCCGACTTCTTGCTATTAGTTCATTTCAGAAGAATGCCTCGAGGACGTGGAGCTGTGACCAAGTTCCCTCCCTTGAAGCTCGTTGAGGCCCGACCTAAAGGGGATGTCGATCGAGGTTAGAGTAAAAATGGGGAATTCCCAAAGCACGCGGCTGAGTCTGACAAAGCTGGCCTACCTAGAGCCTGTATCAAGGTGTCACGTCTAGCCGTCCCCTCTCAATAACTTTACAATTAATGTATTTCGTACTCTGTTGGGATTCCCCTCCTATATAAAGGGGATCCTTACCACTTTGTAAAGGGCGGCTATTGCTCCAACTATTATACAAAAAATATACAAGAACTCTTTCTTTTCCCTCTAACCTATTCTCCAAACATTATTGCTATTGCTTACTACTTTCATACTTGTTCTTCATTTATTGCTTGTTATCGGCCATAAAGAGCCTTTTTAATTATATCCTAACTGTTAGTCCCTTCCCTATTACCCCCGATAGCTCAAGCCTGAGCCCAGGCATCGACCACGAGGCCCCTCATCGGCCAGTCCGAGGCCAGAATAGCTAACTCCTCGGTTCGATCATAATTTAATTTTAGCTCGCATTTTATCTTTTATCTGCACATGTCTAGCATCAATTTCTTAAACAACTAGCATAAAAATAGATCACATATTTTTAGAGTCCAATCAACAAATTTAATTGTTATTACCATTTTCACGGTAAATATTTTGGCGCCCACCATGGGGCTAAAAATAATAGTGATTATTTTTGTGCTGGTTTCGTTACACAACGCAAGCTATCTTTCACACTTTTTCTTGTCTAAGATCTTCGATTTTAGGTCAAAATGTCTGGCTCAGTGAACAGAGTTGAGAACGACAACCTTGAAAACTACGGAGAAAATGGTGTGGTTGTTCCAATTATTGGCACGCCACCACAGAACCACGACAACGCACCTGGACCGATCCCAGCGGATGCAAGTTCGTAAGACGCACAGCAGGTCGACTAAACCTCACACACCGACAGGAGCATACAACATGGCGACCAACAAGAAGCCCAAAAAACCCCAGCTCAGGAAGAATGGGAAGTCAGACTTCATGTAATTTTTGAAATGTTGTAGGCACAACAACTGGCTATCGCTCAGCTGCAAAGCCACCCGAAGACTCCAAGCACAATAGCACCGGAAGCTACTCCCTTGGCCGAACAGGTACCGGAGAGATCGAGCAACAATGGATCAGTAGCCGATCCTGCCATCATAAAAATGCTTGAGGACCTCACTAAAAGGAGTCGGGCGAGAAAATGATAGCAGCCAATGACAAGAAGGTCGAAACCTATAACTTCAAGGTCGATCAAATCCTGGGTGCACCCCCATTCCTTAAAGGTGTAGATTCAAAGAAGTTAATGCAACGACTGTTCCCAGAGGAAGCGGCCCCGAAACCCATTCCAAAGAAGTTCAAAATGCCAGAACTCCCAAAATACAATGGGACCTTAGATCCCAACGCACACGGCATTTCTTATACTTGCGCAGTAAAGGGCAACGACATAAAGGACGATGAGATCGAGTCTGTCTTACTGAAGAAGTTCAGAGAAACACTCTTGAAGGGGGCCATGATGTGGTATCACAAGCTGGCTCCCAACTCCATAGGCTCATTTGCCATGCTAGCAGACTCCTTCATAAAGGCAGACGCCGGTGCCATCAAAGTAGCAACAAGGAAGTCCGACGTATTCAAGATTAAGTAGAGGGAGAATGAAATGCTGCGAGAATTTGTATCTCGCTTCCAAACAAAACGAATGGAACTACCCCAAAGACTGGGCGGTGCAAGCCTTCACTTAAGGAATGAATGAAGCTTAGTGGCCTCAAGGCAGCTGAAAGAGAATCTGATCGAGTATTCCATTGTAACCTGGTCGGACGTCCACAACCGGTACCAGTCAAAGATCAGGGTCAAGGATGACCAGCTAGGATCCCCCTCAGGCTCAGTACATCCGAGTAGACTCCTGGCAAAGGAATCAAAACCAAACAAAAAAGGTATCAGCCTTACCCCAAAGATAGGAGGAATGCCCCGAGAAGCAATCCGCCTCACAATGATCGATTGGTGAACCGAGGATAGAACTCTCAGAGACTCATCAACAGAGGCAGATACGATGGGGACACGGGGCCAACAGGGGCACCTCGCCTATCAGAATACAACTTCAACGTCGATATATTAGACATCATTTTCGCCATCTACAAAATTAGGGATTCCAAGTGGCCCAGGCCCATACAGTCGGATCCCTCACAGAGGAATTATAACTTGATGTGCGAGTTTCACAACTCGCACTTACACAGAATCAAGGATTGTCGGCAACACCAAGAGGAAGTGGCCATGCTGCTCGATAACGGACACCTTCGGGAATTCCTTAGCAACCGAGCTAAGAATCAGTCCCAAGAAAGAGAAACTACCAAAAAGAACAAAGAAGACGAATCCCAACATGTCATCCACACGATCTTTTAAGACACACCCCCGGATGTGTTCAAATAAAGGACCACATCGCATCCGCCAAACAAACGGTGAAACCTAAGAGTGCCATCGCCACTAAGGCATAATCGTCCTCCCCTTTTTTCTATTTTTACATTACGATAAATTTGCGCAGGCCATCGACCAATGCATTTGAGATGCCGATCCAGCTCGAAGACCTCGAGATCTCGAAGCATCCGTTGCACTCTTTTCCTTCAACGGAGTTTTTATCCCAAAATGAGTTTTTACCGGCAAGGTTTTTAAAGAGGCAACATTCACGCACTACCTAAGGAGGATCCGACAAGCGTATGAGGCTTCTTTTGCAATCGACCCCGAACACTAGAGGTCAACTACTCGGAGAAATCAAGGAACGACAAACAAGGTTCCAATAGGAAATGATGTACCGGGCCGAACGGTCAGATGTACCGTGTCCGCGTAAGCCAGGCTCACGGCAACAAAACAACATGTACTTATGCCAAACAATCAAAGAATATCTTTCGCCAAAGCATCTCGTACTCCAAAGAAAATTCAGTATTTTCACAGCAAGGCATGAATCATACTTGTACCAGGTAACAACAAAAATGTAAGACCTCAAGAAAGGCATGAATCATACTTGTACCAAGCATCAACAAAACTGTAAAACCTCAAGCAAGGCATGAATCATACTTGTACCAAGCAACAATAAAACTGTAAGACCTAAAGCAAGGCATGAATCATACTTGTACCAAGTATCAACAAAACTGTAAGACCACGAGAAAGGCATGAATCATACTTGTACCAAGTAATGATAAAACTATAAGACCTAAAGCAAGGCATGAATCATACTTGTACCAAGTATCAACAAAACTGTAAGACCTCAACAGGCATAAAAATTTTTTAAGACCCTACTATAGGCATAAACTCAATCCCGAAGTTTAGGCTATATGTCGCATTTGTAAGACTCCCGAAAGGGCATACCCTCGATATAGATGCCTAAACTGCTACACTCAGGACTAGACATGGCTCCGGCCAAACACAAATGACTACGGTCATACGGCTGTACCAGCCGAATTATAATATGACTCGGGGACACCCGACCATCGCTACAAAATCATAGTCTATTACTTCGAATCTACTTCAAAAAGAACCAGTTAAACAGGCTACCCTCAACAGGCAAAAGAGCTTCTACCATGTCAGCTCTAAATCACAAGACTTCGAGTTACTCAGCCTATGAGCTAAACCTTCTGAGGTGCTTGAACATCGCTGCAAACGACATGAAATTGAGGTTCTTCCCGAACTGATGACGGATCAGGCAAAATCATTTCAAAACGTCCTTAACGAGAGGAAAACAAAGCCTACATATGCTTAAGGTCAAAGCGTAAGAGCCATTATCGCCAACCTAACGAGCCTCAGAGCCATACAATAAAAGGTCGGAACGACCAAAAGTGTAAGAGCCATTGTCGCCAGCTTAAAATTTTAAAGCTTGAGGGTCAAAATGAGCTCGAGTCGTAACCCAATTCAGAGACCGAACCCAAAATAGCTAACTATACATACCCAAGGGCAAAGCGTAATAGCCATTATCTCCAGCTTAACGAGCCTCAGGGTCGTGCATATAAAAGGCTGCTTCGTCCCAAGGCATAAGAGCCGTTGTCGCCAGCACATGCAAATACAGAACTTGAGGGTTAATTGTGCTCGAGTCGAAACCCGACTCGGAGACTAAACCCGAAACAGTTAAAATACAGATGCCTAAGGGCAAGGCGTAAGAGCCATTGTCGCCTGCCCATGCAGACACAAAATCTTGAGGGTCGAATGAGCTCGAGTTGAAGCCCAACTCGGAGACTAAACCCAAGATAGTTGAGAAAAAGCGTAAGAGCACTAACGCCAACTTACACTAAGGGTCGCTTCGACCGAGCACGTAAGAGCCTCCAGGCGTGCCTAATGAGCCCCAGGGCCATATCACGAATCTAAGGATTCTCACCAACTCTGAAACCAGTCCGCCTGGTCAGAAGCAAAGCAGAAAGGGGTACAGAAGAAATAAAACCTTAAGTTTTTCTTTTATTTACAAATGTTGAAAAATGCATTCTTCATCTACTAGCGCACTCTGAAGATATCGCATACAAAATGGCAAAGTTTGTTCCCCTCCCCTAAGAGCTACGACCTACGAGCCTCATCTTCACTCTCTTTAGCATCGAACCGGAATGACCGAGCATCACGCTTGTTCGCCCTCACTCGCGCCAGCTCTTCCGGGAGAACAAAACCCCTGGCACCGATCTCCTCGAGAACCCTTCTTCGGGATCTGCAACGAGCATATTCTTTGATCCTCTCTTCACGATCGAGGATCATCTTCAACTCGTCTTGGTCATCGCCAACATCCTTCAAATAAATCTCCATCTCTTGATCGTCCTTAGTCCGGCTTAGTGTTGCTTCGGTCCGAGCATCAAAAATCTTAGCCCTGACCTTCGAAAGTTTGGATTCGAGATTTGTGATCATATCTGCTTGAACTAAAGCGGTATCATGAGCTAATAGGAGTTAGGCCTCGAAGGTAGGAACTTTAGCCAAGGCACTTTCCTCCTCCAAATCTTGAGTCTGCGCCTGAGCTCTTAGTTCGCTAGAGTCTCTCCTGATTTGGTCTGCTTCACCCCTAAGGCATTCCAGGGCCTCTGTCTTTTTCTACAGCTGGGATAGATGAAGATTTAACCTGAGAAGTTAAAAGGAGAAATGCATACCCGCCCGGGACTAGAAATTACTTGCTCCATCAAATAGCTCTCTTAATTTGAGCTCCGGTACACCTCATATCGCCAGTCTGTCAACTCAACTTCCTTCTCCTCGCAAAGGAGCCAAAGGGACCTACCCTCATCCAAAGCTTTTCGGAGCCTAGCTCCATGATGGAGCAGCTCAGACCTAAGCCTATCAAATGCCTGCAAAACAAAAACTCGATAAGGAAGGGAAGACACGAGATTCGTAAGGCCTGCGCCAAAGCTTACCGCAAAGTGAAGTCGGCGAACTTCCTCGAAGGTGAAGCACACCTCTGTCAATCTAGTCCCCTCGGCCCTGGAAGAATCAACCCCGGCCGAAGCACGATCACTCGGAGGAACTGCCTCTCCAGAACCGGAAACTTCGAGAGCAACAGGCTCGTATGATGTTTTCTCCTCATAGACTCGGCCCTGTTTTTCCCTGCTGAGAGTGCCATTGCACTGCAAATGCATATCCCGTTTATTATTGTCATCGTTCAGCTCGGAAGCTGGCAACCCCTCCCCCTCTCCAGAGGAGAACAACCTCACCTTTGGAGACCCTCTGATACCTACGATGGTAAGGTTAATGCATGAAGAGGGGAAAATGTCCTCCCAAATGTACGAGGGACAAGCAAAAACAGTATACACATATACCATGGTATTTTGCTTCCCATCTGCCCCGGGCCACAGTTAGCCACCTATGCTCGTCACAGATCAAATGGGTCGCCAGCTTCCGGACCCAACCAGGCAGATCAGGAACTTCGCCCATCGCCTATGAAATTGCTACAAAAAAGGAGGAAGACATGATTACTAAACTAGCACCCACCACGAGTAAATCTAAGAAAGCATGATACGTTCTACTCACGCATATAATTCCATTCCTCGGGGAATGGCATAAGTTCTACGGGGATAACGTCAGCCGTCCAGACCCGGACGAACCGACTAATCCACTCCCGATCTCGATCTTCCTTATCATCAACAACAAAGGGCGTGGACAAACGGCACCGCAAGGTTAGCAAACCTCGATGATGAAAGGGCCAGTACAGCCTGACAAGATGACTGAGCGTGAATTCAAGCCCTGCCTTCTCCGCAAAGAACCTCATTATCAGCACTATTCGCCAAAACAACAGATGTATCTACGCCAAAGTAACTCGATACTTTAAATAGACATCGAGCACGACCCTATCAAGGGGGCTTAGTGCGAAAGGGTACAAGTACACGTTCAGGAACCCATCGGTAGAGTCTGTGACCCTTATCCGGGGGAAGCACCTGCAACACTATCCCCTCGTCCATCCGCAGTCTCTCCTCACTAGCTCAAGGTGCTCCTCTCTTATCGAAGACAAAGTGAACTCCTGTGGATCCTGAGCACTGGGTGTGGAACTCTCCCCTCTCTACCGGGAAGACCCTGAAGTAGCAGTCATGGCTATGGCAGAACTAGCAAAAAGGAGCGGTAACCTACACAAACGCTTTGGTACTAAGGTAACAAATGCTTCGATGCCAAAACGGAAGGATAGCTATCTAAAAATAGGATCTACTAAGAAGCGGAAGAAACCCATATATATGTGGGGAAACAACAATGGTCCGCCTACCCAAGTTAGGCTTCAAGATGCCAACAACATCATCTCTAGACTTGAGGTGATACCCGACCTCGAGGACCTCCACCGAAGGGAAGTCAAGCTTCAAAAAGCCAGCCACGTCGTCTTCAGTCCTGAGGTGGTACCCGACCTCGAGGGTTCCTCTCAAGAAAAAAAAGTAAGCACTTCGAGCTCCGTCCATGAGGGATCGACCTCAAGACATCGCCTAAATATGGGTAACCCATCCTCAGGGACCTACCTTCAACGCCTTAAAAGGTTATCTATATCAAGTTCAAAGCAAATCTCCAGGTACCTGAAGCTGACCCTCACTTAGAGACCACTCTCAAAAATTTCAAGGCTCGATGCGCTATCTTCATGTGACTCGAGGGTCCCGATGACCCGAGTCTATCGGACCGTTTCAGGCTTGGTCCGAGGAACAACGGTGGGCTCGGATAGGAGCCATTTCTATCATACAAAGACTGAAAAGAATGCTCGCAACCAAGTTATATATTGAAGATCGTCATTAAAGGCGTACATTCAGAATCCCCACAAGTGCACAAGAATATACAAGAATATGGCAAGTACCAAAGGCAGGAGTCAAGAAAATATCTTTATATTCATAAACATTTATTTACAAAGGCCCTCGAGGGGTACTTACATATGATTACAAAAGCCCACAAGGGGTCCTTATACGGAAACAAAGAAGCGAAGTGGTGCACACCCATGGTAAAAGCCTAAGGACCTAGTCTACCCTCGAAGGTTCATCTCCGGTAGCAGCATCTCCAAGTGCTACCTCCTCTAGGTTCCCAGCTCGATCCCATGGAATGGCATCGCGGAGGGAGAAGATGAAGAAGAGGAAAGGGGGAGGATGCAGAAGAGGCAGAAAAAAGAGACATAACCCCCGAAGCCAAAGGTTGAAGATTCGGCGGGCCCCAGCCTCAGCATCCGGTGGTACCATTTTATCCTTTGGGAGGAAGAACCCAAGGGATGAAGTGCCACACTAGGCCAGGGTATGAGAGTGAGCAGCGGTGTATAGTCTGAATACTCTCCCGAGCAACAATGTAGAGTCCAAACACCTATTTTAGATCGGAGGACTCTGGTCACCCCTGTATCATCATCTCGAGCCAATAAGGACAGCAGTAGCAGGAGTAATAACAATAGCAGCGATGACAAGATGGCATGATCTCACTCAACAAAGGGAAGCTCATGCAAAAAGCCACCACACGACTGATGGGAATGCTGCCAAACAACCTTAAGGCCGTGAACCCCAAACATGGCGATCAACAATAGAGAGAGATGGCAAAAAGAAAGGGATGAATGAATAAAGGAAGGCCCTTAGATAGAAAAATAATGCTAGAATGCCCCCATTTATAGGAGATAACGACACTGTCATCAATGCCTTTGGAAGACTGACCAGTGGGTGCAATTACTGCGTTTTTGAAGAACTGAATCGACGGCGATACTGTCACTTTGAAGAATGGGAATCGGCAGCGCATTAAATGGCATCGAAAACATAAGGCCATGGGATGTCCCAGTTTATCATGAAAATTCACACCATCGATTGTATCATCGACATGATGTCGTCACGAGAAGCCCGGGGAGTCAGGTATCAAAATTGTTTCCTATCGCTTCGTTATAGGAAACGTGAAGACTATCTGTATGTGGTGAAATTGGAGGGTCCGACTTCTTGCTATTAGTTCATGACAGAATAATGCCTCGAGGACGCAAAGTTGTGACCGAGTTCCCTCCCTCGAAGCTCATCGAGGCCCGACCTAAAGGGGATGCCGATCGAGCTTAGAGTAAAATGGATAATTCCAAAGCACGCGGTTGAGTTTGACAAAGCCGGCCTACCCAGATCTTGTATCAAGGTGTCATGTCTAGCCGTCCCCTCTCCATACCTTTACAATTAATGTATTTCGTACTATGTTGGGATTACCCTCCTAAATAAAGGGGATCCTTACCACTTTGTAAAGGGCGGTTGTTGCTCCAACTATTCTACATGAAATATACAAGAACTCTTTCTTTTCTCTCTAACATATTCTCCAAGCATTATTGTTATTGCTTACTACTTTCATACCTGTTCTTCATTTATTGCTTGTTATCGGCCATAAAGAGCCTTTTTTTAATTATATCCTAACTATTAGTCCCTTCCCGATTACTCCCGATAGCTCGAGCCTGAGCCCAGGTATCGACCTCGAAGCCCCTCATCGATGAGTCCGAGGCCATAATAGCTTACACCCTGGTTCGATCATAATTCATTTTAGCTCATATTTTATCTTTTATCTCTACACATCTAGCATCAACTGCTTAATCAACTAGCATAAAAATAGATCACGTATTTGTAGGGTCCCATCAACAAATTTAATTGTTATTACCATTTTCACGATAAACAATGCTTATTAATTGCCTTGAATAGAGTTGAGATTGAGGATTTCAAGATTTAAATTTTTTATTTTAGACTACTAATTTTGGAAATAATTGAAGAATTATATAATAACATTGAGAAATCTACGTTCACTCGCATCGCAAGTATTTCCGCAAGCGAGGTAAATTCCACTACTCTCATGGGAGCGGGCCTCGGAAGGTTAATAGATGGATCTATGGTTCGTGTTATTCAAACATTGGCAGTGCACGGTATATATATTTGTATTTTTGATCGGGCCGTACAACCTCGTGATAATTCGTGCGTAATAATACTTGAAGCTCAATTATACTTGATGTCATTTTATTGGCTTCAGAGGTTAAGTTGTTAAATGATGGAAATGGATCTGGGATTTACTATCAGTAAAAGAATTAATTATTTGTTTCTTTTTATTGGGTTTTTAGTTTCATTTATATAACCCATGCTTATTCAGAATTTCCATTATTTTATTGTTAGCCCATAGTAAGTGTCAAAGTCGACCCCTCGTCACTATTTCTTTGAGGTTAGACTAGATACTTACTGGGTACATATTGTTTATGTACTCACGCTATACTTCTGCACTACCCGTGTAGGATCTGAGGAAGGTGTTTCTTTTGCTTTTATTTTCTGTCTATTTCACTCTAGACAGTATTATAGTAATATTTTTTATATTCTACTAGTAGCTCATACACTTGTGACACCAGGTCTTAGAGATTTTTCTAGTAGACACATGCTGATTTTTTGTTATTTACCCATTTTATTTGCTCTTAAAATTGTTTATCTATCTTTTTATTAAATTCACATTTCTCAATTATTCAATAATTAAAAATCAACCATTTCTAAATTGTTAAAAGAATAATCATATGGTTAGTTCACCATTGGCTTGCCTAGCGGTAACATTGGGCACCATCACGACCTATCGGATAAATTGGGTCGTGACAACATGGTATCAGAGTACTAGGTTCACGTAGGTCTCACAAGTTATGAGAATACCTAATAGAGACTTGTGGATCGGTGCGAAGAGGTATGTACTTATCTTCGAGAGGCCATAGGGTGTTAGGAAACTACACTTTCTTCATCTCCTATCGTGAAGTTGATGTTATACTAAGTATCTTTCTCTTATTTTCTCATAGATAGTGAGAACGTGCACAACAGATGTTCCAGACCTAGGAGGAGCTTCTCCCTCTGTTACTAGTGGCTGAGGTAGAGGCTGGGGGAGGGCACTGGCCTGAGGTAGGGGACGAGGACGTCCTAGAGCTGCTCCAGCTATGCCACCAGCGGATCCAGTAGAGGATCCTATTATTGAGGAGCAAGGCGAGGTGCCTGCGGCAGAGCCAGCCCTGGTAGATTTCATGCCAGCACCGGGCTTCTAGGAGGTGATGGGCCTTATGTTACGGTTCATGGATATTATGACCCAGGTTGGTTTATTTCCAGCAAACCCAGCCACATCTCAGGTGGGATAGGGAGCACAAACCCCTACTGCTCAGGCTCTTGGGCATGCAGTTGTGGTATATCAGACCTCGAGCACACTACCCATGGGTGGAGCCCAGCTAGTGGCAGCAGCCATACTTGAGGTCAGACCAGCTACAGCCGGTAAGCCACAAATGTAATTGGACAGATAGATTAGGCTACACCCTCATGTCTTCATAGGTGATCGACATAAGGATCCCCAGGACTTCATTGATTGGTGCAGGGACATAATGCACAGCATGAGGATATTAGAGAACCACGGGTGGATTTTACTACTTTTCAGCTAAAGGGCAGGGCTCGTAGATAGTGACAGTCTTATCTTCTTGGCAGACTAGCAGGTTCTCCTCCCTTAACTTGGGACCAGTTCACACGTACCTTTCTCGATAGGTATATTCCATCCTCTCAAAGGGAAGAGTTGCAATTTTAGTTTGAGCAACTCCAGCAAGGTCAGATGTTAGTGACTGATTATGAGGTGAGATTCTCTGAGTTATCTCGCCATGCACTTATGCTACTTCATATTGAGGCGGAGAGAGTGTGGAGGTTTGTTGAGGGGTTGCACTCAAGTATTCAGGCCACTATAGCCTGAGATGTTAAGATGGGGACTTCTTACCAGTTGGTTGTGTATATAGCTCGGAGGATTGGGGGTTATCGTCAGCGGGGCCGAAAGCAAATGCCGTAGCACAAGTGGTTTCATCATTTTGGAGGGTTCAGTGGTGCTGTGTCTGGGGGAAAAGGTCAGTTTGGGAAGGTCGGCCTAGGCTCACATATCTAACACCGCCGCCTCCTTAGGGTTCTCCAGTGCGACCATATTTTAGCGCCATGCCAAAGTGTTCTTACTGCCCATCAGCTATCCAGGGTTCTTCCTGTGGTATTCAAGCCACCAAGGTCAGACTTTAGGGAGCAGTCCACCGCTCCGAGGGGTTGTTACGAGTGCGGGGATCCTGGTAACATGAAGAGGTTTTGTCCTAGATTTCGGGGCAAGGCAGTACAGTAGGGTCATTAGCCCATGATTACAGCACCAGTCGTCTGGCCACCCAGAGGCAGAGCGCAGGCGGGTAGAGGATTTCCTAGAGGTGGAGGCCAGGTAAGTGTAGGCCAACCAGTTATAGGTCAGTCAGGTGGAGGGCAGCTAGTAGGTGCTCCAGCTAGATTTTATGCTTTTCCAACTAGACCAGATGCAATGGCCTTAGATGTCATGATCACATGTATTATTTCTGTCTGCAGTAGGGACGCTTCAGTATTATTCGATCCAGGGTCTACCTATTCATATGTGTCATCTCTGTTTGCTCATTTCCTGGATGTTCCTCGTGAGTCCTTGGGCACTCTTGTTTTTGTGTCCACTCTTATGGGCGATTAAGTTTTTGTAGATCAGATTTATCGGTCCTGTATGGTCACATTCTATGGTTATGAGACTAGAGTGAATCTTCTGTTGCTTGATATGACCGACTTTGAGGTCATCCTGGGCATGGATTGGTTATTCCTATATCACGTCATCCTTGATTGCCATGCTAAGACTATTACCTTGGCAATGTCAGAGTTGCCTAGATTGGAGTGGAAGGGATTGTGTGTCAGTGCATCTAGCCGGGTTATCTTTTTTCTGAAGGCTCAACATATGATCGAGAAGGGTTGTTTAGCTTATCTAGCTTATGTTCGGGAAACTACTGCAAAGGCTCCAATGATTGATTCAGTGCACGTAGTCTGGGAGTTCTTCGATGTGTTTCCTTCTGATATTCCAGGCATGCCACCAGATCATGATATCGATTTCTATATTGACTTGGCTCCATGTACCCAGCCTATATCTATCCTACTGTATCGCATGGCTCTAAAAGAGTTGAAGGGGTTGAAGGAACAGCTTGAGGAGTTGCTATCAAAGGGGTTCATCAGACCAAGTGTATCACCTTGGGGTGCACCAGTGTTATTTGTGAAGAAGAAAGATGGGGTTGTGCAGACGTGCATTGGTTACCGCTAGTTCAACAAAGTTATCATTAAGAACAAGTACTCATTGTCGCGTATTGATGATATGTTTGACCAGTTGTAGGGTGCCAGGGTGTTCTCTAAGATCGACTTTAAATCGAGGTACCGTCAGTTAAAGATTCTGGATTCGGATGTTCCAAAGACTGCTTTTCGGACTAGATATGACCATTATGAGTTTCTAGTAATGTCCTTCGACTTGACTAATGCCCCAGCGGCGTTTATGCAATGATGAATAGGGTGTTCATGCTATATATTTATTTTTTTGTCATTGTATTCATTGATGAAATATTTATCTACTCGCTCAACATGGAGGAGTATGAGCAACATTTGAGAGTAATGCTTCAGACCTTGCGGGAACAGAAGTTATATGCTAAGTTCTCCAAGTGTGAGTTTTGGCTAGATTCAGTAGCATTCTTGGGGCATGTTGTATCGGGCGAGGGCATTAAGGTGGATCCCAAGAAGATCGAGGCAGTGTAGAGTTGGCCTCGTCCTACCATGGCTACTAAGATCAGGAGTTTCTTGGGGTTAGCAAGTTATTATCGTCGGTTTGTGAAGGGTTTCTCATCTATTGCATCACCTTTGACTAGATAAACTTAGAAGGGTGCTCGGCTCCGATGGTCCGATGATTGTGATGCGACCTTTCAGAAGCTCAAGACCGCATTGACTTCATCACCGGTGTTAGTGTTGCCTTCCGGTTCAGGGATGTATATTGTGTATTACGATGCTTCACGCGTTGTCTTGGGTTGTGTATTGATGTAGGAGGGGCGAGTTATTGCATATGCTTCATGTCAGCTGAAGAACCACCAGAAGAATTACCTTGTACATGATTTAGAGTTGGCCATGATTGTTCATGCTCTTAAGATCTGGAGGCACTATCTTTATGGGGTGTCCTGTGAGGTTTAGAGGGAACTCAAATTGAGGCAGTGCAAGTGGCTTGAGTTACTAAAGGACTATGATATTACTATCCTTTATCATTTGGTAAGGCGAATGTAGTTGCGCATGCCTTCAGCAGAAAGACAGAGAGTATGGGTAGTTTGGCATCCCTTTCAGCAGAGGAGAAGCCATTAGTTTTGGACATTCAGTCCTTGACTAACAGACTTGTAAGGTTAGACATTTTAGAGCCCAGCCAAGTTCTTGCATGCTTAGTTGCCTAGTCTTCACTATTGGAACAGATCAAGGCTCATCAGTCTGATGATTCGCACTTGTTGGTTCTCAGAGAGATGGTACTACAGGGTGGTTCAAAGGAGGCTACTATCGGTAATGATAGTGTTTTGCGAATCCAGAGCCGCCAATATGTTCCTAATGTTGATGGATTGAGGGATAATATTCTAGAGGAGGCTCACAGTTCTCGGTATTCTATTCATCCTGGTGCTACGAAGATGTATCGTGACCTGAGGTAGCATTATTGGTGGAGGTGGATGAAGGAAGACATAGTTGAGTATGTTTCAAGGTGTCTAAATTGCCAACAGGTTAAGTATGAACACAGAGGCCAGGTGACCTACTCTAGCAGATGACTATACCTGAGTGGAAGTGGTAGCACATTACTATGGACTTCGTAGTTGGGTTGTTGTGGACCTTGCAGAAGTTTGATGCAGTTTGGGTTATTGTCGACAGGTTGACCAAGTCTGCACACTTCATTCTGGTTGTGACTATGTATACTTTAGAGAGGTTGGCCCAGATTTATATCTACGAGATAGTTCGGTTGCATAGTGTGCTTGTTTCTATCATATTAGATAGAGGCCCTCAGTTAACTTCATATTTCTAGAGAATAGTATAGAGTGAGTTGGGGACCCATGTAGAGCTTAGCATAGCCTTTTATCCACAGACCGATGGGCAATCGGAGCGGACAATTCTGATCTTGGAGGATATGCTCAGAGCATGTGTGATTGACTTTAGAAGGCAGTGGGATCGATTCTTGCCTTTGGCCGAGTTTGCTTACAACAACGGTTATCAGTACAACATCGAGATGGCTCCATTTGAGGCTTTATATGGCTGGCGATGTCGTTCTCTCGTCTGATGGTTTGAGCTCGGCAAGGCTAAGTTATATGGTACTGAGTTTGGTGAAGGATGCCTTGGAAAAGGTAAAGTTGATTCACGAGCGACTTTCCACAGCACATTCCAGATAGAAGCGTTACCTGGATCATAAGGTGCATCATATATTATTTATGGTAGGTGAGAAGGTACTCTTGAAAATCTCGCCGATGAAGGGGATCATGAGGTTCGGGAAGAAGGTAAAGTTGAGCCCAAGATTTATAGGTCCATTTGAGGTGTTAAGACAAGTTTGGAAGGTTGCTTATAAGTTTGCTTTGCCTCCCAGCCTATTGGGAGTTCATCTGGTTTTCCACGTGTCTATGCTCCAGAGGTATCATGCCGACAGGCCGCATGTGTTAGACTTAGCACGATTCAGCTAGATGAGAGTCTAGGTTATGAGGAGGAGTCACTCGTCATTGTTGATGGGCAGGTTCGCCAGTTGAAGTCCAAGAAGATTACTACGGTAAAAGTTCAGTGGAGGGGAGGATTATGTGTTGTACGATGGGATTGGGTTGCGCGTCGCAATAACCTATGTGTTTATATTTACTTGAGCTATGTTGGTTTTCCATATTTTCATTTGAAACTCTAAGGATTGGTAATTCTAAACGACACTGCTTTATTTCTTGAGGCTGTAGCTATTATCTTCAGTTGATTGTCTTATCTTGTTCCGCATTTCCTTTTTTGTCTTTATTATATACTGCGTTTAGGTTTTAGTGTAGGTGACCTGTCTTAGCTCGTCACCATTTTGCCGAGGTTAGGCTCGGCACTAACAGAGTACATGGGATCGGTTGTACTCATATTACACTTTGCACTTCTTGTGCAGATTTTGGAGTCGGCCCCAGCGGCAGTTATTAGCATGCTCGGATTGGACAACTTGTGGAGAATTGAGGTATAGCTGCTCAGCGTCCGTAGCTCTTGGAATCCCCTCCCCTTTTTATTCGGTAGTGTACTTCTTATTCAAACAACATTTATGTTATTTCAAACCCTTGTTTATACTATTCTACTAACTCGGGCACTTGTGACACCGAGTTTAGGGTTGTATCAGACGTTTGGCAGTTTTATCTTCCGCAATTATACTTTGGAATATTTCAGTTCTTCTCATGATTTAATTTAAACTGTAAAAAATGAATAAATTGTTCTAACGTTGGCTTGCTTAGCAAGTAAAATGTTAGGCGCCATCACGGTTCCGGCGGTGGGAATTTCGGGTTGTGATGATCCAAAAGGTCATCTTATGTTTTAGAACTCGATTTCGTGTTCTGAGGACTTCAAAACCTCATTTTTATTCCTCCTCGATTTGCGTGCACAGTTCGGATGTCTTTTCGAAAAGTTTTTATGTTAAAAGTTGATAAGAATAATAATTTTTGCATGTGAAAGTTGATTTAGTTGACTTCGGTCAACCTTTTGAGTAAACGGACCCGGACTCGTATTTTTGACAGTTCTGATAGGCCCGTATCGAAATATGGAACCTGGGCGTATGCCCGGAATCGAATTCCGAGATCCCTAGCTCGAGATATGAAATTTTGATGAAAATTAAATGGTTTTTAAGAATTTGGTTAATGTTTGATCTTGTTGGTATCGGGGCTGTATTTTAGTTCTCGAATCTTGTACAAGTCCAAAATAATATTTATACCTTATTTGTGAAATTTTGTGAGAAACAGAACTGATTTGGCGTGATTCGGACGTCCTGTTGTGAAAATAGGAATTTCAAGGTGTTCTTAAGAATTTCATGTGATTTGGTGCTAAATTCGTAGTTTTAGGTGCTATTTTGGCGATTTGATTACACGAGCAAGTTTGTATGATATTTTAAGACTTGTGTGCATGTTTGGTTTGGAGCCCCGAGGGCTCGGGTGAGTTTCGGATAGGCGACGGGATGTTTTGAACTTAGAAAATTCTGGTTTTTGGCTTCAACTATCATCTAGTGTTTTCTTCTTCGCATTTGTGAAGGTACTCTCGCGAACGAGAAGAGTGAATTGGTCTGAAGAAGAATCTTTTCTATGCGAACGCGGACACTGGGTCACAAACGAGGAGCGATGGGGTTTTTACCCTTTGCGAACGCAACCAACTCAATGTGAACGCGAAGTGTTAGGGACCTGGCAGAGGAGTCAGTAATTCCTTCTACGCGAACGCGAGCAATGGTTCATGAACGCGAAGGCCAGGGGAGCATAGCCTTCGGGAACGTGAGGAGGAATTCGCGATCGCGTAAGCCATCAAGGCCAGCTCTTCGCGATCGCGGTATGCCCTTTGCGAACCGAAGAAGGCCTTCCCTGTGTTTTAAAATACAGAAGCAAAAACGAGAATTTGCCATTCTTTCAAAAATTTCAAAACTAAAAGACTTAGAGGCGAATTTCAATAGACAATTTCTTCCCCAATGTGTTGGTAAATGATTCTAAACAACTTTCTTCCAATTACCCATTACATTTCTTGAATTTTCAACCTAAAATCTAAGGTTTTCATGGTGGAAATTGGGGGTTTAGGTAGAATTAGGAATTTTTGTATAATTGGAATTTAGACCTTGATTTGAGGTCAGACTTTGAAACTAATTACATATTCGGGATCGGGGGTGAATCGGTGAATGGGGTTTGGTCCGAACCTCGAGTTTTGACCAAGCGGGCCCGAGGTCGATTTTTGACTTTTTGGGGAAAATATTGGGAAACCTAAATTTATGTATTGAAATTGATTTCTTTAGAAATATTTGACGTTAATAAGTTAATTATGACTAGATAAAAGTTGTTTGGAGGTGGAATCTAGAGGAAAAGCAGTAATTGAGCAGTGGGTGGCATGTGGATCGAGGTAAGTGGTGTGTCTAACTTTGACTCGAGGGATTAGGAATCCTTGACTTAATCACATATGAAAATCCATGTGAGTGGCGTATAGGTGAATTGACGAGAACCTATGCGCCGCCAATTTATATGTTTTTCCTATTTTCTTCTCGTTCTTATTATATTGCTTTTCCTGCCTTAACTACTACATGCCTTACTGATATTTCAATGCTTGATTTCTACTTGTCAGACATTATTGTTCATTGTTGATGGTATTAGCTACCCCGTAGTTCATTGTCTCATATTATTGTCTTAAGCTGATTTATCAGTGTTTTATGGTATATTTTGGATTGGTTTCGCTTAGTAGTATTATTTGCGTGATGTTTCATAATGTACAAGTTTTTCGTTTGCTTTGGTTTGAGGTTTAAATATTGTAAAGAATTTTGAGATAAAATTGTGAAATTTTTGTACTTATTGAGTAGTTGATGATGCTATGGTGGGATCGGGTTGCGCACCACAATAGGAGGAATAAGGTAGATATATTGAGAAGGAATAAGGGTGAAATGCTATTATACGGTGGGATCGGGTTGCACGTCGCAACAGAAGGTATAAGGGTGGATTGATATGGAGTAATAAGGGTGAATATTCATAGTGATATTAATATATGGTGGGATCGGGATGAGCGCCGCATCAGTTTATGTGTTTATGTATCTTTCTTCTACTGTGTAAGTTATTCTATAGCTTTGCATTTCACTTTAAGGAATCGGTTGTAGCTGGATACTAATAAGACACTTGAGTTCTGTATTCATTCCTTGGAAGTTACTGTTGTATTTTGTCCTGTCCTTCTTTCTGCTTTTATTATACACTATATGCAGGTTATATTGTAATTGCCCCGCCGTAACCTCGTCACTACCTCGTCGAGGTTAGGCTCAGCATTTAGCAGTACATGAGGTCGGTTGTACTAGTACTCCACTCTACACTTTCTATGCAGATTTTGGAGCAAGTAGTGACTGATCGAGAGGTCGGGTGCAGATATTTTCAGCAAGGAGACCCAAGGTAGTCCCGATGGCGTCCGCAGACCTTGGCGTCCCCTTCTATGCTCCTACATTTACTGTTTTTACTTCCCTTCATAAACAGTTGTATCTTCTTTCGAACAAATATTTGTAGCAATCTTAGTGCGTTCGTGGATTGTGACACCAGATTCTGGGTAGTACTAGCAATAATATTGGTAATAATATATAAAAAAGAGGTTATTTACTTACTTCCGCATTTATTTCTACTTGTTTTAGTTTGCTTATTTTTAACAACTGAAACGTAAAGGAAATTGGTTAATAAAACTCTAACGTTGGCTTGCCTAGCGAGTGTGATGTAAGGCGCTATCACGGTCCCGATGGTGGGAATTCCAGGTCGTAACAGGGAAAATTAAAGTGTTTGAAATATGCAGCCCCCGTAAGGCCACGCTGCTAGTTCGTCACAACCTCCACGACCTGCATAGCTCGCTCGATTGTGTCGACCACAAAGAACAAGATCCGATCATCGAACCCGCCTGAAACCGGCCTCAATAAGCAGATAGGCTAACTGTATGGTTCAAAATCTATTTTTAGAATAATAAGACAAGATAGTACTAAGGGAAGAGTTCCTAAGTCGCCATGTGTCGAAATGGCCCAAGAAGCGGCGAAGTCTATGGTCGAAGAGTCAACAAAGGATGAAGTCGAAGAGTTAAAAAAGGACGGAGTTGAGGAGTCAACAAGGGTCGAGGCCGAGGTCGAGTACCTTTGATGGAGTTATAACGGCTAGTTTCAAAAAAGGATATTACAGAGAATGTTCTAGTGGATATTCTCTGCACTTGTACTATTAGAGTTTTTAGGTGCATGTTCTCTATAAATAGTAAAAAACACTATGATAGGTAACATGTGATATTCATTTGTAAAAAACACACTTTGACTTGAGAAAGAAAATCGGATCTCATTTGCTAAGATACAAACATCACCTTTTCACTGAGATCTTCATCATTGTAAAAACGAACATCCACTTATTCCATCCTTTCTTGGGTGACTCATTCATTCTATTTAATTAAATGTCATTTATTATTATTCATTGTTATTGAATGCTACATTATCGCTTCCGATTTCTAGAATATTTATTGTAAGTCACCGCCACTGTCCTACCATATCTACATAATATTTATTGCTTCTATAAGAACTCCGTCTAGAAATATTATTGTTAGCTAAGATTAACCACTATTTATATAAATTTAATTATGTGAATCAAGATCTATTATTTTTTGTCAAATAGAACCCACGACATTTCACAATAATTGTAGGCACTTAACCATGAGAGTTACGCCTTTCTATGTGACGAACAGTGTCATTTTAATATATTTAATAGTTATTTCAGTTTTGTGTACTAATCAAACATATATATAGTAAAAAATTTCAATGAAGCGGTGTCGGATGATACCAGTTAAGTTAAGGTGGCTCCGCCCCTGATGGTGAGAAGCAATTTGTGTTCGGCTAATCAATTTCAAAAGCATTGTTGAGCAGCAATTAGTATTTGGCCAAACTTTTAAAAATTGCTTCTGAGTGTATTTTTTTCAAAAGTGTTTTTCAAAAAGTGCTTCAGGGGAGAAACTCTTTCTTCTGCTTCTCAAAAACTGTTTCTGCTTCTGCTCAAATATACTTTTTTTTCTTTAAAAAGCCTGGCCAAACATCTTATGTTTGAAAAAAAGCACGTTTGGCCAAGAAAAAAACTTGGCCAAACATGCTATAAGTTTGGTTTAAGCGAGCAAAGTTCTAGAAGAAGTTTATAAATTCTAATATTGTAAAAAAAGCTGAAAAAAACTAGACCATAAACCCAAGTTAGAATCGATCTATGATGTAAAAAAAAAAAAAAAAATCCCGGACATAGTTAACAGGAAAGAGAGAAATCCAACTGAGCGTGGAGACTATAGTTAGATTCAAATTTGTGATATTGTGGTCCAAATTATGAGTATGTGGTTACCAAATTGTCGTATGTGGATCCATGCAAATTTCCTTTGTAGCGTATATACATTAATGTGGTTGTCCGTAATGTGGTGTATTCATGTAAGACTTGAGCGTTGTTTAAAATGAATCATCTATCGAAGATTACGATGTACTTGCAAAATTAACACGTACTAAATAAATGGTGCAATGCTATTTGTATGCCATATTTTTTACATGTCCGAGTAGACTTAGATTTATATCATACTTTACCTGTATTATTTGAGTTAATCTTGCTTGTTTAAATGCTCTAATTCATAATTTAGCTTGAGACTAGACTTACATATTTTACCGAGCTGTGCTATTCTAAAGACTTGGTGTGATACTCGATTACCCGTGGGATTATGCTTTCGCTTACGAATATACTCCCATGTTATACTTATGTGTTCAAAGTTTCAATATTCTTATAGGATCAGGTTGTTCGCTTCGACAATACACTTATAAAAATATCTCAGTGATATTTTTATGGGATCAGGTTGATCGCCTCAACACAATCTTTATGGGATCGGGTCGTTCACTTCTACAGAATTATGTGGAATATTTCGATAGGTAGGTAGCTCGTATATGAGCATCTTGACTCGAATTTGACATTTGCACCTGACATTGGTCACATATACTTCATTCTAGGAAGTAGTTGGTACTTGACGGATTTGTACTTGGTTCTTTTATTAAAAAACATGGTGTACATAATTATCTGCTTTATTGCTACTTGCCATATCTCATACCTGTCTAATTTCTTATTATATTAGATTATAGGGCTAGTAATAAGTGTTGATGTCGAACTCTCGTCACTATTCCTTCGATGTTAGATTAGATACTTACTGGGTATACATTGATGACGTAGTCATACTTTACTATTGCACATATTGTGCAGATTCTAAGACAAGTCCATCTGGTGGTTATACAATGTTATAGGAGTTACTTGTTTCCAGTTTTTGGGCTGCATATGCCAATTCAAATATTTGGCCAAATGACTGCCAATTATCATTAGAGTTGTACATATGTATCAATTTTCCAATAAAACATTACTACAATAATACAAAATCTGGCTGCATATAATTTAATTTGTTATTCAAATTGACGGCACAAGAAATGTGATCGCGCCCTTATTGAGTATAGTTTATGTAACATATACTTCTCACTTAAAAGTCACTCATTCTTCGAGTGCAAAAAAGAGGCGAAATCTCTGTTGAGTATTAGAAAGACTTGTAAAGTCTCTTCACCTTTTACTATAACTCAAATTTGGATCGAGTAACGTATATGAATTTTAGGAAGACTTGTAAAAATTGTACGTCTCCTTAGCTTTGTTATGACCCCAATTTGATTAGAGTTACATATATTTGTTAGACTAATGTGCCAATCTTTTAGTGAGTCAATCACTTAAATATCAAACAAGATTAAAAATTCACCTACTATCTAATTTAAGGAATGATCTATTTTGAAAAGTTAAAGAAATCGATTAGTTGCAATAGATACTTGTAACGACCCGGCTGGTCGTTTTGAGAGGTGTAGCCTCGTTCCCCCATTTACTTCTCTTTTTGTGCTTTAAACTATTATATGACTTACCCTGTTAGTTGGTTCAGGTCCGGATGGATTTCGGAATGAATTGAGACACTTAGTCTCGTAGTTGAAAGCTTAAGTTGGAAAAGTTGACCGGATGTTGACTTATGTGTAAACGATCCCGAATTTCAGTTTTGATGGTTCTGTTAGCTCCGTTGGTGATTTTGGACTTAGAGTCGTGTTCGGATTGTGATTTGAAAGTCCGTAGTTGAATTAGGATTGAAATGGCGAAAGTTGGATTTTTTGAAGGTTTGACCGGGAGTGGACTTTTTATATCGGGGTCGGATTCCGATTTCGGGAGTTGGAGTAGGTCTGTGGTGCCATTTGTGACTTGTGTGCTAAATTTATGGTCAATCATATGTGATTTGATAAGGTTCGGCTCCGCTTGTAGGAATTGGAAGTTTCAAAGTTCATTAGGCTTCAATCTATGTACGATTCGTATTTTTTATGTTGTTTAAGATGATTTGAGGATTCGACTAAGTTCGTATGATATTTTAGGACTAATGGTATGTTTGGCGGAGGTCCAGGGACCTCGGGTGAGTTTCGGATGGTTAATGGATCAATTTTGGATTTGGCATTTCAGATGAAGACTGATGTATCTGTTACTGGTTTCCTTATACGCGATCGCGTAAGAAGGTTCGCGATCGTGTAGTCTTAGCTGAGTAATGGAGGAATTTACTCTACGCATTTGCGAGTAGAGGGGTGTGATCGCCAGCTTTGAAGGTATAGCATCGCGAACGTGTGGGCTAGTCCGCGTTCGCGAAGAGGAAATTAGGACGAAGCTGAGACCACACATTTTGTTCATCACGAACACGTGAGGTCATTTGCGATCGCGTAGGTCAGAGAGTCGGTACATTGCATTCGCGTGGAGGATTCCGCGTTCGCGTAGGGTTAATTTGTGGGGCATCATAGTTGTGCTTCGCGATCGCAAGGTATGTTCTACGATCACAATGAAGACTTATCTCGGCAGAATATAAGTTTCAAAAACGATGGTTTTGAGTTTATAACACAAAATTGATATGGGAACTTGGTAGAAGGCAACTTTTGGAGGAATTTTCGTTGGGGTAAGTGATTCTTATCTAGTTTTGGTTAATTTTCACTATTACGCATTTGATTCTACCATTAAATTTGTGATTTGGGGTAAAAATTAGGAAAAAATAAAGAAGAGTTCTTAGGCTAGATTTTTGAGGTATTGAATGGGATTTTAATATTCGGATTTGAGTTAATTTGGTATAGTTAGGCTCATGATTGAATGAGCTTTCGATTTTGTGACTTTTGTCGGATTTCGAGACGTGGGTTGGCTTGGAGCTGATTTCAGATTTTTGAGTTATAGCTTCGTAATTTTTGTGAAGTTTATTCCGTTAGCCCGTATTGATTATATTATACTACTTGTGGATAGATTCGGGACATTTTGGGGCAGATTTAAGAGGCATAGGCGTGTTGGAGTAGAGTTTTGCTCGATTGAGGTAAGTAACACTTCTAAACTTGGTTCTGAGGGTTCGAAGACCCGAATTATGTATTATGTAATTGGTGTTGAGGTGAAACACATGCCAAGTGACGAGCGTGCGGGCGTGCTCCGTGAGAATTTTGACCTGGTCAATTCCATGGCACTGTATAGTGGTTCTACCTTGTCGATATCCATATTTTCATCACGTGATAAAGTAATTGAGCTGTCAATCATGCTAGAGATCATGTTTAGGCTACATGTTGGTACTGTTGGAACCCATCATTTCTTGCTCTTGACCTATTGATTTCATTGATATTTCATACTCAATCGCATTCATTCATTCCATATTATATATCAGTCAATGTTGTTATTTATTAATACATCATATCATGTTTGGGCTAGTTTCATGATATAGTGAGCCCGTGAGAGACTGGAGAGATTAATGACTGAGTGAGGCCAAAGGCCTGATTATGAGTGACATTTATGGGATCCGGCTGCACGCCGTAGCGGTTACACTGATTTATGATAGCGCTTGGGCTGAAGGAGCCCCTCCGGAGTATACACACACCCTAGTGAGCGCGGCTTATTATATTGAGGGATGGATCTTTATTGGACATGGATCTTGTCCAAAGCATTTATATACCTAGGGATGGATCTTTCCAACGGGCTGGATTGGCCCTACTTAGTACTGAGTGACTGATGGTCAGTTGATGTATATATTCCGGGATGGATCTTTTCTGGGCCGGATTGGCCATATACAGTACCGAGTGATTGAGCATTTGAGAGTGTGAGCACATGAGGCTGTTAAGATGGTGCATCACATACAGCATGTGCATTGGCATGTAAAAGTAGAGGAGTATATTCTTCATACCATTCGGATTTGATCTATCTTACTATTTTAAGTTTATCTATTAAACTTGAAAGCATGCCTACGTTTCTGCACTGTTCTTTCTTTATTGAACTGTGTCGATTGAGTTCGTCACTACTTTCAGTCAAAAGGTTGGATTTGTTACTTACTGAGTTGGTTGTACTCACGCTACATCCTGCACCTCGTGTGCAGATCCAGGTGCTTCTGGTAATAGCGGTTGCTGAGTGCGGAGTCAGGATCTTGGGAGACTATCGAGGTAGTTGCATGGCATTCACAGGCCTTGACTCTCCTTCATTATCTTTACTTATGTTTCAATTTTTATTCCTTAGACATTGTCGTAGACTACATCCCTGTATAGATTCTCATGTACTCGGTGACACCCCAATTTTTGGGATAGATTTTGTATTGAGTTGCGAGTTTTATTATGCTTTTAAAAGGTTTTTCATAAATATTAATTGCTTCCGTATTTTTCAAAGCTTTTGATTATGTTGAAATGATTGAGTATTTGTCTTGCCTAGTTCCACGATAGGTGATAGGTTATAAGTACTTTGGTTATAAGTACTTTACTTTATGTTTTGATGATCTAACAAACTTACTATCCAGAACTAGATAAGAAACCTATTACACATTTACAAGACCTCAAGATCACAAGATTCCAGGTTAGGATTCAGTGTGGAAATATGATTCAACTCCTCAGAGTGTAAGGAACAGCTGAAGGGCCAGGTACCTACAAGTCCCCGAGGAGACTGTTCGAAGTCAACAAGTCAACTTTCCAGCTGGAAAGTTGCTACCTGCATACGCTACAGTGCAGGAATAGTGTTGCAGTCAACTTTCTAGGGAAGACTTTTTACCTACCTTGCTTACATCATTGTAAGTGATATCACACATGTATATATACATTCAAGGGAGGTAAAACATACACTTGAACACTTAGAGATTTCACTTAAGCTCACTAATGTGACCATTCAGCTAGCAAGTTTCAAGTGCCTCAAAAACAAAGAACAAAATAACTACATACCAATTCCCACATCGAGTTATTGTGTGTCCTTAGTTGAGTTCTAACTTTGTAATAGTTCTTCAAATTGTAATTCCTATCTAGCTTATTTAGAAGCATTTTATAGGAACACCTTTGTAAACCTAAAACCAGTGTGTTTGAGTCTTGACTAGAGTTAGTCATATTGTAAAGTCTTTATAATAGAGCCTATTGCAAAGTGGCTTGTAATAGAGTATTACAAGTTAGTGAGGGATTAAGATTTTAATTCCTAGGTTGCATAGGTTGTAATGTAAAATTTGCTCAGTAGTGAAGTTGAAATCCTACAAGGGTAGATCGTGGTTTTTAATCTCATTGAGCTGGAAATTTTCCACGTAAAATTCCTCATGTCATTTAATTACTTCTATGTGTGTGTATATTGTTGGACCTGATAGAGAACCAGGTTCTCTATAAAGTTTGGTGGACCCTTACATTCTATCAATTGCTATCAGAGCGGGTTCTTTCTATCAGGTTAACACCTAGAAAGGATCCTCATGGCTGCTCATTTAAACTTCGAAGAAGGTCAGTCTACATGCAGACCTCCTAGGTTCAACGGTCAATACTATGGGTGGTAGAAAACTAGGACGCATGACTTCATCATGGGTGAAGACTCTGAGTTATGGGATGTAATATGTGACGGACCCTTTATCCCTACAAACAAGCTTGGCGATCCAGCTGTAACCATCCTCAAGACGAGGAAGGAATTCAATGACGCTGATAAAAAGGACATAGAAAAGAATTTTTGTGCAAAGAAAATTCTTGTGTGTGGAATTGGCCTTGATGAATATAACAAAATATCAGCTTGTCAATTAGTAAAAGAGATCTGGGAGGCTCTTCAGATAGCTCACGAGGGAACAACTCAGGTGAAGCAATCCAAGATTGATATGCTCACAACAGAGTATGAGCTCTTCAGAATGAAAGATGATGAATCCATCCAAGATATGCATACTCGATTCACCTCCATCATCAATGAGTTTCACTCTCTTGGTGAAAGTATTCCAAGAAACAAGCTTGTTAGAAAAATCCTTAGTGTACTGCCCAATTCTTGGGAAAGCAAAGTTAACGCCATTACAGAGGCAAAGGACTTGCAGACACTGACCATGGATGAACTTGTTGGAAACTTGAAAACTTATGAAATGAAGAAGAAAAAGGACAATGAAAGAAGAGATCCCAAGAGGAAAAAGAACCTGGTCCTCAAGATAGACAACAATGACTCAAGTAGTGAAGACAGGGACATGGCCTACTTGACAAAAAGGTTCCATAAGATGGTTCACAAGAATTGAGGCATTCCAAAAAGGCGAAGCTCTAGAAAGCCAAGAAATTATGACCTCTGTCATAAATGTGGCAAGCCAGGACACTTCATCAAGGATTGCTCCCTCCTAAAGTAAGATCAGTATAATAACAATTTTAACAAAGCAGCCAAGAGGAACCAGGTTCCTGACAAATGCTTCAAGAGGAAGAATGATGTTGACAGTGTTGTAAAGCAAACTCTTGCTGCATGGGAAGACTCCTCCATCGAATCTGAAGAAGAAAATGACCATGGTGGTAGTTCAATGATGGCAGTGGAAAATGAAGCAACTGAGTATGATTCAATCTTTGCTTTAATGGCTCAATCGAATGACGATGAAGATGGGGACGACGATGAGCTAAACCTTCTGGGTGTTAAGAGAAATCTGGAATCTTACTCTCCTAAAAAGCTCATGTCATTAGAGAATGTGCTAATTGATGCATACCATAGTCTTATCAATGATAAAGATGCACTAACTATGGAACTAGGGGAAGCTGAACAAACTAGAGATACAACAACAGAAGTTGAAAAACGAGCTGTTGGAAAGATGGTTTTTGCATATAGGCATCACTAAATCACTCTTATATGTCACTGCAAGTAAACTATACATTGTGGTCAGAGTTGGGTTCTGTGACAGGTCTCAATCAAATCCAAAGGATTCTCATCTGAAAGCTGGTGTAAGAATTGTGAGATATCCTAGAGGAACACGGGACCTGGTTCTCTACTGTCCTCCAAGCAATGGATAGGAAAATCTCGCTTGAAATGGGACATTCTCTGAGTTCCCGTCTTGTCTCATGAGGCTCAAGGAAGCAAAATTCAATGACACTCTCAATAGCTAAAGCAATATATATAATCAGCATCCAGTTGCGGTCAAGTGTTGTGGACCAAGCAAGAAATTGGAAGAACTTGAGTCCAACTCAAGAGGGCCAAATACAATGACTGTTGAAGATCAAGTTGCAGACACCTTCACCAAAAGCCCTGGAAGAAAGCATTCTGAGAAAGATCACCTTGCACTGGGGATGATAAAACCCAACTGAGAACCTGGTTCATCATTATTAGTTATGAAATTCATAGTCAGGTAAAAGCTATCTAAAGTGTTTTCTGGCTAAGTCTAACTCACCTCTATACCGTTACAGGTAGACACGCATGATGACTACAGAAGCAGATGCTGCATTGCATGATGAATAAAGGGATAAAACTCACTTGCCAGACCTATCAAGGAACCTAGTTCTCTGGTGCAGGTTAGTAGCTTCTTTATTTTTTCATACACAATTTAAAACGGATAAAAAAAATACTGCCATATCATCATCAGCATGACAGTCTCTTTAAAGTCGTCTCTCTTCTACCAATACGTCACAGCCCAAATGTCACTCCTTTTTCTAAATGATACATCTCCCAAGAAAAATGGTGTCGCCATTTCAGAACCGGTCCCTCATCATAATTAATTCAACATCACAACCTTTTCTATTTCAAACTTAAAATTCCCTGTTTGTTTTCTCTCTTCTCAAATCAATAATCCTTCGAGAATAATCTCATCATGTTTGAAAATCAAGAAACCTTCAGTGTGCCTGACAACACTATGATTGAGTCCTCACAAGTCAGTATTCCAGCGATGAACTCCTCTCCAACACAATCACTAGTCCAAACCCTAAAGAAGAGTCTCTTCCACACTCTACTCCCTCTCCTACCCACTGTGAGTCCACTACTCAACTGAGCAAATCTGAGAATGTCTGCCCTCCTCCAGTCTCACTATTCAAACTGAGTCAACAAGGTGAATAGGGTAAGCAAGGGAACCTCATTCAGGAACCTTCTACTTAGGGTAAGAAACTCAAACGGGATTGTCAAGACTATTATTGGGATAAACTGTACCTTTTCCGGATTTGTACTGATGGAGTGATTAGAAGATGTGTACTAGAGGAGGATAAAGTGAAATTCTTGGAGCTTGTCATTCTTCACCGTATGGTGGTCACCATGGTGGATAAAGAACAGCGGCTAAAGTGTTAAGTTGCAGTTTCTATTGGCCCATTATACACAAGGATGCAAGTGATCTTATCAAGCGTTGTGATGAATGTCAAAAGGCCAGTAGAATCTCAAAAGAAAAATGAAATGCCCCTCACCACCATTTTGGAGATTGATATTTTCGATGTGTGGGGTATTGACTTCATGGGTCCTTTTGTGAGTTCTTATGGGAACATCTACATCTTGGTCGTGGTTGATTATGTGTCCAAAATGGGTTGAGGTCGTTGCTTTTCCCAACAATGAAGCGATAAGTGTGGTGTCATTTTTGAAGAAGAACATCTTTACAAGATTTGGTACTCCAAGGGATATCATAAGTGATGGGGGATCGCATTTTTGCAACAAAGCTTTCAACACCTTACTCACCATGTGTTGTGTCACAACCCCCTATCATCCTCGAGCAAGCAGTCTAGTGGAAGTCTCCAATCGAGATATATAGAGTATTTTGTCCAAAATAGTGAATGCTAACTGGACGGATTGGTCAAAGAAACTCGATGATGCTCTATGGGTTTATAGAACGACTTACAAAACACCGATTGGAATGTTACCATATCGTTTGGTGTTCGGAAAAGCTTGTCATCTTCCGGTGGAACTTGAGCACAAAGCCATGTGGGATTTAAAGAAGTTGAATCTTAAGTGGGATGTCGCCGCCAACTTAAGGGTGGCACAATTAAATGAGTTAGATGAGTTCTAGTACCATGCATATACAAGTTCGCCCTTATACAAGGAGAAGATCAAGTACCTCCATGACAAGTACATTTGGAAGAAGGAGTTTAAAGAAGGTGATCTTGTGTTGTTGTTCAATTCTCGATTACGGATATTTCCGAGAAAGTTGAAGTCTAAAAGGACTGGCCCATTTGAGGTTGTGGGTGTGACACCTTTTGGTGCATTGGACTTGAAAAATAAAAATGATGAGGTGTTTAGAGTCAATAATCACCGGGTGAAGCACTATCTAGGAAAAGTTGATGATGGCCATGTCGTGGCGGTAATTTATTTCAAGTGATGATGGTAATCTGCGTCGTGCCGCGACGTTAAATCAGGCGCTTCTTGGGAGGCAACTCATGTGACTTTTTCTTTTTCTTTTTCTTTTTTTTCTTCTTTAGTTAGGACTTGTTTTGTTCTAACTGGTTTTGAAGTGTGTGGCAGGAGTGAGTGTGTTTTGCAGGGACTGTGCTCAGAAAAATTGGCCAAGTATGAAAAAATTGCGGAACGCATATTTATAGTGCGGACTGCACAATTTGGATTGCCACAACAGAAGAGGATCTGCGGTCACACAATTCTTGTGCGGACCGCACAACTGGGAAGATAAAACTGCACACTCTCTGAAGTTTGCCTATCAGAGAAATGGTCAAAGTGAGGTCGCACAAGGAAATATGCAGTTCGCACCAAAATTTGCGACCGCACTCAAAAATGTGCGGACCGCATATCTTTAAAGGGTAAATGTATAACAGGTAAAGGAGTGCGGACCATACATGAAATTGTGTGGCCGCACTCATCTCTTGAACTTTGGCCATCCCTTTCAGTATAAATAGTGCCCTTCATTCTACAGTTAAAACTTTACAGTCTCTAAGAACTAGAACAAAAGCAAATATAGTGCACTCAACTGATTCACGTATCTAACACTCAATTCATCATCTTTGATTCTTCCTTGGCATCACTACATTACTGGTATGTTCAATTCATATTTAAAAGTTTTTAATTTTCTTAATTTTGTTCATAATTAGTTTAGTTATTTTTAGACCTAATGTCAAATTCATCATCATGTAAGACAAAATTGGTGTTGGGTAACTTCTTATTTGCTATATGGGGGATAGTATTTGGTTTATCATGATTACTTTATACTTCCATGTCAAATGTGTGTGCAAAATTAAAAACCATAAGTTTACTGCCGATTGATTTTGAATTGTGCGACTGCATAAGGAATTGTGTGGTCCACATATTGTTAGGTTAGAGCAATTGGTGTGACTTGAAATTGTACGGTCCGCGGAAATTGAACCACGTCCGCAGAAAAGTGTGTGCGGCTGCAGATCGAGCATTTCTCTATCTTAAGAGAGTTGTAAGTTTTGAGATATCATTGTGTGGCTGCACCCAAAATTGTGTGGACCGCACTCCTAATGTGCGGTCACAAAAAAATAAAAATTATGCAGACCACAGAATAACCACTACAGCCACACTTCTAAATTGTGTGGCCCACACAATCCCATCTGCGGCCGCACTCAAAAATGTGCGGACCGCACTTCCCCACCCAGCATACTATTTTGTCTGCAATTGTCTGACCCTCTAAACTTGAACTATAATTGATTTCTGTTGCTATGTATTGCAGACAATGGTTAGATCAAAGGGATGAGGTGATACATTCAAAGGGAGGGGTGAACACTCCCGAGGCTGAGGCAAGAGTAACCTACCACTCTTCGTGCTAAAAGTTATAAACAAAAAGGCGACAGCCGGGAGAGCTCCGAAGCCTGTTGAGTCTAGTTCGTATGTCCCATCTAGAAAAGCATTGGAGGGCAACTCCGTGCAAGAGCAGCGATGCTCAATCTCAGCCAAGGCAGCTTCCGGGGAGATTTCAACTCCGAGATGAGCCTTCCACCTCAGCAAGTACTTCTGAGAGGTCAAAGAAGAAGGAGGTTTGGGAAGAAAAATTTGTGAGCCTGACTGCATTCAACATGTTTTGAGAGTGGTGACATCAGAGATCATTGACACTTGAGCATCAGTTTACATTGAAATACTTGGATAGGTACAATCCAAATATGGCATGACAGTTCGGGGAGAGAAAAGGGTGGACATGGTTCACTCAAAGTGTGGTGGATGCCAAGGAGCACTTGGTTCGAGAATTTTACGCTAGTGTGGCCAATGTCAAGAAGGGGACCAAGGTGACGAAGGTGAGGAACTTGAAAGTTAGATTTGATAATACCTCCCTAAACACATATTTGGGGCTTGAGGATGTGGAGCCTGTGCAATATTTTGAGAAGTTTCCACTTGGTGATGCAGCTCGCACATGGCTAGGTGAGATTTTGACAGCTCCAAGACCACCACCACCATGGATCATAGTAGGGGTTCCTATTCAGCGAACATCCTCAACTTTGAAGCAAAAGGTTGGCAGACCATTGTGGGCAGTCGAATAGATCCAAGTCAAAATGAAAACAATCTACCAATCTTGAGGGCAGTTCTAGTGGCTTCCCTCATGGCCGGGTATCCAATCAATGTGGGTGCCATCATGTAGGTCAACATGACTCTGGTCGGTAGGCAGGGTGACAACTCCTACCCGTATCTTAACACTATGACGGAATATCTTACGCATGTGGGGATGGAGTCAAAGAGCTTTGATACAAAGGTTCGGGCGATGAAGCCCTCCACATGGTACTCTTTAAAGGGCCCGAGGAACCCAAAGAACAAAAACAAGGGTCAGTTGACTACTATCGTGGACCAGTCTGATGAACCTTTGGTGGTAGTTACAGATTCAGTTGACATGCCTACCACTATAGCCGAGCCTTCCTCCAGTACATATGCCATGCATCCACCTCTATCTTCCGAGCTGTCAGCATTAGTTCCCTCCACTTCTACTTCGAGGATGGTGCCTATACCTGCTCATCCACCTTCTATGCTGCGAGTCTCCCAGATACTGGCGAGCCTCAACTACTGGATGTAGACAGCTACTACAAAGTTGTCTGACCTATCACGTATTGTTGCAGCACAGACATCTACCCCGGCACCCAAGATTCCTCCGATAGTGGAGGACACTTTAAAGAAGATTCTGGAGTACCAGAAGACCATCATGGACACCTTGGTGGCACATGGATCAGCAATTGAGGAGCTTGGGAAGCAGATGAAGAAGATTAGGAAATCCCAAGCTTCAAAGAAATCAATTGACTGGTTAAGGCGATAGGTCACCAAGATAGCAGCTGCTGGAGAACTTCTATTTGACTTGCTGATGGAGACAGCTCTAACAGTACCAGTAGAGTAAGCAGCTCCATCAGCACTAGTGGCACCAGCTGGCCAGTTTAAGGAGCCAAACCTCGTTGCCCACACTGCTGAGGCGGTACGACAAATGTTTGCCAACCCAACTACTCCCTAAGCAGAGGATGATGAGATACAGTTGGAGGAGCTTGAGGAAGTTGATTCTGCTATGGACACCGAGATGTCCAAGACCACATAGGGAGTCCTCTCTACTCTTTCTCTTCCTTGTTTTTATTTTGTTAAGCATTGAGGACAATGATTATTCTTATTGAGGGGGTGGAGTTAATTTTATTTGACATTTGACTTTGTCCTGTGATAACTGATATCATTTTCTTTTTCTTTTCATTATGTACATATTCTTCTCTCTCTATTAATGTATATATTCTCTTTCCTTTTCTCAGTTTGTATATTAACTTGTGCTTTCAGTAGCTTACTTTATAGCTTCTTTATTTTGTTTTCTTAGTAGTCAATGTTTAGTCTAATAGCTTCTTATTTACTTTAACAGCTTCTTTTTTATTTAGTAGTTTCTTTTCATGTTTATTTGATCAATAAGTCTTTGGTTTTCTTAATGTCACAATTCTTTCCAAAGGTACTTTTTCTGTGAACCGGGTAACTCTTCCCAACGATGATGGCATGACAACTTTCTTAAGGGATTGAGTCTGTTTTTTATGTTTAGGTAAGAATAGTAGAAATAATGAATAAGAGGGCCTAATTGAGTAAGACTAGAAGAGTCAAGCATCCTTCACTTGGAACCAACACACTTAACTACGTGTTTATGATTAAAAACAAGTTCTTGGAAAGAAATAGCTCTAATTAGTGACCTTCTAACTCTTGTGTTGACTTAAGCAATCATCGAGTGGTTTAGTCGAACTATTAGTGATTTTCAATCTTGAATATGGTTGTTGTGGGCCTTAGACTCTATCATCTTTAACAATCCAGTTGTGTGAGAGGTGAGATGTTTTGTTGCAAGTCCAAGTACCCGTGTGAATAATCTAGAACTTGCCCTGAATGTGTTTCTAGGTGAAAGTTTAAGTTTTGCTTGGCTTGAGAAGTGATTGTAGGCTCTCCTTGACCCGTTTGAAATTTTTATGTCGCACCAATATTGTTATCCCTAGTCAAACCATTTTAGCCTAAAACCTTTCTCATTTGATAACCATGTTACAAGCTTTTACCCGTTTTGTAGTGACCTTCTCTTGGCACTCGAGCTTTCCTTAACAATCTTGAGAAACAATTTGCCAACACATAAGTTTGGGGGAGAGCCGAGGAGTTTGAAAAAGGTATAAAGGCACAAAAGAGAAAAGAAATGAAGAAAAGGAAAGGCAAAGAAAAAGAACCAAAAAAATGCAAAAAGAAATGAATAAATTGAAGAGTTGAAGGGATTCAAAGAAAAATAACGATGCAAAGCATGGAGAAAACAAAGAAGGGGAAAATGAATATTATAACCAAGAAAGAGTGATGTTAAGTCTCTCTAGTTCCCCTAAGGAAAAAGAAAATGCCTCAAAGAGTCGGCAAAACATGAGACAAAAAGAGAAATTAGAGTGCTTAAGGGAAGATGAACCCGTTCTACCCTAACATATCCTACCTTAGTCCAAAAACCTTCATTACATTTTGAAAAAGCCCTATGTGATTTCAAACAGAGTGAACTTACATTAGTAGTTATTTACATGAGGGCCAAACACATGGTACTTAGAGTCGTACTTGTGACATTCTTTTAAGAGAGATGAGCGAACTTTTCACAAAACTTTGAATTGAGTGTGACATTCTTAAGTGAGATATTCTAACGGAGAGTAGAGGAGGAGGAGTTTGGGATCCACAATGACCTACATAAGGCAAAAATTGCATGGGGCGCCCTATTTGGTCACCCCCATTTAATCTATACCCATTTTTTAAAAAGTTTTAACTTGTACCCACTTTTTAAACAACTTTAGCTTCTTTTCTCCTCCTCCTTATCCTCCTCAAAGTTATATCTGCCCTCAATACGATAGGTCACTCCTTTCTGAAGTTGCTGATTATGAAAATGTTTCAGTAATTGACATGGGCTGTGGAGATATTCTTAATGAAGTTTATTATTCAGCTATCTCTTTTAAATAAATATTTCTTACTATTAATCAGAATTCCTTTTAATTGTAAGTACTAAAAACTAAAACGCGACAAGTAATTTGGCAATAATACTAGCTGTTTGATTTCGGAAGGACTTAGATTGCTATACGATGTGAATTCACACTTTGAAAATCGTCGTGGATTGTCATACGATGTGATTCCCACTTTGAATATTATTTTGGATTCATAGTAATAAATAGCAAAATTTTTAGCTCTAGAGCTGAAGTTCGACAGTTACAAAATAAAACTTCAGCTCTAGAGCTGATGTTTGCCAGTTACAAAACAAAAACTTCAGCTCTAGAGCTAAAGTTCGTGATTTACAAAAACAAAAACTTCAGCAATTACAAACAAAAACTTCAGCAAATAGAGAATAAAACTTCAGCTACTATGCTTAAGTTCAGCAATTAAAACAAAAACTTTAGCACACTTGGTTCAGCACACTTGCTACTTCAGTCCCGTCTACTAGAATGCTGAAGTTTTGCATGATTGCCTTTGCTACTTCAGCCATGTATGCTGAAGTTACGCAAAAACGTGGGTACGCTTGCAATTATTTTTGCAAAGCGGGCACAAGTTAAAACGTGACGCAAAAAGAGAGTATAGATGCAAATGCCCTCTATATAAGAGTGCGAACTTCCTTGATGAATAAGTCAACTCTTGATGCTCAAGTGTCAGATTAGAACTATTTGTGCTTAAAACTTCAATCATTGCCTTGTTCATAATTCATAAGTGTTGTGGGTAATTGTTGGTCCTAATTGATGTGTGATTGAAGCACCTTAGATTGGCCGGATAAGCTCTTAATTTGCGGAGGTGAAAATTACCTTATTTGCTTGAGGACAAGCAAAAACTTAAGTTTGGGGGAGTTGATAAGTGAGGATTTTGACTACTTTTTATCCCCTTTTAGCTTTTGTTTTTGTCCAAAAGTATTTAATTGTATTCTCGAACACTGATGATATATGCTTAATTGCAAGAGTATTGGAAAATGATCCACAAAGATAAAATCCAACTCAAGAAGGAGTGATCTGAACTCATGTACAAAGATAAAGCACAAAAGCTAAAGTGCGAACCATATATGCGACCGTAGAATGTGAAGGAAAATCCATTAGAGACCAAGTGCAAATTGCGGACCGCACAATTATTGTGCGGCTGCAGAAGCTATGCCAAAGCTAAAGTTCAGAGAATCTCATTTCAAGTTCAAAAGAAATGCGGACCGCACAATTATTATGTTGCCGCACTTAGAAATGTGCAGTTCGCAGAAGAGCCTGTGCGGCCGCACCAAGATATGTGCGGATAGCAGAACATGAGACATGCGGTCGCATTTCAGAATTATGCGACCGCAGATTAAAGTCCAGTCAATACTGAAGCAAAGTGCGGAACGCACATGGAATTATGTGGCCGCAGAACCTCCAAAAGGGCATTTTTGTCCAAATTTCAGTTTTGTAGAAATAGAATAGTTTCACAAAATTAGGTCAAGTTTTGAATATTTAAAGTCCTCTAGCTGTTTTTCCTTGCTTCTTTAGGCAACTTTAGCTTATTGTGGTGATTTTTTTTAGCAAATCCACTAGGTAGTATCTAGAGCTAGTTTTTATATATATAAACGAATAAAAAACAAAGTGTCATGAAATCCTAAGAAATGGAAGAAATAAACTTTAAAAACTACATATAGCCTATTATCAAATTTGAGTGAAATGCTCAACAATGATAGCACATGATATCTAATGTATCCTTTATATCTTAAAACTAGCCTTTGAGGCCCATTACATTTATAGTCCAGGTGAGAATTCCGCCTCTTGCAAAAATAGCCTCATGCGTAGGTAGCCACTGCCCAATTCCGTTTGTTTCTCGTAGCCAAGTCGATTGCATTCATAACTAGTTCGCATTTGCTCAAATAACTAATCACTGTCCATAATCCTCGATCTTGCACCAGTATTAATTGTATGTTTCCATCTATGATCCTCAATGTACCATTCTAGTTGATCACACCTAAGTGTCATTTAAAGTCTCTCATAAACTTAAAGAAGAATTGCAATGCCCAAACAAGTTCATGAAGTGTTTTTGCCATCACTTTTGCATGAGCTTACTTGATTTCAATGCATGAATTCCTTCCTGAAATGTCCTAGTATCTTGTCACATCCAGTTTTTAGTCCATAATGTGTCCAAAGTGTTCGAAATATATTGCCAAAGTAACAATAAAATGTATGATGCCCGACATTTTGAAGCACAGTGAGCTTGCCACAGTTTGTGCGTTACCAGGTTCCTAGCGAGAAGGATACCTCGTGTCTCCTGGTTAATCGCGTGAAGAAGACTGTGTGTCGCCAGGTTGTAGGCGAGATGGAGCTGATGTCTACCCTCACATCGCCAGGTATATAGCGAGATGGACCTAGCTAAAACTCTTGTGTTGCATGGTTTTTGTCTCTCTACTGGTCGAGCTAGGCGAGGTCCAAAGAATGCTATGAATCTCGATAAGCATGCTGGTGCTGCTCACTTTTGATGTTGCGCCACCAATATCAAAGCCTGGAGCAGTATGTTGCGAGATAAGGTTTGTTGTAAACTATGTATGTTCATTTACCTCCTTTGTTTCATGCTGGTGCATGTCATTTTTCCTCCTTCAAGGGAATGAGCACATAGTGCTAATACCACACATAGAATTCGAAATAAATGGCAAGGCATGAATACAATAACGTCCTGCAAAAAAAGAACAAAAGGTTAGCAGAAAAAATGTTCACCATGTACTCCTCCTAAAGGGTTTGTACATGATGATCTAATGAATTCTCCAGATCTCTACTCCACCTTTCCTCCTTATTTCTTAATTCATTGAAACTTTCACCCTTAAATATGGACATTGGAGCTTATCACCATTCACTATCCTTTTTGCTTGTACATCCAAATCCCAAAATTCATGACATTCAAAATTACCCACATCCAGTGCATAGTTGGCAAGGTGATCCTCTAATTTGTTCGCCTCCCTATATATGTGTGACACCATATTAATACAACGATTCAACAACCTCTTAATCTCCCCCCACCTAATCCACAATACACCAAGGAGGTTTCCATTAACCCTCTACTATATTTTTAAGCAACATTGAATCAGTTTGGATCCAAAACTGATGATATTGATGCAAACTACTATACCTCAATGCTTCTAGGATTGCCAAAGTTTCTGCCTCTATATTTGTAGTTTCATCAATCTATCTTCGTACAGCACATATGACATCTTCATATTCATCCCTTAGACATAATCCTATAGCACTCCTTCTAGGATTTTCCCTAGATGCTCCATCAGTATCGATTTTGATCCACATCCATATCACATTCTCATACTTCAATCGTTGGGTATATTTTCCCATCATGAAAATCAACTCCTTCCACTTATAAGGAACATTACGTAGGCCTGGCTTTTTCTCACATACAAGAGCTTGTAAAGTGGTTGAAAATTGGTAAATCACTCTACTAATTGTCACTGCCTCCACATAGTTTAAGTTGTTCCTTCTCTTCCACAACTCGCAAACAATACATGATGGGAAATCTTGCATAATAGGCTTCAATCTATGACATACCTAGGCAGTCCAACATCTAGTGATTGCGTGGTGCAATGTCAGTCCTTCCAAAGATAATCCTGCCCTCGATAGGAAATATTTCCACACACATCTAGCAGCCGCAGACGTGAAGAACAAATGCTACAGTGATTTTTGCCTAGGTTGAACACAATACCAACACTTTGAAGGCATAAAATAACCCAGCCTTCTCATGAAATCAACCAAAGGTAGTTTTGTTCTCCAAAGCTTCCACATGAGGAATGAGATTTTAAAAGGTAATCCCTAGAAGATTTAACACTAAACTGCCCATGAGTCTCCAACATCCAATATGGCACATCTAATTCTTCTTGCATCACTGGAGGCTTTAACTTCTCTACAATATGAGTTGTATATTCATCAGGAAATAAATTCAGTTAATCTATCCATATCCCAAGTACCATTCTGCACCACATTATATACATTATGAACTGATTCATCTATCCCAAAATCTTGAGGAACTAGGAAGTATAAAGCTCTTAATCCCATCCAGTTATCAAACCAGAAGAGTAAAGATCCCATCTTTGAAACCAAGTTATTTGATGTTCAGTTAGATCTCTGTATTCCAACATTTTCCTCCATATATGTTATCCACCCTCCTCTATGGTACAATCACTGTATTAAGCTTCTTACAATATTTCTGGCTCATAAATGCGCTCCAAAGACGGCTTTGTTCTAAAATTCCACCAAGACTTGTAAAAAAAACTTTAGATACATCACAAAGAGATCTAAATTCAATTCCACCCTCTTCCCATGGCATGCATAATGTATTCCAAGAAGCCCAATGCTTACTACTGCCACCAATGGTACTACTCCAAAAGAATTGTGCAGACATCTTCTCTAACTTGTTTATGACATTGTTGGGAGGGTTAGCAGCTGAAAGAAGATGAATGGGAATGCTTTTAAGGACATGTGAGATCAACATTGTTCTCCCATCTATAGATAACAATTTGCCCTTCCACGATTGTAGTTTATCCATCAACTTAGTCATCAATCTCTAATAGTAGTCCATCTTTCTCCTAGCATAAAAGATGGAGCATCCTAAGTAAGTGAATGGAAACTCCTGCCTTCTCATTCCACTAATTCTCTCTACCTTTCTGACCACCTACAGCCTTGTTGAATGATGCATGTAAATAGCATATTTACTCTTATTCACCAATTGTCCAGATGCAACTTCATATGCACTCAAGACTTCCATCACTAGCTGTAATGACTTAGCACTTGAAGAAGAGAAGATAACAGTGTCATCCTCATATGCCAAGTGATTGATCTTAGGACTCAACTTAGGGAATCCAAACCCACGGAAATATCGGTTCAAATGCAAAACATTTAAGCCTCTTGACAATACCTCAACAACCAGAATGAAGAGAGTAGGAGACATTGGATCCCTTGCTTAACACCCGTAGTGGATTTGAAGAAACCATGAGGTTGTCCATTGATGAGAACTGAATAACAATTGTTTGAAACAATTACATCAATCAACCCTATGAATCTCTCACAGAACCCCATCTTTCTTAGCACTTTAGTCAGGAATAGCCAAGAAAGTCTATCATAAGCTTTAGTCATTTCAAGCTTCATTACTACATTAGGCCCAACTTTAGTCCTTGGCCTTATGTCAGTAATGATCTCCTATGTTAAAAGAACATTTTCAACTATGCCTCTCCCTTTCACAAACCTTGCCTTCTCTTCTGAGATAATATTAGGTAGCAACCCTACTAACCACTCATGGATCACCCTTGAGATGATTTTATTAGTGAAATTGCTAAGGCTTATGGGTCTCATGTCTAAAAATGTTATCACTTCCTTCTTTTTTGGTAGTAGAACAAGTTTAGTGTGAGTAACACACTTAGAAAGCTCTTGACCATTAAGAAAGGCTCTCACCATATTAAAGATGTCTACTCCAATTATGTCCCAACAAGCATGATAAAATCATCTTGTGAAACCATCTAGTCCCCCTGCACTTTCTCCATTAAGGCCAAAAACAACATGTTTGACCTATTCTTTTGTGAGTTGTCTGGTCAACTCCAAATTCTTCTCTAAATTCACCAATGTAGGCACATGATCAAGTATTTTAAATGTAGTAGGAACAATTGTTTCACTGAACTATCTGTGAAATGTTGGATAGCTTCTGCAGCAATCTCATCATCTTCTTCTATCCAGTATCCAAGCCTATTTTGAATCCTCTTAAGCTGCAATATCTTCCTTCTGCCATTAACTTGTGCATGAAAGAACTTAGTGTTCTTATCCCCGTCTTTGAACCATTGTACTCCTGATTTTCGTTTCTAAAATTCCTCCTCCAACGCAAGGAATCGAGTTAATTCTGCTTGAACTCTTTTTAATCTTTCTCGATTCAGTTGCCTAGGATGTGCTTCAAATTGTGCTTCATGAACCATAACAACTTCTTCTAGACTTTCTATCCTATGAAAAATATTTCCATAAGTATCTTTGCTCCAAGTTGACAGTGCCTTCTTCAACTTTTTCAGCTTGTAATTAAAGAGGATAAAAGGATTGGCACTATAATCAGCATGCCAATTTTCATGCACTACATCTTTAAATGATTCATGTTTCACCCAAAAATTGAGAAATCTGAATGATTTCTTCACTGGAGTTGCCTGAAATCACATTTAAACATCATTGGGCAATGGTCAGACCCGATCTTAGATAGGTGAGTAACCTCCAAATTTGGAAAAGTTTGTTGGAATTCCAAGTTAGCAACACAACGATCAAGCCTTTTGAATATGCAATCATCTTCCGCACGCCCATTCCACCATGTATATATGCTGCCCTTGAAGCCCAAATCATAAAGATTGCACGTAGTAATACAATGTTTGAAATCATCCACCTCATTTATGGACACCGGTAGGCCTCCATATTTTTCTTCCTCATCCCAAATTACGTTAAAATATCTACCAACAAGCCATGGGACAGTCATATTTGTAGCCATGTCATACAATGAATCCCATAATTTAATCTTTTCTATAGCATCACATTTAGTATACACTAGTGTGAGAATGAGCTTCACCTGAGATTCAGTATATAATAACCTTAGTGTGAGCTGCTGCACCATATCATATAACATTGGGTTTAACATTGTAGTGATTTAACATTGGATGTTTACATTTTAATCTTCCAATGTGAGTTTTATTATATTTTCTTCCTTGTTTTGTTCTATACCCATTATGAGTAGCTAGATTCTTAACTAGGATTGTGACCCAGCCCCAGTGCGTAAACCTTATGGGTGATTAATTTTATGCTTGTTTATGAATGGGTGTTTGTTATTTAGCTAGGTTCATGCTTTATTTGTGAAATTAATGGTTGCAAATATTGATTTATGCCTATTTGATTTAGTCTCTTCTTGAGAAAGAGAGACCTAGTCTAGGTTAACCTAGCTAATAAGGAATTGGGTCAATTGAGATATTGATTAACCTGATTAAAGGGTTCAACCTAGAGATAGTAACAACCCGACTTGAGCTCTTATCAACCGTTGTGGTAGATACCCATTTGGTCTTGAGAAAGTCAAATTGAGCAAAACCATTCTCTGACCGAGAGGTATTGAGTGGGAAACATAGTGTTATGAGCTATAATATACCACATTCAACAAAATAGCATAAAAGTCTTTATCTCATTAGGCGAATACCTCGGTTATGGTCATAGCCCTAGGCCTTTTACATTATTTGAAAACAACAACAAAAACACAATTTCTTAGTTTCAAGTATTTATCTTGCAATCTTAGTTTAACTTAGCATTAGAATCAACCAATTTTGTTGAAGTTTAATCTAAGATAGTTCAAGCTCATTCGCCATAATATATACTCTTAAATCCCATTCATATAGCTCATTGTAGAATTCGACCTTGACTCTCAATTGGGTATTAATATTGCATCGACCGTTTCATAACCTCAAATAGAGGTGTGACTTGGACGAGATCAATTTTTGGCGCCGGCGATCTGTGATGTTGTTGATAGATTATGAAGGGCTATGGATGCTTAATTATTATCACGATACGCTGTCTAGTCTTGGGAGCCGATGCAATGTTAAATCTTTCAGTCATTCGTTTGTGGTATGAGGTGGGCTCTTATATATTATTAGTAAGCACAGACTTGGAAAGGCGGGCTAGTGGCCTAGTTGTTCTTATTATGGTGGGTTCATGGTAATTTGTTGATTTTAGTATAGCCGATGGGTTAGCTCCTGTGTGATGAGTTTTGATCGTGTCTTTCGTATGAGGTTTTCATTCTGTGTAATGCATATATTATTATTTTAGAGAATTTGGGGAAGTTGTTTGACTATTACAAGGATGGGTAAGCTCTTGGTAGAGTCCTCGAAGTGTTCTATGACTAGTATTGCATGAGTTTTTAAAGTATTTAGCTAAATAGTTGTACGGGATCAAGGCATGCTATGAAGATATGGTACTTTGGATTACCAACGATGTGTTCTACGGCTTTGGGCTAAGTAGGGGAGTCTGCAAATGATGATCGAATTATGGGATCATGCGTTGTATTAGTTTCCGGGTTGAGGGGTTGCTTGTATGTTTTTTTGAATTGTCATGTGATGGTGAAGCGCGGTTTGCTCGGTGTGTATTAATTGTGTATTGAAGATCAGAGTAAGGTGAGTGGTTATCGAGAAGGTTTGTACGAATTCCAAATCATATGTAGCATTTAAGGACTTCTAAATTTTTGTATGGGTAAGGCTTGAGATAAGTATTGGATGGTAATCGGATCTGTGGTATTACTATGTCAAGAATGATTCTACATGGAAATATTAGAGGGATGTAAGAATCGGCTTCGGATTCCCAAAAGGTTCCTTCAGAGCGATGCATATCAGATTATGTTACTTTTGGGTTGGCAGTCTGGGTAATTCGGTTGAGTTAGAGGCAATCAGTTCTGATGACTCGATCATGTGTTTATAAGTTCCGAAGAATTTACCATGGTTATGGTCATGCCCAGAGTTGATGTTTGCTACAACATAGAAGCTATATTGCAAGTGGTGATATTCTCTTAGATTGAGCTAAATGCAAGGTTCGCGGTAGATAAGATGTTCAATTTCTTGTGGTTTAGATTTGATTATGAGACTTTTGTATTTTCACAAGTTAGCATGTTAGTGGCGGTGTGTTGGTAGGGTTGAAAGTTGTGAGTACAAGATTTCGATTAAGTTTTGAAGGAAAGGATACAAGTTTTTTATGTCACGGACGATTCCAGATGTTTAAGAGGATGTGGGCACTATTTGATATTACCGGAGGTGAGAGTGCATGTTGCCAGGTGCATTGTGTTTGTGGGTATTTTCTATAAAATGATGGAGTGTGAGTGACGTATCGGCCCTTTAATTACTGATGGTGAGATCGGATATGAAGACTGGTATTCATGAGGTTCAGAGACTGGTGTTCTCGTTGGCAAACTATTCCTTGATTGCAAATTGTGAAGAAATGTTGGGGATTAGATGACTGATGATAGGTGTTATGGAAAGGTTTCTATGGATTTTGGAAGGTTAATTAACTATTTTGAGAATGATCGGAATTTGGTTTGGGGATTATTTATGAGCCTAATGAGAATGTGTATTCTATATCAGATCGGATTTGCTTGCTCATACGCAGCAGTTACCACAGGTATATCATCGAGCGGAATGGATGTTATTCGTGCCTTGGTCTATGTTATGTGTTCCTCTCCTATGCTATGATTGGTTATGAGGGTTATATGATTCTTCGCACGCATATTGTAATTCCGTCTAGGCCTTATGACATTATGTACGAGATGACCCTCGTGATGTTGACTTGCTTATTGCACCATAGTTATACTTGTCTTTCTCAGCATTGTTTGTGCCTAATCATCTTCCCAAAGCTATATTTTGTGCACTTTATCGTGCTTGATTTTGACGCACATGTGATTAGTGAGTTGCGTACTATAGCTCGATGGGTACCCTATATGGATTGTTATGATGGGATCAGGTTGCGCGCCACAACGGTATTATGATGAAATGTTACTCCTTATGCTTATCTGGTGTATTTACTTTCACCTTGTTGAAAATATCTCATAAGAAAATGTTAAAATTACTCTGCCTGCTTAACTTACTTAGTAGCCTTCTTATTTAACTTTCTTACCATTATCTATCATGTTTGAACTATTACTTAATTAGTGTACGAAACTGCGTTTTGTGGGGCTCCATATGGTTTTGGTGAGACTTGTGGGTTGGGCTACTTGTATTGGATGGGATGAGGTTTCTAGACCTGAGATTTGCACTATCGTATAAGGATAAGGAATGTTTGGAAGAATGATACTATATTTCTACTAAGGATTTGGAAAATGGCCCTGGTCAAATGAGTGAGCTTCTTTGTTTATTGAACAGATGGGTGGTTAAGAGATTTTTCATGTTCCTTTCATCATTGGTAGTGTATAAAGTTTTTAAACAAGGTTTTAATTGATATGAGGTTTACTACCGGTACCGAATTTGTTTTTGGGTAGCCATAGTGGTCAGTAGTTACTGCTGTGAGTATTTGATTGATGGGGTATATCATGTGATTAGATCTTAGGTTATGGTTATGACTTAATACATCTTGTTCAGGCTTATACAGTGTGTAGATGCGAGATTCGAGCCTTGTAAGAAATTTCGGATGTTGGATATTTGGGTTCTAAGGCTTATGAGCTAAGGTTGAATTAAGGATCTTCAGTTATGTTGTGTTGTCAGACTTATATGGGTTGGGATGACGTGGGATCACCCCCAGGTTTGTACACGTTAAGGTTAAGTCGCAATTTGATGGGCTTGGAATGACTCTAGGCACGTTCGAGGACTAACGTATGTTTAATTGGGGGAGAATGTAATGACCCGACCGGTCGTTTTAAGTATTTACATTCCGTTCAGCTGTTTGAAGTCATGCGTAGCTCCATATGACATATTATGACTTGTTTGAATCATTCGTTTTGGTTTTTCAAATGATTCGGGATCGATTCGGAAGAGGGATTCTCATGCTAGAAGCTTTGAGTGGGAAGAGTTGACCAAGTTTGACTTTTGCATATTTGACCCTGGATCAGAGTTTTGATGGTTCCATTAGGTCCCGGTGGTAATTTTGGATTTAGGCGTATGCCCGAATTTGCCTTTGGATATTTCTAGAAGGTTTGGCCACTAATTGGCGAAATTTGGAAATTTGAAGATTTGGAATGTTTATAAGTTTTATCGAGCATTGACTTTGATGACATCGGGTTTAGATCGTGGTTCTAGGAATTGGAATAGCTTCGTTATGTCATTTGGCACTTGCGTACAAAATTGGAGTCCATTCCGAGTTGAATTGATATAGGTCGGCACGAGTTTTGAAAGTTGAAAGTTCAAAACTTTATTAAGTTCGATTCGAGGTACGATTCATGGTTTTGATGTTGTTATATGTGATTTGAGGCCTCGATTAAGTCTGTGTTATGTTATGAGACTTGTTGGCATGTTCAGACAGGGTCCCGCGGGGCTCGGGTGTGTTTCGGATTGACTTCGGACCATTTCATGGTTGCATGAGATTGCTAGTTTTCTGGTGTTTTAGTTGTGCTTCGCGATGGCGGGAGAGGGGATGCGATCGTGATGGGTATTTTTTCAGCGGAGCTTTTCGTTCAATGCATTTGGGAAGGAGACATCACGTTCGCGTATAAGGAATTTGGCCGGAGGAGATTGTGATTCCCGTCCGTGATGGAGCTTAAGCGTTCGCAAAAGGTGGCTTGGTCTGTGCATCGCGTTCGCGAGGACTGGGACGCGAATGTGAAGGGTTATTCGGGGATGTGAAGATGTACTTCACAAACGCGAGGCTGTTACCGTGTTCGCGAAAGGTATTGCTGGAACAATATTATAAAGTACTCTATTTCGAAGGTTTCAGACATTTTACCATATTTTGAGCTATGGAGCTCGGATTTGGACGATTTTGGAGGAAATTTTCATCACATGAATTGGGGTAAGTGTAGTCTACTCGATATTGATTATATTTTGTGATTCCTTCTTATTTTTGGCATTTGATTCATGATTTCAAAAGAGAAATTGGGGATTTTTGTCTAAACTTTTCTAAAGTGAATTTTTGAATCTTGAACATCGATTCGGAGTCAGATTTAAGTGAAATTAGTATGGTTGGAATCGTAATTGAATGGGTTGATGGATTTTTTTTGTTTTGTTGGGTTTTGAGGTGCGGTTTCGGGTTTGACTTTTTGGTTAACTTTGATTAAATGTATAAAGATTCGACCGTTATCGATTGGGTTTACTTCCTATAGCATTATTTGATGATTTTGAGTTGCTTTTGGTTGAGTATAATTTGAGCGGGATGACATTTCTAGTGTATCGACTTGGCTTGTTTGAGGTAAGTGTCTTGCCTAAAATTATTAAGAGAATTTTTACTACTAGTTGCCATTGTTTGCTACATGTGGGGGTGATGCATATATGAGAAAACGAGCGTATATGCATGTTCCAGGGTTAATCATGCTCGGGGGTAAATTATACAATTAATTATGCCTTGTAGAATTTTGTGACCTTCTCGTTTTATGTCCTACTTGACTTCTAGATTACTAAGAATATGAAATTAAATGCTAGGAACCAAGGTTTAGCTCATTATAAGTTGATTAAAATTTGACGGTTTTTGTGAAACTATTGACTCGTTTAATTTGGTCATCATTATCCTTAATCACTAATACATCGCTACTATCATTATTCTTGATATATTGGATTCTATACTTGAGTTGAATATCATTTTTGAAACTTGTTGAAATACTTGGGCAATAAGGTTCTTGAGGCTTATCGAATTGTTTTTGGCTTGAAAGTTATGATTGATGTTCATTTGGAATATTCATTTAATCACTCTCATTGATGTTATTCATGCTTCCTACCTTGTTTTCCATTGATATGCATATGCTTGGTGAGGAAGAGTGCAAAGCACGAAGGGTGATATTGTGCTATTGCATATACATTATCATGTGAGGAAGAGTGAAAAGCATGAAAGGCGATGACATGCCATTTCATTTACATTACCATGCGGGAATAAGAGTAAAAGCACAAATGGTGATGTCGTGCCATTCCATTTACATTATCATGATCCTATTTATATTATCATGTGAGGATGAGAGTAAAAGCACGAAGGGTGATGTCGTGCCATTTCACTTAAATTATCACGTGAGGATGACAGTAAAAGTACGAAGGGTGACGTCGTGCATTTTTATTTACATTATTATATTTTTATATTATAATGTGCTCATGGCACGAAGGGTGTTTTCGTGCAGGCGAGGACGAGGGACATACATGTTTACCGTGAAAATGGTAATAAAAATTAAATTTATAAATGGGATTCTAAAAATATGTGATTTATTTTATGCCAGTTGTTTAGAGCAGTTGATGCTAAGAATGTGAAGTTTAATGATGAAATGCAAGCTAAAATGAGGCAGTAATCAAACTGAGTGGCCTGCTGCCCGGATACAGGACTGGTCGATAGGGGACCTCGGGCTCGATGTCAAGGTCGAGCTCGAGCTATCGGGAGCAATCGGGAATGGGATAACAGTTAAGATATGATTAAATAAGGATCTTTATATCCAATACCAAGCAATAGAATGAAGAACAAGTAAGAAAGCGATAAATATTAAAGTGGCCTCGGGCCAGTGAGAACGAGCGAGTTTAGAAAAAAGAGAGAGAGAGAGAGAGAAATATTATTGCACTTGTGGAGAAATAGAGAAACATCAGCCCGAGCCTACAAAGTGATGGGGATCCTCTTTATATAGGAGGGGAATCCGTTACAATACAAAACGTGTTAACCGTAAAGGTATGGAGATAGGTTGGCTAGACGTGACATCTTAAAAATAGGCCCCGGATAGACCAACCTTGTCAGGTTAAGCCGCGTGCCTTGGGAACTACCCCCTCGCCTGCTGTAGCCTGTTGTATTTGTCGGAATGTGATATCCTTCAGACCGATATATGTCGAACCTCGAGTATGAGTTTCGACCTTGGCTTCGGGCTTCGAGGGACATGATCGCGAGACGGTCCTATGACAGGGAAATCGGACCCCCGGATTCGCCGTGTACAATACATTATGTTGTGATATCCTTACCTTATGCATACATTCATGCCTTAACCTAGAGTTGTTACTATTGCACCTATGTTATCTACGTGACTTGTCGTTGTTGTTCTATATTTGTCCTCTATCTCGATTGTTATTGTGTTGTCCATGCCCTCTATCTGCTTAACTTGCAAATAGCATGCTTTCCTTCTTGTTGTTATGTCTACATCCATGTCATTTTTATTTTGTTGCACTTTAGTATAAGCCTTCTACCATGTTAGTCATTCATGCCTTCTATTTGCTAGCTCATAAAGATCATGCTTTTCCCTCTTATTTGTTATATCTACATCTAGGCATTCTACCATGTTAGTTAGGTGAGATTTATGTTTTTCTTTCCTAATTGATGTCATTACTCATATGCCTTCTACCTAAAAAGTATTGGGAAAAGGTAATTAGGCAGGACAAGTCATTGCTTTAGCTTACCGAGGATATGACTCATGATAGGAAGGTGTAGAGGTCGAGGATTAGGGTTGTAGGTTGACAGATAGTAGTGTGTTCCTCCAAGGCCATTCAATAGTACTAGGACTATTTTTGTAATTTCCTATTTACGGTTCTTTATTACGCATGTTGCGGCATTCGCACACATTACTATGTTACATCATTGCTAACATTCTTTGCTATTTGGTGCTTTATCTTTATTGTTTCTTGAGTTGGGGAGTCTATCGAAAACAACCTCTTTATCTCTATAAGATAGGGATAAGGTCCGCGTACACACTACACTCCTCAGACCCCATTTATGGGGTCAAATTGGGTTTGTTGTTATTATTGTACTCATATGCCTTCTACCTAGTCTATTACCGTTGTCCATATGTACTGCCTTATTCATTATTGCTACTTGTGTATTTACTTTGTCATTACTATTATCGGCATTTTTTTCACCCGGTTGGTACTGTTATACATATATTTGGTGAGGATGAGATAAATGCACAAAGGGTGTTGTCGTTCCATTTGACTTGAGATCTTGAATATATTTCTCACACTATGAAAGTATGGATTTACTACCGTGATTTTCTGGTTATCGCACTAAAGGATTGGTCGTGATGTTGAGGAATATTAAATCATCATTTCTTCTAGTAATCACTTACTACTTCGCGTAGTTGTTGTCCTTGTACCCTAATCCATTATGTTCCAGTATTATTCTATTGTTAATCTGCAACACAAGTTATATCAGTGAGTATTTTTTAACTAAAAAGCTTCATCACTACTTTACCGAGGTTAGTCAAGATATTTATTGAGCACATGGGGTTGGTTGTACTCATACTATATTTCTGCACCTTGGGTGCATATTTTGGAGCAGAGCGACGATGAATGACAGGGGTTGACTCTGAAAATGTTCGTGCCTTCCGGATGTGGCTACCTCGTGTCCCTGGGTAGTTTTAGAGTTAAATTTTATTTATGTACATTTCAAATAGAAGTTGTATTTATTTCATATCCCTTTTTGCAATAATCCAATTTTAGTATTTCATGTCTTGTACTACCAGTCCTTGGATTATTGTGTGAAATCCAAATATATCAATTGTTGATCACATTTATTTTATTAGAATTGTGTTAACTGTTAATTGGCTGATCTAACGGGTCGGGTTAGGTGCCATCACGACTAGTGGATTTTGGGTCGTGACAAGTTAGACTGAGAGTTCGAAGAATCTAATTTGCTATTAATTTGAATAAGAAACAGCATATTTAAATTTCTTCTCTTCTTCTCCTCTTTACTCGGATTGAAATGATATTATGTGTTGCTAGGATTGAATGATTGGTAGTTATAATATTTTTGTGTTGGTGATGTGCCATATGATATGTGAAAATAGGTGTTTATTAAGGCGATTTATATTACTGTATATCATCATGCATACTTGTGTGTATATCATATTATAGCGATATACATAATCTTTTTTTTTTGAGCAATAGTTTACACGATATACATTTTGATATACACTAAAAGAAAATGTATCTGGCAGAAAATATGTGCGTGATATAGAGTGATACACATGATATACAATTATATTTATTATCAATAATGAAACTTTTATGTGACCTGTCATTTGTTTTTCGGTGATAGAGTACATTGGAAATTTTATGAGAATTTTGGAGGTTACTAAGGGGTTGTTGGAGAAAGTAGATGAGATAGTGTTGCGAAACAGACAAAAATTATAGGAGCTACTTGTTACTAATTTTTGGGCTACATATACCCATAAAAATTGTCTGTCAAATGACCGTAAATTACAGAATTAATTTGTCACGATCCAAAAATTGACCCGATCGTGATGGCGCCAATCGTGAAACTAGGTCAGCCGACACAACTCCCGAATCAACCATTTTCCAATAAAAGTTGTTTTTATACCATTTATAAACCAATAATCTCATAAAGAAAATTTAAAAGAAAAGTGCGGAATAATTACACAAGCCCGACATCGGGGTGTCACTAGTCATGAGCATCTGCCCCATGCCAAGGTCTGAATACAACAAGAGTCTAAAAAATGTACTAAATACAGTAATGAAAATGAGGGGAAGGAAAGCAATGCTGCAAACGTCGTGCAGCCACCTTGCTAACTCCGATGACTCTGTTTCTGAGCAATCAACACCCGCTACCGGGTTTCGAAATACATGAATCGGCACACGAGGTGCAGGGAGTAATGTGAGTACCCCAACCCAGTAAGTAATAAGAGTAAATAAAGACTGAGCAGTAGGAAACGATGAATCCACATTTATGATAAACTCAATAAGCACAATAGACTTTCAAATCAGAATACGAGCCTATTGACTCATTTAAAATCTAGCTTTTGGTAAAAATCATTTGAACATGCTTTCCAACAGTTTTAATAGGGGTGCAATACCATTTATAATAAAAGAGATTAAAACCATAATCGGCCTCTCGGGCAAAACATAGTTCGTATACATCCCCTCGCGCAAAACAAAAGTTTATACCCATTTCATAACTAAAAAAACTTCAGTTTGAATGAAACTTGTTTAAAGCGTTTGCTCAACATTTTCAATAGAGGCTCGATCTAAAGATGAGTGAAAGTAGTAATTAAATCAACTTATTCAATAAAAACTCACTTTAAGGAGGAGTGAAAAACAGTAAGTTCATAAATAGGCCCCTCAAGCAAAGCATCACTCATGTACATGTATATCCAAAGCCCCTCGGGCAAGCCTCTCAGTGACTCGAGACCCAACTCTCATCAATCAGTGCTCACACTCAGCAAACACACTCAATAAGTGCCATATAGTAACCGCTGCGGCATGCAGCCCAATCCATATATTGTTGCAGCGTGCAACCCGATCCATATATATAGTCGACTGCGCTTAGTGGGGGTGTGCAAACTCTGGAGGGGCTCCTATAGCCCAAGCGCTATATCGCTGCGGCGTGCAGCCCAATCCGCACACACACACACATACACATACACACACACACACACACACACACACACACACATATATATATATATATATATATATATATATATATATATATATTGATGTGGCGTGCAGCCCGATCTATAGATATATAATCCTCACAACCAGGCTCTTGGCCTCTCTCAGTCATTAACCTCACAATCAGACCCTTGGTCTATCTCAGTCATCAACCTCACAATTAGACCTTCGGTTTATCTCAATCATCAACCTCACGATTACTCGGACCATCAGTAAAACATGGAACTCAGCCCAAACAGTTTTCACATTTTAAGAAGTAAAGTGATAAAAGCATATTTAAACAATAAACAGGTAAAACATGACTGAGGACATACTTTCAAAACAAATAGAGTGAGAAAAATAGTGAAAATGCCCCCTAAGGGTCTCAATAGGTCGGCACAAGGCCCCAAACATGGCATACGGCCCAAAATATAATATCAATCTCTAAAATATGGAATATCATAAGTTTTCAAATCAAATATGCGACTTAACAATCGTATGGGACGGACCAAGTCTCAATCCTCAATGGTGCACGACTTTACGCTCGTCATCTAGCGTGTGTGTCCCCTCAAAGTAGCACAACGATGTGAAATCCGGGGTTTCAAACCCTCAGGACAACATTTACAATCATTACTTACCTCGATCCGGTCCAAACTCTTGCCCGTGATGCCTTTGTCCTCACAAATCGACCTCCGGATGCTCCAAATCTAGCCACAATCAGGAAACAAAGCCCAAATTCTCAATAGAATTCACAAAATTTGCTCACTCGAAAATATCCAATTTGCTCACTCGAAAATATCCAATTTGCTTCCTAAGGAAACAAGGCCCACTCGAAAATATCCAATTTACATCAACAATCCCGAAATTGCTCAACCCGGTCCCCGGACCCACATTTTGGAATTCGATAAAAGTCATATCAATAGAATCCTCATCTTCTCACGGGTCTATACATACCAAGAACATGAAAATCGGATCTCAAATGGCCCCTCAAATCCCAAATTCTAGGTCTCCAATTACAAGCCCTAGTTCTTCAATACTAGGGTAAAATTCCATGATTAATTAGGTAGAATTCACATAAGAAACGAATATAAAGTCCATAAATCTTATCTCCAAATGATTCCCCTTGAATCCCTCTTCAATCCTCTTCAGAAAGCTCCAAAAATGGTGGAAATAAACCCAAAAATCGCGGACAAGATGACTATTTAAACATTCCACCCGGGCCTTAAATCCTTCTTCGCGAAGGCGGTCAAAGCCTAGCATTCGCAAAGCACAAAATATCTTTGACAAGAATTTCCGCTTCGCGATCGCGACCTGACCATCGCAAACATGATGCTTCCTCAGACTAAACCTTCGCGATCACATTACACCACTCGTGAACGCGATAAATAAAATGCCTCAAGTCCAGCTGACTAAATTACTCTACGCGAACGCGGTCCACTCTACACGAACGCGATGACCAAACATCCAGCCCTTCGCGAACGCGTAGCCTTCCTCACAAATGCGAAGGCTTAACTCCCAGCCTTCACCAACTAACCCTTCGCGAACGTGAGGGCCTACTCGTGAACGCGAAGTCCATTTCTATGCAACACTGATCAGTAATTTTCTGCAATTCCAAACAATATGCAATGGTCCGATTGACAAACCGAGGCCCTCGGGACCTCAACCAAACATGCCAACATATCCCATAACCTCATTCAAACTTTTTTCAACCTTCGGAACGCTCAAATCAACATCAAAACACCAAAATCACATCGGATTCAAGCCTAAGAATTCCAAGAACTTTCAAATTACGCTTTTGATCAAAAACCCAAGCAAACTACGTCCGAATGACCTGAAATTTTGCATACACGTCACAAATGACACAACGGAGCTACTGCAACTTCTGGAATTCCATTCCAACCCCTATATTAATATCTCACCTTTCAATCGAAAAACGCCAAAATCTCAATTACGCCAATTCAAGCCTAAACCTTACATGGGCTTCCAAAATGCATTACGATCACGCTCCTAAGTCCAAAATCACCTAACGTAGCTAACCAAATCATAAAAATTCCGATCCAAGATCATATACCAACAAGTCAAATCTTGGTCAAACTTTTCAAATTTCAAGCTACAAGCTGAGAACTGTTCTTCCAAATTCATTCTGATTACCCTGAAAACCAAAACCAACGATTTATATAAGTCATAATCCATCACACGGGGCAAGTCATGCTCGAGAACTGACCAACAAGGTGCAAAAGCTCAAAACAACCGGTTGGTTCATTACATCCTCCCCCACTTAAACATACGTTCGTCCTCGAACATGCCCAGAGTTGTTCCAAAAGCAAACTATTCGCTGAATAACCTTACCATGAAAATACCCGAGGGTGATCCCACGTCACCTATCTCGTATAGGTCCGATAACACAATGTGACTAAAATTTCACAGTCTAACCTAGCCCATTAACCTTAGAACCACATTCCCACTTCTAAAATCATCCACAAGATCAAAATCTCACATCTATACTCTAACTAAGCCCGAACAAGCTGTAATAACCCATACAAGCAACCTCGGTGCAATTACATGATATACCACATAACTCAAACGCTTGCAGCGATAACTTCTAGTCACAGTAGCTGCACAGGACAACCGAATATCGATAGGAAATCTCTTATCAACTAAAGTCTCATTCCAACACTTTCATATACTGCCAATGATAAATGAAACACGCAGTAAGCCATAACCATTTTCTTATATCAACCATTCATGAAGCCACTTCTCCTTTGGCAAAGACCATAGCAAATTCCTGAGCTGAACCTCGATATTATCCTTCCAACATGCTGAAATCAAATCCGTTTGCAGTCATTAAAGATCCCGACGATCTCATCTAATCCAACACAACTACTTTGGTGACATTGACACATCAATACAGACTAAAGCCATGACTTGTGCAATCTATGCACCAATAAGCCACAATCCGAACTTACTCAAATCCTGAAAATGACTCAAATGAAAAAGCCGTATCGCAAGCTAACTAGTACCACCACAACACAAGGCTGAGAACTCGCCATACATTGTAGAAACAGAACACACAAATATAACCTGCAGGATCATACTTCCACATAGCTTCGCTCCAATGCGCGACCTCATCCAAACACTGGTCCACATGAGACACCTTAGGTTACTATGCTCAAAATCGATAGTCGTGCACAGTATGATGTCTAAAACCAGTGCAATCATCATAACCACCGCGAGGCAATTACATAACACCACATAACTCGAACGGACATAACTGATATGACATCCACCGAGCAATACCCAGTTCTCCTCGTTCGAATTCCACTAAGAGGCCCTAATAACACTGCACCATATGTGCCTATAATCAACAAATCCTAACAGCTCGCAACACGGAAAGGTAACTCATAGATCCCTATAATTACTAATAGATCAATAATAACCGAATCAACATATCCCTCATCAATGGCAACTCAAAGTCAACAACGTCGTCTCGATGGAAAACACACATCCATATAGGTCTACCAATGAACCACACATCAACTCTAGTCACACACAACAGATAAATAATCCTTCGAAGGTTCACAATGACTGAATCATAGCACACACTATCATTTGCTAACTTACCCACATCTTTGTCGTTCACAACCACAAGCTAACCTGTATATGAGAACTTCTAGTCTCCAAGCTCAAAAAGCACACGAATTACCATATCTGATCCCAGTTACGTCGCTCGCATATATAACACACCTCTAGTACTCAATCATCTCATGAGAGGTACACATATAATTCTTCTGTGCCACCAAGCAAACTCGAATATGATCAGACGATCGGACAATATAGTGTCGCAATACCAATAAAGCATCCATAACTCAAACACATCGACCATCTGAATTGTATACCCTCATCAAGCCACACTAATCAGTGATCTCATTTATCTAGTCACCTGAAGCTGCCCATGCTATCTAAGAATTTGTGACCACCCTTTCAAATCTGAACTGTGACCTTACACATGCAAATCTCAATCATACACAACATACCGCATAACCCGTACCATCCTAGGATAACCATGAGAACTTCATATCCCTTCCGAACCACAAGCAACTATGTACTCCACTAGCCAAGAACTTCCCATTGATCACATCTAGAAGTAAATCACTATACATCTCATGCTCCCCATGCTAATACAAAAAATATACCTCTCTAACTGTGGTGGAAACCATCTAGAGCTCTCTGAATTCTATTTGCACACCACTAAATCGTCAGGACTGAATCCTTCTAACTCACCCGAGCTACGAAGGTCACTAAAACCCAAAAGAATTGCCGCAAAACACCTGTAGAAGCTCATTACCTCATAAGCATCTAAGAACTAATCATATCATTACCATACCGACTCGCCCTACTACCAAGATATCCCATCTATCCAGTTCCCTTCTGATCTACCGTCAGCTTGAACTTCTTCTTGCTACAACACCACAATTGCTCAACCCAGACTCACCACACAAGACCCAAACACAAAACCACACCGTCTAAGACTCATAAGCCGCTGAATACTCTCTTAAATATTCCTAAAAGCACCACATTCAAAATACTTTACTCTTAAGAGGCTTTCTGCGAATCTAAATTCGTTACCTTTACCTTCCTGATACTGATACATAGAATCCCATAATTAATATAGAAAATACCACAAGTCTTGACATCTTCCAAAAAAAATCAGTTTCTAGACACATATACAACTTGAAAATACCCAAATGTTACATGTAAAATCTTGAACACATTAGAACCATTCTCGAGAGTCATTCACTCTATTCAAACTAAATTAGCCTGATCAAACGAACAAAACCGCCCATGCCTCAATAGCACTCCGACACCGCAGAGTGTAACCTCATCCTAGAACAACCAAGCAACTTCCTGCTCTATGCACCGAGCATCCATTACCAACAACAACTCAAGATATTCCATGATTCTCATACACCTATGAAGCGTGACATAACCTTTGTCAAAATTGTCCTTTACTCGAGCCATCCTCGGTCTCAATCTCCGTAAGCCATAACTGATTCACCTGCGCCTCAAACTAGAACCAACATAGCACATAACCGTGCAATCAACTAATTAATAGAGGACTCCCCCACTTGGCTCGAAGCCATAGACCAAAACACACATAATAATTCGTATTGCTGCCATAATACCATAGTGAGATTTAAACTCAATCCTTCATAAGCTCGTGAAACACATACCATCTGGTACTTTTAATCTTCTGTAAATCTCGCATTCATCCTCGCAACAGTCAAGCCCACTCTCTTAAGCGGCCCAAATTTAAATTGCAACACATATATTACACTTGTAAATGTGATCTCCTAACAAACAACATAATGATCATACAACCTCAGAACACTCCGCAGGAGATAACCCATCTACTTTGCCTCCAACTAACATTTCTGTATACCTTCCACCGCCATAAACATTATGCAGTCACTTAGTCTTCCTGAGTTTGAACTCATACCACAACATGAATTTACTTCACTCCCAACTAGAAAACATGAAAAGATTCTTCACACGCCTATAACTCAGGGCTATACCTCAAATCGAGATGAAAATCAAGTACCTAATATTTCTTGTTGCCCCAGGGTAGACCCTTCTCTCCTCATTCGATTCATATGAACACATCCCGTAGACACTTCACCCTCATCACGCCAATCATTACTTCCCTTAATAGGGATACCACAGAACATATAGATCCACGCGCTCACACAATCAATAGCTTAAGGCTCAAGCTATAGGCAAAAATCTGGCCCCAAGTCTTCCAGACTGGCCCAACATCAACACACAGAGATCATATCTCGCCCTCGATCAGGGAATCACAAGCCCACCGATGCATATCTGATACTGAGCACTCATGCGCGCATACGAATGCGTGGAAAGAATTCAAAGACTTACTTTTCAAGCTGAATCAAGGATGCACGATAAGAATTCAAGAATGTGAAGTTTTTCCTAAAGGTTCTGCAGCCTCCCAAGGATAAATACAAACGTCTCTGTACCGATATGCGAAACTCTACTAAACCTGCTCATGACTCGTGAGACCTATGTAACCTAGGCTCTGATACCAGCTTGTCACGACCCAAAAGCTAACCCAGTCGTGATGGCACCTATTGTGAAACTAGGCCAGCCGACACAACTCCCGAATCAACCATTTTCCAATAAAAGTTGTTTTTATACCATTTATAAACCAATAATCTCATAATGAAGATTTAAAAGAAAAGTACGAAATAATTACACAAGCCCGACATCGGGGTGTCACTAGTCATGAGCATCTACTAAGGTCTGAATACAACAAGAGTCTAAAAATGTACTAAATACAGTAATGAAAATGAGGGGAAGGAAAGCAATGCTGCGAACGTCGTGCAGCCACCTTGCTAACTTCAATGACTCTGTCTCTAAGCAATCAACACCCGCTACCGGGTTTCGAAATACCTAAATATACACACGAGGTGCAGGGAGTAATGTGAGTACTCCAACCCAGTACGTAATAAGAGTAAATAAAGACTGAGCAGTAGGAAACGATAAATCCACATTAATGTAAACTCAATAAGCACAACAGGCTTTCAAATCAGAATACGAGTCAATTGTCTCATTTAAAATTCAGCTTTTGGTAAAAATCATTTGAAAATTCTTTCCAACAGTTTCAGTTGGGGTGCAATACCATTTATAATAAAAGAGATGAAAACCATAATCGGCCCCTCGGGTAAAACATAGTTCGTATACAGCCCCTCGGGCAAAACAAAAATTTAAACCCATTTCATAACTAAAAAAAACTTCAGTTTGATGACATATAGTTCATGCAACATATATTTTTCACTTAAAAGTAACTCAGTCTTTGTCAAATCTATTGACCTAATCTATTGTCGATAGTCAAATCTATCGTAAAGATATGTAATGAAAAAAAAAAAATACAAGTCTAACTTCTTCTTCAAACCCCACTGATAAAACTACAAGATATTGCTTACCACCAAATCCCTCTTTTGTTTATTTCATCAGAAATTGTTGTTAGCTGTCGTAAAAATTTCAGAGGCACTAAACAATTAAATTTGGACCTTCCAATAAAAACAGCTCGTTCTCTGAAGAAGCAATTATTTTTCGATGCAACCTAATCGCGAGAATTAGCTAAAAATGAACGAGAAACTCATTCTTCCTTCATTCATTTTGATCTAGGTTTTCATTTTTAAGTTTTAGTTTGATATTTTGAGATTTCTATTGATCTGCCTCTCTGCATCTGAAGTGAGTTTTGATTTTTTGTTTGAGTTTTTAAGCTTGAAATTTGATGTTATTGTGCTAGGTATTTTCTTTGTGTTTAAGAAAATGGAAGAATTCAGTTAAAGTTGTCAGTAGTGGTGATGTCGTTACAGCCAGAACAGAAAACTGGAGGAGGTGATGGCTTAGCAGAGGAGAGGGCACATGCTGAGGAGTTCCACGGCCATGGGCAAAGTCAGGATTTGAATTTTATAGGTTTAGAATTGTAATCATTTTAAGTTACTAGATTCTAAATTAATAAGTTGTACATATTCAACAAAAATTTTAAGACAAATATATAGTTTAAGCAAAAGCCACTAAATTCGGTCGAATCCGCATCTCGCATTCTGCCTCCACCCCTGTCCGCGGCGACTGTCATTTTTTCCGGATAGCATAGATGGGTGGAGTCATGGAGATGACCGGAAAATGTAGGGATTTTTTCAGATATAAAATAAAAAATAAGGATAAAAGGGGATTATTTTCACATGTTAGCTAGTTTTAAGAGATCTCACGCATTCAAAATATGGTTCCACATACACTATTTTCCACGTCATGATGCATGTGCAGGGACGGACACACCTGAACTCAAGTGGTGTCTGGCCGAAATTTTTTACTAAATATATAAATACAAACTGATATGCAAACTAAAAACTATACAAATTAAATGAAGTGACGGCACTTAATAGAAAGAGCTCTTACCTCACTTAGTCGAGCGCTATATCTTTGTTGGGAAGATCTGAAGTTTGATTCCCTGTTGCTTAGTTTTAAAATTTTTTAATCCATGCAGTATATGCTAAAAAGATAAAAAAGACTTGAACCCTTAGACCGTTCGGTGGTAAGGGCAAACAAAACTAGTAGTCATTATGTGCTTATAGCAATATTAGAGCCACAACGAATAATTTATTGCGAAAGGTAATTATTTTAGCTATTTTGTGCGATTTGCGGATTTTTAGAATTGGGCATGCTATGCAGAATCAAATGAATGGCGTATTTTTGAGTGATTGTTTGGTGCATTATACAAAAGAAAATATTTAATATTAATTCTAACGAGACTAATAATATATTCAAAAAATTAATAATGTACTTGAATTGTGTTTTATTCATATATTAGAATATGTGTTTTTAATTTTCTAATATGATGTCGATCGCGTCTTTAAATATCGACACCGCTTATAAAAATTTCTACTTATGCCCTGTGCATGTGTTTAAGAGATACGTATATGTTAAGTAAAAATATCTATTTTGTCACCAACTAACACTACAAGAAGATGGTAAATTCCGTTTAGCAAATCGTTCGAAAACAGATATTTGACAGAAATTATCAATTAAAATATATATGGTCTAACAAAATATATAAATAAATATTTCGACGATTCGGTTGGATTATTTTAAAATAATAATAAATGAAAATAAAACATACCGACTAATTCTGTTGGATAATTTAAAAAATAAATTAACTAAAAAATCATATTTTTCCGATCGAATCGGACGCAAGAATTAACAAAAACTAGAAGTTCATCTATTCTGACAAATTCAGTTGGAAATTAATTAGGAATTTTCATGTTTGTTATTCGACAGCTTCTGTCAAAAATCTATGCAGAATTCGGCAGCATTTTTAACTTTACTACCTGCCAAATAAAACAGCTAACCCAAAGTCCTAATTCACAATGAACTCAAGTGACACTAAACATCTAAAGAAACATTAAGCATTGTAAACACTTCAAACAAGTGTAAACACTTTATCACATTTAGTCTAAAAGTTTAATCAAATCACATAAAGTCTAAATAGTCTATAAAATCACGTTCATTATTGAATCTAAAAATAAACTGGGTCTAAAATTTCATATACTACAACCAAATTAAAACATAACGCCACAATTCAAATATTTCTCCTCGCCGTGAGATTCAGTCTCATCCTCATTATTAGATTACTCTATTGTAGATTGATTTCTATGCTTTTTCGTGAATGTTCGCATTATAGTTATTATTTCTGACATGTGCTCCATTATTGTGTCAAATCTTTAATTTGTTTCCTCATAGATTCCATTTCTTCTTGTAAAATAGAAGCACCTGTGAATAATGTAGCTGGACGATTAGAGGATAGTTGTACTTTAAGTTCTTAGGTACTACCTTTATTTATTTTGATGAGAAATAAAGAAAAAGGAAGTAAAATGAGTCAAAGAGAAAACACACAACTTGCAAACTAATAAAAAACGGATATTTTTATATAACTTTGTACCTTTATTTACTCCACTAGCCACATGTGTCCATATTGAAGTCACATCTTCTCGTGACGGTTGGGTTGAATCAGGCTGAGTTTGTTGGCATTCCTCCAAACTTCTTTGATACCCTTCCTGAAATAAAAATTATAAACATTGTATAAACAAATCAATCTTAAGGAAGAAATGAAATAATGTTGAAGTTAGGATCTTATATATGTCTCTAGCGCCCACGGTTAGATTCATCATTCTCTTGAATCATTATTTTTCTTTTTCTTATGTGTCTTCGCAAATACCTAACATGAGTCATATCCTTTCAATGTATTTTTTTCATGCAAAATTAAAAAATAAGAGTTAGAGATATATATTTCATCGCATCTATGTAAAACTAAAAAAAAATATAGATAAATTATCAATATCAATCGATGGGCTGTAAAACTAATTGAACCTCTGGTGTGCAATGAGTCACTCCTACTGGAGGCTCTATTTTTCTTTACTTGTTCACTCTTCTTCTTCTTCATGGTCTAAGGATATTCCATTTCTCCAAAAGTTTATCCCATGCATCTTGATGTAATCAATCGAGCATGTTGCCACCACTCTTAGCAACAAAATGACTATCTTTAATATGATTATGAGCTCTATTCTATCATGTCAACACACCAAGATAAATTTGATGCATACTCATCTGGCATCTTTTAATTTCTAACTCAATCACAAATCTTTTTTTTCTTATCCAAGGTGAATCTATATCTGGCCTTGGGCTTCTAAATATTGTTCAAGCATGTTAGGTACAACACATTTTGCTTAAAAATTCTTTCAAGTTCATCCTGGCCTTAAGTTATTTTTTGTCCTTTTAATGACGCACATCAAGTATTACTTAAGTTATCAAAAACGTTCTTCTCAGTATGCATGACGTCAAGATTATACCGTAGAAGATTATACTTCCAATAAAGTACCTCCCAGAATATGTCCTATTTAGTCCAGTTATATGTAACACCATAACTGGGTATCGTATTAGGCAATGAGGACTTTGTTATCTTAGGTATATCCCTAACTCTGTTCAAATTTTTTTCTAACAATAAGGCAGACAATGGCTCCTTATAATCAGTATGGTTCTTCATAAATACACTAGTATTTCTCCTAAACTCATGATCCATAGGCAAAAGTCGACGGGGGCAGTCAAATTATATGTTCTGACCTCCATGTTTCAAAGTGAATGCTTTTGTATCTAACATACAAATTAGGCAAGCTAACTCCAGTAGTCGACCACCCCGACGTCATTTCATAAGCAGAAAAACTATTTATAGTCAACCTCAAAGCAGCACATAATCTGAAATTTTATTTAGTTGATATATTATAAGTTTCCACACCTTGATGCTATAATAACTATAGCTAATCAATCAAAGGTTGCATGTATGCATCAATTAATTTTTATGCGGACCTCGAATAATATATGTTAGAAATAAATATGGAATTGTCCTACAAAAGGTTATACGGCGTAAAAAATACTTGTCAATGAATATACTGTAGTAGAGACAACAAATGAAGGGAATCCATCAGCATATAATCTCGACCTACTATTTCTTGGTTCACTAGCAAAGTCTGAGAGCACCATATCAAAATGCTTCCATGCTTCTCTATCTGATGGATTACATAGAACAACATCTGACCTTCTATGTTCATAGTGCCATCTTATATGAGGAGCGGATCCATACTACCTTTTAACTTTGGTATAAGGGGCAAGTAGTGCATCACCTTCACTAGATTCTTCTTCTTAGTAGCATTTGTAACGAGGCTAGTTATAATTTGCAATTCTCTAAAGCTTCATCATCCTTATATAATAACATTAAATTTTTCTCACAATAATTAATCCTCTCTTAGGAAAGATCCAACATGAAAATCAATTTTTTTATCGTGTAAAAATTTTTGTGTAGGTCAATTTTACTCGGATTAAGTTCATTCATAAACTCAATGATAGAATCTATGCTCTCTTGAGAAACAAAACTATCTAATTTAATACTTAGTAATCTAACTGCAAACAGATAACTTGAAATGCACTAAGCCTTTACAGTGGACAACTAGCTTCTTCTAGCTGTTTGAAGAAGCTTTTAGCCTCATCATTTGTTCGGATTGAGCCCCTGGGAACATCTCAAAAGCATCCCTCAAATTTTATTAAATCAAAAAATTTCAATATTATTCTCCGTCATGGGACTACCTCCCTCACCACCAAAAATAGATTTAACAAGCAAATCAATACCCAGCTAAACCGCGTCGAAAGCTATAGAGAGGGAACCCCCCCCCCAGAAAATAGATAGATAGATAGATAGATAGATAGATAGATAGATAGATAGATAGATAGATAGATAGATAGATAGATAGATAGATAGATAGATAGATAGATAGATAGATAGATAGATAGATAGATAGATAGATAGATAGATAGAGCTCGCCGGAGCTGCTTTGGATCATGGTGGCTGATGTTGTTGCTTTCGTGGAGCTACCTTAGGGAGGAGAGGGGGGTAAGCATAAATGAGAAGAAGAAAAAAGAGAAGGAAAATGGGATGGGTAGTGTCGGAATATTTGTCGTAAAATTTATTAAAAAATAGAGTTGTTATAAAATATAACCCAAAATAACAATATAGAACAAGCAAACCAAACTAAGAGATATAGATAGAAAGAGAGGAAGAGAGATTCTTATTTCTTCTTCAATTGTGTCTATTTTCCTATCCATTACAAGGCCTTTATATAGGCATAAAAAGTGAAGAAAATATGTCATGAAATATGTCATTGAATATGTCATTAAGCATTTGAGATGAAGATCATGGAAGAAGAGTAGACATCCACCATAATGTGATATTTATCATAACACTCCCCCTTGGATGTCCAAAGATAATGTGTCTCGTTAAAACCTTATTAGGAGAAAAAAAAACTCTATGAAAAAAAAAATCCTAATGAAGGAAAAAGAGTACACATGTTTAGAAATACGCCTTTTGGTTGCCTCGTTAAAAACCTTGCAAGAAAAACCCAGTGGGACAAAACCTTGTAAGGGAAAAAGAGTACAACGCGTATTAACTCCCCCTGATGAGAGCATCAACTCACATCCTTGAGTCTTCGCATCCCAATTTTGTACACCAGTTTCTTGAAGGTTGATGTTGGTAGAGATTTGGTGAACAAATCAGCCATATTATCATTTGAACGAATTTGTTGCACATTGATATCACCATTCTTTTGAAGATCATGTGTAAAAAATAACTTTGGGGAAATGTGTTTTGTCCTATCTCCTTTTATGAATCCTCCCTTCAATTGGGCTATGCATGCTGCATTGTCTTCATACAAAATTGTGGGTAGTTTTTCACACTTCAAACCACATTTGTCTCGGATAAGATGTATTATAGACCTCAACCAAATACATTCTCGACTTGCTTCATGAATAGCAATTATCTCAGCATGATTAGAAGAAGTAGCCACGATTGATTGCTTAGTCGATCGCCAAGATATGGCAGTGCCGCCACATGTAAACACATAACCTGTTTGAGATCGAGCCTTATGCGGGTCAGATAAATACCCAGCATCGGCATAACCAACAAGATCGGGATTGCAATCATTGCCATAAAATAAGCCCATATCGGTAGTCCCTTTTAGATATCGCAATATGTGTTTGATCCCATTCCAGTGTCTCCTTGTAGGAGCAGAGCTATATCTTGCTAAGACATTAACCGAAAAAGTTATGTCAGGCCTTGTAGTGTTAGCAAGATACATTAGTGCACCAATTGCACTAAGATATGGTACTTCAGGACCAAGAAGCTCTTCATTCTTTTCTTGAGGTCGAAACGGGTCCTTATTCACATCAAGTGATCGAACAATCATCGGAGTACTTAATGGATGTGCTCCATCCATGTAAAACCGTTTCAATACCTTTTTAATGTAGGCAGATTGATGAACAAAAATCCCATTTGTCAAATGTTCAATTTGCAAACCGAGACATAATTTTGTCTTTCCGAGATCTTTCAACTCGAATTCCTTCTTTAAATAATCAGTTGCTTTTTTTGGAGTTCTGCAGGAGTTCCAATAAGGTTTATGTCATCAACATATACGGCAAGTACAACAAATTCCGATGTTGTTTTCTTTATAAAAACACATGGACAAATGACATCATTTATATAACCCTCCTTTAATAGATACTCACTAAGACGGTTATACCACATTCTTCCTGATTGCTTTAGACCATACAAAGATCTTTGCAATTTGATTGAAAATGTTTCCCGGGAATTTGAATTCTGTGCGTTAGGCATTTTAAATCCCTCGGGAATTTTCATGTATATCTCATTATCAAGTGAGTCTTAAAGGTAGGCTGTAACTACATCCATTAAATGCATGTCAAGCTTTTCATGGACAGCAAAACTAATGAGATAACGGAATGTTATAGCATCCATAACAGGAGAATATGTCTCTTCATAATCGACACCAGGCCTTTGTGAAAATCCTTGTGCAACAAGGCGTGTCTTATATCTTTGTACCTCATTTTTCTCATTCCTTTTGCGTACAAAGACCCATTTGTAGCCAACAGGATTAACACCATTAGGTGTTTGGACTACAGGCCCAAAAACTTCACGTTTTGCAAGTGAACTTAACTCTAATTGGATTGCTTCTTGCCATTATGGCCAATCAAGTCTTTGTCGACATTCTCCAACAGATTGAGGTTCAAGATCCTCACTTTCTTGCATAATGCTAGATGCAACATTATATGCAAAGATGTAATCTGCCACTATATCCATTCGATTCAAATTTGTCTCAATATCGATTGGATTTATTGATAGTTCCTTATTTTCTTGAGTCTCAGGCTCATTGATTTCCTCATGAATCTCAGGATTGGTTAAATCGTGAATTTCTTTATGAGACTCTTTCGTAGTGTCATCTTGATCATTTGTTTTTCTTTTTCTAGGATTTCGATCCTTAGAACCTAATGGTCTGCCACGTTTTAGGCGTGCTTTTGACTCATTAGCTATGACACTAGAAGATTGTCCAATAGGGACATCAATACGGATTGGAACATTCTCTGCAGGGATATGTGATTTTGTTATCCTTTTCAAATCCGTAAATGCATCTGGCATTTGATTTGCTATTTTCTGCAAATGGATAATCTTTTGCACCTCTGTGTCACAAATAGATGCACGTGGATCAAGATGAGACAATGATGTATTTTTCCACAAAATTTCACGTTTTGTTTCACTAATTTCTCCCCCTAATTTTGGGGAAAATGCCTCATCGAATCGACAATCTGCAAAACGAGCAGTGAACAAATCTCCCGTTAATGTTTCAAGGTAACGAATAATGGAGGGTGATTCAAACCCAACATATATTCCTAACCTTCTTTGGGGACCCATCTTGGTGCGATATGGGGGTGTTACAGGCACATATACAGCGCATCCAAAAATTCTTAGATAAGATATATTAGGTTCATGACCCAAAACTAATTGCAACGGGGAATATTTGTGATAATTTGTCGGTCTGAGACGAATTAGCATTGCTGCATGTAAAATGGCGTGACCCCAAACAGAAGTGGGCAACTTCGTTTTCATGAGTAACGGTTTTGCTATCAATTGCACACGTTTAATTAAAGACTCTGCAAGGCCATTTTGAGTGTGAACATGAGCTAAGGATGTTACACTTTTATCCCAATTGATAAGCAATAATCATTAAATACTTGGGATGAAAACTCAGCAGCATTATCAAGTCTAATAGACTTAATTGGATTATCGGGAAATTGTGCCCGTAATCGGATTATTTGTGCCATTAATTTTGCAAACGCGAGGTTGCGAGATGACAATAGGCATACATGAGACCATCTAGAGGATGCATCTATTAAGACCATAAAATATCTAAACGACCCACTAGGTGGGTGAATAGGTCCACAAATGTCCCCTTGTATACGTTCTAAAAACGCAGGGGACTCAATCCCAACCTTTGTTGGTGATGGTCTTATAATTAACTTGCCTTGATAATAAGAAGTGCAAGAAAATTCATTATTTATAAGAATTTTCAAATTCTTTAATGGATGCCCATTTGAGTTTTCTATGATTCGTTTCATCATAATTGATCCAGGATGGCCCAATCGATCATGCCAAAGTACAAAAGTATTGTAAGCAGTAACCTTTTGGTTTAAGGTAGAATGTGCCTCAATTGCACTAATTTTTGTCCAATACAGGCCACAAGATAAAGATGGGAACTTCTCAATAATTCTTTTCTGGCCAGAGACATTCTTGGTAACGATGAGATATTCCATATTATTCTCATCTATTGTCTCAATATGAAATCCATTTTTGCGGATATCTTTAAAACTCAACAAGTTCCTCTTGGACTTGGAGGAGAACATTGCATTCTCAATGATAATTATTGTTCCCATAGGCAGAGTTATAGTAGCTCTTCCAGAGCCTTCAATTAGATTACTACTACCAGAAATTGTAGTAATATCTGCCTTACACATACTTAAATGAGAGAAATATTTCTTCTCTTTGAATATTGTATGTGTCGTACATGAATCAATTAAGCAAATATTTTTATAATTGAACTTTGATCCAAGTTTGCTTTGAAAGATATCCATATTTGCTTCCCATAGTTTGACATACAAAAGAAGTATATGAATAAATATTAGTATTTTTAGAGAAAAATGGAAAAGAAATAAAGTTAAACCAATAATTCAATAGTAGCCTTTAATGCATTTTCTGGCAAATTCTAATTATTATACAAATAATTACGCAAAAAATAATATAAGTACACATATGACTAATACAACTGCAACAAATTTATTTACAAGTATAAATTATTTGCATTTTCCTACACATTGTATGAAACATAATTGATCCGTGTAAGAAAAGAACATACTCATAAAAAAAATTGAGGGTGAAGTAACAAAAGTTGTTCCAGGGTGCTTCTAAACCTTTTCTTAAAGAGAATTAAAGCAATGTATAGGAAAGTTAAAATCGTTAAAAGATCACTGAGACTAGAATACTAATTAATAGGATATTACTCATTGTTTGTGAAATTTATAAAATTTCGGAAATAAAAATATTCTTAAGAACTACATAAGAAGAATTATAGAGTGCAATAAAAATTACGAGATGTTTATTCATTACATACTACGAATAGAAAAGCATAAAAATTAAATTGCTCAATCATGTCTAACCACAGATCCATCACCGATCAAGTGTTTATTTTTTCATCAGGGTGCTCAAAAAAATCTGTCACATCCAAGTGGGTGATGTCAAATTCATTATCATAGACAAGATTGACTTCAGAGCCTTTATTCTTCAGAGATGCTTGATAAAGCTCAACCAAATGTTTTGGTATGCGATAAATTTTTGCCCAATGCCCTTTTACACCGCAACGATAGCATTTAGTTTCTAAACCCTCTGCATTTCGCTTCTCATCTTTACCTTTCCATTTTTGGAAGTTATTTTTCGGTGGAGGATGATTAACACCAGAAAAATTTCTTCCTTGGACATGGCCACGACCACGACCGCGACCACGACCACGAATATGGCCACGACCTTTTCCACGATTAGCATAATGGGAATACACCTCATCCTCTTTAGGCAATGGTGTAGACCCAGTGGGTCGATTTTCATGATTTCTCATAAGCAATTCATTGTTTCGTTCAGCCACAAGTAGAAGAGAAATCAACTGAGAGTACTTTGTGAAGCCTTTCTCTCGGTACTAGTGTTGTAAGACCATATTGGAAGCATGAAACGTTGTAAACGTTTTTTCAAGCATATCATAGTCACTGATATTATCTCCATAGAGTTTCAATTTGGAAGTAATTCTAAACATAGCAGAATTATATTCAGAAACAGACTTAAAGTCTTGGACCCTAAGATGAGCCCAATCATATCGTGCTTGTGGAAGAGTGACCAACTTTAAGTTGTCATATCTTTCCTTTAAACCATTCCACAAAACAAATGGATCTTTCACTATGAGATATTCAATTTTCAACCCTTCATCAAGGTGATGGCGCAAGAAAATCAAGGCCTTAGCACAGTCTTGTGTAGATGCTTTATCTTTATCTTTAATGGCGTCTCCAACACCCATTGCATCTAAATGGATTTCAGCATCCAATACCCATGTCATATAGTTCTTGCCCGAAATTTCAAGGGCAACGAACTTTCTTTTCATAATATCAGACATTTAAAAAAATACAAATTTGAGAAAAATTATACCTTAATTTTCTCAAAGATCTTCTTGAGATGGTAGAGCCTCGTGCTGATAACGTGTTATAAAATATAACCCAAAATAACAATATAGAACAAGCAAAACAAACTAAGAGATATAGATAGAAAGAGAGGAAGAGAGATTCTTATTTCTTCTTCAATTGTGTGTATTTTCCTATCTATTACAAGGCCTTTATATAGGCATAAAAAGTGAAGAAAATATGTCATGGAATATGTCATTGAACATACAAAATATGTCATTGAATATGTCATTAAGCATTTGAGATGAAGATCATGAAAGAAGAGTAGACATCCATCATAATGTGATATTTATCATAACAAGAGTAATATTTTTCTATCACATTTTTTATCGAACCCGTCGCAAATGTCCAACTATACTTTTTTTGATCGAAATTGAATCATTTTCTGGTAGTGTAAAGCGTTATGTTTAAGAGGCTATAAAAGTGTTAGCCTTCTTTTGTATTGAAAGAGTTAATTTTTCTAAAGAGGTTAAAGTAACAAATGCATGAAAATTGAGTTAATGATAAATTAGAATTTCGGATGGCACGGCACTACCACATTCGGGGTATTTATGCTGATTTATAGTAATAGGTAAATTTTATTTTAGCCCCGAACTTATAAATGGTCTCCTCTTGCTTCATATGCGAGTTAACTAATAAATTGTGCCTCAATTTCACATTACTTTCTTTCGATTATTCCTCCAATCTTTTGTATCTATTCCATCTTATCCAATGTTATTTCATCTCAATACTAAAAAAATTATCTTTTAAAGCAATTAGGGTGTTGACATGTAAGATGACTTTTCCACACGCCGCCAAGGCATGTTCGGATCGTCGTGGGTCGCTTGATCCAAGTCTGGACAAGATGATGCTGGGAGAAATTCAAAAATAGTCAGATTTACAATTGGTCGTTCAAAAATAGCTCAATTTTAAAAGTAATCAAAATTTAGCCATTTTTTATGTAAAGATATATTTGAACGAAAACACTGTTCAAAATCCGAAAAATACGTCAGTATATTATGCTGGAACTCCAGCATAATATGATGGAGTTCTAGCATAAGTACAATAGAAATCCAACATAATATACTGGAGTTCCAGCAAGTATACCGGTCCAGCATAATATACTGGAGTTTGGAGCACCGGTGCTCCAATCTCCAGTATATTATCCTGGAGCCAGCAAAGTATACCGGTCCAGCATAATATGCTAGAGTTCATACACAGGTGCACCGAACTCCAGTATATTATGTTGGACCGGTCTCTGTTGCAGCAAAATAGTGGTTATTTTTCATTGACTTAGTAAACGCTGACTATTTTTGAATGACCAGTCCAAAAACTGGATATACCGTGCTATTTTTACGATGATGCATCAATTAACCTTCTAATTTAACGGCGAAAGAAGGCTTTCCAATTTGGTCAATTCCTTCATGGAATAAGGTTCATTGCCAATTGTATACATCATTTGTTAATCCGTTTACTTATGATGAATAAAATGGTCTGATGCTCTTCAAAACTCTAGCATAAGGTACACAACTATAGTCGACTTAAACTATGATATTTAATCAGGCAAGAGACGATTTTGGTAATAAAAAAAAACACTCAAAATAACACCACATTTTGCAGGACGCTCTTGCTTTATAATGTTCGGTCAAAAATGCATATATTTAACTATTATTGCTTTATATTATAGCACTTTTAATTATTTTTTAAGTATTAATTATATTACTTTGTGTTTAATATTATATTTTAATTATATAGAAATAAAGCAGTGTGAAAATAAAGAGATTTGGAGCAAAACTAAAAAATACGAAAGAAAAAAAGAAGAAAACTAAACAAATAAAAAGGAGAAAAAAAGGGGAACATCCTTTGGTGTTTGTCCCCAAGTGGAAGACAAGAAAAATAAAGGAGTGAAATCCAAACCAAGTCATTGAAGTGAAGAATGGGATTGAGTGTGAAAACGCTACTGCATTGGACAAAATTATTTCGGTTCTATACGATCCTACTCGTATAAAAAGGGCTAAACCTAATTCGGAGAATACCTAACATATTTTTGGGAGGAGACACGCTACTTTAGAGGGGAGATCATAAACCGCGCTTGGAGAAGGCATCCATGATCCAACTAGTTTTTTTCTTTTCTCTTTCTTTAATTTCATAGTTTATTAGCTCTAGAGTTGTGGGATGTTACATGAACGTTGTAATTTGAAACTTGAATTGCTCTTATTATTTTATCATATTGGTTTATTTATTCAATCTTGTGCTTAATTGTTTGATTGCTTGATCATCAATTAAATACTATTTACAAATCTAGGATTGAACTCGGGAAATGGAATTTTAGATTGCATATAAGATTGAGTATAGCAAAATCTTGAACCTGAGCATCGGGACGCATTTGCGGTTAGGATAGGGATATACCTAATCGCCTTGCTTGGTTATTATACATGAATTATTAATGCATTCTTGTTAATCCTAATTCCATAAGAATAGAGTCCATTACTCAAATGGTCACTCAACTATCCCAAATTATCTCCTAAAGTCACTTTACTTTCGTTTGTAACAACAAAGTCACTGAACTATGCCTATTGCACTCAGAAGGTCACTCAACTAGATTTTTCAAATTTTGGATTGCCAAATACCTATTTTACCCTCTAAATTATAAACATTTATCTTCTTTTTATTTTTTTAAACTTTTTAATATTATGATTTTCTCTTTTTAATTTATATTATGGACTTATCTATAGAATTAAAAAAATAAAAAGTATTTAAGCATGTATAATGCTGGAATAACAAAATAACGAGCTTAGTAAAAAAAAAGTTAATTAGAATAATTTGTTAATGATAATAATTTTAGTATTAACAACAAAAATTCAAAAATTTATTACACAATTCAGAATGAAAGAAAATAAAGGTTGTAAAATATATATTCCATGCACGTAATACCAAAATAATTATTTAAATAAAGATATTTTTATAATATACATTATATATTCTTGAAAATTATGCTCAATTATATTATTATGTTTCTATCAACTTTCCGACGACATAAAGTTATGTCACCGGAAAGTATGGGGACTATCTGTATAGGGTAAAATATACTATGTTAAATCGTGCATAGAATATATATAATATAATTGAGCATAATTTTCAAGAATATATATGTATATTATAAAAATACTTTTATTTAAATAATTATTTTTATATTACATGCATGGAATATATATTTTACAACCTTTATTTTCTTTCATTCTGAATTGTATAAATAAATTTTAAAATTTTTGTTGTTAATACTAAAATTATTATTACGAACAAATTATTCTAATTAATTTTACTATGCTCATTATTTTGTTATTCCAACATTATAGATTATAGATGCTTAAATACTTTTTATTTTTTTAATATATAAATAATATTTATTTATTTTATAGGTAAGTCCATAATATAAATTAAAAAGAAAAAATCATAATATTAAAAAGTTAAAAAAACAAAAGAAGATAAATATTTATAATTTAGAGGGTAAAGTAGGTATTTGACAATCCAAAATTTGAAATATTTAGTTGAGTGATCTTCTGAGTGCAATAGGCATAGTTCAATGACTTTATTGTTACAAACAAAAGAAAAGTGACTTTAAAAGATAATTTGACAAAGTTGAGTGACCATAGGTTAGCTTGAATAGGTGAGTAGTAGTTCAAGAGAATATTACAAGTAATATTAACCCTATCAACCAACAAACCAAATAAATTAATTAGACAATTTAAGTAGAAAACTCAACGGGATTGTTAGCTAACTCATAGCTCTAGAATATTTTCTCCTATTGAATTTATCTCTAAAATTACAAACTTGCTTCCTGTATCTCTTAGTTTGTTACTCTAGATTAGTTTTAGTTAAAAATTCACCCTTTAGAAAATCGCTTGAACTAATTGTTTGGGCTTAATTTAATTGATAGTTAATCACACGTCCTTATGGGTATGATATCTGAACTTACAATCCTATATTACTTGTCGACCAGATATACTTGCATGTGCGTTTGAGAGCAACACTTTACTTATAATTTTTTATTAAACATACCCTAGTCAAGTTTCTTTGTTAACATTTTAGTATAGCCATGTTTATAATGGCAACGGACCAAGCGATGACCGGGAGTCTCAAGATCCACCCAAATAAACACACCAGAAAATTAAATGGAGCAATTCTTCCACCTTAAACGACCAAATCTTTAGTTAATTATAACATCTTAAGACATAACTTTAACATGGCCAAAAACTTAATAGCCTGTTTTGCCAAGCTAGAAAAATATTTTGTGAAGTGATTTTTCTAAAAGTATTTTTCGAAGAAGTACTTTTAAAGAAAAGCAGTTTGTGTTTGACTAATCAATCTGAAAAGCACTTTTGAGTAATAATTTGTGTTTGGCCAAACTTTTCAAAAAGTACTTTTAAGTATCAAATTAAGAACTAGGACATGAAGGGATTTACTTAATAGTTAATATTATGTGAGTAAATAAAAAACTTCAAAATTTTATTATTAAAGATAATAGTTAAGGTTTTTTATTTTATTTAAATAAAATATGAAAATAAAATTAAAAAGTACTTTAATTCTTTCAAGATGATTTAAATATATCAAAAAAATATTCAACAAATATAAAAACATTCACCCCAGAAGTCACTATATATTAGAAAGCTATCCTAAAAATAAAAAAAATATATTTATTAATTAATATCCCAAGTATTAGGTTTAGAATAAGGTTATTTTGAAAAATACTACATTTTGCTAAGGGTATTTTCGGTAAAAAGAAAAGTCAAAATTCTTCTGTTTCTACGGAAAAGCTATTTTTTTTGTTTCATAAAAAGTGCTTCTGCTTCTTCCCAAAAGCGTTTTTTTCCCCAAAAAAGTTTGGCCAAACACCTCAGGTTTAGAAAAAAAGTATTTAAAAAAAAAAAAAAAAAAAAAAAAAAAAAAACAGGCTTCCCAAAAAAGTGTTCTTCCTAGCACTTTTGGACTAGCAAGAAGCCCGGCCAAACAGGCTATAAGAAGGGCAATTAAATAGTATATCACCACAAAGCTGCTAATCCTGTCCAACATTTCCACAAGCTGTTACCATGAAGCTAAACCTTGATGCACCATATGTCCTTATCTCCCTTCACATCACCATATGTCCTTATCTCCCTTCACCTCACATCACCATATGTCCTTATCTCCCTTCGCCTACATATATATAATAGCATAAGTGAGAGTTAGCAATTTGCAAATGCTGAAATTTACCAGTCTTTAAGCAGTATAGCACCCGTGGAAAAGGTAATGCTCCTAGAGCAGTACAGCACCCATTATCCCCAGAATCCTTAAGTAAATCAGGATTACAAAAACAGTTTCCAGGTTCACTTCTTGGGCCTAATCAAAACTGAATATATCATTTCTGCGTTCATTTTCACACACATTATGTAAGCTGCCAGCAAGCAATGGAAGTTACATAATCATGACATAGCAACACTCATTCTACCATAGGTGAATGAATTTCAGTTTGCAAAAACTGTGAGTTCTATGGCACTATTGATTAAATGGTGGGTGGGGAGAATCCTGTGCAACTTTTTACCTATTTCTCTAAAAATCAAGAGATGAGATAGAGAGTATAAATCATTTGAAACACTGGAATTCATATAAAAACAATAAGCAATTAAAGAACGTCTATCTAACAAATAAAGCTATCATATTGCATATAAAGGAAAGTGTATTACCAAAAATTTATGTTCGCTGAGATTTCAAAAGTAGAAAGCAAACACAACAGATGCATCAGTGAAACTACGACAATTTCAAATTTCTCGTGTACGGGCCAACTTACGCCACACCTTGACTGTTCCACTAGTAGCTGGTGCCTCCCACCAGCCCAATTACAAGGTAACGCCGCCCACAACAAATGGTAAGAAATCACCTAATATTTTTACTTCCGCTAGAATATGAACTCAAGTCTCCTAAGGTTTGCACACACTTCATTTGCCACAAATTTGGGTCCCAAGTTTCTCGTCTTCTTTCTTTACTCTTGCTTCATTGACCACCCAAACCCCACATATAAAAATAACATAGAGTTGACAAAAAACTGATAAATTACAGGACGCCTAATCTCTTAGCATTGGAGAGCACAGGAGGAATCTGTGACGGCTGGGTGTGGTGCGGATGAGCCCAAATGAAAGTGAGAATGGAGAAATATAGATCAGAATAAGGGGAATTGAAACGAAACCAAACCTTGAGGCCATGGTAGAGGGGACAAACTAAACTTGATGAAGCACAAATTATGACATGTTTTTCATGAAGGGATTAAGACAAAAGACTAGGAAATTTAGGTTGAGTGCAGCAGCAGCAGCAACATGCAGAGAGAGAGAGAGAGAGAGGGAGAGAGAGAGAGAGAGAGGGAGGGAGAGAGGGAGGGGGGAGGGAAAGGGAGAGGGAGAGACAGAGAGAGAGCATATTAAGGGAGAGGTGAGAGGGAGGGAGGGAGGGAGGAAAGCCCTCAAACGAACCGGTGTCTTGGCTAAGGTCTAATGCACCAAGTTTTCACTCTCTCCAGGTTCACAATCCTGAAAGAATTCCCAAAAAACAGCACAATTGCTCTTGATCCAGTGGCTAGTTTTCCTAATTTCAGAGTCTATAAGTATTAGGACAAGTTTCTCTTCAGAGATTTATTTGACAAGGACAGCAACTTGGATGTCACATATAGTTTAGATATATGTTTCAGGTCCTCCAATGCCTCCTACATCTTAAATAATCACACTTTACTTACAACTCAAATATTTGACACTCTAGTATTCAACTAATAACATTATCTCATACAAACATATTTTGAGGTCCAGTAATTAATCAAACTTGAACTTTCATGTGGTTTTCTTTTATCAAAAAACTTTTCAACACTCTATTTTTGAGATTTTCTTCTTCTACTACTTATACAATTTTAAACAAAATTAATATCTTGAACTGCATGTGGTGTCAAATAGTGTTGCATAAAGTTAGATACAGGTAACATTTTCTCTACAAGAACTTATATCTACCATCAACAGCTAGTTGGTTCTTAATGAATCGACTAATCTAAACCTTGCAGCAGCCTAATGACTTAAAACTCACGAGGTCTTCTATGAGATCGTTAAAGTTATGAAACTTGAAGACTAAAGCTAGAAATTTCAGCATGCCAAAATATAAACAGAATTAAGGAATGAATAGCAGTTCTCATTACCCTAGGCCTAACGACTGGGAAATACAAAGAACCTTCTAAACTTCGCACCGCCTTAGCTTGAAAATACAGCTTTTCGCCATCAGATGTCTTGACAGTAAGAGTAATATAGAAATGGAAGTCACGGCAGCCACTTCCATTCACCTTAAGAATTTTCTCGACCACATATTTAGTGCCCTAATATTAGTACAAGGGAACGCTTTTAGCTTTCTAGAGAAAACAAAAGGAAAAGAACAACTGGAAAGACAATAGAAACTGTGAAAAGAGCATACCTCTCGAGCATTGCATGTATCAAGTGCCTTTTCAGCATAATCTTCCAACTCCTTAACATTCTCAGGATTATTTAAGTACCCTGTCATGGGCCAGATGGTCACCATCGAGCATCCACTAGGACTTCATCTTTAATGTCAAAGCCCTAGCAAAGTACAACTCAACCAATCACACACAAACATCACCTACTGCATGCACCAGACGCATAGTTAACTTACAGTAGTAAGAAAGACATGTAAGAGCTAAACAATAAAGCAAGAAACAAAAGAAGGTAGAGACATATGTATATACACATAACTGCAAATAATGGGATTAAGCAGAAGAGATAATATTTGTGTGGCGAAAATTTAGTAATGATACAAATACTACTAATTGAATATACCTCGCTCTCTTTGATTAGTTGGCGGTACCTCTGCCAAATAGCCACCTTCTGATCGCAGCAAGGGCAAATTCCTTCTAAATAATACTTCATGACGGGAGTAGCCTCCTGAATTTCGCAATCCGAATCCGATTCGGCTGATAAGTCTCCGCTTTGACCTTTATCTCCATCTCCCTCGTTCAGCTCTTGTTTCTTCTCCGGAGGCAAATCCGATGCGATTGACAAGCTTCCTTTATATCCATATCCATCTCCCTCGTTGAGCTTTTGTGTCTTCTCCGGCAGCGAATCCGATGCGATTGACAAGCTTGATCCTGGTGGTGATGGTGGCGGCGGCTGCATGTTTCTCTCGAACGAAACCCTACACCAAATTGGGGAATTACAATTTACAGCAACTTTATAGCTAAAGTTAACTTTAGCCCCATAACTTATAAGTAATTGCAGTTTCTGGCTCACTCTAATCTATGCACTACTTCTGATTTGCACCATATTTTCTTAATTTTCGTAATTCTCCCCCTAGCATATTCAATTATCTGCAAAACTATAACGGAAAAGGGCCAAAAATATCCCTAACGTATTGAAAATGGCTCAAAAATACCATCCGTTAACCTTTTGGTATAAAAACACCCCTACCACATTGAAAATGGCTCAAAAATGCCCCTTGTTAACCTTTTGGTCTAAAAGTACCCTTAAAGTATTGAAAATGGCTCACGTATACCCTTAACGTTTTATTTTTGGCTCACATATACCCTTGAAACTAACAAAACATGAATGATAAATTTTTGGTTCACCTTCCCTCAATATATCATATATTTTTATATATATATAAAAACTAACAAAATATCCCATGCATATTCTTTAAAGTTGTGTATTTTATACTTTACACATACCACTATTATATAATTTATCACATATATATTATAATAGAAAATATATAAGAATCACCGATCGAAGTTATAATATATACCCTTGAAACTAACAAAACATGAATGGTAAATTTTTTGTTCACCTTCCATCAATATATCATATATATTTTTATATGTATATACCCCACACACATACATATATATTACTTTCTGGGAAGAGCATAATGTTGACGGGTCATTCACATATTTTTTTTGTTTATTAATAGAAACTTAACCATTATAATAATAGAGAATAAATAAATAAAATCTCATCTTTTAAAAATTAACAAAGACATATGTTACTTATTCAAAACTATATTGACATCTAATGGAACAAATTGTAATGGAGCGGAATCGCTCCCTTTTTTTGTCATGTTATAACTTCGACCAGTAGTTCTTATATATTTTCTATTATAATAGTATATGTGATAAATTATATAATAGTAGTATAAAATAATTATAAAATACACAACTTTGAAGAATATGTATAGGATATTTCATTTGTTTACGTGTATTATGATGTATATATATATATATAATTTATATATGTGGTATAAATACATATAAGAAAATATATGATATATTGATGGGAAGGTGAACCAAAAAATTACCATCCATGTTTAGTTAGTTTCAAGGGTATATGTGAGCCAAAAATAAAACGTTTAAGGGTATTTTTGAGCCATTTTTAATACGTTAGGGGTATTTTTAGACCAAAAGATTAACAGAAAACATTTTTGAGCCATTTTTAATACGTTAGGGATATTTTTGACTCTTTTTCGAAATTATAATAGTCGTCTTTTTCAATTTATGTGTCATAATTAAAATTTGAATATTTAAACCTATTAATTCTAACCGAATTGAACATAAAATCTTTAGTTCCCTAAAATTATTATAAGCCAAATAATTAACAATTCAAAATATTTAACTAGCATATGCAAAATTTGCGGTAAAAAAAACTCGTTTCACCCTCGAAATTCAAAGTTTCAAACCTACTTTTCCATATATTCTTTCTCTTTCCATTTATCTTTGTCTACCTCTCTCACTCAAATGTCAATGCCCCTTTATCTCCTCATCTCTTTTTTTCTATTTCTCATCTCTCATGTAAGACCTTCCTTAAAATATATGGTACGTTCCATCGTATGAATCCATCTGAGACCTTTCCCTGAAAAATTGCTATCGGATGTTATTGTATAATATAGAACAAGCTTCACTTGCAAAAAGAAAAAAAATGGATATATTATTACACATACTACAAGTAGAAAGTTGTTTTCAAATAACCATAATGTATATATATCACTACTAGAATTTGACAGTTTTCCGACTGGAAAATTCCGAGTAAAAATTGTAGTAGAAAGATTCCGACCGTTTCTGTCGGAATCAAAAAAAAAAATTAAATATATTTTTATAATATTTTGACCATACTCCGATTTATTTATTCCAATTTATTTTTATCATGTTAATTCTTCATCCGAGTTCTAATATAAGTTGGCATCTCCGGAACTTTTACTCTAAGAATGTGTTTGGTACAAAGGAAAATGTTTTCCTAAAAAATATTTTCATGGAAAATGAGTGGTTTTATCACTTATTTTTCTTTGTTTGGCTGGCGAGTAGAAAACCTTTTTTGGAAAATATTTTCTAACATTTGGTTAGAGAGTAGAAAATATTTTTTTATGCTACTCTCCTCACCCCCTTTCCCCAAGTCCCCATGTTTCCTTGCTCCCCCCTCCCCCAAATACTCAATGTTTTCAGGACTTTATTTTCTTCGTGAATTTAATTATTTTTCTAAAAGTTCACACAAAGTCAAAGGAACTAATATGTTGCTTTACTTTTTACGCAAAAATAATGTTAACATTTGTGCTCCATAACTAAAAAGAAAAAACTTTTTTTTGTTGAAAAAGAAAGTACTCTTTCTACAACATGGAAATAAAGTACTCATTTTGTTGACATGAAAAAAAAAATCTTACATCATGAAAAGAAAATATATTTTTTTGAAATGAAAAAAAATACTTTTTCTATGAAAATAAAGTACTTTTTTGTTGAAATAAAAAAAATTATATCATGTAAAAAAATACTCATTTGTTGAAATGCAAAAAAAAATCTATTTATAACATGAAAAGAAAGTAATATTAAAAATATTTTTATTTAGGGTGAGGGTGGGGGTGGAGGTGGGGTGAGAGTTGGGTGGGTGAGTGAAGGGGTGTGGGGATGGGTTGGTGAGGGTGGAGAATAGGGTGGGCAAGGTTGAGAAGGAGTTTTGGAAAATATTTTCCCTTCTCTTGATAAAGAAAATATTTTCCTCCAATTATAGATGGCAATGGGGCGGTGCGGGTTTAAACATATGTGGGTGCGGGGCGGGAAGGGTCAAAATAAAAATAATTTAAATCTATGCGGGTGTGGGTTTAAAAACTTCATCAAAAAAGTAAACTCAACTTTTTAACATTCTAAAAATGAAATTGATTTCACGTAATGTATTGAAGCATAATGAATGATTATATTTCTCAATTATCTTACTAATTTGCCTAATGAACATCGTTGTTGGATAATAATTATAATTAGACTCCTGGTGACAGTTTTAAAATTGTGTGGTCCTACGCCTAAAGCAAACAATTTACTAGCAGATTGGGTTATCACAATATGGGTTATCATATATGTTGTCATTGTTATTACTATGTTACATCCCATATTTTCGTACGTGAGAGTACGTCGTAAGCCAATTGAAGTAAGCTCGGAAATGGAATCGTTTTTAAAAGTACATAACGTAAGTTCATCATGTTATCTTAGAGGTTACAAATTTTTAAGATCATGAATAGCAAGTACCCAAAGGGTTGGAAAGCTTAAACGTTAAACAAATTGAAGAAAATAAGTTTCGTCGAAAGTCGACAAGTTTGGAATGTTATAACATATACTTTTGGGGTGAGACTAGTATGATTAACATGATAAGGAGGTTAAGTTATGAGTTGTTTTAGTCTTGTGTTATGTTTTTAAGTCAAGCGAGTTGTGGAACAAAAGTTGGCAAAGGTCATCACAAACTTTTGGGGTGAGACTAGGATGATTAACATGATAAGGAGGTTAAGTTATGAGTTGTTTTAGTCGTATGATAGTCGTGTGTTATGTTTTTAAGTCAAGCGAGTTGTGGAACAAAAGTTGGCAAAGGTCATCACAAGTTGCATTCATAATATGCTGAAATTTAGGTCAAATATAGCTGCATTTTTCTCCCAATATACTTGGAATCAAGGGATGATCAACATATCAAATTGAAGACCTATGAGTCTAATTTCTAATGCATTAAACCGTTCGTCGATAAGACATCGGACTAGAGAGATATTTGCATTTTTGTGAGACTGCGCAAGCAGCTCCTATGGGACCCACAAAGTCGATTTAAACTTCAACTTGTATTTAAGTCATTTGTATGTCATTTTAACTCATTTTTCTCATTCACAATAGTTCCTAAACCCTCCTAAATGCTCTCCAAGGGTTCCTCCATGATTCTAGAGTGAAAACCTAAGATAAAAATATGAATCCAACGCTAGAAATCTCGTGGTGCTTGCTAGATCGTAGTTCTTCATCTTGTGGCTGTTTTGGAGGGTTCTTCAAAGGTAAGTAATCTTAGATTCCGTGTTGTTATTTATGATTAAGCTAAGAATCAGTCCCTTATTCATATATATATATATATATATATATATATATATATATATGAATGAGGTTCAAGGCAAAATACAAGTGTTTACACACCAACTTGGACACAAAAGTTGATTCAAGAAGAGAATACAACTCCTATAGTGTTGTGGTGTGATTGAGGGTTGTTGTGAGCTACACCAGCTGGGGATTTCAAGTTGTATCTACTACCTAAGGTAATTAAATTATGTTCTTGGTTGTGCTTAAGGTCAATCAACTGTTGGTTGAGTTGTTTGAGTAAAAATCTGCAAGATAGTAATTGACATGGCTTAAGGAATCGTTATCTTTTTTTTTGTGGGTTGTGTTGAGGGTATATATATATATATATATATATATATGATTTGTTGTGGCTGAAAATTATTATAAACAGTTTTATTATATTGTGGTTGCTGTTGTTAAGCTTATGTATGTGCTAATTCAGTGGATTGAAGAAGATAACATGAAAAATAAGATGTTGACGATAAAGGTTAAAGTGCTAGGCACGTGGACTATATTTGAAGATTATGCTTATGATATTTTGGGTTGAAAATGGTATGGTAAGCATAAGTATGATGTTATATATGTGGTAGACAGATTTATGGAAAAGGAATTGGATTCAAACCATATTTTGTTAATCGTAAATCGAGCTTGCCGCTCAAAATGGTTGTTGAACTAATTGGAGAGCTTAATGTAAATTAGATTATTGTTGTTTGGGCTGTTTGGTGATTTTAGTAACATATGGGATGTAGTACAAATAGGGGAGGTGTTGTCCGTTTTTTTGTAGAATATTGGTTTCCAAATATGAGAGTTACAACGCTTATATGATGACGACGAAGTCGGTTTACTCATTGTAGACGTAAGAATATCACATTAAGCTTGCTTGACGATTGGATAGAAGATTTCAAAGGTATGTTAAGGCACTTCCTTCTTTCTTTTGGCATGATCTAAAATGAAATAAACATAAACGATATGCTATTTCATAACTGATTATCTCCTAGCAACTAACGTTGCCTATGCTGTTCTTCTCTTATAAAGTTATTCTAAGCAAGCATGTATGGATGTACATAATGTTAATCGAAGGTGCAACGACCTTACGTCACTCCGAAAGGTTTAGAACGTGATTCCATGAGTCCAACATGCATTACATATAGTATCTATTTTAATCTACCGAGCCACGCTATAGTCGGTCGGGTACGACACCTATTGTGGAATCACTAATCAGTTGGGTTTACTGAGCTCCACGTGGTCAGGTACGATTCTACCGAGCCTTATGATGGTCGGGTACGATATGATGATGATGGTGCCTACAGAGGCATATGTTTTTAAAAGTTTAAGCGTATGTTTTTAAAAGTTTATGTATATATATATATATATATATATATATATATGTATGTATTATGCATTTCATGTCAGTAGCCCCAGAGACACTCAGATGTTACAAGTTCTATCTCCTCTATCTCTTTTTACATTACTGTTCTTGTTTATGCTTTTCTGCCTTATATACTCGGTACTTTATTTGTACTGATGCCCCTTTTGCCTGGGTACGCTGTGTTTCATGCCCGCAGGTCCCGATTGACAGTCCTCCTAGTAGGCTATCAGTTTAGCAGAAGGTATTGGTGCACTTCACTTGCTCTGGAGTTGCCTATTTTGTCAGTATGCTTTGGACATGTATTGATTGGTATAGCGGGGCCCTGTCCCGACCTTTATGACATTTATATACTCTAAGAGACTTGTAGATAGATGTCATGTATATGGATACTTGTATGACCTTGTCGGCCTTTGTTTTGAGTGTCCAAATGATCATTTCGGTCTTATAGGCCCGTATGTCACATGTATAAGTTTCTATATCATGTTGGATCGCCTTATGTCTAGCATTCCCTTATGTTTTATTCTGGTTATCTCATGATGTCCCTTCTGGACCATTTACCCATGATGGTGTGATAAGAAAGATACGTTATGTTGGTACTCGGTTGAGTAAAGTATCAGGTGCCTGTCGCAGCCCTCCGAGTTGGGTCGTGACAAAAGTGGTATCAGAGCAGTTCTGTCATAGAGAGTCTACAAGTCGTGTCTCGTAGAGTCTTGTTTATGGGTGTGTTGTGCACAAACTTATAAGCAAGAGTCTACAGGGCATTTAGGACTGTCACTCTTTCTTCTTATTCTAGATCGTGTGGTAGAGCTCAGCTGTAAGAATTCAAACTCCTAAATTTGACTTTAGTCGTAATACAACGATACCTACATCCACGAAGACAATTGGTAAGAGATTAAATATGGCTCTGGAAGAGCTGAGTTAGAGGAACTCGATTTCGTATCACGCTTATGATGAGTAAATGTAAGGTCTTCAGTAGATTATGTATATACTATGATGTGTAAGCTTCTTGATAAGGAGCTCTAAAGCATGAATATCTATCCACCCATATGGTAAACAACAATAAGAGAATTAGAAGGTAGATACAAGTTTCAACAAGCAAAAGAAGCAAGGTGAAGAAAGGTACGAGGTATCCAGTTAGTGAAGATTATCAGTTTTTACAATTTAGGCAGAGAAACATAAGTATTATGAGTTACTTTCAACAATAACAGAGATTTATACAATTGGCCACACCCATCTCAGTTATGCCCTATGGAAGCTAACAGATATTATTTAAGAGAAATATGGGATATCATGATCCAGTTGGAGTTAGAGTAACCCAAAATAGTGGATGGATTGTTAGCATTAGCTGACATTTCCAAAGGATATTGCAAATATGGTAATAGTTCTCCTTGCGAGACAGCTCGCTAGTGCACTCTAGAATAATACATTTAGATATGAAATACTAGAATATCCAGAAAATTTAGATGATCGGCACAATCCTAGAAGAGATAAATATTTATATTTATATGGCTCCCGTCCCTAGTAATGAGAGAATGTTAGGTGACTCGAAGAGATAATGGATGGAGCAAAGGGAGCTAAAAGCGAAAGAACGTTTTGTTGAAGTTTTCAGAATAAGGTGATAAACAGAAATATTAGCAGGAGAATAAAAAGAAAGTAAATAAAGTATTATGAGTAAGATGTGATAAGTGGGTGATAACAGTAAATCAAAATATGATACGATGATAAAGTCTATAGTCAAGTGAAGGAAAAGACAAGAGGTGACAAGCCTTGAGACAATAATAGAGTATTGGCCAAAGGTCATATCCTCATTTCGAGAAATGAGTTGGTGAGTCCAACGTGATTACCAGAAGGCTAAGTTAGACCCCCTCTGTAGTAATAGAAATTAGTATGGTCTAGTAAATAAGATAAAACTAAACATGAATTAGGGACTAGATGATTTGATAATAGTCAACATCGTGAGAATTTCAGAGATCGTGTTCCAACAATAATAGAATAGACAACAGACGAATAACCTTTAAAGGTCATTTAGGAAGTCGCTTACCTAAAACAAGCAATCTGAGCAGAGTCAATCTTAAGGGACTAAGTGTGCCAGTTACACTAGGTGTCACCTTCGTGCGTAAGAAATTCAGTTATCCCTGGTATAGAAAGGTTACCATGCGAGTAAGGGTTATTGATGATGTGAAAAGACGCCAAAGATGAAGAGGTAAAACACATATAGGTAGATCTTCGTAGCACTAAATCTTAATACTTTCCTAAAGGGGGAAGATGGTGTGATATGGTATTAAGTCGGAGATATGTGGTTTAGGTAACTATGGAATAGTAAAGGAAGAATGTGATGGAAAAAAAAAAGCAAAAGGGATGAGGTTGCATTTATTCAGATCCTACAGATATGATACAACTCCAGAACATTATGCAAGCACGATGCCGGGGAGAGGCAGTAAGGTTTCCCGCCCAAGATGTTATTGATAAATAAGTGTGAATGAACACTTGACACATAAAGAGCCTATGCGAGAGGCAAGTTAAGACAAAGAACATAACCCAAGAGACATTACATAGAATATAGATATGAGAATGGACCAACGAGTAATTAGTAGTTGATTGAGGAAGAGCCTAGTTATGGCTAAATAAGAGGATACAGACAAATCACCAGATTGTGCAAGATAACCGTCGTGAACCCCAACATAGTGAATTCAGTCTTGGAGATATGACGTCGTAATCCTTGAGAAATATTCAAATAGGAGTTGGGGTTGTTAAAGGTACCGTATACATGTTACGAAAATAAAAGATGGTGTCACTAGGAAGACAGTCAAAAATTTCAGTTCAGAAGCAACCCTACGAGCACAAGGGCGTGAAGGTAAGTAACGAAGGATAATTATAGGTAAGTGACAACATCAAAAATTTCTTCGGTATACGGTGTAATAAGCTTGTAGTTTACAGGAGTCAGAGGATCTCCCCTAACTACCATCACTAAAGACTAGCTCAGGAAATAAAGAAGAGGGATTCAACCTAAGCATATTAACTTGAAGAAGAATTGGTCTGGTAATAATAGTCTCATGACAACATTGGATGCACTACATAAGAAAGTGGAGTCTATAGTGGCTAATGAATGAAAAAAATTAAAGGTGATGTTTGAGATCATATGAGGTACAAGAAATTATAGTATTCGTGGGCAATAAGACAATCCAAGTATTCATGCAACAAGTGGCAGAACGAGCAGGAAAAGTAATTGCTTATATTTAAAGACAACCGAGAAGGCACAAAAGGAAATCTGTGGTGCTAGCAAGTTAAAGGAAGGATGTGAGTAGTACAAATATATATGTGTAGGTCGCAAGCTAAAGTATGGCAGAGTGACAAGATTTTAGGTATATGGGAGTAAGGATAAGAAAAGGTGAGTTAGAAGTTGATAAGAATAGGTAAGACCTCGGTATTAAGACCATCAAACAAGAGAGCTGATGGTTTATGTATTATATAAAAAGCTCAGTATAAATTGAATTAACACGGAGGAGTCTAAGACTAAGAGCATTTAGAAGTGATGGAATGCTGCCTTAGTCGTAATTTAAGGGTGTAATTGTGGTAAATTATAAAAGGATGATATTTAGGACTTCAATTGAGTAATAATTCAAAGAGAAGAGATTCCATGGATGGCATGGGATTAGAATACTCCTATAAGACGAATCACATTGGGATGCTATGAAATACGGTTATTGAAGTATGGTATCATCCCTAGGTGGATAAGGAAAGCCCCTTCAAATGTTCCACGAGACAATGTATTACGTAAGAGGTTTCAAGTTATCAGTGGTAGAGTATAGATCAACATTAAAATGAATCAATAATATATGGATAAAAGTTCCAAAGTATGAGAGGAGATTATGATGCCATTATTTAGATGAACAGTAATAAGAAAGCATTAAATGACTTAGATTTATATATATAAGATAAGCGGTGAGAGGGTAACCTGGAGTTGGATAGCAGACCTCGGTAATAATAAACCGAAGTAAGAGTTAGGAAATAGTATGACCTACCTAGATGTAGTAAAACCATAAGCATAGATAACCGAGGCTATGAAGCAAGGTATAACAATAGTCGTAAGTTCGACAAAGTACCAAGCGAAGAACTTTAGTACACATATAGATGCCTAGAGGGACATCTTGTCATAGTTCTGTATATGTTCACAAAGTGAGGCCTAGAGATTGGATAAAATCTGGAGGAAAAAAGGAGAAAAGAGTTGCATAGGCACACATATACGTACACGGTTGTACATGATACATGACAGAAGGTAACAACAGTTACGAGATTAGAAGAATTCCGACCATAGGTCATGGTATGAGAAAGAGGCCTAAAGAGGGGAATACCCTGGCCTTTGGATTTATTTACAAAACAGTTTCCTAGATGTCAAGGACAATATTAAAGTATTTGTAAGAGCTATATGTTATGAGACTGATAAATACATCAGTCAACATTCGAGGACAAATGTTCCAAATGGGAGAATGATGTTACATCCCATGTTTTCATACGTGAGAGTACGTCGTAAGCCAATTGATGTAAGCTCAGAAATGAGATAGTTTTTGAAAGTACATAACATAAGTTCATCATGTTATCTTGGAGGTTACAAATCATTAATATCATGAATAACAAGTACCCAAAGGATTGAAAAGCTTAGACGCTAAACGAATTGAAGAAAATAAGTTTCACCGAAAGTCAACAAGTTTGGAATGTTATAACATATACTTTTGGGGTGAGACTAGGGTTATTAACATTATAAGGAGGTTAAGTTATGAGTTTTTTTAGTCGTATGATAGTCGTGTATTATATTTTTAAGTCAAGCGAGTTGTGGAACAAAAGTTGGCAAAGGTCATCACACGTTGCATTCATAATATGCTGAAATTTAGGTCAAATGTAGCTGCACTTTTCTTCCAATATACTTGGAATCAAGGGATTATATAAATATACAATTGAATACCTATGAGTCTAGTTTCTATTGCATTAAACCGTTTGTCGATACGACATAGGACTAGAGAGATATTTGCATTTTGCGAGACCACACAAGCAGCTCCCATGGGACCCACAAAGTCGGTTTCAACTTCAGCTTGTATTTAAGTCAATTATATGTTGTTTTAACTCATTTTTCTCATCCACAACAGTTCCTAAACCCTACTAAATTCTCTCCAAGGGTTCCTCCATGATTCTAGGGTGAAAACCTAAGATAAAAACATGAATCCAACGCTAGAAATCCCGTGGTGCTTGCTAGATCGTAGTTCTTCATCTTGTGGCTGTTTTGGAGGGTTCTTCAAAGGTAAGTAATCTCAGATTTTGCATCTTTATTTATGATTAAGCTAAGAATCATCCCCTCCTTCATATATATTAGAGTTTCAAGGTGAAATACAAGTGTTTACACACCAATTGAACACAAAAGTTGATTCAAGAATAGAATACAACTCCTATAGTGTTGTGGTGTGATTGAGGGTTGTTGTGAGCTACACCATTTGGGGATTTCAAGTTGTATCTATTGCCTAAGGTAATTAAATCATGTTCTTGGTTGTGCTTAAGGTCAATCAACTGTTGGTTGAGTTGTTTGAGTGAAAATCTGCAAGATAGTAATTGACATGGTTTAAGGAATCGTTATATTTTTTTGTGAGCTGTGTTGAGGCTATATATATGGTTTGTTGTGGCTGGAAATTATTATAAATAGTTTTATTATACTGTGGTTGATGTTGTTAAGCTTATGTATATGCTAATTTAGTGTATTGAAGAAGATAACATAAAAAATAAGATGTTGACGATAAAGGTTAAGGTGCTAGGCTTGTGGACTATATTTGAATATTATGCTTATGATATTTTGGGTTGAAAATGGAATTGTAAGCATAAGTATGATGTTATACATGTGGTAGACAGATTCATGGAAAAAGAATTGGATTCAAACCATATTTTGTTAATCGTAAATCGAGCTTGCCTCTCAAAATGGTTGTTGAATTAATTGGAGAGCTTATTGTAAATTATATTATTGTTGTTTGGGTTGTTTGGTGACTTTCGGTAACATATGGGATGTAGTACAAACATGGGAGGTGTTGTCCGTTTTCTTATAGAATATTGGTTTCCAAATATGAGAGTTACAACGCTTATATGATGACGACGAAGTTGGTTTACTCATTGTAGATGTAAGAATATCATATTGAGCTTGCTTGACGATTGGATAGAAGATTTCAAAGGTATGTTAAGGCACTTCTTTCTTTCTTTTGGCATGATCTAAAATGAAATGAACATAAACGATATGCTATTTCATAACGGATTTACTTGTAGCAACTAAGGTTGCCCATATTGTTCTTTCCTTATAAAGTTATTCTAAGCAAACGTGTATGATCCTTAAATCCTACTGAGGTTCATATTGATGGTATAGATGTATATAATGTTAATCGAATGTGCAACGACCTTACGTCACTCTGAAAGATTTAGAACGTGATTCCATGAGTCTAGCATGTATTATATATAGTATCTATTTTAATCTACTGAGCCGCGCTATAGTTGGCCGGGTACGACACCTATTATGCAACCACTGATCAGTTGGGCTTACCGATCTTCACATGATCGGGTACGATTCGATCGAGCCTTATGATGGCCGGGTACTTTTTTACCGAGTCCTCTTTGAGTCCGGGTACGATATGATGATGATGGTGCCGATAGAGGCGTATGTTTTTAAAAGTTTATGTATATATATGTATTATGCATTTTATGTCAGTAGCCCCCAGAGGCACTCAGATGTTACAGGTTATATCTTCTTTATCTCTCTTTACAGTACTGTTCTTGTTTATGTTTTCCTGCTTTACATACTCGGTACTTTATTCGTACTAACGCCCCTTTTGCCTGGGGACACTGCATTTGATGCTCGCAGGTCCTGATTGACAGGTTGACAGTCCTCTTAGTAAGCTCTCAACTCAATGAAAGGTGTTGGTGCACTCCACTTGCTCTAGAGTTGCCTATTTAGTCAGTATGCTTTGGACATGTATTGATTGGTATGGCGGGGCCCTATCCCGACCTTTATGACGTTTATGTACTCTTAGAGTCTTGTAGATAGATTTCATGTATATGGATACTTGTATGGCCTTGTAGGCCTAGTTTTGAGTATCCAAATGATCATTTCGGTCTTATAGGGCCATATATCACATGTATAAGTTTCTATATCATGTTGGGTCGCCCTATATCTAGCATTCCCTTATGTTTTATTCTAGTTATATTATGATGGCCCTTTTGGACTATTTACCCATGATGATGTAATAAGAAAGATACGTTATGTTGGTACTTGGTTGAGTAAATACCGGGTGCCTATCGCAGCCCTCCGAGCTAGGTCGTGAGATACTATTATTATTGAGTGAAAATTATAAAAGAAGGACCAAAAGATTAAAATATGATTGTGGGCTCAACTCTCCCAAAATCGCCTCTACGATGTTTTTGTATTGTTCAAGAAGAAGCAACAACAATGTTATTATGTAGAGGGATATTATTATCCACAAATTATTTACTACTAATTAAGTAAATGGTTGTGTTTTAAATAGTTATTAAACAGCTATATCATATAGCCTATAAATGTACGATATGTTTAATTGGTCAATTATTGCATATGGCTCCATAGATGGCAGATCTTGATTTTTGCACTTTGGCCTCAAAGAAAATATAATATAAAGTATTGTAAAAAGCAAAAATAAAAAGAGAACATTTAAAACTAAAAAAATGAATAAAAAAATAATTATGCGGGGCGGGTGAATGCGGGTGCAACTCCTATGCAAGGCGGGGCAGGGCGGGTTGAAATTTTGTGGGTTAAGAGAAAACTCGCCCCGCACCGTTTGCCATCCCTACCTCCAATTGGTGGAAGATGAGTTCATAAGGAAAATATTTTCCAAACCATTTAAGCCAAACAAACATGGGAAAATATTTCCGAAAAATATTTTTCTTCATACCAAATACACTCTAAATCTTAAATCAAGGAATAGTAGTATGCACTCCGAATCTGGCACACTATTCCATTGGATGGAAAATATGAATAGAAGGCTTGGATGAATTGACTAACCTTAAGCGACACATTTAAATTTTTCTCCTCTTCTTTTCTTTATTTGAATTAAAATGATATTATGTGTTGTTAGGATTGAATGATTGGTGTAGACATGTGGTTTTTGACCCTCCCCAAGATTTTTCATATTTTAGCACGTAACTATTTAACTTAGGCCTAATATCTATATTTCAACTAATTTTGACTATTTTACTTTATTTTATTACAAGAAAATAAAAATTACAAAATATAGTTTCATTAAGGTTTTGTAGTCATTTTTTTAATTTTTAAAAATACCAAAAAATAGGTTTGTTTTAGCGATTAGGCTTATTTTAATAATTATTTTTATTTAAGTAAGTTTAATTAGTAAATAAAGTAGTATTTTAGTCTTGTTCACGGAAAGAATAAAATTTGGGTTCGAACAACTTATTTTTAGGCCTAATTTTGGACCTAGCCCATAATTTTTAGGCTCATACCCTTAACCTAATTTCTATCCCTATATAATAGTAGCTAATAAATAAGAACTAAAAAAAAACCATCAGACCCTACACCATCAGCTGTTTTGGACCCATCTTCTTCTTCGGCAAAAAGAGAAACGACAGCATCTCGCCTAACTGAGAAAATTAGCCAAAAATGTTGTCATAGCTAATTAAAATAGCTCTTCGCTTTAGCTCCGAACACCATTTTCTGTTTGCCAAAAAGCGCAGCCATGAAACCAGCTGAAACGCCATTTTTATCCCTCCTTTTCAACACCCAAAAACCAACTCAAATGCATTCCAAAAATTAGCAACAACGAGCTGAAAAATAGCCCAATTACCCAACAAAAATCAGCCACAAACCTGCTGAAATCAGTCCAAAACGAGCTAAAAAATAGCTCTGTTTTCCAGTGAAAAAATCAACTTAAAACCACCATCAAAACCCAGCAACGATGAGCTGAAAAACAGCCCTCAAACCCAGCAAAAATCAGCTGTAAATTCACCCAAAAATATCCTTCTTCCTCAACCCAAAAATCCCAAAAATCAGCTGCAACAATTGGGAAAAAACGCAGCAACAGTGGCTGTGAGAAACCAGCTAAAAATGACTGTTTCAGCACCTGAAACCAGTCCAAAAACCAATTAATGTCGAGGTATGGTTGTTCGAGTTTGAGGGTATGTCGAGGTCCAGTTTTGCGGCGAGTCCTCCGTTCGCTTCGACCTTTGTATTCAAGAAGTTTTTTCCATATATAAAAGGTTCGTTTCTATCCTTTGTCAATTACTGCATTATTTGGTGCTCGAATGATATATTTAGCCATATTCTTTGTTTGTGATTTTCTGTTCTTCATTGAAATTGCTTTGAAGTGATTGGATTTGGAAGTTTATTGTAATCGAAATGCTTCAATTCGATTAATTCTTTGTCTTTGTATATGGAGCGTTATTCATAAATATCTGTTTTTTTTTTAAATTTCGTTAAAATTTTTGCCTTTGGGATGTGAAATTTTTGTTGTATTTGTTTTTGTTCAATTTGACTTGAGTGAACAAACTGAATATTGTTATGGGATTATTGATGATGAGGAAATGTTTCACTGATTTAAACATCAAAAGCATTTATGCTGCGTTGATGTGAATTTGATAAGTTTGGTTGTGTTGATTTTAGTTCTGATTTGTTCTAGTAATGGGCCCTTTGATCAGTGGTTAAGCCATGGAGCCATGTGACATTGAATTGCATTCTTGTTTTATAATTGGCTTTGAAGTAATTTTGGTTATGTTCAATCACTAGCCCGTCAACGACTTACAACAACAACAACAACCCAGTGTAATCCCACAAGTGGGGTCTGGGGAGGGTAATATGTACGCAGACCTTACCTCTACCCCGAGGGGCAGAGAGGCTGTTTCCAGGAGACTCTCGGCTCAAAGAGGCAACAAGAGACACTATATTAGTACTATCAATAGACTCATAATAAAACAACATAATATACTGTAAAATCCATAACATAACATAAATTCCATAAAAAACAAAATAACAGCAATATAAGAGATATAGGAAATACGAGAAAGATGTAAGGTATTAATACACAGAAGATAAAGCCCATCATCAGTAGTTGATCAATAGCATTCTAAGACTAATTCCTAACTGGCTAGCCTCACTCTAGTGCGCTGTAAAAAAGACATCACAAATTCCCCTAACCTACAACCTTAATGCTCGATCTCCACAATTCCCTGTTTAGGGCCATGTCAACGACTTACAAGGTAGATAATCTTCTTAACTGTAATCACAGCTAAGTGATACACGTTTTTACAATGATTGCCATAACTCTTAAGCCTCGCAATAATCTCAAAATTTAGGAAAAATTATGAACCTTCGTAGTTGCTTTAGGCACGCTATTTAAATTACCTTCCTAAACTCGGATGTGCAGTTATGTGACCCAAATTCAAATCCCAACAACGTTAAATAAAATGTGTCGTAGATCGCGGGTGCATTTATGTGACGTGGTTCAAGACGTGTTTTAGATGACGTTGAATCTTTTCTAAAAATAATAAATAAAAGCGGTTTTAAAGTTAAAATTGAACCATAGGCTAAAACATGTATTAAAATCAGATAATAGGCCAATAATAACAGTTGAGCGATCGTGCTAGAACCACGGAACTCGGGAATGCCTAATACCTTCTCCCGGGTTAACAGAATTCCTTACCCGGATTTCTGTGTTCGCGGACTGTAATATAGAATCAATCTTTTCTTCGATTCAGGATCTGAATCGGTGACTTGGGACACCATAATTATCCTAAGTGGCGACTCTGAATTTAATAAATAAATAATCCCGTTTTGATTGTCACTTTAAGTTGGAAAAAACTCCATTATACACCCTTCCGGGGTGTAGGTAAAAAGGAGGTATGACAGCTCTTGCGACTCTGCTGGGGATAAGAACCCAGAATCTCTGGTTCAGGGTTCAGAATTCGAGCTTAGAATAATTGTTGTATTTGGCTTTATTTATTATCTGATTTTATTCATATGTTTGGGCCTAATGTGATAAGTGTTGTTTTTTACCGCTTTGATATTATTTGAACTGTATATAAACTGATACGAAACCCTTCTCTTCTCATCTTTAGGGATGTGCACGCTGTTGTGACTCCCTATTCTGTTAGTGTCACACCTTGAAATAAGAAAGAGGTTCGGACAAGTTACTAAGCCGGATAGCCTTTTGGTTCCCGGTACGTAGCCCCCTCCTCGGCTCGAGTTGTCCGCTCGGGTGCAGAAGTCTAGAACTGTATACCCAGGTTTTATACTTAGAATAACTCAGCCTCATGTCGGATCCCTAGTAGGAACGTTTGTTTACATCACGTGCATTTGACTTAGGGGACTCAACACAGGGGTTGGATCCGTCTAGGACAGGAGTACCCAAAATAACAGACCATCTTGATGCATCTTATGTGCTACATGTTACATTTTTTAAGGGTAAAAGGGTAATTTGGCGGATCAATGATAATTGTGAGCAATTGAAAAAAATGAAAAAAGAAAAAAAAAAGGGTGAAGTGTGAAGATAAAGCGAATGGAGCCCAATGTTTTCTGTCACATTTTTGTTAAAAAAAAAACTTGAAAATTCAAAAAAAAAAAGATTTTGCACTTTTTCATCATTTTCCGAAAAAAAAAGATGTTGCATGTTTCATCATTTTCAAGGAAAAGGAAAAAAATATATTTTCTCTAAATTACTTGTTTTTGTTTTAATTCTCGCCCGTATCCAATCTACCCGAACTGCGCATACCTGATTCTCGTCTTTCAGGGCGTGATACGTAGGCAACCCACATAGGGTCCGGTCTTCCTAGTAAGTCTTAGGTTCTTGGCTTCGCGGGGTTTTAGCCAAATCTTGCATTTTATCCACTTTTAGTCGCATAGGTTAATTTTGCAGAAATAGCTTCAATCATGTCTGACATGTATCTAGTAAGGAATGTTATTGTCTCACATAGTGTTGGTTTCAGTGTTATCATACAGGTGTGGATCTACTTATCGGAGTTTGGGCATGACAGACGCCTTAGGACCATCTAGTCATGAGTTTACTTAAGGAGATTTTTTTTAGTTATTATATTTTAAGTCTGTTGTTCTTTTTTATGTCATCTTTTACCTTCCAGTTTTATACAGTAATGTTGGGTCTTTTGTTTTTGTATTTCCTATTTTGTATTGGAAAAAGATGTGTTATAAATCAAAAATCCAAAAAAGGATATTTTGCGTTTTTATATTTCCGTTAGAATTTTCTTTAGGAATACTACTCCCATAAATTGAAAAATAATAATTTGATGTGGTTTTTTCTTTAGGCAATTAATATATAGAACTTAAAATAAAAACTTATTTTTATATTTCCTTTAGTATATTATGACTAAAAAAAAAGAGAATTTTTGTTTTTTAGTACCTCTTTAAAGGTTTTCTCTAAGATATTGATTCCAAAAATCCAAAAAAAGATTTTCTTTTGAGGTTTTTCTTTGCGAAATTAATGAAAAATGAATAGAAAAAAAAAATTCTTTTATTTTTACTAGATTTAGGACATTGTACATAGAAGAAATAAGATACCTTATCTTCTGTTTGTTTTTAAAATTTCTCCTTTAGGTAATTAAAAATTGAAAAACCAAAAACAGTTTTTATCTTTTTCATTTCTCGACGAAGTTTTTCTTCAGGGATATCAAATGAAAATTTAAAAAAAAAAGGAGTCAAAAAATATCTTTCTCTTCTAGGATTTTTCCTTAATAGAGTATTTGTTTCCAAAAAGAAAAGAAAAAGAAAAAAAAACCGTTAAGCTTGAGTTTTGAATAGGTTATAGAACATTAAGTCTAGAAAATTCAAAAAAAAGGGTTTTGCTTCTTTTATTTCTCTTTTCTCATCGGATTAGTCATTAAGGTAAAAAAAATGAGAACGTTAGTTTGTTTCCTTTATTCCTGATTTTCCCGAACTACGCAAAGATCTGATTCATGCGGCGTCATGATACGTAGGCAACCTACATAGGGTTCGATCAAATTATTTTTTTATTTATTAAAAGAAGAAAAAAAGAAAAAAATGTTGAAAAAAAACAAAAAAAAAGAGATGAAATCATGGGATGTGAGAAATGAGAGGGAAGAAAAGAGCGATAATCAGAAAGAAAAAAAAAGAAGGAAAATGAGCGAGCTAAGAAGTGCGAGAAAAGAAAAGAAAAGAGGAAATTCAAATGAACAAATTGGGATGATGCCAAGTGACCTTGTGACCCTCGAAGTCATTATTAAACCGTTACTTGTTGCTAGGTGCATTGCACGAAATGTGATATTTTTAGCTGTTAAATGCCCTAATGCTAATATGATGACTTGATTTTATTCCTCTCTGTTCTCCTGATTATAGCAGAAATGTGGTTGATTTGTGGTTCTTAAGGTAACTCGTCCATACAACACAAGGTCAAAGGGTAAGGTAGTCATGACTAGCAAAAACTTGGGCACAAGAGTTGTTGACCCGTCAAGGGAGTTTGAGGAGTCGGAGTCTGAATTGAAAGAGGAGGTCCAAAGGGTGAAACAACAGATGGCAGAAATGTATCAGTCTTGGATCAGGGGGCATCCTCCACCTTCATTCCCCACTAACTACACTGAAAACCCTGCAACTATCCCACCACTATCACAAATTCAGATTCCCACTGATGCTGATATCTCCCCACGACCTTTTCACACTCTACCCGTCAAAACCACCTCATATCCCGCTCCTTTTGTCACTCGTGCTCTTGTAGTTCCTCCACCAGCTATTTTTCCTCGATCCTCTAATGAGACTGTGTTCAAAGTCCCTGATGCCCAACACTGTGCTCCAGAACCAACTTTCAAAGTCTCGTGTCCATATCCTTACACTCCTCATTTTGAGCCTACTAGTAAAACTGAAAAGCCTGTAAAGACAGTGGAGCAAGATGAGATATTCGGGAAGGTAAAAATCTTAGAGTAGTCTTTAAGAAACATGCAAGAGATTGGGAGCCAGATGAGTGTGGCTTACAATGACTTGTGCTTGTTTCCTGACGTCCAACTGCCTGATGGGATTAAGATGCCAAAGTTTGATTTATATGGCGGACATGGAGATCCCGTGGCCCATTTGAGAGGCTACTGCAGTAAGATGAGAGGCGCCGGTGGGAAAGACAAATTATTGATGGCGTATTTCAGTCAAAGTCTGAGTGGGGCAGCTCTGGAGTGGTACACCCGCCAAGATGCTAGCAGGTGGTACACGTGGGATGATATGACTCAGGCTTTTGCCAGACACTTTCAGTACAATATAGAAATTGTCCCAGATCGCATGTCCCTCACCAAGATGGAAAAGAATCCTAATGAAAGCTTTAGGGAATATGGACTCATATGGAGAGAGCAAGCTGCCAGAGTCAATCCCCCGATGGAAGAAAAAGAGATGGTCGAGTACTTCCTCCAAGCTCAAGAGCCAACTTACTTTGGGCATTTGATCACGGCTGTGGGTAGGTCTTTTAATGATGTGGTAAAAATGGGAGAAATGGTTGAAGATGGGTTGAAGTCGAGCAAGATCATGAGTTATTCTGCTTTAAAAACAACAACAACACAAGCAATTGAGAACGACATAGGAAGCTTGTTGGGTCAGAAGGAACACGATGATGTTGCCATGCTTGTTTCAGAGTCACGACATGGACCAAAGGGCCTGCCTCACCAATATACTCAGCCTCAACTCCAACCCCAAATCTATCCCCGAGCTCCACATAATCCACCTCAGTATTATCCTCCGAACAATGTCCGGTCATCTATCCAACCACTAGGTAGCTCCCTATGGCGAGCACCAGCACCGCATAATGTATTCTTGCCTTCACAACATTTTCGAGCACCCAACAACCCTAGGAAATAGGGGCAGGGAAGAGAACAAAGGCAAAGAAATAGTTTCACGCCAATTGGGGAGTCCTACACAAGCTTGTTTGAAAAGTTAAAGCATTCTGGCCTGATTGAGCCGCTCCTCGGCTATACTCCAGACCCATATGCAAAAGGCTTTGATCCTACTGTACGATGCATGTACCACTCTAATGTCCAAGGGCATAGCATTGAAGATTGTCGTTCTTTAAAAAGGGAAATAGAAAGAATGATTCAAGAAGGGGTAATTGTGATCAATGACAGGGAGCATGCGAATCCTCTTGGGAACTTGCTGACTGAAGTTAATGATATTGAAGTTGTTAATAATTTTGGCAATGTTGATGTGGAACCCAGTGGCTAAGATGTCGTACTTGGTAATTGGAAAGACGCTCCATCTTTTGGCTAGCTGGAGAGGAGTCTTGGTGGTTTATTTTATTGTCATTTCTGTTGTCCAGGTTATTTTCAGGATTGTAATCCGGATATTGTCTTGTGATTCAAACCCTTCTATCCTTTTATTTTACCTAGTTTGTTTTTTTCGTAGTAACTCGTTTAGTGTTGTCTAGGTTTGTTCCAGGGTTGTAACCCTAGTTTATTTTACTTGTTTTGTTGTTCAAACTCTTTCACCATCTGTCTAATGTAATTTTCTGTTTTCTGTTATTTCTAGTCATTTTTTGTTTAGTTCTCTTTTCTTTTATAGTTCCTTTATGACTGGCTTTAGTGACATGACATGCATGCATAATTCCAAACCTGGTCTTAAAGTTAGTTTAATCATGAAACAACGAAACAATTTCGAAGATGATAGGGACATTTGAGGGAAATGGGTAAAGGAATTTTGAGATCACTTCAATCCCGAATTGTGTGAAACTGGGGCAGATAGAACATAAATAAACCTTATTGAAATGCATCATGCCGCATCGGGTTGAAGCTAAAGGCAAGTTTGCCCCAAATTGGCAGGGGTCGTTCATGGTAACGAGAGTGTTGTCCAATGGTGCTTTGTATTTAACAGATGTAGAAGGCAAATGTGTGGATATGACTATCAATTCTGATGCAGTCAAAAGATATTATGTGTGATTTCTTTGGTTTGTTTAATTGTGCCGTTGGCATATGACATGCTTTGAAGATTGGAATGACAAGGGCATTTTATTCTGCTATCTAAACACTTTATTATTTGTTACCCCTTTGAGCCTTATTTATTTTCTTTCATACCCTTCTTTTGGAATCAGTAGCAAAGTTCAGGAACGCAAGCGCAAAAGATAAGTAAAGGAAAAAGAGAACGAGAGAAAGAAAAGAATGAAAAGAGAAAGGAAAGAATGAAAACAGAAAGAAAAGAATGAAAAGAAAAAGAAAAAAAGAGAGAGAGAAAGAGAAGAACAACAACAAAAAAAAAAACAAAAAAAAGAAAAGAAAAATCACAACAAACAAAGTAATTCCTATGACATGAACTACGTTCGACCTGATTCCTTTTAAGGATACGTAGGCAGCCTCATGGTTCGGTCCCATCAAAATAAAAATTCAAAAGTCCCCAAGCAAGAAACTGGGACAGAAGTTTTGGTTATGTAAAAGATCTGATTCCAAAAGTTGTAAGTTTGAACCCATTCGAGTTGTTTTTAACCTTCGTAATACCCTATCTTTCTAACCCTATCCAAAAGCCCACATTACGGTCCAAAGAAAGACCTTCCGAACAATCTTCGAGAGATGCCAAGTCGAGCAAGTAGAGATGATTCATATCAGGGGCAACACTCCGTTCTGAACAAGGAAAACAAAAATAAGAGAGTCTTATCGGTGAAAACCTTCACATTCACCATAAAGCGACGATAAGTTGAGAGAAAGAACAAAATGAGAGAGACTTGATGGTGAAAACCCTTCAGGCACTACAAGTCAAATAAGGATCGTGAATCAGATTAGATAATCGGAGTATTGAAGCCCAGTTCACGATTTAGGGGTATAACAAAAGTTGAACATCAGAATTGTTTGACAGATTATGTCACTTAATTAATATGTGCATGTCATGGTCATTAGAGTTGGTATCCACATCTGATAGGTTTCTACTTTGTAGTTTTCTTGTTAGGAATCATCTCTTTCCTTTGTCCTTTATTCTGTTCCTTTTGTCTTGTTTACTTCCTCTTCCTGAGTCTGTTTGGTCAGAACAAGTGAGAAATGACTTCAATTTGCCACCAGCTTTCCAATTGCACAAAACGGGATCTGGCTAGCACATCAAAGTGGCATAAGTCAGGAAAGAACAACGTGCGCACTGAGTTGGTAACAATCAACATGCTTTGGGGTTCATGTGAAATACAAAGGTTTGGTATATATCAATTCATGAACAATGCAACTGATGGAGGGTGTAGGGTGAACGGATCAAAGGTATTTTCTGTGATAAGATTGACAAAGAAAGTGGTTAACCAGTGACAAGCAAGGTCTTCCAAGCAGAAATCAAAGTTATCATGGCAAGTGATGGAGCAATAGACCTCAAGGCCAAGGCCAGTGATTTGAGTCAGGAAATAACAGCATGCGCACTGAGTGGATGATAATTGACGTGCTTTGCGATTCATGAGAAACACAAAGGTTCAATACATGAGCACAATGCAACAGATGAATGGTATTGGGTTTGAACGGATCAGAGGTATTATCCGCGATAAAGGTGATAGAGAAAAGTGGTCACTCAACAAACAGGCAAGATCTTTCGAGTTAAAACCGAAGTTACCATAGGAAGTGAAAGAGAAATCGTCCTCAAAGTTCAAGGCTATAAACCAACCACCATGTTTAAATTCACAAGTTTTCTTTAATTGAAACAGGGGCAGAAAATTTTGTTTGTTTCGGAGAAACCCTCCGTAAGAAAAAGCAAGCACCAGACAGGTTTGACCGAAATTCTCAGGACCCTCCTGGAAAATGGGACCTAGTTTAAAATTCGAAACAATCATGAGTAGCAAAATCTAGCATAAATGTACCCCAAAGGAATATAAGTTGGCTTCAAAGTTTGCATGCATGAGATAAGATTCAATTAGGAGTTTTTAGGACCCTCTTGAATAATGGGACTTAGCTCTAAAATTTCCATTAGATAACAAGATTTAGCGAAAGTCACACCCTTAGAAGATATAATTTGGATTTAAAACCGTCATTTAACTAGGGGTTTTCAGGACCCTTCTAGATAATTAGATCTAGCTTTCAAATTCTTATAATATTTGGTAACATGATTCAGTTAACACTCACATATGCGCCCAGCTACCAAACTGGGGCAGCAAATTTTCTTTGTTTTGTCTATTTTGTTGAAATCAGGCGCCCACCTAGAGAGCAAGGGAATATAGTTCAGATGTTTTAATCAGGCGGCCACCTGCAGAGCAATGGAATACAACTAAGGTTTTGGTAATCAGGCGCCCACCTGGAAAGCAAAGGAATATAATTAAAGTTTTGGTAATCAGGCGCCCACCTGGAAAGCAAGGGAATACAGTTCAGATGTTGTAATCAGGCGCCCATCTGGAGAGCAAGAAAATACAGTTAAAGTGTTGGAAATCAGGCACCCACCTAGAAAGCAAGGGAATACAGTAAAAGCTTTGGCAACCAGGTGCCCACCTGGAGAACAAAGAGAAGCAGTTAAAGTTTTGGCAATCAGGCGCCCACCTGGAGAGCAAGGGAATACAGTTAAAGTTTTGGCAATCAGGCGCCCACCTGGAGAACAAGGAGAATCAGTTAAAGTTTTGGCAATCAGGCGCCCACCTGGAGAGCAAGGGAATACAATTAAAGTTTTGGCAATCAGGCGCCTACCTGGAGAGCAAGGGAGTACAGTTCAAGTTTCAGCAATCAGGCGCCCACCTGGAGAGTAAGGGAATACGGTTTAAGTTTTGGCGATCAGGCGCCCACCTGGAGAGCAAGGGAATACAATTAAAGTTTTGGCAATCAGGCGCCCACCTGGAGAGCAAGGGAATACAGTTGAAGTTTTGACAATCAGGCGCCCACCTGGAGAGTAAGGGAATACAGTTGAAGTTCTAGCAATCAGTCGCCCACCTGGAGAGCAAGGGAATACAGTTCAAGTTTCGGTAATCAGGCGCCCACTTGGAGAGCAAGGGAATACAGTTAAAGTTTTGGCAATCAGGCGCCCATCTGGAGAGCAAGAGAATACAGTTCAAGCTTTGGCAATCAGGCGCCCACCTGGAGAGCAAGGGAATACAGTTGAAGTTTCGGCAATCAGGCGCCCACATGGAGAGCAAGGGAGTACAATTCAAGTTTCGGCAATCAGCCGCCCACCTGGAGAGTAAGGGAAAACAGTTTAAGTTTGGCAATCAGGTGCCCACCTAGAGAGCAAGGGGAATACAGCTGAAGTTTCGACAATCAGGCACCCACCTAGAGAGCAAGGGAATACAGTTGAAGTTTCGGCAATCAGGCGCCCACCTAGAGAGCAAGGGAATACAATTCAAGTTTCGGCAATCAGGCGCCCACCTGGAGAGCAAGGGAATACAGTTCAAGTTTCGGCAATCAGGCGCCCACCTGGAGAGCAAGGGAATACAGTTGAAGTTTTGACAATCAGGCGCCCACCTGGAAAGCAAGGGAATACAGTTCAAGTTCAGCAGTCAGACGTTCACCTGGAGAATAAGGGAAAACATCTCAGATTACAATTCAAGTCAGCAACAAAAGAAGCTCGTGGCAAGAATGCGAGTCAACAGTTCGAGATGATCAACAGAAGTTAGTCACAATAAGGAAAAAAAGAGAATGACAAGAAGTTAATCCAAATGCAGAAGTTGATGAAAGATGTGGGCTGCTCAAGACATGGCCGAGGTCACAAGCACTGCATGCCCGGTTTTGATCCGAAAAGCTGAAGAAGAACAAGCTAGCACCTGCAACTAGCAAGCGTCAAGGTTCGAATCCAAAGTCTGCATGAAGAACCATTCAAGACTCAAGATCAAGCTTCAGAAGACTTATAGATAGGAATCTTGTAACTCGTAGTTGATAGGCTTAGCTAGTCTTTTTCATGTTTTGATTTTTGATGTAACATTAGGATCGCGGATCGAAACCTCGGCGGAACGGCACCTCGACCGGCTCTCCACCTCGGTATACTCCATCATCTCACTCACTTCTGAACTACACATGGCCTGATTCCTTTATAGTCAAGGATATGTAGGCAGCTCAAGTACCAGGGCTTGGTCACATTCCCTTTTTCTCTTATTTTTGGTCTCCTTAAATAAGAGTCGGGTCAAAAAACATGTCTAGTCGTTCTTTGTCTGAAAATACTTCGTCTTTCCAGTCAAAGATGGGTAGCTGTAGACATGTGATTTTTGACCCTCCCCAAGATTTTTCATATTTTAGCACGTAACTATTTAACTTAGGCCTAATATCGCTATTTCAACTAATTTTGACTCTTTTACTTTATTTTATTACAAGAAAATAAAAATTACAAAATATAATTTCATTAAGGTTTTGTAGTCATTTTTTTTAATCTTGAAAAATACCAAAGAATAGGTTTGTTTTAGCGATTAGTCTTATTTTAATAATTATTTTTATTTAAGTAAGTTTAACTAGTAAATAAAATAGTATTTTTGTCTTGTTCACGGAAAGAATAAAATTTGGGCTCGAACAATCTATCTTTAGGCCTAATTTTGGACCTAACCCATAATTCCAGGCTCATACCACTAACCTAATTTCTATCCCTATATAATAGTACCTAATAACTAAGACCTAAAAAAAAACCATCAGACCCCTACACCATCAGCTGTTTTGGACCCATCTTCTTCTACAGCAAAAAGAGAAACGGCAGCATCTCGCCTAACTGAGAAAGTTAGCCAAAAATGTTGTCATAGCTAATTAAAATAGCTCTTCGCTTTAGCTCCGAACACCATTTTCTGTTTGCCAAAAAGCGCAGCCATGAAACCAGCTGAAACGCCATTTTTATCCCTCCTTTTCAACACCCAAAAACCAACTCAAGTGCATTCCAAAAATTAGCAACAACGAGCTGAAAAACAGCCCAATTACCCAACGAAAATCAGCCACAAACCTGCTGAAATCAGTCCAAAACGAGCTAAAAAATAGCTCTGTTTTCCAATGCAAAAATCAACTTAAAACCACCATCAAAACCCAGCAACGATGAGCTGAAAAACAGCCCTCAAACCCAGCAAAAATCAGCTGTAAATTCACCCAAAAATATCCTTCTTCCTCAACCCAAAAATCCCAAAAATCAGCTGCAACAATTGGGAAAAAACGCAGCAACAGTGGCTGTGAGAAACCAGCTAAAAATGACTGTTTCAGCACCTGAAACCAGTCCAAAAACCAATTAATGTCGAGGTATGGTTGTTCGAGTTTGAGGGTATGTCGAGGTCCAGTTTTGCGGCGAGTCCTCTGTTCGCTTCGACCTTTGTATTCAAGAAGTTTTTTCCATATATAAAAGGTTCGTTTCTATCCTTTGTCAATTACTGTATTATTTGGTGCTGGAATGATATATTTAGCCATATTCTTTGTTTGTGATTTTCTGTTCTTCATTGAAATTGCTTTGAAGTGATTGGATTTGGAGGTTTATTGTAATCGAAATGCTTCAATTCGATTAATTCTTTGTCTTTGTATATGGAGCATTATTCATAAATATCTGTTTTTTGGGATGTAAAATTTGTGTTGATGTATTTGTTTTTGTTCAATTTGACTTGAGTGAACAAACTGAATATTGTTATGGGATTATTGATGATGAGGAAATGTTTCACTGATTTAAACATCAAAAGCATTTATGCTGCGTTGATGTGAATTTGATAAGTTTGGTTGTGTTGATTTTAGTTCTGATTTGTTCTAGTAATGGGCCCTTTGATCACTGGTTAAGCCATGGAGCCATGTGACATTGAATTGCATTCTTGTTTTATAATTGGCTTTGAAGTAATTTTGGTTATGTTCAATCACTAGCCCGTCAACGACTTACAAGGTAGATAATCTTCTTAACTGTAATCACAGCTAAGTGATACACGTTTTTACAATAATTGCCATAACGCTTAAGCCTTCCAATAATTTCAAAATTTAGGAAAAATCATGAACCTTCGTAGTTGTTGTAGACGCGGTATTTAAATTACCTTCCTAAACTCGGATCTGCATTTATGTGACCCAAATCCAAATTCCAACAACGTTAAATAAAATGTGTCGTAGACCGCGGGTGCATTTATGTGACGTGGTTCAAGACGTGTTTTAGATGACGTTGAATCTTTTCTAAAAATAATAAATAAAAGCGATTTTAAAGCTAAAATTGAACCATAGGCTAAAACATGTATTAAAATCAGATAATAGACCAATAATAACAGTTGAGCGACCGTGCTAGAACCACGAAACTCGGGAATGCCTAATACCTTCTCCCGGGTTAACAGAATTTCTTACCCGGATTTCTGTATTCGCGGACTGTAATATAGAATCAATCTTTTCCTCGAATCGGGATCTGAATCAGTGACTTGAGACACTATAATTATCCCAAGTGGCGACTCTGAATTTAATAAATAAAAAATCTCATTTCAATTATCACTTTAAGTTGGAAAAAACTCTCTTATACACCCTTCCGGGGTATAGGTAAAAAGGAAGTGTGACAATTGGTAGCTGCGATATTTTTGTGATGGTGATGTGCCATATTATATGTGAAAATGGATGTTTAAGGTGGTTTACATCATTGCATGTCATCGTGCATACCTGTGTATATATCATATATATCATAAAATACATTGTCGAATATAACATATACACGCTATATGTTGTGATATATACTGTCAGAAAATATGTGCGTGATATATAGTGATACGCACGATACACAATAATATCATAACATAACAAACCAAAGAGATTGATACGGATCAAAATGGATTTAAGTTTTATATTACAGATGTTCTGAGTCTTAAATTCTATGCATTTGAGTAATTTCTTTAGTATAACTCGTTCTACAAACGAATTGTATAGTTGACCTCAACTATTTCAAGATTGAAACATTAATTAACTAATAAAAAGTTCAAAGACCACGGTCGAGGTGGCGTACCATATTGCACATGGAATAGTAATAGATAGATTAGAGAGGTCATTAAGTTTTGAAAAGAAATTCATAGACAAATACCAGATTTATTGAGATCTTTCTTCATATCATGATTAAAATTGGTACAACTTTTCCTTTCTAGTAAAAATGTAACTCATGGAAAAGTACCAATTTACCAAACATTCTGAAACCAGAGAGAACACATGGAGGAGCGGATGGGCCTGAAACTTTCATCCTCTCGGAATCGCAAGACATATTTTTAGAAGACTCTAACTGAAAATTGAAACTAAAATCCTCCACATTTAAGAAAGCAATTTATGTATATCCCATTCACGGATTAAGATTAAGAAGAATTAACCCAAATAACCGCCCACCCAATCGCTTAAACTAAAAATAGTCGGTGGAGATATAATGTATAATTTATGTATTATGTGTTAATAATTTTGTGCAATTAATTTATAATCTATATATATGATTAGAAAAATTAAATAATAAATATGACCGGTCATTTGCGTAAAGATTCCCAAAGATTAACTGAATCTCACAAAGTGGATAACAAAATAGGGAACTTAATTACAATTAATGTTAAGCAAGCAGAAATCGATTACGTAAACTGTACAGATACACGAAAGAGAAACAAACCATGGAAAAATGCCTAAATCTCAAAATCGGAAACATTAAAGGATCCTAAAGTTCTCCAAAAAGAGAGACATAGGAGAAAACCTTAATTTGTCTAAAAAAAGAAAGAGAAGATACCTTGGGCGATGGAGAGATTGATGAGAAAGATGGATGTTTAGCGCTGTAATTAAGAGAGAAAAGAGGAGGAAACGGTCAACTTGGAAGCGTTGTAATGGAAGAGAAAGAGGTAGTGAAGCGATGTATGTAACCGATAAAGAGGAAGAGACGCAACTAAATGACTTTTGTTTTTTTTAAATAGCACATAAATAGAAGAAAAAAGGGGTAAAAAATGAAAAATTGAGGAAAAGGAAAAATGTGTATTCTGATTGATTAGTGTTAGAACAGCGCACCGATAATTTGACAGAATATTAATCTTATAAAACTATAATTTAATTATTTAATATATTATATTATTTTAATAAATATTAAATGTTATTTTATTATTTAATATAGTGCACATAAATATAACAAAAGTTATACAAAATCAAAGGATACACATCATATAGTAATCAAATAAATTATTTGTTCCTTATTTATTCTTTGTTATTATTAAATTAGCAAGTACTTAGTACTATATATTTACTAATATAACTTTTTTATTAACTTGTCTATTGGCTTAATATTTTGTTACTACTTATCTTTTAATATAATAGATATCTAGTTTCTTATTCTGAAAATAGTTCTATTTTTTTTAAACTTATGGTATACTGTTCAAATTTCTTCAATTGTCTAAATTTATCAATAATTTTTTGAGTTTTATTTATTTATCTTTTATTTATTTATTAATTGAAAATATAAATATCATAAAATTATCTTTATCACCCTCTTTCATACATTATTTTCTACTGTAATATTTACTTAGTTTTCTCATTTTATATTTTATTAAAAATTTAAAAGATGTAATATTCTTTTAATAAATTATAATTTTGAATTCATCAAAAGTATAAAGAGATAAGTCTTTTATCCTGTATGACTTTTTCAAATTATTTCGATATTTAAATTTATCAATAATATTTTTGAGTGTTATTTATTTACTTAATTTTATCAAATAAATTTAAAGCATGGATAGAATCTGTAATGACCGGACCGGTCGTTTTGAACTCTAGCGCGTTGTTCAGCAGTTTGAGGCCATGAGCAGCTTTATTTCAGGTATTATAACTTGTGCGCACGATCGGAATTGAATTCCCGAAAGTCCTGAGTTGATTTGCAAAGAGAATTCTCATTTCAGAAGCTTTAAGTTGGAAGAATTAACTAAGATTGGATTTCAGAGTAAACGACCTCGGAATCTGAAGGTTCCAGTAGGTTCGTATGATGATTTCTGACTTGGGCGTATGCCCAGATCGGGTTTTGAATGACTCGGGAGCATTTTGGCGCCTATTATGGAAGTTAGCATTTTGGAACAATTTCATAAGTTTGGATTGAAGTGCATTTCAGTATTATCGATGTCCGTTTAGAATTCTGAGTCTGGGAATAGCTCCGTATGGTGATTTTGGGGTTGGGAGCGCGATCGGAAGTGAATTCGGGGGTCCGTAGGTCATTTTGAAGTCATTTGGCTAAAGATAGAAAATTGAAGGTTTTTGAGAAGTTTGACCGGAAGTGGACTTTTTGATATCGGGGTCGGAATCCGATTCCGAAAATTGGAGTTGGTCCGTAATGTTGAATATGACTTGTGTGTAAAATTTGGGGCCAATCGGACGTGATTTGTTAGGTTTAAACATCGAGAGTAGAAGTTTGAAGTTCTAAAGTTCATAAAGCTTGGATTGGAGGTCGATTTGTGGTTTTAGCGTTGTTTGATATGATTTGAGGCCTCGAGCGAGTCCGTAATGTGTTTTGGGACTGGTAGGTATGACTGGTTGGGGTCCCGGAGGCCTCGGGTGGATTCTGGGTGGTTAACGGATCAAAAATGAAATTTTTGGAAGGCTGAAGCTGCTGGTTGCTGTCATAACCGCACCTGCGAGAAATGGGCCGCAGGTGCGGAGCTGCAGAAGCGACCAGAATAGCCGCAGATGCGGTATTGGCGGAGGAGAGCTGGGACCGCAGATGCGGTCACGTTGCCGCAAATGCGGGATCGCACCTGCGGTGGAGAAGACGCAGAAGCGGAAAAAGGCAGCCTGGTGAGGAACCGTAAAAGCGGTATTTGAACCGCACCTGCGAAATCGCAGAAGTGTCAAGAGACCGCTTGCGGAAAGTGCTGGAAGCAGTGGGTTGTTTTAAAGTCGGGTTTTGGCCATTTCCTCTCATATTTTCTTGGCTTGGACGATTCTTGGAGAGTTTCAAGAGAGGATTTTCATCATCAATGATAAGGTAAGCTATCCCCCACCTATTTTGAGTTAAATACATGATTATATACGGATTTGGGCATGGAGATTTGTAGAAAACTTGGGGTTTGAGGGAAAACCTAGAAAATTGATATTCTTGGAATTTGACTACGATTTTGAGTATGGAATTAGGAGAAAATCATATATTCGAGTTCATGAGTTCATGGGTAAACTTTATCTTCGAAATTTTTTGGAATCCGGGCACGTGGGCTCGAGGGCAATTTTGTCAACTTTTCTATCGGGGTTAAGAATTGTTATAAATTGGATTGTAATGAGTAATTGAGTATATATTAATGGATTCGCATAATTATTGGCTAGTTTTGGAGCATTGAGCATCGATTCGAGTCTTCGGAAGAGCGTGGAATGCCGGTTATGGATCTTCGGAGCGAGGTGAGTCTCCTTTCTGACCTTGTAAGAGGGAATTGTCCCCATAGGTGAGTTAATTGGTTATATGCTCCTATTTGTAGGGGCTATGTACGCACGAGGTGACGAGAGTCCGTGCGTAGCTACTATTATGCTATTATCCGGGTAGTCTAGGACCCAAAAGCATGTTATACTTGGATTATTTGTAAACTTATTGACAACTTGAATTGCTTAAATCACATCAAATTAGTAAATGAATTTCTAAACAGATTAAACTTCATTTTTCTAAAATCATTAAAAGAGAATTGGCTTTTTATTGGAATAAACATTTCCCGATAAACTCTTAATTGACTGTTTGACTGTGTGTATCTATATGTGCCCACGTCGCATGTATGATTCGCGAGCGAGGTTATTTATTTATGTTGATCGTGTCGCATATGATGCGCGAGCGGGGTAATAGATGCATCTATGGTTCACGCTGTTCGACCGTCGGCAGTGCACATTTTACATTTTTGTTGGATCGGGACGTACGACCTCGACATGATTTACGCATGCTTGTATTGCTTGCCTTGAGATTTATTGACATTGATATTTGCCTTCCCCGACTTGAAATTATTGAAAACTAATGGATTATGAATCCGGAGACTTTTAATATAAAAAGGAACTTTCACCTGTTCGTGACTTACTTGAAATTACTGTCATTCTTAATAAATTCATGATTATCCGCATTAATAGTATATCATTATTGGACCACTAGTAAATGTCGAAGTCGACCATCTCGTCTCTACTTCTTCGAGATTAGACAGGATACTCATTGGGTACACGTTTTTTTCGTACTCATACTACACTTCTGTGCATTTTTATTGCACATGCACATGCATCACTAGTGGCCTAGTGGGCGTAGCAGCATGATCAATATGGAGACTTAGGTGAGCTGAATTTCCCGAGACGACCCGCAGCCAGCAAGTCTCTTTCAGATTACTGTATTTATTTTATGTCCAACGTTGTATTCCGGACGGTTGCTGTATTATATCACTTCTTAGAAATTGTTCATGCACTTGTGACACTGGGTTCTGGGTATTCTTGGATTATTCAATATTAAAGTTTGTTAAAGACTTCATGATTATTTCTGTAAATTTCATTATTTGTTATTTAATGCATAAAGAAAAAAAATTCAGCAAATACTAAAATTTGAATTTAATTAAGTATTTTGGTTGGCTTGCCTGACAGCGGTGTCCGACGCCATCACGACCCTTAGTGGATTTTGGGTCGTGACAGAATCACATTTTCTATATTTTCCTCTTTATAAATTAGTTTTTGTTCTACAACATTTTAATTTTTTAATTTAATATTTATCTATAATACGAATATTATTTTTGTATTATTTTCAAGAGGAAATTAAATTGAATTCTTCTTTCGTTTGTATTTAAAATGAAAGTTTAATTTTTTTTATTAAATTACTACATAATAAATTAAAGTATATCTTTATATATATTTTATTTAGTTCTTGATATTATTGGTTATGTTTTTGTCTTTAGGTTTATCTATTATAATATTTTTAGTTACATGGTCTTATCCATATAGCATGACAATATGAATCGTTATTCAAAAAATTCTCATTTCAAAAAATAAATTAGTCTTATCATTTTATATCTCTAAATTGAAGTTATTTATTTATATATTTTTTAAATAATAGTTTCTTAAATATATAAATATTTAATTATTTTTAATTCATATTAAAAAGAATAACTAACTATTAACTATCCTAACTAGTTTTATCCTAAAATTTGACATTTGTGGAATTGTTTTGTGATACTTGGCATTATCACATTGAATTTTAATTTTTTTTATTTATCGATAATACGAATATTATTTTTGTATTATTTTCAAGAAGAAATTAAATTGAATTCTTCTTTCCGTTTGTATTTAATATGAACATATAATTTTTTTTAATTACAATTACTACATAATAAGTTAAATTATATCTATCTTTATATATATATATATATATATATATATATATATATATATATATATATATATATATATATATATATATATAATTTATATAATGAGATTATTGTTTATGTTTTTGTCTTTGGTTTTATTTATTATGATATTTTTAATTACATGATCTTATTCATATAATATGACCATATGAATTATTATTCAAAAAATTTGCCATTAAACTATTCTATCTTTGGCTAACTAGCATCAATTTTGTGTTGTATTTTGCGCTCGTCATTAAACTGGAGATTTACCTTTGTTTTATACAACCGCATAATAATAAGTTAAATTATTATATCTTTAATCTATATATATACTATATTAAAAGCACGAATGCCTTTAGCGAAATGTTGATTGAACTTTTTACCCTTCATTAAAAGACACCACAATAGACAAAATTGTCATTTACTATTTTCCTCAAATTATTGCCTAATTATTTTTATAATATTTCACCTAATAATTAAGCACAAATTTATTACAAGAAAGTCCTTATTCCCTTTGATTTCTTTCCAAATATGGAGACTTGAAGAAGTCTATAGTTGTCCAATTTGTTTCATAGTTTGTTTTGATTTGATTTAGGTTTAGCTTTTTATTTTTGCTTTATTCTTTGTAGTATATTTCCATGAATTAATATCTAATAATAATTTTGACTTTCAATTTAAAACTCCGCATAAACTCTTCACTAAAGTTCTTGCTTATGCTCTCTTGATTTTATTGCAATCTATAGTGTCAATCGACCAGGTATGCTTTTATGTTCATATAAAGTGCTGAGATTTTTTTGCTTAATTATGATGTGGTGTCTCTTTTTTTATTATAATAATAATAATAATAATAATAATAATAATAATAATAATAATAATAATAATAATAATAGTGCAATTTGCTTCTTCTAGCCTTTCTACAAAGTAAATTTATTCTTTTTCCTAAAATACAATTTTTTTCTTCTTGTATAGGATTATAGTTTCTTACACAGTAATTGTCAAGTTCATTAATCTAATACTTGGCGACTTCCATGGGTTATTCGATATGCTAAAATTATCTAAAGTCGGTACTTCTTTCGCTATTTGTAATATATGTCTGTTTGTGCATGTGTGATCTTCTTTATATTTTTGAGATAGCAACCACATTAAAACCGCAAAAAATTTATGGGTTGTGAAACATAAATAGCTGAATTCTAAACAGTTAAAAATTTAACATAATATGTGCTAATTTACAACTTAGAATTGTTATATTTAATTTACAGAAAGGGTCATGAAATATTTTGTTTGGAGTCTCCAATAATTTATTCTCTTATATTGTTTGGCGCGACACTTTATAGACAACATTGTTATTTACTATTTTTCTCAAAACATTTTTTAATATTTTACCTTATAAAAGAAACACTACCATTTAGGAAGAAATTTTATCTCCCATGGTAACAATACATCATTAATACTCTGAAATATATTAAATTAAAGGAGAGAATTTTATTTGTTTATTTATGAGAGTTGTTCGGAACTTTGGATTGCTTATTTATTTTTTAAAATGGAATTAAATTACACATGCGAATCTCCCAAAAAGATGGGTTAGAATTAACTTATTCTAGCAACTATAAAGAAATATGAACCTATTTTTGTCTCATAATAATAAGGAGGAGTCCTTCACTAACTTTAATTACAAGAAAACAAATTAGCAAATTATGTTTAGAAAAGACTTACGTAAAATCGTTTACAAAAGTTTTAGAAATATAACCAATAATTTATTTATTTTATTATTTTTTTGCAGGATACATATTATAAATTCAATGCACAAATAAATAATATAAAAAATAAAAATGATAAGGTCTTTAGAAATGTTGATTTAACTTTTTATCATTTACTAAAAAATTTCATAGTCGACGAAAAAGTCATTCTCTATTTTCTTAAATATTAAATAAGTATAATCTTATACAAAAAAATATATAGGCTATTTTGGTTAGAATATGCTAGAAATAGAAGTCTAAATAAATATGGTATTTAGTGTCACGATTCAAAAATATCTTTAATTAAGAAGATACGAAATAATATCATGCAAATAATTAATAAAAGGAGTTTTTACTATAAAGTCGCCAGTGATAAAGTTTAATATAATTCGTTTACAAAAGTTTTAGAAATAAAACCAATCCAATTAATTTATTTTATATTTTTCTACATAATACATATTATAAATTCAATGCACAAATATAAAAAGTAAAAATGATAAGGTCTTTAGAAATGTTGATTGAAATTTTTTGATTTACTAAAAGATTCCACAATGACAAAAAAGTCATTTGTTATTTTCTTTGACATTAAATTAGTATAATCTTATACAAAAATATATAGGCTATTTTGGTAAGAAGTGTGCTGAAAATATAAGTCTAAATAAATATGTCATTTAGTATCACGATTCAAAAGTACTTTAATTAAAGAGATACGAAACAATATCATACAAATAATTAATAATATGAGTTTTTATTACAACAATTTATTCTTCTTGTATACTACATTTTTTACTTATTGACGATGACATGCGCATGCAAAGCACATACACAAGGGGTATAAAATTTAACGGCAAACAATTTAGCAACGGATTAATGACGAAGTTCGTAATTAATAGTCAGTTTCGCCAAGCTTCTAAAATCAAATTATTTTGAGAAGTGCTTTTCTCAAAAATACTTTTTAAAAAAGTACTTTTGGTAAGAAGTAGTTTGTATTTGGCTAACTAATTTGAAAAACACTTTTGATCAGTAATTAGTGTTTGGCCAAGCTTTTGAAAACTGCTTTTAAGTGTATTTTTTTTAAAAGTGCTTCTCAGAAAAATGCTTTTGGAGAGAATCTGATTTTTTCTACTTCTCAAAAACTGCTTCTGTTTCTCCTCAAAAGCACTTTTTTTCCTTCCAAAAGCTTGGCCAAACACCTCAGTTTTTGACCAAAAGTGCTTTTGGCCCCCCCAAAAAAAGCTTGGGCAAACAGGCTATAAGTCCAACTTTTTTTATGTAGTATTTGTTGTCAAATAAGGTATGCGTTTTAATCAAGCGCAACACACGTACACTTAAGCTAGTTTACAGAAAAGGTGCGGCATGCTTCTTAGAACCTTATGATTTATTACTTTTGAAGAATTTCTCAAGCAGCAATATAACTGTCACTTTGGATACTTTGACAGATTAGACAAAAAACAAGGACAAAAATTAAAATCTTTAAGTTGTTTCATGGGCACATTATCAATATCAAATTTGGAGGAATCATAAATCATAGTAGTAAAAGTCAGTTATTTTTATTCTAAGCAAGTAGTAATTACTCCGATGAATATATTCTAAAGCAACATAAAAGTTGAAGTTTTGGACGTGGCTACTAAAGTAATTATTTTATGTTCCATTTATTATAGGCTCTGAATGGACGAAATTATATTTGAACTATTCATGTATAAAATTATTGACTCTCTATTAAGTGGTAAAATCTGAAATCACTAGACTATGAGAATTTGAAAAAGAAAATGTATCGAGCAATTATTTTTACTTTAAAGTAAATTTGTACGATTCAAAACGTATAAAATTATTTGGCTAACGAGCATCAATTTCGTGTTGTACTATTCAAAATGTCTCTACATTGAAGTTATTTGTTTATATATACTTTTTCTTTTTTAATAATAGTTTCCTTAAAAATATATAAATATTTGATTATTTTTAATTCAAATTAAAAAAGAGTAACTAGCTATTAACTAACCTAACTAATTTTGTCCAAAATTTTGACACTTTATTGAATTTTTATTGTGACACTTGGCATTATCACATTGAATTTTAATTTTTTTTAGTGTTTATCTATAATACGAATATTATTTTTGCATTATTTTCAGGAAGAAATCAAATTGAATTCTTCTTTCCATTTGTATTTAATATGAAAGTTTTTATTATAAGTTAAAATTACTACATAATAAGTTAAATTATATCTTTATATATTTATATTTAGTTCTTGAGATTATTGTTTATGTTTTTTGTCTTTAGTTTTATTTATTATAATATTTAGTTACATAATCTTATCCATATAGCCATATGAATTATATTCATAAAATTTCCCATTTCAAAAAATAAATTAGTCTTATCATTTTATATCTCTACATTGAAGTATTTTATTTATATTTTTTTTTCTTTTTTAATAATAATTTCCTTAAAAATATATAGATATTTAATTATTTTTAATTTAAATTAAAAAAATAACTAACTATTAACTAACTTAACTAATTTTATCCTAAAAATTAACACTTCTTGAATTAACACTAATTTTGGCATTATCACATTGATGTGCTTCTCCTATTCTATATAAATAGACTATTATAATATTTATAGTTATATGATCTTATCTATATGGCATGACCATATGAATTATTATTCATAAAATTTCTCACATCAAAGAATAAATTAGTCTTATCATTTTATATCTCTACATATTGAAGTAATTTATTTATATATGTTTTCTGTTTTTAATAATAGTTTCCTTAAAAATATATAGATATAATTATTTTTAATAGCATTGTCCTTTTTGGTATTTCTATTCTTCATACTTCAATTTCCTTCTCCAGTATCCGCTATCAGGAAGGATGTAAGTCTTCAAGAAAGATATACCTGTAGAACTACAGTTCAAGGAAGATATTTGGTTGCTGATGATATGGGTCAAGTCTGTGATGCACTGTCCATTGATCCACATTCTCGCTGCTGCCGTGGAAAAAGAGAGCAATTTGCTTGTCATGGTTGCAATCTTGTTTCACAGTGTTGCAACTCCGATCCTATGAGTTTTGTGTTTCTTGCTGTCTGAATCCGTCTAGGACACAAAAGGATCTGGCTCTAAATGTCAAGATAGCTAAGCCTGTAACAGCAGGGACTTATTCAAGCCTTTTTAATTTTTGCATGGGAAGATGCATGCCGTCACAATTCAGAGAGTGTGGTTCATGAAAACGCTTATCTCAGTGAATTTCATCATTGTTTCTCTATACCATCTAAATTCTTTTGGTGCACAAGCAGAAGCAAGACTGGCTGGTATAAATATCGTGATAGGAAAGACAAGGTGAATCAAGCAATTCAGTGTGCAAATCAAGTGGTCAATCTTGTGTTCCCAACAAATTCTTATTGCTCAAACCAATGCAAAAGTACTTGGGCTGCAAAGGTGGATGTCTGGCAAGTGTCGGATCAGATCAGCCTGCTGAAGTAGTTGATGCTGATTTCCGGAGCCTGCTTGTACACCTCGCAACAGTCGATACTATCTTGTGATGGATCGCATAAGCATACTGTATTGGGAAAAAACTGAGTTTATATTAAAGATGACGTGGCATGACACGTGGTTTGGTTAAATGGCCAAAGCGCAACAATTGACTAAGAGGCACGGATGGAGACAGCCACGGGAAGAGGAATTTAAATAGGTACGAGACGAAGTGTAGATACGAGTCTCGTACCAATTCAAGTCATTTAAAGCCAACGGATTAGAAGGCATTAAAGACAAAGATCTGATGACAGAAAGGAGTCCAAATTCATTATTAAATACCTGATACGTTAGAAAATTGGTATTTAATAGGAATGATTGTATAACGGCTTATTTAATATCATTTATTACTCATAATTATATCATTAAAGCTGAGGCTTCATTCCTTTACCTAGAATTACCTATAAAAGGAAGAAGTATCATCATTTGTAAGGACACGAAATACTATTGGGAACTTATTGAAATACAAAACTATTTGCTGCTTTACCATCATTCTCAAAAGTATTTTATTTTCGTCTCCTGATTATCAGTAACCCGAATTTCTTTTTAACTTTGACCAAAGACTCAGATTTTTGGTTAAACAAATTGGTTCCGTTACCGGGAATCTGATAATCTTTTCTTTTAAGCTATATCTTGTCCATTGTCGTCACCATGTCAAACAACAACACCGACAATAATAGTAATAACACATTGGGAAACCATGAGAATCAAATACATCAAAATCAAAATGACGTGGTTCCCTCCCCTCCAGATTCACCACGTCAATCTCGTGAAGGCACTCCTGTTACTGAATCCCGTGCTGATCAACAAGAACAATCTGAACACTTTGAAGGAGTTACAACTGAAGCTTTACAAAAGCTAATTGATGCACAGGTCGGCAAAGCTCTTCAGGCACTTGTTAGTCGATTGCCTGCTGCACCACCCACACCAACTCCTAATAATAATACATTGGAGAATCCCCGTTCTGGTCTTGATAATTCTAGAAATGGAGCAACCCCCAGTGAACCACAGGAAGGGGGACCAGGTAATTCAAATAATTCATATTTGCAAAATTTAGTACTAACCTTGCAGAAACAGATTAAGGAACAAAATGAGCGTATTGAGCAAATCCCTGGAGTTCCGCCTGTAATAAAAGGAGTAGACATGGACAAATACTCACAACAACCATGGAAGCCAAGTGCTGCTCCCCATCCGATTCCGAAAAAGTTCAAAATGCCTGACATCCCGAAATATGATGGTACTACAGACCCACGTGACCACGTGACTGCATTTACAACAGGCGTGAAAGGCAACGACTTGACCAAACAAGAAATTGAATCAGTACTGGTCAAGAAATTTGGAGAAACACTCACCAAGGGTGCATTAACCTGGTATTCTCTTTTATCTGAAAATTCTATTAATTCTTTTGCTGAGCTTGCAGATTCTTTTATTAAAGCACATTCGGGAGCACAAAAGGTTGAGAAAAGAATGGAAGATATTTTCAAAATCAAACAAGGGGATTCAGAGTTGCTTAGAAATTTTGTTGATAGATTCCAGAGTGAAAAAATGACTCTACCTCGTGTGCCTGACAATTGGGCTGCAATAGCTTTTGCAAGTAATTTAAATGACAAAAGTTCTGAAGCCACGAGACGACTCAAAGAAAGTCTTCGAGAATTTCCTGCAACCACTTGGAATGATGTTTACAACAGGTATAGTACGAAGCTGCGAATTGAAGAAGATACTGTACCTAAGTTTCATCATGAAGAAAGGGGTGGTCCCCGAAGATCAGAAACCGAAAAAAGATCAGGTAAAAACAGGTACGATCCATATATGGGACCTGCAGGAAAAGACCCACGGTCGAAACAAGATAGCCAGCAATATGATCAAAAATCGAGGAACAGGGACTCTGGTTCTTCTTCAAAGTTCAGGAATGATCGGAACAGACAAGAATCACGAGATGATGACAGAAGTTTAAAGGCACGATTCGGCGGATATAATTTTAATGTCTCTACCTCCGAGCTCGTAGCTGTTTTAAGAAGCATGGGAGATAAGGTACGGTGGCCAAAAGAGATGCGGTCAAATCCAAATAGACGCAATCCAGATCATTGGTGCGAATTCCACAATGATCACGGGCACAAAACTTCAGAATGTAGATTCTTGCAGAGTGAAGTGGATCATCTATTGAAGCAAGGGTACCTCACTGAGTTATTTAGCGAGAAAGGAAACAAGCTTATATGAAAAACAGGCAAGAGCCACCACAACCTCCTTCACCCAAGAGGACAGTGGATGTCATAAGCGGGGGAGAAGATATTCACGGCATAACCTACACAACCTCCAACAAGGTTTCTAAGGTAACAATTACACATGGGAAACAGGTGCGGAAGGTCCTAGAAAATGAAAGTATTTCGTTCGATGACGCAGATACCGAAGGAGTGACAACTCCATATAATGATGCACTGGTAATATCTTTACTTGTACATGATACTAATGTAAAATGAGTTTTGATTGATCCAGGGAGTTCTGTAAATATTATATTACTAAGGGTACTACGGGAAATGCAAGCTGAAGACAAAATGATACCCAAGGCGCACACCTTGTCAGGCTTCGACAATTCAAGTGTAGTAACAAAAGGAGAGGTAATTCTAACAACTTTTGCTACGGGTGTTGTTAAAGAAACTAAATTTCAGGTAGTTGATATGTAAATGGCCTACAATATGATCATGGGGAGACCATGGATACACGATATGGATGTTGTCCCATCAACTCTACATCAGGTTATTAAATTCCCATCACCATGGGGAATTTGCCAAATTCGTGAGGATCAGTAGATGGCTAGAAGTGTCAACGCTGTAACAAGTACGAGCACCGTAAATAAAGAAAAATAGCAATTACAGGAAACAGTTGAAGGTAAAAAAGATCAAACTTCAGCTGAACAAGAAAAGACAGATTTGGACTCAAGGCCTGACACAATTCAGGAACCTGAAGAAAATGAAAGCATCAAAACGACAATTAAAGAGCTCGAGACAGTGATATTATTTGAGCAATAGCCTGAACGGAAGGTTTATGTCGGGGCCAATTTAAGCTTAAACATGCGAGGTATGATAATCAAATTTTTAAAAGCTAACTTAGACTACTTTGCTTGGTCCCATGCTGATATGACAGGGATACCACCGGATGTGATGCCTCACAAAATCAATGAGGACCCTTATTTCACACCAATAAAGCAAAAGAAAAGAAAGCAAGGTGCTTTCAAGAACCAGGTGATTTAGGATGAGGTCCAAAAATTATTAAAAATCGGATCAATCCGTGAGGTAAAATATCCTACTTGGTTAGCTAACACGGTGGTTGTACCCAAGAAAAATGGTAAGTGGCGTGTTTGTGTAGATTATACCGATTTAAATAAAGCCTGTCCAAAAGATTCCTTTCCCTTACCGCATATAGACCAACTAATTGATGCAACCGCAGGTCATGAACTTTTAAGTTTTTTAGATGCATACTCGGGATATAATCAAATTAAAATGGATCCTGGTGATGAAGAAAAAACTTCTTTCATCACAGACAGGGGGACTTACTGTTATAAAGTAATGCCCTTTGGTCTCAAAAATGCTGGGGCAACCTATCAAAGGTTGGTCACCAAAATGTTCCAAGAACATTTAGGGAAAACAATGGAGGTATATATAGACGATATGCTCGTCAAAACCCAGCGATCTCATGATCATATTTCTCATCTATCTGTTACATTTGAAATTTTGCGAAAATTTAATATGAAACTCAACCCAGAAAAATGTGCATTTGGAGTTGCATCAGGTAAGTTTTTGGGTTTTCTTGTTTCTAACCGTGGTATTGAAGTGAATCCTTCTCAGATCAAAGCAATAGAAGAAATCCCTGATATCCTTACTAATAAAAAGGAAGTACAAAGATTAACGGGAAGAATTGCAGCTTTGGGGAGATTTATTTCCAAATCCTCAGAAAGGTGTTTTAAGTTTTTCTCTGCACTCAAAAAGCAAGATCATTTTGAATGGAATGAAGATTGTCAACAAGCCCTTAGAAATTTGAAAGCTTATTTGTCAAAACCACCGTTGTTGGCAAAACCAAAGGTGGGGGAAAAACTTCTCATCTATCTGGCTGTATCTGAAGTCGCGGTGAGTGCTGTTTTAGTCCGCGAGGAACAAGGTAAACAATCTCCTATTTATTATGTAAGTAAGTCCTTATTGGAAGCTGAGACACGATACCCACAACTAGAAAAATTAGCATTAGCTTTGATCATGACATCTAGAAAATTAAGACCTTATTTTCAATGTCATCCCATTAATGTAGTTACTGCTTTTCTGCTTCGAAATATTTTGCATAAACACGAATTTTCAGGAAGATTAGCAAAATGGGCTATAGAACTAAGTGAATATGAAGTTGTTTATCAACCCAGGACCGCTATAAAATCTCAAGTACTAGCTGATTTCGTGACTGATTTTAGCCAGGGGATGCATTTAGAAGCAGAAAAAGAATTACTAGTTTTTAATGGTGCAAACCCGGGGACTTGGGTTTTATTCACTGACGGTTCATCTAATATAAAAGGGGTAGGCCTAGGAATATTCCTTGTACCACCTGCGGGTGAGACTATAAGACAGGCTATAAAATGTCATTCTATAACTAACAATGAAGCAGAGTATGAAGCTGTAATTGCAGGTTTAGAATTGGCGCGAGAACTCGGCATAACGCAGATTATAATCAAGAGTGATTCTCAACTCGTGGTCAATCAAATGCTGGGGACTTATACAGCCAGAGAGACGCGAATGCAAGAGTACCTCGCAAAGGTACGGGAGTTAATAAAACAATTCCAAACTTGGAAAATAGTGCAGATCCCAAGAGATGAGAATGTAGAGGCAGATGCTTTAGCAAATCTCGCATCTGCAGCGGACGTAGCAAACGATACAAATGCTTCAGTCATACATTTATTTCATTCCGTTCTCGAATCTGATAAAAACGAGGTAAATTTTAATCATTTAACATGGGATTGGAGAAACGAAATTGTTGCCTTTTTACAGCACGGTACCGTGCCTAATGACAAAGGAAAGGCTCACGCGCTTCGCAAAAAAGCTGCTCGATATTGTTTATATCAAGGAAATCTTTATCGAAAGATGTTCGGTGGACCACTAGCAAGGTGTCTCGGACCCTCTCAAACAGAATATGTGATGAGAGAAGTGCACGAAGGACATTGTGGGAATCACGCAGGGGGACGGTCACTGGTAAGAACATTAATTCGCACAGGATATTATTGGCCTAAGATGGAAGAAGAAGCAACCAGTTTCGTGTCCAAATGTGATAAATGTCAAAGGTACGACAACAATATGCACAGAACCAGCTGAGTTACTACATCCTGTTATAGCCCCGTGGCCCTTTATGAAATGGGGGATGGATATCGTAGGTCCACTTCCACAAGCAAAAGGTCAGGTAAAGTTTCTACTTGTACTTACAGATTATTTCACTAAATGGGTAGAAGCAGGGGCATTTAAACATGTACGAGAGAAGGAAGTTAAAGACTTCATATGGTGAAATATAATATGCCGCTTTGGAGCACCAAAGGAGATCGTGTGTGACAATGAACCACAATTCATTGGAGCTCAAATCACAAAATTTCTTCAAAGTTGGCAGATCAAAAGGATAACATCTACGCCATACCATCCAGTAGGTAATGGACAAGCGGAGTCTACTAACAAAGTCATTATCAACAACTTGAAGAAGAGGTTACAGGATTCAAAAGGTAATTGGCCTGAGGTGTTACCTGGAGTATTATGGGCTTATCGTACAACGACTAAACAGGCACTGGAGAAACACCATTTTCAATGGTTTATGGTGCGGAAGCCTTAATTCCAGTTGAAATAGGTGAGCCAAGCACACGGTACGATCAGGCAACGGAGGAATCTAATGATGAAGAGATGCGGGTCAACCTTGATTTACTTGAAGGAAGAAGAGAAGCTGCATTGATAAGGATGACAGCACAAAAGCAAGTAATTGAACGATATTACAATAGGAAAGCACGCCTCAGATTTTTCAAAATTGCGGACTTCGTGCTTAAAAAGGTGTTCCAATCTGCAAAGGCTGCTAACTCAGGAAAGCTAAGTCCAACATGGGAAGGACCGTACAAAGTCCGTGACATTGCAGAAAAAGGAGCATACCAGTTGGAGACAATGGACGACAAAGTTTTACCCTCACATTGGAATGTCGTCCACATAAAAAGATATTACTTTTGAGAAAGTACCTACGGTCAGGTATCACCATGTTAAAATTTCTCTCTTGGATTATTAATATTTTACTAACGATTTTAGATGCTAGGCAAAATACCCTAACTCGTGCCAAATGATGAGTCACAACCTGCAAGGCAAAATGGAGTATTCTTAAATTCCTAGCCCAGGGTTACAATTAATCTGATGGAAATACACACGAGTTAGACAGTCTTCATCTATAATCGCACCTTCGAGTCCCGTATATCTTTCTGTTTCAGGAAAAGGGCCAAAGTAAAAGAAATAAACAAGTGCTCGAGGCTTCATACTTCACCGCTCAAACACTTGGGGGACTACATATTGTACACAGATACGTGTAGAAGTGCAGATACGAATATCGAACAAAAGTCGGCCACAAAGAGACAAGTGTTGAGTAAAAGTTACGAAGTCTTCAGCATTCACGAGAATAATAGAGTCATCTCTCAAAACTCATAAACAAAGTCACCTCTCAAACCCTTTTTAATATATAAAGATAGGGTCATGACTATGTACTGAAACAGGTTATAAAGAAAAACCTTGTTTATTCTATGTTATGTACAAATCTGTTACAAGAAAAACAGTTACGAGAAAGTTGTAGATGTATTGTAATACATGTAATAGTCAAACACTTGTTAAAGTTTATGAATAAAAACTTGCCAAAGTTGTTTCATACAAAACGTGTGTATTCCTATTTCTTTCATCGTATTATAACACCATTATGAAGTTGAGACGTCTTCTTCATTAAGTGTCGATAAAATAAAAGGGCCCTCTTTTATAAGCCTCATGTTGATAATCCATGAGAAGAATCATAAAGCATTTTAAAAGGATAAAAATGCTAAGCTATTCTATAAGTCCTAGATAAATGGTCAAGAATAAAATATACAGAAGTACCAACAAAAACTTCTTAATATAAAAGACCAAGTACGAACTTAGTCAGCAAAATATTTGTTTTTTACAAATGCCCCATTATGATAACTGGGGACTTCATCAAAAGATCCCTTAAAGTTGCCAAGGGATAACACCACCAAGTAATAAAAACAAAAACAACAATTTCATTTTCATCTAGTCACTGAAGGGTTTGGAACATCAGAAGTTTCACCCTCGGGAGTAGGAATTGCAACCCCAATTGCTGCAGTAGCCACTTCTTCATTCAAAAGCTCTTCCGTTCCAGGAGCTTCAAGTACAGGAGAAGGAGTATCAGTAGATTGTTGACTTTTCTCGATGGTATCTACGACTTTGGCCAGTTCAGACTGCAAGTCAAAGCTTTATTGAGCAGCTTCCATCAAAGCATCACGGCGAGATTTTAGGAAAGCCCAACTCACCTCTATGTTGAAGTTCTCCTCCAGAAGTCCATATTCCTTTTCCCACATAGCAAGATCGTTTTTCAAGATTTGGTGCTCAGCTAAATGGGAATCAAGGGAAGCTTCAAGAGAGGCATGAGAACTCTTCAAAGCATGAATCTCGTCAGAGGAGGTCTGTAAGTCAGCTTGAGCTTGAGTCAAGCTTTGCACTAACTCTCCTGCATACTCTTCTTTCTTAGCCAAAAGTTCCTTAAGCTCTCTAACTTCTTCACTAGCCTTTGATAATTGTTCTGACAAAGAGCATTCCAAAAGCTCTTTGTCTCTTTTAAATTGGCTTGAAGAAGCCTTGGCAGTTGCCAGTTCAGAAGTCAAACCACGGTTTTGCTGCTCCAGGAGGTTTTTATTTTCTTGCAACTCCTCTATGGTCCCTTGAGCATTCTCAAACTGTTCTTTCCAATTGGCTGCTTCAAGCTGGGCTCCCCTGGCTATTTCTTCGGCCTCGTAAACAGTTTTTTCATACTCACGGGCTTTTCTTTCCAGAAGGGAAATTCTTCCCATTAATTCCGTACCAATGAGGTTAGCCTACAGAGACAACTCATAGAAATGAGGGATTGAATATAATAAAAAAAAAACTTGTTGGTAAGAATAGGAAAAATACCTTCAAAGTAGAATGAACTATGTCATTCATCAGAGTCAAGCAGCTAGGGCTCTCCATTTTCTTCTTCTCAATATCTCCAATTAGGGGCTCGAGCCAAACATCGGCTCTACCAGTCTTTCTCAAGAGGCTATGGTTGGCAGGAACTTCAAGAGTAACACTTCTCATAGTCATACTTCCACTGCTAGAACCCGTCTCTGTATGATGAACAGAGGGAAGAGGAGCAATGGAAGGAATGGTAGGAGAAGATGTAGAAACATGAATGGAAGGAGAAGATGTAGAAACCAACGCGGGAACGGACATAGGAGCAGTAGAAATTGGCAAAAGAACGGAAGTCATCAAAACTGGTAAAGAAATACTTACGGTTGGCAGTGGAATGGAGGAAATAGGAACGAATGAGGAAAGAGGAGCTTCATCAAAAACAGGGCCGAGCTCGCCACTCTCGAAACCACAATCAAAAAGATGTTGAATTGACTCATTATTATCTCTTGGTTCGGTGTCCTCCTCAGAATGAATCAAAACAGGCTCGGTGGTTGAGGTTCGAGCAAGAGTGTCTTCAATTTCATCATCAATGATTATTCGCCTCCTGACCCTTGGCCTGGTAATTAGGGAGGTACCCTCCTCTTCCTCAGAACTTTCTTTTATAGCTTTCCTTTTTGGCAGCAAGGCTCGAGCCTTATCCAAATCAAGAGCAGCATTAGCAGACATGCGAATGGCCATAACTACTTCAGCTGTCATTCCTCTAACGCCAAATCCTGATTAAAGGAAGGATATACACGATCAAAATTGAGGAAAAAATGCTTAACATGTGAAAGAAAAAAAACATATAAAAAGGGGCATACCATGTGTTTTCACCTTCCAGCCATGTAAGGAAGAAATCGATTTCTAAGTTCTTTGCTCCCTAGAAGCAATCTTCAAAATTGAGTCTACCCAACCACGGAAGTTGGGAATAGGTTCCACATCTCCCATGGTTGCTATAAAAAACCAAGAAGAGACAAGGTTAAAAACAAATTTCTTTTGAAATTCTCAAAAGTAGGTACGGTAAGTAAAAGGAAACCTACGTGCAAAATTCCACTTCTCAGGGAAGGGAGTATTTGTTTCGCCAATCAAGTCCACCGTATGAACAGTAACGTAACGGATATACCATCCACGATCTTTGTCATCTTCAGGATTTACCAGAACTTTTTTGCTCCTTGCAGTTAAGGTAAAAACCCCATGGCGTATTAAGTTAGGGTGGTATAAATGAATGAGGTGAGAGAAGGTGAAATTGACATTGGCTTTGGAAGATAAGTATCTCAAACAAGCCACTGTTCTCCACACTTGGGGACCGATTTGGGCCAAACAAATTGTAAAGAAACGACAAAAATCCAGAATAACTGGGTCAATCGGAGGATTAAAACCTAGAGTGAAGGGGTAAGTATAAACAAAAGAATACCCACTTCTAAAGGAGGAAATTCTCTGATTTGGGGAAGGAATTGACATTCGAAGACTATCCTTCCAGTTACAATCTCTTCTTATGGTGGGGATTGTAAGCTCGGTTACTATTGTAGGATAAGTATCGGCTTTTTCCAAATTTGCAATTTGCTTTTGAAGAGACGTTTTGTCACTTTCAAAAGACAAATCGCTGGGAACTATCTCATCAACTAAGGGTTCTTGAGAAGAATCAAGAATTTCTCTACTTCTAGAAGAGGGGGCTTTTGGGATAGAACTCCTTGAAGAAGAACCAGAGGAGCCGCCTCGAATAGATTCTAACCCTGTTCGAAGCCTCCCTCCTCCGCCTCTTCTGTGTCTAACAGAGGCGTTGGGGAATTGGTCTAGAATCGGAACTTTTTTACGGTTAGGGTTTGAAGATGACATTGTTAGGAAGGATAAGTCGAAAGAAAGTAGAAATAAAGAAGAAAATGTTTGCTGAAGATTTGTGAAGAAGACAAAGGAAGAAAAAGTTATGTATATAATGGGAACCGTCAAACTTAGAAGTGTAATGATGGAAAGCCTATAATAAAGGCAACTATCACTTCGTGAATAGTGAGAATGAAGAAATCTTGAAAAAGGGTGTAAATAGCAGAATCAATCAGAAAATGACACATGGGCAGAACATTAAATGGAAAAGACGACTGAGGCGTTAATACTGTCATAAGCATTAATTGTAGCGAAAATTCCTTTTTTATGAAGATTCACTTCCCAATTATTTAATTGATAAATAAATGGAAAGTGGGGGGACTATCTGTATTGGGAAAAAACTGAGTTTATATTAAAGATGACGTGGCATGACATGTGGTTTGGTTAAATGGTCAAAGCGCAACAATTGACTAAGAGGCACGGATGGAGACAGCCACGGGAAGAGGAATTTAAATAGGCACGAGACGAAGTGCAGATACGAGTCTCGTACCAATTCAAGTCATTTAAAGCCAACGGATTAGAAGGCATTAAAGACAAAGATCTGATGACAGAAAGGAGTCCAAATTCATTATTAAATACCTGATACGTTAGAAAATTGGTATTTAATAGGAATGATTATATAACGGCTTATTTAATATCATTTATTACTCATAATTATATCATTAAAGCTGAGGCTTCATTCCTTTACCTAGAATTACCTATAAAAGGAAGAAGTATCATCATTTGTAAGGACACGGAATACTATTGGGAACTTATTGAAATACAAAACTATTTGCTGCTTTACCATCATTCTCAAAAGTATTTTATTTTCGTCTCCTGATTATCAGTAACCCGAATTTCTTTTTAGCTTTGACCAAAGACTCAGATTTTTGGTTAAACACATACAAAGAGGCTCTGCCCCTGCGTATAGACTGGTGAATTTCCCCTATACTAGTTATTAGTTTCTCTCGTTTAGACTAATGTGGGCCTCTTTTCTTTATAATTTTAAAATTTCTTAAAATAATACATGACGTTCACATTAAAAACTTGGATTCAAATTTAAGTTGTCTGATCACGCTCAACTATGCCTTATAAAAGGACAATGCGGACGTTGCAAATATAACCTGAGTATTTATGCCAGAGTCGAATCCACAGAGAATTAACCTATCAATTACTTTCGTTGGACTAACTAAATTCTTTAGAATCAACTTCCCCAAACGTTGTGAATAACAGTTGATGGTATATTTAATAACTAAGATTGAAAGTCAATAAACAGTTGTAAACTAAATATGCTTAAGTTGTGAACAATAATGAGAAGGTTCTAAGGTAGTGATTTCCCCTATTGATGGAATCCCTTCTGTTTATGTTTCGTATAGATTTACCAACACATCTTTATCAATCATGAACACTCTTTTTACCGTGAATCTCTCCCGAGTAATCACGATAATTTACTAGACGCACTCTCCCAAGATACGCTAGCTGGCTTTGTTTATTACAGTTCACTTTAGATTGCACCCAAGACTTCGTTATCCCTAATCCCACCTTTAAAACCGCAGTTATAGATCCCTCTTATACTTTGGGAGTGGTGTTGTTCAACAATCACCTAAACATGCACTCTCTCCCGAGTTATGCACACTAATTAGGCACAACTAATTGAGAATCCTGTCAATTAACTACAACAAACACGTAGTTGAACAAATAGAGATTAAACTGGCAGACTATATTAACATAATCAAGAAGTTCATCCTTCAATAGGTTCCATCAAAACCCTAGACAAAGGATTTAGCTACTCATGACAATGGGTAAATAAACTATGAAAATATTCATGATCAAAATTGCCAGAAAAATAAAGAGAAGAAGAAAATATGATGTTTTGGGTGATCTCTCACACTTGTTTTTCTTGCCAAAGTACTCTAAAAACATTCCATGTCTCCCTTGGGCGAGTTCTATTGTTTAATATAGGGTTTTGGGCTAAAAATCCCGTGTTTTGCACTTCAGTCCCTCAATTTTCCGCTTCCTATCGCGGTCCTACCGCGGTTACGCCAGGACCGCGACCAACTAGCCTCTCAGAATCCACAACAGCCTTCTGCCGCGGTCCGACCGCGGTTACACCGGGACCGCGGCAGTCCATCTCCAGTTCTGGTTTTGCTGCCTTCGCGTGGTGCACTTAGCGGATATTGTAAGATTGGCCTCTTTTTCTCCGTAATTGATCCCAAAAGTACTCCATAGACTTCTTTTATTGTATATAGCCTGCAAAGCATGAAAATCACTAATCAGAGCATTTTGTTATCACTTTTTACCATAAAAACTATACAAGAAGGTGGTTCTTTAGGGCCTAATTATAGTCTAATGCACCTATTATCAACACCCCACACTTAAATCTTTGCTCGTCCTCGAGCAAGTTGAACCACACTTCTAGGCCTAATCGTTCGATGCATTACCCAGTTTATGTCACACCCGCCATTATGAAAGAACAATCTAAGTAGTGCAACAACCACACCTCAAATGAAGACTCTAATGCCATGCCACACTCGTGCTTACTCTAGTTACTCTAAACAGAGGTGAAAACTTGCTTTTTCTTCCTAAGTCACATGCCCTCACATCACATTTCTGAAAGAAGTTCCACACACATAAAATCAAGTAACAAGGAACTATAGATAGAACGAATCCACTCACTATCAGCAAAGAACATTCACATACCACACAGATACACCATAAGCTTGCCCTTAGTGTAATACTCTACTAATCGAGTTGTTCAGTCCAAGATCAAGAGGTCTCTATTTGGTTATAATGTAGGCTAAGGGACGGGTAGGATATATTTGGATATAGTGACTAACCTCCCTAAGCACTTTTTAATACAATCGTTCCCTTTATTACAATTTCCATGTTCAACCCAATCATTCTTCCACACTTGTTTCATAGGCTACCCCCATTTTTCTTTAGGTGCAACTGACCTCTTTTTTTTAAACAGCCATTGCACTATTCAAATATTTTCCTAATTTTTCTTTTCCCACTCCATTACTACTCCACACTTTGACTTTTATATGATCTTTAACGATTCAAGTGCTTCTAGGAGGTACAGGTTCAAATAGTCAAACTATTCAAACACAGGGATGTAGGTTATTGTAAGGTTATCAAAGAACAGGCTTCAAGTTCGAAGGGGTTAACTATAGAAATATGTACGGGTGGATTCATAATTATACAGGCTACACAAAGAAATGCCTCAATCATCTCTAAGGCCAAATAACTTCTATTTCGCTTTGCAAACACACAAGGCAAATTCTAGGTATCGCATGCAAGCACAAAATACAAGTATTATCTCACACACACTTGGCATGTAACTCATTCCGAATTAGTTTGTCAACACACTCACGTGAGCGTTCAATAAAGACAAGGTGTGCAGAATTAAGGCATAAAATTACGAGTCTACAAACGAGCCTAGACGTCGCACCCTTAAGTTCGTTTTAGTTATTTGCAGGTGTGCACATTACGGGTTGCATTCTTTCCCTCACCCATCTTAGTCCAATAGAGCCCTAAGGGTCCTAAAAATATTAAAGAAAAATCTACCTAACCTGGTTCAATAAGAGCCCTTGGAAAAGAACCGTGGTCAAAAGAAAAACCAAGGAGGAATTACTATACTACCTAAAAAAAACAAATCTAAATGGACTACTTCCCTCAAGAGTACTGTCCAAGTGGTCCTTCCTCAGGAAGAGTCTCCTATATTTATTTATTTTATTTTTTATTTTATTTTATTTTTTGTAACCCGACTTTGACCCTCAAGAGACCCGTCGACAAGTGTCCGTCGTTGGGCCAAGTCAGTTACTTCTAAGGTGAGTACAACCAATTATACACAAAAACAAAGATACAGAACTACAACATACTCAATGTATATGTACACGAACAATACACCACTAAAGCAAGTCTCCCACCCCACACAAAAAGAATATAGCATGTCCCCATGTCATAACACAAATAAAGTGCAGAAGGGTAAGAAGACTTCCCTGAGCATCACTCGGAGTCGGAGACGGTGCTGGGATCCACATGACAAGCCCTCCCCAAAGCATAGAACCAAGCTATCATCCGGCTCTCAGACCTGGCCTGCCTCTGAGACATGGCATCCATACGCACATGTAGGCCATCCACTGAGGAGCGAAGATCTGCCACCTCTTCCTCTAAAGAATGCAACATGGGTCGGCTGAATTGTGATCTAGAGAACCCTGCCCCAGTATGGGGTCGCCGAGAGGATCCGGCTCCATCATAGGATCTCCTGGATAGTGCCATGGGTGCTGGGGTGTCATCCTCATCATCAAGATCAATGGTTGTGGGTGCATCTTTGAAGCTCTGAATGCCGCTTTTGCGGGCAAAGCTCCATCTATAGGATTGGTAGGGACACCATCCAGCAGACACAACCTCGTCACAAGTGAGGGGAAGTAAAACCCCTTAGATAGCAGAGGTGACCAAAAGATCATTTCATCTCCAATAATTCTCGCCACATCAAAGTCTTTCTTGGTGACGAAGCACCACACCAATAGAGCCCGTAGGTGGTTCACATCTGTCGTGTTGCTCGTGGGCAATAACCGGCTGCAAATAATGGTGAACCAGCACTTAGCCTCATGTGTGAATGACTTGGAGTGAAGGGTAATGTTTTCCTGTAGCCAGATTGGTCGACCCCCTGCGCAAATTGTCTCAATCATAGTGTGCCAAGTGACCCCTTGGGCATCGTGGTAATGATCAATGTCACCAGTGAATTGGGGCAGCTGCAAGACCTGGAGAATCTTCAGAATTGAGGCATCTACTACCCTGCCCCGCACAATCACAGACCGACACAAATGTTTTGGGCAATTCGTGTAGAACTCCCGGACTAATATTGGGTTTGCCGTCTCAGGTTCATTAAACAAGAACTCCATCTCCCTCCATCTGATTTCCTCATACATGTCTACTTTTTCCATACTGAGGGCATCCCTGTCAACAGGAATCTCAGGGATAAATCTTTTGGTGGCCTTAGCATGAAACACGTCCTCTGCCTCCTGTGACTGGAACTTGGTGGCATCATATATTGGCATTTGGGAAGTGCTTGCCGAGCTTTTTCGCCTTTTTCTGGCCATATTACCTGCAGACAATTCAGGGTAACAATCAGATGCATCCTAACATGCGCCAGTCGGATGGGTACTCAGACTTCGCCACCTGATGGCACCAAACAGTTTCCTTTTGTCAATCAATGTCAGTATACCCAATTAGTAAGGTGCCCAGAGTTGACAACCTCCACTATTGCCCTCACACCACTATTAATTCTCCAATTTCGCCATAAAAAATACCCCACACAATCTCCCACAAGGGAATTATGTCAAATGTTACCACCACCACAAACTAAGAAGGGCACAAAATGCTCCAAAATTTTACAACACACCCCAATTTTCGGCCATTTAGGCCCCTCCACCAAGCTTCACCCTAAAAAATTTGTTTAGACCTCCAAACATTCTAAAAATCACCCCCAAGTTAAGCACAATGAAAACTCAACTATTTAAGCATCAATCATGGCCAAAAGAAGCAAATAATGGATAAAAGGAAAGAAAAGAAAGAAAAAAAATTAAACTAAAACACTACCTAGGGTTTAATTGAAACTAATTTAGACTACTCATTACACTAAGTTATGGTAAAGAAAGGGAAAAGAATAGAGAAGCTTATCTTGAGGATGAATGGAAGGGATGGGTTGTGGAGAGAGAGATAGAGAAGAAAGGAGGGGCAACAATGGGGGTTTGATGGATAAGAGATGGTGTGAAATAGAGAAGAGAAGAGAGAAGGGGATGTGGGTTGCGGGTGGTTTGAAGAAAAGAAGGGTTTGGGGGAATAGTAGTGGGGGGTTAGGTTTATTAAAAGGAGGGGAAAAAAAGAAGAAAAAAAATTCTGCACTTACCTGGCCCGCGCTGGTCTGCCGCGGTCCTACCGCAGTTATGCTGGGACCGCGGTAGACCTCTTTCAGAGGGGGTATTTGACCGCAGTCCTACCGCGGTTACGCTTGGACCGCGGTAGACTTCTTTCAGAGAAGGTCCTTGACCGCGGTCCGACCGTGGTTATGCTGGGACCACGGTCTGGGCGTGTTCTTGCTACTTTTTTTTTCATGATGTTATGCATTACACTTACAACACATTCGTGGGTTGCCTCTCATGCAGTGCTTGATTTAACGTCGTGGCACGACGCAAATGAGCGCATTTAAGGCTCGCTCAATCTCTGTGGTTCAGTCAGGTGTAGCTCAGACACTTCCTTTGGTTCGCTCATGCCCACATATAGTTTCAATCTCTGCCCATTGACTTTAAATGTACGAGAGTCTTTCTCTGTGGCGATCTCGACAACACCTGAATGGAAAAATTCGACCACTCTAAATGGTCCAGACCATCGTGACCTGAGTTTACCCGAAAATAGCCTTAATCGTGAGTTATAAAGCAACACCATATCTCCAGGATTGAAATTTCGTTCCACAATGTTCTTGTCATGCAACCTCTTCATTCTTTCCTTGTACAACCTTGTGCTCTCAAAAGCAAGATGTCTGAACTCGTCGAGCTCATGCAATTTTGTGATTCTCGTTGTGCCTGCAGCCTCGATGTCTAGATTCAACTATTTCAGTGCCCACCACGCTCTATGTTCAAGTTCCACTGGCAAATAGCAGGCCTTCCTGAACACCAACTTATATGGTGACATACCAATCGGTGTTATAAAAGTAGTTCTATAGGCCCAGAGTGCATCATCTAACTTTTTCGCCCAATTAGTTCTTGTGGCGTTCACAGTCTTGGTTAACACACTCTTTATCTCTCTGTTGGACACTTCAACCTGCATACTAGTTTGCGGGTGATAAGGGGTAGCCACCTTGTGGCGTACATCATACTTTGCAAGCAACTTCTCGAAAGCTCTATTACAGAAGTGAGTGCCTCCGTCACTGATAATCGCTCTTGGTATCCCAAATCTGGTGAATATGTTCTTCTTCAAAAAACCCACCACCACTCTTACATCATTAGTGGGAAATGCTGCAGTTTCTACCCATTTGGACACGTAATCCACAACAACAAGTATGTACTTATTGCCATAGGAGCTGACGAAGGGACCCATGAAGTCAATCCCTCAGACATCAAACACTTCCACCTCTTGAATTGGGTTCATGGGCATCTCATGGAGATGAAAAATGTTCCCGGTCCGCTGACATTCATTGCAGCCCTTCACCCATTGGTGTGCATCTTTAAACATTGTTAGCCAAAAGAATCTGGCCTCAAGCACTTTCGCAGTGTCCTGACCCCTCCAAAATGTCCTCCATAAGCCGATGCGTGACAAGCCTGCAAAATAGAAGATTGTTCTATTTCGGGGACACACCTCCTGATCATATTGTCAACACAAATTCTAAACAGGTAAGGCTCATCCCAATAATACATGTGGCAGTCACGATAGAACTTTTTCTTTTGTACAGATGAAAGGTCATAGGGAACTATACTGCAGGCCAGGTAATTTGCAAAGTCTACATACCATGGCACTTCCTCAAGATTAGTAGCGAGCATCTGCTCGTCTGGAAAGGTTTCCAGAATATCTTCAACCTCAACTACATTTTCAGCTCCCTCAAGTCGTGATAGATGATCATCGACTTGGTTCTTTGTGCCCTTACGATCACGAATTTCAAGGTCAAATTCTTGCAGCAGCAACACCCAACAAATCAGGCGCGACTTAGACTCCTTATTCTCAATCAAGTATCTGAGAGCTGCATAATCAATTTATACAATTACCTTAGAACCAATCAGATATGATCTGAACTTGTCGAAAGCAAACACCACAGCCAACATCTCTTTCTCAGTCACAGTATAGTTCAGCTGGGCTCCACTCAGCGTTCTACTAGCATAGTAGATTGGATGCATCAGCTTGTTCTTCCGTTGTCCCAGCACTGCCCCCACTGCGTAGTCACTGGCATCACATATGAGTTCTAATGGTTGCTCCCAGTTGGGGGCAACAATGATAGGTGTTGTGACCAGTCTCTTTTTCAGCTCCTTGAATGCTACCATGCAATTATCAGAAACACAAGAAAGGGTGATCTTTTTCTAACAACTTACAGAGAGGGTTGGTAATTTTTGAGAAGTCTTTTATGAATCTCCGGTAGAAACCGGCATGCCCAAGGAAGCTTCTGATTGCTTTGACTGAAGTTGGAGGAGGTAGCTTTGCTATTACATCCACTTTAGCACGATCTACCTCAATTCCTTTGCTTGACACCCGGTTCCCCAAGACTATGACTTCTTGTACCATGAAGTGACACTTCTCCCAGTTCAGAACCAAGTTAGTCTCGATGCACCATTTGTGCACACGCATCATATTTATCAGGAACTCATCAAATGAATTCCCCACCACTGAGAAGTCATCCATGAACACCTTCATTATGTCCTCTACCATGTCAGTGAATATGGCCATCATGCACCGTTGAAATGTGGCGGGTGCGTTACATAGGCCAAAGGGCATCCTCCGAAAGGCATAAATGCCATAAGGGCAAGTGAAAGAGGTCTTCTCTCTGTCCTCCGGTGCAATGGAGATCTGGTTGTATCCTGAGTACCCGTCCAGAAAACAGAAGTGTGACCTCTCTGTCAGTCTATCTAACATCTGATCAATGAAGGGAAGTGGGAAGTGGTCTTTCCGGGTGGCTAGATTTAGATTTCTATAATCCATGCAATTCTCCAGCCCGTGACTATTCTTGTAGAGATCAATTCATTGTTCTCATTCTTAACTACCGTCATGCCACCCTTTTTTAGGTACATATTGAACTGGGCTAACCCAGCTGCTGTCAGAGATTGGGAAGATAATTCCTGCATCTAACCACTTTATTACTTACTTCTTCACCACTTCCTTCATGTTACGGTTCAGCCTTCTTTGGTGTTCCCTGGAAGGTTTGTGTCCCTCTTCCAGTAGAATTTTGTGCATATAGTAGGCGGAGCTGATCCCCTTTATGTCTGCCATGGTTCACCCAATGGTAGTCTTGCACTCCTTAAGTACCTGCAAGAGTTGTTGCGCCTGCACATCTAACAAACTAGATGAGATAATAATAGGTAATGTGGAGTTATGTCCAAGGAATTCATACCTGAGATGGTTGGGAAATGGCTTTAACTCCAGCTTTGGTGGTTCTTCGATAGATGGCTTGGCTGGAGGAGTCTCTCGATTTTCCAAGTGCAAGGGCTCAAATTCTAGAGTTCTATCCCAGAACCCTCTACCCTCTAATGCCAACACCCATTTCACCAGTTCCTCTCCATTCACCTCATCCAAATTCATTAAACATGCAGCAAGGGGGTCCTCAATGGTTAGCACCTCATCATCAGTCTCTACAATTACATCCCATGACATCAACAAGAGAACAATTGGCGAATTCACTTGGTCGCCTCATAGATTTCTGCACCTTGAATGTTATCTCCTCATCGTTCAATCTCATCTTGAGCTCCCCGGTTTCACAATCAATGAGAGCTCTCCCTGTGGCCAAGAATGGTCTTCCCAAAATTATGGGAATCTCTTCATCCACTCTGCAGTCTAAGATCACAAAATCTGCAAGGAACACAAATTTCCTTACCTGAATTAGTACATCATCTAGTATACTAGAGGATCGTTTCACTGTCCTGTCAGCCAGCTGCAACAACATAGAGGTGGGTCTAACTCTTCCAATGCCCAGCGTCTTGTAAATCGCCAGGGGCATAAGATTGATGTTGGCCCCTAGATCACACAGTGCTTTAGCAAAAGCAAAATTACCAATAGTGCATGGAATTGTAAAGCTCCCTGGGTCAGACAGCTTTTCTGCAATTGGTCTAGTTACCACTGCACTACATGTCTGAGTAAGAGTAACTGTGGCCAAGTCTTGGAAATCAAATTTTCGAGACATCAAGTCCTTCATCATTTTTGCATACCCAGGCATCTCCTTCAAAGCTTCAATCAATGGTATGTTTACCTGGATTTGTTTCAGCATTTCGAAGAAATTCTTGTATTGTTCCTCCTTTTGGTACTTAGCCAACCTCTGAGGGAAAGGTGCAGGAGGTATCTTCTTCCCAATCAACTGGGATTGATCCTTATCAGCTGCTACATCAACTACTGGTTCCTGGACTATCTCAACTTCTTTATCAGTCGCATTCTGAATGTTATTTTCTACCTGGGCTGGCTGGACTGGCACCTCCGTCAGTTTCGCTGACTCATACAGCTCAATGGGCACTGGTATAAGTGTCTCAACTTGTCTAGTTTCTTGAGCCCTCTCTTGCTCTACATCCAGATCTCTGTCATTACGTAGACTTACCGCTATCAGCTACTTTGGCCCTTGATCTTTTGGATTTATCTGGGTGTCTGCAGGTAGTGTCCCATGAGGACGATCATTCAGAGACATAGAAATTTGGCCCACCTGCACTTCAATATCCTTGATTGCTGCATCATGTGCTTCCAATCTCTCATTAATCTTTGCATTAGACCCAATAACCTGCTGCATCATTGCCTCAAGTCTAGCAAACTCATCTTCCTGCCTTCCACCATGCTGCTGCTGAGGAGGGTGATACCCCTGCTACTGATTCTGATTATTATATCCCTGTGGCCTTGGATAAGGTGCCATATTGTTAGGGGGTCTCATACCTCCCATGTTTCCATTGTTGAACTGTGGATGGACCGGCCTGTATTACTGATTTTGCTAGCCCCAATTCTGACTACCCTGTCTCTGGACTTCATAATTAAACACATAATTCATGTCTTCAGGGTAGTGGTGATGATCATGTTCTGCATTCTATTGGTTACCGATTGGCTGACTAATGCAAGATAAGCACAATCCCCCATTGGTAGCATCTACGATGTGTACCTGCTGCTTCTGCCCTGACTTTTCCACCTTTTTGGTGAGTATACTCATCTGTGTCAATAAGTTGGCCATATTTTCAGCCATAGAGTTGGATGGATCTAAGGGCACTGAGTGAACCACTAGAGTGATAGGTGCATTTCTGGTTGTCCATCCCAAATTTTGTGCCATATTGTCAAGCAGACTCTGGCCTTATCTCCATGTTTTGCTCAAAAATGTTCCACCAGCTGAAGCATCAACAATGTTCTTCACGCTATCTGACAATCCCATGTAAAACCACTGCCCCAACATCAGATCTGGAATACCATGGTGCGGTCATATAACCAGCATCCCTTTAAAGCGCTCCCATGTTTCATGCAGTGTCTCCATTGGTCTCTGTTTAAAACTCAAAATTTCATCAATTTGTTGAGCAGTCTTATTGGGTGGGTGGAACTTGTTATGGAATTGCCTGACTAACTCATCCCAAGTTGTTATAGAATTTATGGGAAGTGAGTTTAGCCAAGTCTGGGTAGCTCCTGTCACTGAGAATGGAAACAATAACAGCTTGATTGCTTCAGGAGTTACGTTGGGATGCCTTTGGGTTTTGCAGATAGAGAGGAAGTTCTTCAAGTGTTGCTGAGGATCTTTGACTTGCGACCCCGAAAATAGTCCCTTGTTCTGCAACAAGTGCAGCATGTTATTCGTAATTAGGAATGGCTCAGCCTGTATCTGCGGAACTACAATGGTTGTGGACAGATTTTTAGCTGTAGGTTGTGCCCAGTCATAGAGAGCAGCCTCTGGCACTATTGCTACCGCTGGGTTTTCCTCATGATCCCCCATGACTGTTTCGAATTGTACAGTAGTTGGTTGTTGTTTGTTTTTCCGATTAGACCGATTCAAGGCCTTGAAAACTTTCTCGGGATCTGATAATGCTTCAAATACTTCACCAGATCTCGATGAGTTTCTAGGCATGCACCTGTGCAACCAAGTCAACAAACGTTAAAATTTCAATGTAAAAATTGGGTGTAGAGAAAAAATGACTACAATAAGAATTTTTGTACTTCTTTCAATTGTAATTGATAACACCGTTAATTCCCCGGCAATGGTGCCAAAATTTGATCACTCCCAACTATGCCTTATAAAAGGACAATGCAGACGTTGCAAATATAACCTGAGTATTTATGCCCAGAGTCGAATCCACAGAGAATTAACCTATCAATTACTTTCGTTGGACTAACTAAATTCTTTAGAATCAACTTCCCCAAACGTTGTGAATAACAGTTGATGGTATATTTAATAACTAAGATTGAAAGTCAATAAACAGTTGTAAACTAAATATGCTTAAGTTGTGAACAATAATGAGAAGGTTCTAAGGTAGTGATTTCCTCTATTGATGGAATCCTTTCTGTTTATGTTTCGTATAGATTTACCAACACATCTTTATCAATCATGAACACTCTTTTTACCGTGAATCTCTCCCGAGTAATCACGATAATTTACTAGACGCACTCTCCCGAGATACGCTAGCTGACTTTGTTTATTACAGTTCACTTTAGATTGCACCCAAGACTTCGTTATCCCTAATCCCACCTTTAAACCCGCAGTTATAGATCCCTCTTGTACTTTGGGAGTGGTGTTGTTCAACAATCACCTAAACATGCACTCTCTCCCGAGTTATGCACACTAATTAGGCACAACTAATTGAGAATCCTGTCAATTAACTACAACAAACACGTAGTTGAACAAATAGAGATTAAACTGGCAGACTATATTAACATAATCAAGAAGTTCATCCTTCAATAGGTTCCATCAAAACCCTAGACAAAGGATTTAGCTACTCATGACAATGGGTAAATAAACTATGAAAATATTCATGATCAAAATTGCCAGAAAAATAAAGAGAAGAAGAAAATATGATGTTTTGGGTGATCTCTCACACTTGTTTTTCTTGCCAAAGTACTCTAAAAACATTCCATGCCTCCATTGGGCGAGTTCTATTGTTTAATATAGGGTTTTGGGCTAAAAATCCCGTATTTTGCACTTCAGTCCCTCAATTTTCCGCTTCCTATCGTGGTCCTACCGCGGTTACGCCAGGACCGCGACCAACTAGCCTCTCAGAATCCACAACAGCCTTCTGCCGCGGTCCGACCGCGGTTACGCCGGGACCGCGACAGTCCATCTCCAGTTCTGGTTTTGCTGCTTTCGCGTGGTGCACTTAGCGGATATTGTAAGATTGGCCTCTTTTTCTCCGTAATTGATCCCAAAAGTCCTCCATAGACTTCTTTTATTGTATATAGCATGCAAAGCATGAAAAGCACTAATCAGAGCATTTTGTTATCATTTTTTACCATAAAAACTATAGAAGGTGGTTCTTTAGGGCCTAATTATAGTCCAATGCACCTATTATCATTGTCATCTACTAAAATTTTCTCATTAAAAGTGAGATCTTTAGTAATTATTTCAATATGTGCTTAGTTTGAGTAAATCAATGGCTGTCAGTGTTGATTTGTAGGGAGGAGGAGGCAACCAGGGGATTCCAAACAATTCAACAATATACTGGGTTTTGTGACTGGTACATTTGCTTGATATTTTGAGATAAATCATCCACTACAGGTTAGCAAGAATAGCTCTTTTACTATGATCACATAGTTATGAATGTGATATACTCAATATAGAAAAATTGCATATATGCCAGTGAACTATATGAAATTGTACACATTTGTCCGTCGTTAAAAGGTGGACCCACATATGCCCTTATTGTGTATAAGATGGCTCACATATGCTCTTTTTAGATGACCTTACTAATAAAATGTTTAGTATCAGATTTTGACACGTATCATAATCCGGTGCATTCCATCTATATCATGATTTAAATAATAAATCAATCCGACCCATCACCCTTATTTTATTAAACCAACCCGACCCAATACCCTACAATAAACCCCAATCCTATTATACAAGAATGGTTTCTTCTTCATCCAACCAAAGTGGTTGACCACAGCAGGTTACCACAAGTGCAAGGTGTTCTTGGCCAAATCACCAAAATCAGAGTGCAGTGTCCCAACAAATTTCCACAATGGACAAGCTGGAGTGATAATAGGTGAATTTAACTATAATTAGGCCCTAAATAACCACCTTCTTGTATAGTTTGGATGATAAAAGTGATAACAAAATGCTCTTGTTAGTGTTTTCATGCTTTGTAGGTTATATATGACCAGAGAAGGCTATAGAGTACTTTTGGGATCAAATATGGAGAAAAAGAGGCCGATCGTAAAATTCCGTCAAGTAAACCACGCGAAACAACTCAAGTCAGAACTGAAAGAGGACTGTCGCGGTTCCACCGCGACCACGGCAAAACCGCGGTAGAAGATGGCTGCAGACAAAGTGAGAATCAGAGAGCATGTTTGGCCACGGTTTGACCGCGACCGCGGCAGAACCACGGTGGAGGCGGAGAACTTCAGGGACTAAAGTGCAAAACATGGGATTTTTATCCCAAAACCCTATTTTAAACACTAGACTTCGCCCAAGAGAGGCATGTATTGATTTGGAGAGTATTTTGGCAAGAAAAAACAATTGTGAGAGATCACCCAAAACATTTTTCTTCTTTTCTTTGATTTTTCTTGCAAGTTTTATGATGAATATTGTTTTAGTTTGTTTACTCGTAGTTATGAGTAGCTAAATCCTTTGTCTAAGGTTTTGATGGAACCTATTGGGGGATGAACTTCTTGTTTATGTGAATACAAATTGCTAGTCTCAATCTTTATTTGTTCAACTTTGTGCATGTTGTAGTTAATTGACAGGATCCTCAATTAGCTGTGCCTATTTAATGTGCATAACTCAGGAGAGAGTGCATAGTTAGGTTATTGTTGAACAACACCACTCCCAAAGTATAAAAGGGATCTATAACTGCGAGTTTAAAGGCGGGATTAGGGATAACGAAGCCTTGAGTGCAATCTAAAGTGAACCGTGTTAATTAGAGCTAGCTAGTGTATCTCGAGAGAGTGCATTGAGTATATTACTGTGATTACTCAGGAGAGATTTACGGTAAGATGAGCGTTCATGATTGATAAAGAGGTGTTGGTAAATTTGTATGAAGCATAAACAGAAGGGATTCCATCAATAGAGGAAGTCATTACCTTAGTGTTTTCTCATTATTGTTTACAACCTTAGCATCCTTAGTTTACAAATATTTATTTACTTGCAATTTTAGTTATTAAAGAAACCATCAACTGTGATTCAAACGTTTGGGGAAATTGGTTCTCAAGAGTTTAGTGAGTTTAAAGATAGTGATTGATAGGTTAACTCTCTGTGGATTCGACTCTGGGCAGAATACTCAGGTTATATTTGCAACATCCGCAGGGTCCTTTTTATAAGGCATAGTTGGGCGTGATCAAATTTTGGCACCGTTGCCGGGGGAGTTAACGGAATTATCAATTACCATTGATAGAAATACAAATTTTTGATTGAAATTTTTGACGGCTGTTGACGTGGTTGCATAGGTGTATGCCTAGAAACTCTACGAGGACTAGAGAACTACTTGAAGGACTCTCAGACCCCGAGAAAACATTCCGGATATTGAACCGTGCCAACAAAAGACTTCAACAACCTCATCAAACACACAAACTCGAAATTGACATGGGTGACGTAGACAACGTCAACGGAAACGTCAGAGAAATGGCACCTCATGTGCCTGAGGCTGCACTATATGACTGGGCACAACACACATCTGACAATCTGGCCACTGCCATTGTTGTGCCCGCGATACAAGCTGAATCGTTCCAGATCACGAACAACATGCTGCACTTGCTGCAAAACAAGGGACTATTTTATGGGACACCAGCCGAAGATCCTCAGCAGCACTTGAAGAACTTCTTGTCAATTTGCAAAACTCAAAGGCAACCCAACGTAACTCCAGAAGCAATCAGGCTGTTATTATTTCCATTCTCGGTGACAGGAGCTGCTCAGGTCTGGCTAAACTCACTCCCCATAAACTCTATAGAAACTTGGGATGAGTTAGTCAAGCAATTTCACATCAAGTTCCACCCGCCCGACAAAATAGCTCAACAAATTGATGAGATTGTGAGCTTTAAACAGAAACCAATGGAGACATTGCATGAGACATGGAGCCGGTTTAAAGGAATGTTGGTTATATGTTCACACCATGGTATTCCAGATCAGATGTTGGGATAACGGTTTTACATGGGATTGTCAGATAGCATGAAGAACATTGTAGATGCCTCAGCTGGTGGGGATTTTTGAGTAAAATTTGGAGAGAAGGTCTGAGTCTGCTTGACAAAATGGCTCAGAATTCGGGGTGGACGACGAGGAATGCACCTATCACTCCAGTGGTGCACTCAGTGCCTTTTGACCCATCAAATTCCATGGCTGAAAATGTGGCGACCCTCTTGACACAGATGAGCATTCTCACCAAAAAGGCGGAGGAATCAGGGCAGAAACAACAAGTGTACATTGTAGATACTACCAATGGGGGCTTGTACACATCTTGCATTAGTCAGACAGTTGGTAATCCTTGGAATGCAGAACATGATCATCATCATCAGCACCCTGAAGACATGAACTATGTGTCAAACTATGGTGGCCAGAGACAGGGCAATCAGAACTGGGGTCAGCAAACTCAGCAGCCATACAGACCACCTCAGTCATAGTACAATGCTGGAAGCATGGGAGGTATGAGACCTCCCAACAATATGGCACCTTATCCAAGGCCACAGGGGCACAACAATCAGCAGCAAGGGTATCCCCCACCTCAGCAACAGCATGGTGGAAGTCAAGAAGATGGGTTCACGAGACTTGAAGCAATGATGCAGCAGGTTATTGGGTCCAATGCAAAAAATAAATGAAAGAGTAGATGCATATGACGCAGCAATCAAAAATATTGCAGTGCAATTGGGCCAAATTTCAATGTCTCTGAACAATCGTCCTCAGGGGACATTACTTGCAGACACCCAGATTAATCCAAAAGATCAGGGCCCAAAGCAGCTGATGGCGGTAAGTCTCCGTAATGGCAGGGATCTAGATGTAGAACAAGAGAGAGCTCGAGAAAATATACAGGCTGAGACATTCATTCCAGTGCCCATTAAGCTGGATGAGTCTACGATACTGACAGAGGTGACAGTCCAGCTTGCTTAGGAAGAAAAGAACATTCAGCAGGAGACCGAGAAAGTAGCTGAGCCAGTTGAAGAGCCATTAGATGAAATAGTAGCTGATAAAGAGGAGTCCCAAGTGATTGGGAAGAAGAGACCTCCTGCACCCTTTCCACAGAGGCTGGCCAAGCATCAAAAAGAGGAGCAGTA